>NW_027271517.1:0-732388 GCF_040938485.1 Diadema antillarum
CTCTGCGAACAATGTTCTGCGAGTGAACGACCTGCACCGTGTGTGTCGGGCAGTAATGATGCAAGCACTTAATTACTGTCGTTAGCCAAATGACGGCAGCTGGGGATGATGGCGCTGTGGTGAAAACTGCTGATGTCATTTATCGCGCATGCTGTACGCAATTTAACATTCCAGTGGATATAAAAGCTTGCGATCTCTCCGTGTCTCAAGCGCAGAAGTGCATGTCCTCCCTCTCCCCTTTTTAACCCGTTGAAGACGGACTGATTTTGCAACAGCATGTATTTCCCATAGACACCTGCCCGAGTATACTCAGGACTCGTCCTCAACGGGTGAAATGGAAGGTAAAGAATTTGCTGTAAAAAAAGATAGAAAACTGGATATGAATCACATGCCATTTTGTTTGTTTGTTTGTTGTTGTTGTTGTGTAAAGTGGTGGAGAGTGCTTTAAAGGGGGGGGGGGGGGCAGAAAAAGAGCGAGGCACAAAAGAGAAGAGAAAGAGTTGTTTAAATATGACAGGAGGTCTCTAGGGGGTCATTTAATTCTGTATCGCACTCCACTGTCAGGTAGTTGTTGTGCCATTTGCCGACTTTGACCCCTGACCCCAAGGAATGGAATCAAGGGGCTGTGGAGAAGAGGGTTGGTATGTGGTGCTCTGCCCCCGTCATGTCAAATTCCTGGTGGGAAAGTTGACGAGGGATTTCCCAGTCATGTTGCACAGGAGGTTTGGAAACATTAACCCTTTTCTTGCTGTCAGAGTTTGAGATATCTGGGCCCATTCATACAGCCACCAGTAAGTCGCAGTTACTTGTGTTGCGACTCGAATTGCCATGCAAAAACTGGAAGGGGGGGGGGGAATGGATTGACAGAATTTGGTGTTTCTAACAAACATCAACTTGCATCCCTTTTCCCCTCACCTCCAATCAATCTACCCCATCATTTGTCATCTATTGTTCCCGTTCCATCTCTCCTTTTCCATCATCCTATCTGTATATTTCTCATTGCTATCTCTCTCTCTCTTTCCACTATTTACTCTGTATAGTTTTTGTGTCCTTCCTATGTCTCAGATATATGTTCATGCTTATGTACATCCTCTCTCTCTCCCTTTTGATATTTATACATATATACACACTTATATATATATATATATGTATATATATATATATTTATTTATATATATATATATATATATATATATAGGCCGTTATATATATATTTATATATATATATATTCCTCGTATCTCTCTCTCTCTCTTCATCTGCCTCTGCCTTTTTATATCTCATTCATGTTACTCCTGTATCTTTCTGTCTTAATCTCTTTCCTCATAACACTAACAGTATCCTTTTCTTGGTAATGTTTATAAAAATCTTATCAAAGTGCTCTTATCAAAATTTGAGCATTGGGATGGGGAATTGGGAGTAGAGGTTTATTTATTCATTTTTTTTTTTACTTGAAATGAAGGTTACAATTCAGTATCAGGCTTTCATTCTAATTGATTGAAAGTAAGTATTGTACATCCCAGCATGTGGAATGGCTAATTCTGGCAAGCTTGCGATTCAATGTAAGTGGATCCAATTAAGCTGAGAATGTAGATTGCAACATGTTGAAATGCGAGCCCATGGGGTAGGGGCAGAGTGGGGGGGGGGGGGGGGAGGGGGGAGAGAAGAAGTGGTAGGGAGGATCACGCTTTGTGAAGCTAATCATCCCAGTCTGTTGCCACAGATGAACAATGCAAATTTTGTTGTTTATGTTTTTTCCCCTTAAATGTAGGTTCAGAATAGTAAATGTTTTATCCCCATCTTGCTACGTACAGCATTCATCAGTTATGTATGCTGTATATCAATTGTGGAGAGATTGAGAATAGTAAAACAGGAATGAAATTTCATATCTATTACTTGTCGGTCAGAGTATAATATTTGCTCTTTTACACGAATGATAGTAGATAAGGATTTGCATCGTCATAATCACATCATGTTTTGCTTGAATCTTGCCTTTTCTTCTGCAAACAATGTGACTTCATATTATTATCATTTTTTTTTTAAAGATTTTGGTGGTAGTGAAGTTTCAGTGAATGAAGGGTTTCCGTATTGATTGAGAAATTTGTATAGACAAAACCTTTGCTGATCATTTTTGGCTGCTCCCAATCTGCATTGTAAACTAGGTCAGGAGCAGACATCAACAAAGACAGTGTGGTCATTTTTGCCCTCTAGATGGTGAGGTTTTGTGCATGTTTGTCTGTCTGTGTGTGTGTTTCTAGAGTGGTTGCCACTTGTACTGACCTCACACCCGCCCACCCATCCCAGACATTTTGCATCATAAAGGGAAAAACAAAGATTTTGATGGTAACTTTGGCGAGTGAAAAGTAAAAAGTTGTCCTTCTCTCCAAGCATTGATATGCATTTTCTCATCCCTAAAGAAGCAACAACCACATTTCTTTCCCCTATGGTGGGTGGGGGGGGGGGGGGGGGGGAGAGGAATAATTATGGGGGAGAAGAGAAAGGAGAAGGATGAACAAAAACAAATATAGGATCTCCCCTCCCCCCCTATCTTAATGATGTAGACGAAGTGTGAAATCGATCCTGTCGGCTCCACCGCGAGTCTCGACCGCTGCGCCGCGTCTCCACGTCGTCTGGTCATCGCGTCCCCTTGTCGTGCTCGAGTACCTTCGATACCCTAGGACGGACGGCGGACGACACCCGACATAGACCCACTTCCGGAGACGTGCCTGGCCTGCTCCCTAAAATTTTTTTTTTCCTTGTTCGTTCGTTTCATTCCTTTTAGATAGATTGCCATTTTCCATACTAGATGCATTTGCAGTATATATACACACACATACACATGCACACACAAAGGCACAATTTCTTCATAGTTAACAAGAGCTTACATAACACGTCAAGCTCATACACATGTATGATGAACTGTCCCATACTTATGCATGGATGTACACCGTGCCAGTTTGATTATCACTTATTGCAGACGGAAAGCCAGCATTCGAGGATATGTATTCTGCATCAGAGAAGTTAGGAATTTCCAAGAAAGGTGGGGGGGGGGGGAGGAGATGAGTGGATGATTTTTTGAAAATTTGAATGCCATATCAATAGCATTCAAAGCTGCTATGATTGTAGAATTCTGTTCACATCCGAAGTGGGGAATAAACAGACATGACTTGTGTCCTATTTCTAAGCTGCAAGCGTGTGCATATTTCATGCACAAGAACACTTGACATCTTGTGCATTGAATTGCTGGACACAATAGCATTTGGATATTTCAGTGGTTTTTTTTTTTTTTGTTATTGTTGCTAACACTACATTCCGAAAGATTAAGCAGTCTATATTTTGCAATCCAGTAAGGTGTGGGACCACTGATTTGAAAAGCTTTTATCCACCCTCCTATTTTGAAATGCGTAGAATGCATATAGGTTCCTGCAGCAACTGCCGAAATATTCTGGGGACATATTTTTGAGGAGACTGTCGAAGAGATGTGTAGGTGTATGTGTGCGTGCGTGTGTTTGTGTGCATGCGTGTGGTGTGGTGTGGGACTTTATGCTGAGTGGTTGCATATTTTTTTTCTCTTTCCATTCTCGAGGAATTTCGCTCTGATTGTGATATTCCATGGCGCTCACGTAGATACACACACTCGAAAATCAAATTGCGCATACCCTTGATGAGCGCGCTGTGAGAGACTTCACGCCCTCATACTTACGACCCTGACATCTTTTTCCATATATCACTTCTCTCTCTCTTTCTATCTATATACCTCTCTCCCTCTCTTTCTATCTATATGCCTCTCTTTCTTTCTCTCTTTCTAAATTTGTGTCTCTCTTGGCTTGTCTCTTTGAGTTTGCTCAACAGCTCCCTGCTTTTGTCTCCCGTGTGTGCCTTTTGATATGTTCCCAGACAATTTTATCAATTTTCTCCTTTCCTGTGTATATTTGCACATAGCTGGACTCTTGTTTTGTTGACACCAAATTCTATCTCTCGCCCCTGTTGGCTCGGCCATGTGTGAAGGAGAGAAGGAGTAAAGAATGGAAGAGAGAAAAAGAAGAGAGAAAAAGAAGAATAGAATTAATTGGTTTGACACCCTGATTTACTTTCAGCACAAGGAGGCAGCAAGTCCTACATTCTTGTTTTGTTCTTGTTGTTGCATCGTAATGTTTCTGTTTATAACTCGAAATTCGAAAACACACTTGTTGATTTGATCGTAGAAAGTTTGCAAGCGAAGGTCATGTTCATTTGCCATAACTGACCAACCGTTAATTAAACAGAAGCAAACTGGAACCATTTTTTCTTTCTCTTTAAAATTAAATGGGACAGCAGCTACAAAGATTGAAGTTAATACGGTATCTTGTATTGCTGTGGGTGTGAACGATAGGCCTTTCCTATTTGTTTTTTATCTGATAATGGAGATTGAGCAACATACTTTGTAGCCAAATGCTTGTTCTTTTGTGGCAATCAACGTTGTGTCATGAAGAGATAGTCCCCAACAGATTTGACAGTGTGCGATTATTGTTATGCCAGCAAGCTGAGTTCGGGTTGTTTTGTTTTGTTTTGTCTTGTTTCGTTTTCATTTTTGTTTTGTTTTGAAGAAGGCAAAATTGAAAGGTGAAAGAGAAATGTGTGATGTGTGCGTAGTATCTTGTGGCCGTGCCATTAGAGCGACTAGGTTCAAGCAAACTGTGTGGACATTGAGTTCATGTGGATATACAGTAAGTCGATGAGGAAACAATTGGAGATCGAGTCTGCAGAGTTGCAAAGTTGAGCGATGCTTAGAAAACAACATTGAAATCTTGGTCTATCAGCAAACTTTTCTTGAGGTGCTTCCCCCTCCTTCTCCCAATGATGTCCTCAGAAGGGCTTTTTACACTTGTGTTTCTTAACCCCGGACTTTCTCTGACCCAGGACTATCGTTAGTCCCGTACCAATTTTTTCAGCTTTTTACACTCGCCAATTAGTCCCGTACTATCTCTTGTCCGGGGCTAAGGAGAAAACTGACCTTTTTACACTCGTATTTCTTAGCCCCGGACTTTCCAAACCACATGAATATTCATAATTACGCTGTGTACTGTACACGTACACGCATGCACCGGCAGCACTTGATTACCTCGTTTCTGATTGGTCAGTGAGGGTCGGACTACGTCTCCGTCGCTTAGCCCAGGATTATTTTTTCGTTCTGTTTACACTCACTTGCTTGGCACCGCAATTGCGGTGCTAACCCCTGCTATTTTGCAGGGCCAGATAGTACCGTACTATCGGTGGGGCTAGCCCACTTTGGCAAAAACGAGTGTAAACAATAAGTGGGCTAAGGATAGTCCCGTACCAACGGTGGGGCTAAGGCCCCCCGTTAGCCCCACCGTTGGTCCGGGGCTAAGCAAAAATTTACAAGTGTAAAAAGCCCTAGAGTTGCTGGTGTCACTCGAAGTTAGCTCAACTTTGGCATGAATTCTCACATCCAGTGGTGCCTGTCGGTGTCTGGGCACTCCCCACATGCTTTGTTCTGACGGACTGGTGCTCTCCAACTGGGAGTACATGCCTGCCTCTACACCCTGCCCAAGATCACAGCTTTGCAACCCCTTTCCACACAGACCCAAGAGACCTCTATCTGAGGTCACCACTAATTGTCAGTCTGTTATGCAGCACTGAGCCAAGCAAGCGAGCAAGCAAGCAAGCATCCATGGCATTGTGGAGATCAGTTATGTAATTGACCCTCTTTAAGTGCTCCCTTGGGTCACCGTTAATCATCTTGGATCTCCCTCTTCCCCCCCCCCCCCCATTCTCTCTCTTTCATTCTTTTGTCAACCCTTTCTGCTGACAAACCAGGACTTGGAGTAGGCCTACAGTAATGAAAGGAGAAATGTACACGTACAGGTCTCATTCATGTCGGGATCAGCATCCATATTTTCATATGTTGTTAAATTGTAGCACCCGACTTGGAAAATTTGGTGAAATTTTGTGAAATAGGCCTATATGGTGTAGGACCTACACTGTCACTTTGTTAATAGTCTTCTTGCTCTTGTGTTTTTAACTTTTCTTTTTTTTTGTAAATTTCATGGTTTTTTTCTTATTCCGTTTTTTTTCCTTTGTGAAAAGTCTCCACGTCTTGTCATCTGCTAATGTTTGTTTGGTCTACTGTCTGCATTTATTTTCTAGGGATTTCCCCCTCGAGGGAATGTGGCGGTCAAAATGATGCATTAGTCGTAACTCCAGGCAGTTTCCTCTTGGTTTAATGACTACACCAATACCAGCATGTCTGAAAGGTGTGCGTGCAAGTTGTTAATACATGACTTCAAGTATGCTAGTAGTTGGCATAAGGAGTAAAAGCTCCTCAAACTCCCCTCCCCCCCCCCCCCCCAAAAAAAAAAAAACCCTCAACAACACCATTTTCAGTACATGGGACTGTTACATTTCTTTTTCCGCACTGTAAACACAAGCCCCCTGAAAATTATATTTAGCTAACTGGTGACTTACTTCACATTGAATTTTGATTTGGACAACATGCTATTCCAAACCTGGGGGGTGTTTCATAAAGCTGTTTGTAAAGTTACGAATGACTTACGAGCGACTGGTGATCAGTTCTTGTGCTGAATTATGGAAATTCTGATATGTATAGCACATCAGAACTGATCACCAGTCGCTCGCAAGTTGTTCGTAACTTTACGAACAGCTTATGAAACAGGGCCCTGGTGCCATTTTGATCATAGTTTCAGAGTACCCTTATATTTGCTTTAATATTTACCATATTAAAGCCTTTAATATAAAACCTTTCAATTCAACTCTTGGAATTCAATACTACTTGGGTTTCTCAAACAAAACTATGCAAGAAACAGGAGGCGCCTCATGTTATATGAATAGAATAAGGCCTTGCACTGACTTGCTTTCTGTTGCCATGGTTCCCGTCGACATCAAAACCCTGTGCCATGTTAGATTTATCTGTGTAAACAATAGAATATGTTTCTGCCTGATACTCCCTTGCTGACCACATGCTTGCATTGCTGAGAATGTGATTTGTGGTTTTCATGGCGGAAATTTTGCCAGGGTTCTCAGCCAGTAGAATTGCATCCTTTACCGTGACTCATCAAAAAGAGAATAACAATTCTTTTCTTCCTCTTCTGTCGCTCCTCTTCGAGGGAGGGAAAGGAGAGGGAGAGGCTGTATGGTAGAACAAAAGAGCTAACAACACAAGCAAGTTTGCAGTTTTAAAAAAGTGGGCCCCAAAAGAATAAACCCTTCACCTTTGTAAGACATCATCCATTGCATAGGGGAACTGTGGAGACCCACTTCTGTGGTCTAGTGGTATGGGGCTCTGGATCATCAAAAGAAGGTCCATCTGCAGGTTCAAATCTCGCCCCTGGTGCACTCATCCTTGGAGAAGTTGTTTTATGGGTTGATTGTCCCTCCCGAGCCAGGTGTTCATGGGTGCCTGCCAAATAATGCCCAGGTTATGATGATAATGTCGGGATACACCCTTTATACGAATAGTGTCATCACCAAAAAGGCCGCCCAAGTTTAAAAATAGACTGTAATTATTGTTTGTCTTATTTGTATACATTGTTATCATGTAAACAATTATTCTTGTTATTGTAAGGAAAAGAGGAAGTTTATCATGGCCCTAAGACACATTACACAAGCACACAATTGTTGTTATATTTATTTTTAGGTCTTTTTCTTCTCCAAAATTAATCCAGAGATATGCAGCCATCCAAGACGTGACATTCGGAGCAAATAGTGGAAAATATTTAAAGGACAAGTCCACCTTCATATACATAAGGATTGAGAGAATGCAGCAATATCAGTAGAACACATCAGTGAAAGTTTGAGGAAAATCGGACAATCCGTTCAAAAGTTACGACTATTTTAAGTATCTGCGCAGTCACTGCTGGAAGAGAAGACTACTACAGTGTATGATGTCACATGCGTACAACTATATAAGAAAGATAAAAAGAGAATTTCACAAAACTTTACTTTTTGAATAAAGTGCACATTTCTTCGACTTGCTACTGACGTATGTTAAGGGTAATATTATTCCCCCTGCCTTCTGAAAGAGAGAAGTCGAGTGTTCTATTGTTATGCGAGAAAAATGGAAATATGTTGAATTTTCTTTATTCTTTCTTTATATCGTTGTACTCATGTGACATCACAAGCTAGTAGTCTTTTCATCCAGCTGTGACTGAGCAGAAACTTCAAAAATTAATAACTTTTGAACGGATTGTCCGATTTTGCTCAAACTCTCACTGATGTGTTCTACTAATATTGCTGCATTCACTCAACCCGCATGTCTATGAAGGTGAACTTGTCCTTTAAGTGTTTTTCCAGCACCAAAGCAGTGCTTGGTCTTACCAGAACCTAGAGTTGTATGCCAGGACCAGTGTAATGCCATTGCTCATGATGAATAAGTAGTGTTAATGAAAAGCAAACAAAATCAATGACAGCACATCAAAAAAAAAAAATGGAAATGTCTTTAGATTGTGAGCATGGGCATTGAACCATTTGATTCACGTCATACTGTAGACAATGCTGGGAAATGCGTGTGAAGGAATATTTGTGTTGCCGGGCAACATGCGGGGACTGCACGTTTGAGTGGAGACTGGATCTGCCAAGGATATAGGGCCAGAAAGTAGGGAGGGAAAAAAATATGAAAAATCACCTTAAAGGTAGATACCAAACATGATACGGGAGGAAGTTATCAAAGATATCCAGCTCCCCTGTACTTACAATTACAATCCATTGATATTTGAGCCTTATGATAGATCAAATGCATTTATCTCCTGGAAGCTTTGAAAAGTAGAATAATTGAAATGGGACAGAAGAAGGCCTTCAGTTGATCTACACTCATCCTCACTTGCCTGTCATGGGTCCTTCATGCTGAAATTTCATGCCATATTTGAGATATATGCTAATTTTTTGCTAAGTTTCATATGTGAACAAAATTATGTTACAGAAATTTTAACGAGTTGGAAACAATTATCTGCAGTTATCTATTTATTATATTCAACGACCAAGTTGTAACTCGTGTGTGTATGGTAGAGCCAATATCAACATAAAAGAGAAATATATTAAAGAACATGAAAATTAGAAAGAGACAGACAGACAGACAGACAGACAGAAATAGATAAAGGCAGAAAAAGAAAGAAGAGTGGGCAAGACTTGTAGCCAAGTACCGGTACCTCAAGACTTCTGGACAGTTCCAAGAGGCAGTCAAGATCCCTTCATTGTGTCCCTGCGTGTCTTGCATGCAGTTTTTCATTGTCCACCATAGTTTGGGCACGCAGGGAACAGAGATTACAGACAAATTGTATTCAAACTACGTCTGTGTTCAGATATGTGAGCAGAGTCCCCCGTGTCAAAAGAGCGCACCAGGGTATGAAATTTGGGGCTCTCAGGTGAGAATAGGCGTTTGTGTCCTTGAGTGTGCTTCTCTTCTTTTTTTTTTTCTTTCTTCCAATTCTTTGGCATCGTTGTGAAAGAAACACTTACTGCTCAATTGTTATTGTGAAAGCATATTGTGTCTGGGCATCTTTTTTTCTTTGGGGGAGTAATTGTTCCCCCCCCCCCCATGTAAAAGCCTGAATGCTTTTCAGGAACTTCTCCGTGGGAAATTTATACTCCTCATCATGTCCATCGTTTAGAAAAGGGAAAAGTCGTACCACACTCCACAGTGTTATTGAAGAAGGTGTCGTAGCCTTTGTGCAGGATTTTTTTTTCTTCTTTGGAGACCGTAAAAAAAAAAAGATGGTATTTTGTGACTTTGCGCAGAGGTCTTCTTGACCAGGTTGAGCACACTGGCCGAATCTTCCCTGCTGCGCACCGCGAGGACAGTCACGAACAACCAACCGAGTCTGACGTTACAAGGCCCGCTCACCCCATCGCCATCCTTTGTCAGCCATTGAGCTGTGCTGGACAAAAAATCAGATTGTCATTGGTAAACCATGGCATAATGAGGTGATTGTGATAAACTCCTACAGGGGAAAAAAAATCACCAATTTTATGCAATCCTGCAATAACAGACGAAAAAAAGAAAATGGATGCTCCTGTAGGGGGGACACACACACACACACACACACACATGATAGCCATCATGGCTGCAATTGTGTGTGGCATATGTATATTATGATTATGTTTGTTTATATTGATATGTAGGAACCATTTCTCTGTATAAAGAGAAAGATTTATTCAAGTGGGAGTGCTGGTTGGCACAGAGACTCCCACTTGATTTTTTTTTAAAATCAAGTGGGAGTACCTGTATGAAAATATGTTATAATTAGCTTTGTAGCATACCGTAGGCTGCAATATTGCGCCAGTTTTCCCAAGCCGAGTCTGACAAATGCTGCTAATAATTCTGTTTTGAGTTTTTTTTCTTACCCTCCAGCAAAATAACAAAACAGTTTTTAAGCTCAGCAGAATGTGCTGAATGAACTTTATTCAGTGTTGAAATGATTAGTGGGGTGTGATACAGTGTGCTTAAAAAAAAAAGAAAAATGCAGTCTTACCCGCATTCTCTCACTGTATTGCTGCCTGATTAACTCTTTGAATTACCACTTGCAAGTTAAGTGTGTAAGACATCCGTGTGATTTTTTAAAATAGTCACAAACTCTTTGGGTATGTACATGTATGTGAACTATTATGGAATAGCTTTATTTGGCTCACGAGGGGAGTATAACACTTACCTGATAGAGTACTTGCCAAATCCAAGAGGCAATAAAAGAAAGATTTCTGTCGTCGATTCCTCGCCGCGCGGGGGAGAAAGTCGCAGGAAGAGTCCAATTAAAAATCATTTTGTGGCAACGAGAGATAGAAGAGAGTCGAAGCGAGTACGTGGACGTCCCCGCAAAGCTGCGAGATGGTAGAGATTAGTGCTTAAAGGGGTCGTTTAGACATCAGTCAGTGAATGTTTCAGAAAGAGCAGAAGGAATTTCTCAAAGATTTTTTCTGATGTTGTTATTTTTTTACAGTTTTACAGGGTCTTGTATATTTTTTGTCGATCACGTACAGTGTGCCTGTGAAGTGAGATATTTCAAGGTAGAATCTAACTCTATAGGAAAATCTAATCTCTCACATACAATGTAAGTGTGAAGAAGGTGATATAAAATGATCGCTGTTCTCTAACCATTCTAATGATAAACATTCTCTCTTTTTATGGGGGGGGGTGGAGGGGGATTGGCAAAATTGCATTTTTCAATACAATTTTTCAAAAAACAACAATAAGTCAAATAAAAAGAAAGAATATTGGCTTGATTAATATCAATTTATGTGGCAAAATAAGTGAGCAAGTCTTCAGTAACACCACAGCAGTTAAGTTCGATGTTAAACCATGCGCGTGCTTACCGACTTTTGTTTTGCTGGGAAGAACAGAATGGAATAAAGAGGGTGGACAGTGGACGGTAATTCTCTCAACGATGACGACGTTCGTTTCGTGAGATGGATGGGGGAGGAGGAAGTGAAAGGCATTATCTGTGGTCTGCAGGATAGTCATAAGCCTCCTGGCTTTGGGAATGAATGTCTTGGAGATAATAGCCTAATCCAGCGGCTCTCGGCTGATTAGCCTAAGCCACAGCTAGTGGGGAGCCTCTGCCTTAACCAACTCAGGAGTGGCGAAGAGAGGAGTTGGGCTTGTCTTATGCACTTACCGAGAAATTTAGCAAATTTTTTTTCTTCATCAGTTACGGCCACGAAAATAAAGTCATTTGGGATTCTATCAAACCGAATGATAATAAAAAAAATGGTACGACCGTCACTTTGCTTTGTAAAGAGACTTGTAGCGGTTTAGGATCTAGTTGATTGTGGTTGCCATGGAAACTACAATGATGCTGTAGTCTGCCTTGGAATGCTGCTGCTGCTACCTTTAAACAATTCTTTGATGTTGCCGTTAAAAAGATTCCTTGCTCATTACACCATGCTTTTGTTGGGTTTGTTGTGTTGTTTGCTTCTGCAGCCAGAAGTAAACCCCCGAATGCTCCTGTTATCAATTTCAGTGGCCATTACTCCAAAATTATCAGTACTCATGGCCACCATGTTGGCAATGTGTTAGCCCCGTGCCTAAATCACTTGTATTTCTTTCTTATTTTTTTTTTCTTATGCAATAGTGATGCATTGCCTTGACCATGTGGTACACATCTTGTACTTTAGCAATGAGAGTGCTCGTGCTGAACATGTTGTGTTGAATACAGATGGGCTTTCTCTTCAAGGAAACCTTACTTATGTCTCTTTTAGAATGGAAAACGTGATGATAGGTTGCTCTTTTGAGGTATGCTAACCTTTCATTTTTTTTTTTTTGGGGGGGGGGTGTTATTTAGCTTCTGGTGACCATAGCTACTTTTTAGGTGCTTAATTCATATTTCTCTGGCATTATATGTTAAAAGCTGCTGTTTCATTTGTGTGCGTGTGGTTGTGTGTATACCTACTCCTGTATGTGTTTGTTTGTTTTATTTGTGCATGTGTCACTGAAGGATTTTGTTGTTGTTGTTGCATTGCACCATAAAACCAAATTGAATTGCTGTTTTTGGTATTATTTCAATGGAAGTAAATGAATATCATTGGGAAAAAAGAATTGTTTTTTGTGTGCAATGACAACTGTTGTGCCGACCCTGCCATGGTGTATAGAGAGAAAGACAGTATACTAGATGGCCTGTTTGCCCAACACACAGGCACTCCCTTTGAGTATACACCAAGGAAAAAAAACTCCTGCACAAATTGTGGAGTTGCTAGGCTTGCCATATCATCATCATCGTCGAGTCAGGAGTGCTATTTACGTCAGAGTTTTAAGAACAACTTGCACATTGTAGTCGGTATTGTTTTTCATCCTTCTCCCTCTCTCGTCTCCATTTGCTACTCATCTGTTTCTTACTTCTTTCCTCGTTGCTTCTGTAGAGAAAGGCATCAGCTGACCTTGCGGTGTTTGTTAGCGCTGTAAGGTTATGACATTGCCTTTTAACGTGTGGTCGTTTTTCTTTCTCTCACAATCTCTCTACCCCTCTTTCTCCCACATTTGTTCTTTCCCCTGCTGGAATGGTTGGTTGGTGTCCTTACCGGCCGCCGGCGTGTGAGATTTTGTTCGTGTGGGATTTGTCGTGGCAGTGCGAGAGAGAGAGAGAGAAGGGGAGAGAAATGCTGTGTACTACAGTCACAATCCCGACTCATTGTTGGTAACTTCCATTTTGTCGCCGCCCTGGCGATGGATGGATGGATGGATGGATGGATGGATGGATGGATGTATACCAATCCCTTTTTTCATTGCAAGAGGAAATTGGAGCCACTCTAAATAGACAATGGCAGTGATACCATCACAGGTATCAGATGTAAGATAGAATCAACTGCGTATTCATTGTTCCAGAAACCAGAGAATAAAGAGTACTATGGGGGTGGGGGGGGGTGGGAGGGAGTTGCAATCCTTTGCCTTGCTGCGATATAAGTGAAATAATGAGTCATGTAACGTGGATGCAAGTGAAATTCAGTTACGGATTGATGTGAAACCAAAATTCAAATAATTTTTCTGCTTTATATTTGAAAGAGACAAAGTCACAATAGTCCCACATACCTATATCTGAGCATACATGCCATTGCATGGCTGATAAGGGAGCTGTACAGAAGAGCAAAATGAATGAAGAGAAGCCACTTTCTTTGGACACTTTTGGCAATTGAACCTACCTCTGCACGAAGTAGTGATACTTTTAGTTGGTTGGGCTCTTTTCCCAGTGAATTCATTCTTCACTTTAAAGAGAGAAAACATGTGGATCCTTTTTTTAATTTTAGAAAAGGTAAGAGGTAGGCTGTGCCAAATCATTAATGACTAGTAACCACAAACCACAGGAAACCAGTGCTGGTGCTGAGAAATGTTTCTACAGGTAAACATGCTTCTCCCTCATTCTTTCTCCTTCCTTCTCTCTCTCTCTCTCTGCCTCTATGCCTCTCTATCTCTCTCTCTCTCTCTCTATCTATCTATCTATCTATATATAAGCTATCTATCTATCTATTTATCTATCTATATATCTATCTATCTATCTATCTATCTATCTATCTATAATCTATCTATCTATCTATCTAGCTATCTATCTATCTATAAGCTATCTATCTATTTATCTATCTATCTATTTATATATCTATAGTCTATCTATCTATCTATCTATTTTTTATCTATCCATCTATCTATCTATCTCTATCTACCTATCTATCTATCTACCTATCTATCTATCTGTCTATCTATTTAGCTGTTTATCTATCTATCTATCTATCTATCTATTTATATATCTATCTATCTATTTATCTATCTGTCTATCTATTTATCTATTATCTATCTATCTATCTGTCTGTCTATATATCTGTCTATCTATCTATCTGTCTATCTATCTAACTATCTATCTATCTATCTATCTATCTATCTATCTATCTATCTATCTAATCTATCTAACTATCTACCTATCTATCTATCTAACTATTTACATACCTATCTATCTATCTATCTATCTGTCTATCTATCTATCTACTGATTCAGCTCAGTGTCTGTCCATCTATCTTTTGTTTAAAAATTAAATTTATATGTTGAGCAATTTTACTTTTTTGTTAGTGGCTGAATGTATGCGTTTGATTGTACTGCTTGGCGTGATGGGCAAAAAACAAAGCATTTCAGTGCATACTCTGACATTTTCTTGTAATTTGTATAGTAGCTGGTGGATTACCTTTTTCTGAAGTCATGATAGATAGGCCTACGTGTAGATACATGTGTGTACATTGCATGTTAGACTGTAAAACTGTCCTACAGATTTCATATTTGAAACATTGTCCTTAACAGCTTCATTTTTTACCAAGTTGTTGGCTGTGTGTATGGATTCAAAAATGCTTCGTAGGAAATCATTCCTGCAGGTGTAACTGTCAAAACTCCTTGCAGTCTGTCTGTGTGTGTTTAATGTTTGCATTCCAACACAAATCTTCACTTCTGCCCAATTTCAAATATTGGAAACATGCACAAGCTTCTAAAAAAAGAGAACTATCATTGTAGAGGACTGTGGAAAATCAAACTCAGTCTTGCAAGTCCCCCCCTTCCCCCCTCCACCCATAGAAAAGCAGATTGCTGAGGAACTGTGAAATTTTCTTTCCTATTGTGTGTGTGCGTTTACGGCTCTTGCCTGCATCTTTGATCCGCTGCTTACCCTTTCGTGATTGGTATCGGCTGGAAGAAGTACAGAGCAAAGAGTTGAGGAGCTGGTTGAATGACCGCGGCCCGTGTGAGGGGCAAGTGTGAAATGCCTCCACTACCATCATGTGATTGGAATGTAGACAGGCTGTGTGAAGTTAAAGGACAAGTTCACCTTCATAAACATAAGGATTGAGAGAATGTAGCAATATTAGTAGAACACATCATTGAAAGTTTGAGGAAAATCAGACAATCCGTTCAAAAGTTATGAATTGTTGAAGTTTTTTTGCAGTACCCGCTGGATGAGAAGACTACTGCAGTGTATGAATAACTTAGATGTCACATGCGTACAACAATATAAGGAAAATATAAAGAGAATTTCACAAAATTCCATCTTTTGAAAAAAGTACACATTCCCCTACCTCGTTACCGATAAATGTTATGGGTAATATTATTCCCCCTGCCTTTAGAAAGAGGCAAGTCAATTGCTCTTTTATTATGCGAAAAAAGTGAAAATATGTTGAATTTTCTTTTATATTTTCTTTATACTGTTGTACGCATATGACTCACAAGCTGTAGTAGTCTCCTCATCCAGCGGTTCCAACACAAAAATTAAAAAAATTCATAACTTTTGCATCGATTGTCCAATTTTCCTCAAACTTTCACTGATGTGTTCTACTAATATTGTTGCATTTTCTCAATCCTTATGTTTATGAAGGTGAACTTGTCCTTTAAAGCCCTTACTTAGTTTAGTCAAGGAGCTTGAAGCTCCTTGGTTTAGTGCTAAGGAGGGAAAATGCAGTGCCTGACCCCCTCCCCCTTTTTCTTCTTCTTCTCTAACCCCTCCCCTCCCCCACCCCTTCCCCCCCCCCCCAAACAGTTGTGGTTTTTGTCCTGGTTTCTGCCTGGGACTAGGGTCTGAATAATGTCCCATCTTGGGGAGGAAATGTTAACACATTGGCTGTGAGTTCATGCATGTGGTAACCGCGACAACACCAGCTCAAGTAGAAAATGTGGCGAAGAAAGTCTCGGAACATACTTGAGCCTCGTGATGCCTGTGACAGAGAAGCATCTCTTTCGCCATGTTGAAGTCTGCCGAGCGTTTTGCTTGCTTTGAGAGGTCGCTGCGAGATCACTCTGACGTTGTTTCAAAAACACGGAAAGCGTGCACTTTGGCATCGCGTTATCGTGTTTATGAGCTTGGAAATATTCTACTGTGTTTGCTGAGATGATACATTTGTGTGTTTGCTTGTTTGTTTGGCCCAATCAATGGAAGAGATACTCAGAGAACTCTTCGAGGAATTCATTTCCCATGGTGGTCATACAATGGTGAATCACTAAAAAATTTCCAATGTCATTGTGGTCACATGACTAGACCAATCATAATGTGATGCATATGTTTCTTTATGGAAAGACATTAACAGATAGCCCTCTATCACAGAAAATAGACTTGAAGTCTATGATTTCAGTTTTGTGTATAGTAAAATTTGCGATTGGAAAAGAAGTAAAAATGGGGGAGATTATAGCTTTTCTCTTTGCTCTGGTAGGTGGACAGATGCATTTGGGAGGTCTGTGTGATGGATAAATGTTACGGGTTAATATTTCCCCTTTTTATGATTTATGATATAGGGCCTAGTTTTGAATGACAACAGGATGTAGAAAAACCACTTTGTGTCATGATAGTTTTACGAGCCGCTCCACATGTTTAAACTTGGCAGATATGAGGGTTATATTGCTACCAATTGCTGCCAGCATTTTTCGCTGCAGAGACATAATTATGTATCAATTTCAATTTTTGTGTGTATTATTTTATGATGTTCAATGTTTCTTTTCCAAAGTTATTATCATGTGAATGTGATGCCAACCCCCATAACAGCCACACAAACAAACACATATGTGCACACACATTTACATAATGAAGCAAGCTGTACTAGTCTAAATCCAGGCGTTATCAAATTTTGTTGGAATAAAGTGTGAGAATATTTAGGTAATATTGCTCATTCTGCAATCAAAATTTCACTTGCCATATCAGGTGAGAGCACTTAAATGCTCTGTTTTGCTGTACCTCTGTGGCTTGAAACCTGTTTATCACAGACGAAAGCATTCGCTTGTCAAAACTAACAGAGCGGGATGATTCGAGCTGTTTGATCCCTCACGACAATGCAGGGATTAGAGAGATTACGACTGTGAAATCTTTTGCAGCTAAAGCAGTGGTCAGCTTAAATCCACTCCACAATCAGAGGGGGTTGTATTCTGAGCACTCCTTGAGCACCCCTTAATCAGGTAATCCTTTAAATCTGTCTTTGTCTCATAACACTCTTGTCTTCTCAGTGATTTAAATCTTCCCCCTGGTTTGCAAAGCCAGTAAGGAGTAGAAATAACTTGGGTTATATTTACTGTCAGCTGAGATTTTGTTTTTCCTAAGTGAAGCGTATAAGGAAAAGGAAATCATTGCTTACATGCAAATGGCAGAAAGCAACAATTATTTGGGCGATGTTACTTCCGATGTTACTTCCGATGTTACTTCGGCAAGTGAGCAAATGAATGTTGTGCATAGGACAGCTTGGCACGACTGTAAGAAGAGCTTGTTGGGGGCAGGACATTGTGCAAGAAACGGAGGCAGGACTTAGGACCGCTTGAAGTGAAGCGTAGCTGAGCAACTGCAGATGGATTTTAAAGGTCAAAGTGTCAATTTGATTTGGGAGGTATTGAAAGGCAGACATGTAATATCATCCTAAGTGTATGGATGTACCAATGGAAAACAAGTATCATTTCCTTTTTTTCTCATATAACTTTTTTTTCTCCATGGCTTCTTTTTCTTCTCTTCTTTTCCTCTTAGTTCTCTTCTCTGTTAATTCCTCTTCACTTGCCTTTCATCATATTCATTGTAGTTGTTTTTATTTGCCTTTGTCTTTTTCTTCCATCCGTTTCTTCCTTAATTTGTTTCCTTTGGTGAGTCATCACAGTTTGGATTTTATAATGTATGTTTCTAAGGTCTCTTGCGGCCATCTTGAAAATGATAGGTACAACCAAAAATAACAAAGATGTCATCAAACTGATGCTTTGCAGCAGAAAGACTGTTTCATGGGTCTGTCCGTGCAGATCAGGCGGCCGTGCTGGGAAGCGGTCGTTACCTAACCTCGGCCAAACACTTTTAGCAACAGATACTCTGGCGTAGAGGAAGGAAGCGTCCAGAGATTAACACAAGATGCTCGGTTGCCGTAGCAACAGATCTAGCACAAACAAATAGTGCGGAGAGAGCGCGAGGCAGTCTACGCCCCACTTATGTATGCAGTGACATGGGACTTGGCGTGATACGAGCCACGAAATCCCGTGGCGCGGGAGACGAGAATGAAATCATCAAGATTTCCCTCCAAACAAAGAGAGGAAAGAGAAAATGAATGCAACAGACTGCTTAAAGAATCAGCTGCAACTTTTAATCCCCCCCCACCAGCCATTTAAGAGACAATAAAATGGAAAAGGAATAGTGATAAGTAGTGTTGTGTGTTTGTGAAGCAGTTTTGATGTCTATGTTTGTTTGTATGTTTTTGTGTGCCCTTTAGAAAAACAAAAGGTCTAAATGCTTTGATGTCTGTAGTCTGCAAAGTTTTGTTTTGTTTTTTTTATAGTTTTTTTTCAAAGGCCTTATCAGGGGGGAGATGTTGTTATTGACCCCGAATGAATGGAAAGCCGAATACACAGGAAGGATTGTGCTGTCATTGACTGGTACGCGTCTGGTTGGGTGTGGGGCGGATATAAATAGCTGTGATGGTTTCCTTCCAGCGCAGTTTGTTCACCTTATCCCGGTTGTCTGCCGCGACAGGAATTGACCTCAGCGAGTGGCAAGTTATAGTTATGGAGTAATCACTGTTCGCTTTGTCTTTCCACTGAAGGGATCGTAAATACTGAGGCCTGCTCGAGTTATCAAGAAATACTAGTAAAGTACTGATATGTTTGTAGAGTACCCTGGGTTATTGTTTCCCCATAAGGTGCTCGATAGTTATCGGTGTGCATAAGAATAGTCATAAATAATTATGCTTTACTCATGTGCAGACTCTGATGATATTATATGGATCCATAAAGAGGGAAGTAATAACAAATGTCCTGTAGTCAACGGAGTTATGCTGGTAGAGTCAAATTAAGACATCTTAATAAAGGAAAATTAAAGTACTAGTAGCAGTTTAAAGGGTGTTCATCATTAGGTCCATTTTTATAAACTGCCACTCTGAAACCGAAAGGGTGTTAGTTCTATGCAAAAGCGTGTCGGGAAATAATGCCATTGTCCAATATGAGGCAGAAGGTCATAAAACTCATCTCGTATAGAGTGAAGAAAGCACATAGAACTCTGCAACACACCTACACATATGCATACAAACACACACACACCCTGTTAGTAGGACTAAATAAGACCCACAGTTTGTTTGTGTTCTGTGTTTTAATTCTGTGCGTGTATTAGTTTGCATGTGCATATATGGCTGTGTTCAAAGTCAGTAGCCACGCGAATTGATAAGATGAGTTGGCAGTGAACCCTGGAAAAAGTGTGTTAGGTCCTACCCGGTGGATTTTCTCTCCGAGCAGAAGTACATGGCAGCCTGTTTTGGCCTTTGAATAAATGTATAGGCCTGGCTGACTGTGACCTAGTTGGAAGACAGTGACTCCCGCACCAAGAGATAAAAAGCATTATTTATCCCGGCTTCGGTCTCCATGCTCGCATGCATGTGGGTCCGGTCCATTTTTTTTTTCTCCCCGACCAGGGGGATGAGGGAGGGAAAAAAAATGAAAGCTGTTCTCTTTCAATTTGGAGTGATGCGGCAAAGGGAATGATGCCACGCCATAAGGATGCGGGGAGTATCCGTGGTTACACCGGTTGCAGAGAATGAAGGAGATGGGGGGAGAGAGAGAGAGAGAGGAAAATGAATAACGATGGAAAATATTCCTGGCTCCCTAAAGTGCATGGATATGTTTTATTGGATTATTTCTGATATGAAGCGAGAGCCCGAACAACAAAAAAAAAAAAACGATATGGGGAGGACCTTCAAATAGTGCATTCCACAGTTAATTTCAATGTGTCATGTTTTATTTGGTAGTGAGTGAGTTGCCTGGAGAAGGGACTGGTATTTTTAGGCATACTGGGGAATGAAAGTTACTGATGCAGCCCCCCCGCCCCCTTTCTGCTAGCTGTCCGCGGCATCCCAGCAAATATTTTGATACTCGTTTGAAATGCACACACTGCGAGGATGCTTATCGCATCTGCTGTAACATAATGCATGCAATAAAGGAGTTTTCTCTCATTTTCTTTTTATTTCTTCAATATTTCAGTTGCATTTATATTTATGAAGTGCAAAGTAATGCTCAAAGCAAACTGGAAGTAGATTGAATTCTTAATTTTCTTTGCTGTAGAAGAGGGAAAAAATAAGAGCAAGCATGTTTACAAGTTACAGCATGTGCTGAGGGCAGTGAAAAAGGAGTGAAAGAATTGAAATATATGCGCTTGAGAAGTAATAGCAGTAGAGGAAATCTCCTGGTTGGAGAGTCTACGAGTAGAGTCTGCAAACAATTTGGGCAGGCCTAAGGTAGGTGTGACCACCTGAGGTAGCACTCGAAAGAAGTGCAAGGGAATTCCAACATGGCTGCTTCAAATGCATGATTTCTGTGGTGGAATTCATGCAACCTCTTCTGATGCTGGAATCACCAATGGTTGGAAAAACTCTGCATTTTTTAATCTTTTAAAAAATGTGATGAAGAATCTTGAGCAGCGTGAAATAGAAGAAAGTATAAGGCTGATGTTTTTTTTTTCCTTACAATGGGGGAGGGGGGGGGGGGAACAGAAAGGAGGAGATAACAGTGTCAACTTGCACGTTTGTAAACAGCAAAGTATCCATTTGCTTGTCAAAATTTTTGGTTATTTGCCGACATCAAGATGATTGTGATTTTTACAACCTTAGTGTGTTTTTGTCCAGATTTTCACCAGTTTAGAATATTTGAGTTACGATTATCAATGAGAACATTCAATCAATCATCGCGGATGTCAAAAAAGCCTCATTCCTTGATTCTGATTGGTTGAATGAAAAGGATCAAATTTTGGTTGAATTAATACCAACTGCCCATGCTCCAGAGTTCAACTGCGATAATTTTCTTGTATTGCCTATAATTGATTTTTTTCTTTTTTTTTCTGGAAGAGTGGTGTAAAGCCCCAGTTTTTCCTTCTCCCCAAGATATCTGGATTTTGAGGTTGCGGGCTTGGTCACCTACAAGTGTCAAATTGATTCGTAGCTTTGCTCCGGGGTGGCCTCCACGTAATCACTCCCATCTTCCTCATCTATCTCCCAAGGTCCTCTATTCCATCTCCCTCCCTCCCGCATCACTCCTACACCCTCATCACTCCTCCATCTTCCTCCTTCCTCCTCCCTTCCATCCCCTCCTCCCCTCCCCAT
Source organism: Diadema antillarum (assembly GCF_040938485.1). Lineage (NCBI taxonomy): Eukaryota > Metazoa > Echinodermata > Echinoidea > Diadematoida > Diadematidae > Diadema > Diadema antillarum. The sequence goes on from NW_027271517.1 coordinate 21,554, forward strand.
CTCCCCATTTGCCCTCTCTAGGGGGTTTCAGACTTGCGATAGAACTTGTATTCAATCAGTTTTCGTGAATGCATTTCCGCAAATGTATGAAGTTAAACAAGATGTTCGGACACTTGAGATTCTAGTCTCCATGACAACTGCTGTCTGCAAAGGATGTCCCACGCAACAGCTATGTCACTAACCGCATTGCGTTCAATCAAACGCACAACTATCAATGGGTATGTATGTGTATATGTATGTGCCATTTTCGAAGTGAATACAAGCTTTTAAACTACGTTTTAAGTCCCAAATTCTCAATCATTCATTGTTTATTCCAGATCAAACCACTCACATTTAAAATGCATGCCGTGAATCAGACCCCAACTTATTCTCTGTTTGCTTTGAGTGGCAAATGGCTAAGAAAACCCCATATTGTTGTACAAACTGTCTGAAGTCCCTGGCACAGCAAGGGTTAAAACACCTCCACACTATGACTGGCCAAGCTGGATATAGGCAAAACTTGATGGGAGAAACACAATTCCCTTTTGCGCCCAGAATTTGCAATAGTAACTTGATTCAAAGCCTGGAATGTGTTTGTAAACACATCAACAAACAAGATCTGTTGTAAGTCTGAAACCCCGTCGTCTCCCCATCTCCTCCTCAATCTCTCTGGCCCCCTGCGGACAATCAACCAACTGACCAGTACGCCTGGTTTAGCTCATCCCTCTTCCTCTTCTTTCCGGTCCTCCTCCTCCTCCTCCTCAGCTTCATCTTTCTCATCCTCCTTGCGGTCATGTCCAACAGGGGAAAAAAATTGCATAATTATTCCGAACAAACGTCCTTGCGGGAGGATAAATAGAGGCGTGGTCAGGAGGGACTGCACCCTCGACTGACACCTTCGAGAGCTTGTCGGAGTCTCGGCTGTCAAAATATGCGATTTGAAGAATGGCCAAATAACTGCCAGCATTAGACTGTGCTCTATATGATGTCAACAACAACAACAACAACACCAAATCCTTTCCCTCTCTTCTCCCACCCCCCCCCCCCCCACCCCATTACCAATGCCTTCTTCTTGTACTGGATGAACAATTGCATACACTGTTCAAGTTCACTCTACTATTAGTGGAGTACCATCAGATGCACACAGCATGATAAAAGTTTCATCAGAATCAGATGTCAAAGTAAGAAATTTGTTTTTCAGAGTAACATGTTCCTTCCCTGCGTGCATCGTATGCATTACACATGCTCTCTCTTGTTCTTTTTCTCTCTCACTTTCTTTTTCCATCCTGCTCCTCGCTGGCCTTCATGGCTGTTGCACAATGCTTACTACCCAGCAGATGAATCATAACAATTTTGTAAATTTCCTCAGAATATGAAATTACATATCTATAGGCTTTAGAGCCGCACAATCCGACTTATTCTTTGAGTGTGACCCAATTCCTGTCTGCCAGTAATCCAGACAAATTGTGTTGGTCCGAAGGGTCATTGGGATTACTGACGATAAATGGCAAAGCATATCAAGCAATCGTTTTCTGTTCTCTAGTGGCCACGCTAACATGAGACTCGCGAGAGAAGTGAGGGTTATGCTTAATACAGCCAACACCTGTTGATAGAAAATGAACAACAAATAGAAACATTTTGTTCTGAGAAAGAGATTTTGTTACCGCTTTCTGTTGTCATTTGACATTTTTACAGTATTTGTTATGCCATAGACTTTTGGCCCAGTCTTGACGACAATACAAACTGATTTCAAGAAGGAATTTTTGGTTTGGAATACCTACTTTCTGTTAGTTTATTGAAAATAACATTGTGAATACAAGCTACCAAACCCCCTGACTCATTGCCTTTGCAAGTTGACAAATATCCACACATCTGTGGATATTCAGACGATGTATTAGAATACGACTGTATTTTCATTTTCATTTCTTTATAAAGATTTAAGGTAGTAAGAGAGTAGTCAACATTTCAATTTTCATGCAATCTTTTAATCTGCGCTGTACTTGCGGCGATGCCGCTAGATGTCCTTTACTGTTAATGTCAGAAGAAGAGATGAATGTTTCATTCTTGTGATTTCACAGGACTGTTTTGGGGGGTGTTTTTCATGCCTGCTGTTGGGATTTCCCACCTTTAGCTTTCCTCCGTCGAGAAATCTGAGGTGATTGAATTGCGGTTGCGGCGAGAATTGTTAACTCCCCGACTCAACCTGGAGGTGAATAAGGTCTGGCTGTCCCTCCTCGTCAGCCAGCGTCCCAGCAGATCGGCTGTTCATTTTTTTCCCCCCTCCTTCCGACTAAAACTTCTTCTCCTCCTTCAGCTGGGGTTCACAAGTTCATAATTTGTCAGATTCCTGTTCACGTGCCCCGAACACCTCCAGTGACATTTCAAATTCATTCACGAGATCATGAGGAACACGCTTTCAGAGGAACTATAAAATAAGATGGCATCGGTTCATTATTATTTTTTTGCTGCCTGTGCCCCTGCCATGGTTTCGGACCATTGCAATGCCATTATTGGGAGATAAAGAAGATGGTCTTTTTTGAAGGAGTATAGAAAGAAAGATTAAAGGATAATTCCTATTAAAAAAATGGGAAGAGAAAATTCTGTTTATGTGAAACCATGTAGTCAATATTAGTTATGCCCTTAAATACATGGGTTAGGGGGTTTTAAATGTTTTAGAAGATTATGAAGGTGAATGTCGCTAAATTAATGGGAAAATAAAATTGCCATCTTTGACAACTGTCTAGCACAGTCAGATCTGCAGCCATCACATGCAGTTTCTTCATTCACAAAGGCTGGAATGGCATCAACGAAATTCACATGTAAGCTAGCGTGCTTTATTTCCCACGGGCACCGGCAGAACCGAAGGGCAAATATGTGTTGGAATTTGCGTGGACTTGTGTGTCTTGAAAAAAAAAATAAAGAGAGAATATTCAGCATGCTGGAGCTGTGACTCAGGGAGGATTTTGGTGGCCCTGTGAGCGTGGATGGTGATAGTTCGTTTTTCAAGGGAGCCACCTCACACGATTTCATATTGAATTATCAATTATTAAGTTGGAACAGATGCTCCCAATGTTTTAATCCATTTTGCGGATTTAGGCGCAGCAGGCCCGGTGATGAGAAATGAGTGTCACACATAATCCGTCCTGGGAATCCGTATTTGGAAAGCCGGGATTGTCGCGATGATTGGTTCCTTAGGATTACGTCGGGAAGTGTCAAGTAAAAAAGAAGGGATCGTGTTCATTTGAGTCAGGGAGAGGTCGAATTTTTCTCTCTTCACTCCCGTAGTTTTGCTTCAGTTCTTTTCTTTATTTTTTTTCACGAGCCGTATCTGTTCGTAAGGTAATCACAGCCTCGTTTGTCAGTGAGCAATTCCTCCCCCGTCTCCGACTAAGCTCGCAACCACCCCAGAGCACTGTTCTCGCGTCACGCCGCGCATTTCCTGTGATAGCATGGGCATCGTTCCACGGATGGATGCTGAGATGCATTCACGGAGGTAGGAAGACGAAAAGAGGAAGAGGGAGAGAAATTTGTCCTTTGTAGTCTTCATCGGCCGTTGCCCACTCTCGCGTGATTAGCTTTGGAGATAAACAAGCGATACCATTGGTTTTAAGCACCGCTACGAACATGCTCTATTGTGCAGACAACCACTTTTTTCCCAGGCTTCGTGTAAGTACCATTGAGCTCTCTGAGCTCATCAAAACCTGGAAACCACATTATTCTTGCGGTTTGGTGCTGTTCATGTTCATTGTCAGTATTTCATAAAAGTGCAATGTAGATTTAAAAGAAAGATCTTTCATATAATCCCTCTGTCATGAATGCTCGATTGTTGTGGTTCAGAATCTATCAAAGGCGTCTTCATTGGTAAGTGTAATTGATTCATATAATTGGGGATGCATGTTTAAAAACAAGATTAGATCCTGTTTCTCTCTCAAATTGGCAACTTTTAAAAATATCCTTGTAAAGAATTTTACAGATTTGATGATTTTACTAGCTCCATCTAATATTTTTCCAATAGAGGACATGCAGTGAAAATCAAAGTTGCCAATTTGATGATGATGATTCCTGAGATGATCATTTCTGCAGTGAATTCACTCCAGGATTCAAAGGGTTCAAGGTTAGGCAATATGTGAGGAAAAAAAACCCCTCACTTTTGTTGCCATCTTGGTGTGAGCTTCATCTCAAAATGCATCCACTTATTTTCCCATGGACTTCATTGTTGTATTCTAGTAAACCAGAATCTTCCAATTTCACGTGGTACTGGAATATATTGTAGCAAATTTTAGATCCTACTTGGCCCCTGGTGATTATTCAGTGGCAGTTAGTATCGATACACAGTCTCACTTTCATATTTGCTCTATTCTTCGAGAATTAAACATTGATTCACTTTACTGTGTAGTAAAACTTGTGTGATAAAATGAATATGACACATAGCTGCCAAGTCTTGCTGTTTCGACCTGCAGGAATCTTCCTGAAAAATGATGTATCCCTCTATCATATCTAGACCAAGATTATTCAATTCCTTCCTGATTTTTGAATTATTTTTGCCTATGAAGGTGTACATATGTGTGTAGCACTCGCATATCTCCCTGAATTTGTTTCTTTTTTGTTTTATGTGTGAACGTTGGCAGACGCGACAGTACAGACATGAATGGAATCCGTGTGAGCGCAACTACGCATGCACTCCTTTTTGTCATGAGTTGCCTTTAGGTTTTATGAACTTCCAAGTTGATTACTGTTGTAATTCACTCCACAGATTCCCCAACCCTTTTACCCGTTGAGGATGGGCTGATTTTGCTACAACACGCATTTCCCATAGACACCTGCCCGAGTGTACAGGTACTCTGGACTCGTCCCAAACGGGTTAATACACTTGAAATCATGGTAACTCTGTAGGTTTAGACCAATAAAGAAAAATCTTGCAATATATGTGTGTTTGTTTTTGCCTGTACAACTGTACATTATCTGTATAATATGGTGATATTGACTTGGCTAGTCAATTGCATCCAGGGACCATAATATGAAGGATTTGCAAGGAAGGGATGGAATTGATTTCTTGCATGCGGTCGGCAAATTCAAATGACCTGTTTGGTCATTGTCCACTCGTTATGAATGCCATCTACTGTCATCATCGGCTGGCCACTAGTGGGAAAGACCATGTTATTATCCCACGGCCTCCATCTTTATTGTTATCCCCGGAAAGAAGCTGTGTTTTGCCAGACGAAGGCAGACAGGGAAAGACTTAGAGGTGAAAGGATGAATGATATCCTATTTGGGGGATGCTTTGTGTGTTTGTGTCATGACAGAAGTTGCAGCTTGGGGAAATGCTTCCACATGGATGGGCATCAAACTTTGTATTTATTTTAACAGCACCTGCAGAAAATAATGTTCTAGCCTTTGGCTGGTTTAGAGGATTGTTCCTACGTGTATTTGCTGCAGTAGAAGACGAGCAATCCTATCCTGCTTATGAAATGGTATTTTGTTAATTAATGTGGAACCACTAAACCATGAATGCTACCTGTGTAGACATCACTAGTGATGAAAGCTTTTTAGATAGTGAAGGCCTATACTGTATACAGACATTGAGATATATTAGGAGATGTCATTCGTCAATTTTTACAGCTTGATTTCAGCTTCGGAGAGAAATACTATGATCATACGTATATTTGAGGTAGGAAAGGACATACATGTAGTTTGCAATGTTTTGGGTAAATTCTAATGCTCTCCATGAAAATCGGTCCACTTTTCTTAGCAACTTTATGATTCTAAGGAGGCTCACTGGATGCCATGTGCCATTGGCATGTCATTTTACTCACTGTGTGGAGGAATATCAAAAAGACAGATCAAATTTAATCACCATGTTACAGCAAAGATGTTTCCACCTCCCTTAGGTGCTCGTAGATACAAGCATATATAATCTGATAGATACAACTGTACCTTTATATCATGTAGGCGTTTATGAGATGGGTATTAAAGCAGGCTTACCACTGCCCACTTATGTAGTCTCTAGTATTATTGAGTCTGTCCTAACACTGAGTCAGACAGAACACTTGTTTAAAAAGGAAGAAAGAACACTTGTGTAGAGGAAAGAAGAAGTATTTAAATTGGCAATAAATTCAGGGGAACAATGAAATGGCATGTCCAGCTGTAGCACCACACACACACGCACACATAAACCCCCGGCAACTCTTCCTTATCGAGTCGTTATTAGAATAGAGCTCTTACAAAAACCGTTAGTTAGACCTGCGAGGGATTTATGTTTCTGACTTGCTTTTGTAGTTTGGAATTGTCTCTTTCTCCTACGATTGGTCCCCTTATGTTGGGAGGTACGATGTTTATCGAGGAGGAAGTGTCGCTGACGAGGAACTAACAAGTGCTCGACAAAACCTGGCTTTTCACAAGTCATTAATGATTACGGCTCTCGTGTAGTGGTGTCGGATGACGCAACTCCTCCAAGAAAAGTTTGCATTGTGTGCACTTTACTCTGTATAACTGTCCCTCATCTTTCAGAAAGCATGGGAGAACCAGCTCCCCCCTTCCCCCGAAAGTGGCATTGGTCACTGGCATGCAGCAAACTCTTCCCTATTGATCTCTGAGAGGGATATAAAGATCACTTCAGGTCCCCCCTTTGTTCTGGCCATCTCTCATCGCACTGTCCACCCCTCCATTCACAGCCCCACTCTCCACCAACTGCCCCATTGTTATTTCCTGCCCGGCCAATTTGAGGTGGTTTGGCCGGCCGATTTAAGTGACCTCTGGTCAGTGGCCAGACACCTTGCGGAGTCTCTCCGGCCTTTGTTATATGGGCCTTTTGTCATCTCTACTAGCAAGGTGAATCCCCCATCGCACTGTGTGTGTCCCTCGGGCCCAGATGGCAAGGTCACCTTATGTGCCTCCTTTAAATCTATTTGTGACTGGATCGATGGAAGAAAGAAAGGGGGGGGGGGAGATTGGGGATCTGTCCCCTGACTTCTCAGGTGATTATAAGGTACTTTGCCTTCACCCAGGAAACCCAAAACCTGTTACAGATGAGCAACCAAGCTTGCTTGCCCCAGTTAGTAGGAGAGCAATGTCCTTAGCGGCTTGCTGTCTTAGGTCGTTCCATGGGGTCCTGTGCTGCGGAACAGTTCAGAGACAGTCTTGGGTTGCGTTTATCATCTTTCCCATGCTTGAAACACGTTTCAATACCCACTATCAAAATGCATTGGCAAAGGCCTTTGAGATAACGCTTCTTGAGTTGTTTGCGTTTATCATCTCAATCGCGAGTCAAAAGGAAGACCTTGTCACTGCGCAGCTCCATTGTGAAGTTTGACCTGAGGAGCAGAGGTGTGTAGTTGGCAATGGTTGGTGTTGGCAGGTCCTAGCTATAAAACAACTTTACTTTTATCATCTTCACAGAAACGCATTTGAGATTGCTCTTCTTCAGCGATTCAGTAGCATTTTTATGCCTCTGCCCGAAGGGAGCCGGAGGCATTATTCTAACCCTGTGATCAAAACAGCTGTTCATCTTCACAGAAACATGTTTGAAATCGAACTTTTCAGAGATTCAGAAAGGTTTTTCTAACCCCTTGATCAAAATGGCTTTGAGTTTTATCAACTGCCCAAATCTCCCTAAAAGTTGGTTGGAAACCGTAATTCTGTGCAAGAAGTGAGTTGAGAAGCACACCCAGAGTCTTGGGCTTGCTGTGAAACAGTTCAAAGGCAGTCTTGGTCATTCAGGTGGAAGTTTTCAGGCCATGCTCATTCCTCTTCCCCACCTGCTCCCCCCCTCCCCCCTGTCTCCTTTTGTTTTTGTTCTTTTATTTCATATCTCGACATTATCACATCATGCCCAACTTTACAACAACTGATTTTAAAGGAGATCATGCAAATATGTGAACAAATTTCTTTTAGTGAATCTTAGTGTCTGCAAGTCAGAAGTTGAATGAAATGTAGACAATTTGATTTAGCTTAAATTCTATTATGTATGATATCATACAGAAAGAGAGATAACGGTACAATTTTGTATGTGGTTAAAACATGTGGAGCAAATTAAATTTTCATGGTCCAATGTATCATGTAACAGCAGTTTTCCAGAAGAGAACTTAGAAGTCATTTAACTCTGTGTTTTTTTCTCTCCTTCCTACTCTCATATCCTTTTAGCAAAGGTTAATTGGGCAGAAAATTGATATGTCCTGTCACTAATGCTTGGCTTTGTTGTCTGGTAATTGAGAATTTTTCCCTCATGTGTAATGCATTTTTTTTGGCCTCCCAATGTGAATAAGTCATTGGCCAGAAGCCTGGTGGAAAAATCTGTTGTTTAGAAAAAATACAGTAGGACTCCCTGGAAAACTAAAGGGCTTTTTACACTTGCAAATTTTTGCTTAGTCCCATACCAACGGTGGGGCTAAGGGAGGGGGGGGGGGGGGGCCTTAGCCCCACCATTGGTACCGGACTTTCCTTAGCCCACTTTCTGTTTACACTTGTTTTTGAGAAAGTGGGCTAGCCCCACGGATAATCCCGTACTATCTGGCCCTGCAAAATAGCAGGGTTAGCACTGCAATTGCGGTGCTAACCCCGCAATTGCGGTGCCAAGCAAACGAGTGTAAACAGAATGAAAAAATAATCCGGGGCTAAGCGACGGAGACGAAGTGCGACCCGCCACTGACCAATCAGAAATGAGGTAATCGAGTGCTGCCGGTGCGTGCGTGTACTTGTACAGTGCACAGCGTAATCATGAATATTCATGTGGTTTCGAAAGTACGGGGCTAAGAAATACGAGTGTAAAAAGGTCAGTTTTCTCCTTAGCCCAGGACAAGAGCTTAGTACAGGATTTATTGGCGAGTGTAAAAAGCTGAAAATATTGGTACGGGACTAACGATAGTCCTGGGTCAGAGAAAGTACGGGTTTAAGAAACACAAGTGTAAAAAGGGCTTAACAATGGATTTGAGACTCAGTGGAGTCGGGGAAGACATGGGAGCATATTGTCTGACAATACGTACGATTACGATTGTGGATTATCTTTCAACCAGTCAAAAAAGAAAAAGGGTATACATGCAAGTCTTCTGATAATGAGGTGGAAAACATGATCTTCTGTAATCAGAGGTCGATAGCCCCAGATGATAAAACTTGGAATTATAAGTGAACGCTGGCTCTGTCCATGAACAGAATACAAAAAACGAGTAATGCAACAAACTGCACAGAGGCACAAAACAAAATTTGTACTTGTTTTCGATGATTCATGGTAAAGTGAAGATTGTATTTTTCTTATTATCATTATTGGGTGTTTTTTTTTTTGCTACAAGTGTAAAGAATGTTGACTCATGTCAAGTTACCTTGTGGTTAACCTTAATGTCCTTTTATTCTTTCATTTTACAGAAAATTAGAAAGGTTTAGCTGCATGTGGTTGGATCAAATGTAATTATTTCTGGGGTATTACGAAGAAGTTTGATTACAGGATGTGAAAGGACGCGAGGGAAGACAAGCGAATCTTTGATTTCTGACTGGTTCTCCCTAAATTGTCTCTTGGTGTCTCGTTAGTGCAATCTTAGAACAAAAGCTCCTGTGTTTGTGATTTAGGTGCTGTAAAAGTGGTGTAATCTGTTATAGCTCTTCTGTGTTTCCCCCCCCCCCCCAAGCATTATTTCACCTTTCTGCATATCAGGAAGGAGTGATGTCATTGACCTTGTCTGACCCCTTGGGTAGGATGAGTAATCATAGCTTGTGAAGAGGTCAAGGGTCATGACCTATGCCCCGTTTTTAGGCATTGACAAATTGTTTTCCCCACCTTCTTACTCTCTGCCGAGGCAGGATTGATTTATTACTACCGTGGCAAAGGAGGAGAGTATGTTAGAGAAAAAAAGAGAGCATTTATTGCCTTCACTTTCTGCGAATTTGATGCTTTTTATCAGTGAATTAGAAGAGGATTGTGGTTGGTTTTGAACATGAATGGGGCAAATCAATGGATGTATTGATGACATATCTCTCTGGTCTGATACCGTATTGTCTTCTTCAGTATATCAAAAAGATTTACAAGTAGACCAAAAGGAAGCGTTTAGTCTGATATATATACTCAATGAGCAGTGCACTTGTCGTAAGTTTCAGTATATTATTTTGAATGAGAGCCTAACAACAAAGCAGAAACAACTGAAAGTGGTGATCGTAATTGTATCAATTGGAAGAGACTATAATATTCGTGGAAAGTTCATCTTATGAAGAGGTTCTTGACCGAAGTTAACCTCTTGCATGCAAGTGTCCAGTGTATCCTGTATTAACTCTACGGGGAATTACCAATCTGGGTGCAGTGGGTTAATAAGGAAAGTGCAACTACAAATATTTTAGGAGAAGTCCAAGGAGCATTTCTACTTTTAGTTATTGTGCATTAAAAGTGTGGTGCTTGCGTGTGTGAAGCTAAAATGAAGCCCGTTTCACGAGAATACATCCTTGATTATAGGGAAAGATTGAGATGAGAATAAGAAAGCAGCTGAGTCAGAGTGAAAGATGGACACCGATTGCAATTCACACAAGGGATCCTTCATCCACAGGCCAGTGGATGAAGACAACATTATCTTGCTGACCGCGGCTAATCGTTTAACTCAGTCAGGACCGAAGATGAGAGCCCCGTGTACTGAAGCACTGTCATTTTTGAGATCGTAGAGTGAAAGTGGTAACAGGTCTGGACAGGCCACCTCCTCGACAGAAGTCGCTGGAAACTGAGGGGAGACTTCCAGTCGGATGACGCTGTCGTTAGGTCTTCCAAGGTGGCCGTGGCTCAAGTCGGGAAGTGTGCATGACTGCAGCCTTTTTTGGTCGGCTATTCATGAATGTCTGCGGGTTGGATGTGCCGTTCAAGATGTGCATGCATCAATTCATTTATCAGCGCCATTGATGTAGATGGAGAGAAAGAAAAAGTGAGAGATGTGGTAAGAGAGAGAGAGTGGAAAGTGGGAAGGAAATGGACTCGGAGACTGATGCCTGTTATATTTTATCGCGGTGCCCTTCGCAAGCTCAAAAGCAGGGCACATGTTCACCCTCCGAGACAATGTCGCGGAATGACGAACCTCTCAATCACAGCCGCGAGACTTGACTCAATTGGCGCAAGCCCACGCAACTTGACGTAGGAAATGTGTGCTTTCCCCCGACAAGAGGTTTGTTACAAAACTAAGTAAAACACTCAGAGACAAAAATGAAAGCAGAGAGTCGTATGGCAAAGAAGAGAATCTGAGTCAGTAGAAATTCCAAAAGGCATCCTTTGACTTGACCGGGGATTAGGTTAAAGGTCATGTCTACAGCATCGTAGTGAGCATCAAAATTACTTCTGATTTACATCATAGTCCTCTTTCTTACACCTCACCTGAAATTATTCAATTGTCCAAATTCATTTCCAATCCCCTTTGCCTCATGTAAAAGCAAAAAACATGAACAGATTATTAGAATATTAGATATGATTTTTATCAGGGCCTTATCAGGGCACTTACTCAACACTTGTATGACAGAATTTTTATGAATACAAGGAAGGATGGATTGTTAACAGTGAAACAAAAAATAACAGATAGGGAGAGGAGACTTCTTCTTGTATCAGAAGCAAAAAGTCCTCCCCCTCCCCTTAACCAGAGCTACCCATGCTACATGTACCTTTAAAGGCATGGTATAGTATTGGTTGAGATGAGGACTGAGCTTTTAACTTTTTGCAAGATACTAAGAAACTACTTACGAAATGTTACGGAGCATACAATTTTAAGAGGAATTCAAAGGTTATTTGATGAAAATCGGTTTTGAAATGACTGAGATATCCAAAAACAAAGCAAAACAAAACAATCCTAATAAAAGATGGGTATTAGGATGTCTCAGCCATTTCAAAATCAATTTTCATCAAATAAATTTTGTATCCCTCTTTATAGAATTACATGCTCTTTCATATTTCATAGGAGATTTCTCATTATCTCACCGAAAAAAAGGTTGGAAACCTGAATCCCCATCTCAACCAAAACTATACCATCTTTTTAGCCCCATCTCAACCAAAACTATACCATCTTTTAGCCCCATCTCAACCAAAACTTTGCATCTTTTTAAGGCTTGCCTGACGCTGTCAATCAAACCCAGCCACACTTCCGTGCGGTCAAGACGGCCATCATCGCGATCATACCTACGTCAGACAATTTGCGAATTTGGCCACGGTGGACAAGGGAATGTCGGTTTATTGGTGGAATTTTCTTGGAAGTTCCTCTTTTTCTCTCCATTTTACCATGAGCCACAGCCCAGCTCTCATCTCTCGTCTCTCTCTCTCTTTCCTTCTCTGTCTTCTTCCCCTTCAGATATGTTTTGTTTTGATCAAAATTCATAGAATTTGCATATTTTTTCCTCTCTTTTTTTTGCATTTTTTTTTGAGGGGGAGAAGTGAAGCTGCAGCACTATGATGCAGTTCTCTTGTTCATCCATACTCGTCATATCTTCCTTGAAAACTAACGATGTAAGATGCCGTTTACCCCACTACGTCAGTTGGGGCAGATAGGGCGTTGTTTAATTAATTGTGACGCAAGCTGTGAGCATTCTGGGCCCTGTCTTATAAAACTTGTGATAGAAATCAATCAATCACAAATCTCTTGAAAGCTGCAATCAATCGCAACCTGTGATTGATTGATTGCAGTTCTCCGTCTTAAATCAACCACTAAACAACATTGGAAACAACTACTGTTTACAATGTTTCTCATTGGTTTTTTGTTTTTTCCTCGCAAATTTTCTAATTTCTTTACTGTGGTTCATGATCACGAATCGACCTTTCCGAAACTGTGTTACAACCCACAATTTGTGGGATATATTATATGTGTGAAGTGAAAAGGCGTAAACACTAGCATTCTGTTGCGTGCGTGTCGTGACGACCAGAATGGCAGTAACACTAGGACGTCCTGTACATGTATGTAGCTGACTTTGATGGTGTTCTATACACAATAACCTCACAGCTTCCTCGATATTTACGAGGTTAATGAACATCCTGGTGTCTATATACACGTGAAATTGAACACGTTTGTCCTGGTAGGTCTTCTCAAAAAAACCCTGCAAATTCATAACAGTGTCCTCGCATGCTCTGTTTTTCCCCCAGTTTGATTTAACCCCTTGTGTGCTTTGAATATCCACTGGCACAGAAAACTCTATAGTGTTGTACATACTGTCTAAAGTCCCTGGTATGGAAAGGGTTAAGTGATTACAATATGCATTTTCAGCAATATTGAAATGCTTGTGTAATATAAAGCCTGATTAGTGTGAGGGGGTATATCACACTACTACTATAGTATGCCCATTGCTTCATAGATTCTCATATTCCTGTAGATTTTGTACAAGACACATGGGGATCTAGTGGGTGGAAGGTTAATGGTCCTGTTTACCTTTGGAAGCAGTGATTTAAAAAATATTCAAGATATCACCTCTGATGCATAATTATGTGTGTAGGTTAGTTGTATCACAAAATACCCTACCCTATAAAATGTTTACAATAGAGCCTAAAATATAAGGAGATATCACTATTTTTCTCATCAAGCCATAACTGTAGACGGTTTAGTCTTGAAACATTTTCATTATAAACTACTGTTTACATTTTGTATATTTAACAATACTTTACATTGATTATACTGGTTCAAATTCTTACATTGGTTGTTTCTATCCCTAACTCACATTATAGGACTATTTGGAAGCACTGATGCTGGGTTTTTGTTTCATCTGCAAATGGTAAAATATGCCTTTAAAGGGAGAAGTGTGTTAAATCTGAGAAGTAGCTTGAAACGTGTTGGTTTGGAGGAAATAAGACCAAGGGTCATCTCTCATAGATGGGAGTATTTCTTATGCTTGGTGTGACTCCCGTACTCCAGTTCCCATTCTTTTGTTTCCTGAGGTGCCGTAAAGCTGAGCAAGGAAACCGGCCTCAAATTTGCCGTCAAATGGGTATAGTATTGGCCTGTGGAATAGTTCCATGTGGCTTGTATTTCCTGTTTGCGAGAGACGAAATCTGGGTCACACACCACCGGCCAGTTGCCATTTCATTCATATTTCAGGTGGTCGCTTTATTTTTGTATTTTTTTTTTCTCGCTTTCCTTTACTTTTTTTCCCCCTCTCTATCAAGCTTTTGTCTAGTGATATTGATTGTATCATTGTAAATAGGAGCGGCTCTACGTATATTCACTGAGGTGTTAGCCAATAGCTCAGATCTATTCTTAAATTGTACTGCATATCGCAAGCATTTTGGTCTATGTGTAATGTAACTATGAATAGTCTGCTTACTGTGTATTTCTTCCTTGAACACGCTATAATTTCTGTATTGTCTCTCTCTCTCTCTCACATATCTGCAAGATCTGCCCCACCCCCGAAAAGGAAGGTGTAGATGAGTGCGAACAGGTTCTAATCATACATGGATATGTCGTGGATATGACCATGTTGTATTCTACAATCAGGACATGTTGCAATTATAGTGCCAAATATAAATGTATTGATGTTCTGTCCTTATGGAAAAGCTGTACTGTGATGTGCATAGAAAACAAGGCATACATGACGATGCTGCCGCCTTATAGAAGGGCAGCACATGCCAGAGGGTATGGCGTGTGTCTGTGTGGGTGTGTTCCTGTGAGAGCACATACAAACTATAAGAAATAAAACTTTATCGCAGACTTGTACGTGGGACTTATGATGTAGGCAGGGGGAAATGAAATTTCTGCTCAGTAATCTTCAGCGACTTTTATCTTCTCGTCGAAAATTTGGGTGTTCTGCTCGTTTACCTTGGCGCACCGATTTGTTTCGGCTGTTTGACTGTTGGCAATTTTTAGCAACGTATTCCATGCCAATATGAGCTGATGGTTTAGATCTAATTCAGGTACGGCCGTGGGTGCGCCATTTTGAATAGCGAGCGAAAAAATGTGTACGATACTCTCATTCCCAAAGCAGAATTCTGCATTGGCTTTCCACCTCTCTGCTGTCAAACCTCCCCCCCCCCAACTCCCTCCCTTCCCTCTGCAAATTGGCAATTTCTGCCGGGTTTATGAAAATGGCATCGCAATTTTGCCCCACCGAGGTTTTCCATCGCTTGCTGCGGCCAGATGCCGTGTATTCTTCCGCACAATAATGACATATCTGGCAGTTAATTGAGATTGTATGTATTATCAAGGTCGGGCCTCCATTCCGCAAATTATATTCATCCAGAAAGCATTTAATTCCCCGAGAGCAAGGACCTCCAGCAGCCGGGGTTATGTTCTCCGGCAAAAGTACGCGGCCTTTTTTTTTCCGTGTTTTTTTTTTTATGGGTGTGTATTTTACGTCATGGCGCTGTCATTATTTTGCCATATTTTTGGCAATCTGGGACATCAAATGGTCGGCTAGTAATCGCGACCTCATTTGCGTTTGTATCTGCACTTTGGGGCAAACCTGCTGTTGGTCCGAGGGGGTAGGGAGGGGGAACAGCAATACAGTCCCGGTCTCCCAAAACGGCACTGGCAATTAAACAGCAAATCAGTTCCATGTTTGGTTGTAATGTAATTAATGTACCTCGACCGACGACAAGTGTTTCAGGAGAAACAGTGTGGGAGCATGTTTCTTGGGGATGAATTCCACAGTAGGTTTTCGGCAGTATGCCACGTCACCAACAAATATTTGTTGAAATGGGGTGCAATTTATGTGTGTGTGTGTGTGTGTGTGTGTGTGTGTACTTGCACTTTGTGGTAGCCAAGACTAATATGTTCCATAGCTCTGAAGAAATATGGGCTGATCATTATCTTATTCAAGTAATATTTGCTCGGTGTTTGACAAAAAAGCACACAGTAATTGAATTGCTTCACCCAAGTTCAGGGTTTTCTAAGGTTTGGCAGTACTCGTAGGTGAAGCAGTGTAACAAACAATACTTGGTAAATAAATAACTCTTCGAGATATGCACTGAAGCATTCAATGTAATTTCTTTTGTGAAATCTAGTTGAGCGTAAGAGAATACAATTTTTGAAGTGGAGGAGGGAATAATCTTGCAAATGCATTTCACATGATAGCATGAGCCACGTGTGATCTGCTTTCAAAATGTCAAGTTTGTATGTTGTGGGCTCCGATGCGAATTAAGGGGAGACCCTCTTTTGGCAGTTTGAAAAGAACTCTTGTAGAGCTGACCATATGCATTAAGACTATCTCAACTTAATACTGGTAGTAAGGCAAATGTCTGAAAAATGACAAAGTTTGAATTCTTGAAATTTCTCGTATTTTCTCCTGTAACACTCTGCTTCCTAATGTCCGCAACAATCAAGCCAGATTTGTACACACCGCTTGTTAGCATCAATGCAACTCGCCAGCGTGTATGTTTCAGTGGACCGATTCTAATTTGTGTGAGAGAGTAAATATGGAAAGTGATGCGGATGCCCCCTGAGCGAGCGCAAGCCATCGACAGTCCGACGGCCTTGAGACAAATGTTGGTGAAGTGGGAAACTGGATCAAGGCTAACAAGAGAGAATGAATTAGAAGCTGTTAAATTCGGTGGATGGAGTAGAATGAACAAGTGTGTGTGTGTGTGTGTGTGTGTGTGTGTGTGTGTGTGTGTGTGTGCCTGACTAGTAAGAGAGTAGGATACGTGTGTCCACTTTGTATTCCCCTCCACTCCTGCCAGCGAGGGAGCCCTTGAATATTGTTATATCCTCATTAGGCTGGAATCGTGTAGGCTAGTACAGATCACTTAACAGCTATGTCACTTCGCATTAACTCATTACTCTCGTCCGCTTCCAGCACTCGGACGCTAGATTCTACCACATAGGGCTGGCCCAGATAGCGTACAACTAGTCTACACTCGCCCCGTTTTCAGACACCCAGTGCCACAAATTATGTATACGGCTTACAGGCAATGCATAGTCCTCTAGCAGAGCAGAACCGCAGAACATAAAAAGAGTGGGCCTTTTTTATAAAGAGCCTATCCTATGTGTATGTAACTTGATCTGATCGCAGGGTTAACCTTGTTTTGATGTTGGCCGGTTTTCCCAACTGATGTCATTGTATATGGCCACATTTAAAGTCATGAAACCCGGACATGATTTTTTTTTTCTCATAACACTTTGATGTTTACGGCTTTGTTGAGTGCAAGCAGAAGACATACATTTTTTTTGTGCCTCTATGGATGTCATTACAGTTTCAAATGAGATCTGTAGTGCAGTTCTGTTTTTTTAAGATGCTCGGGGAGACCTCAAGCAGAGTAGATCCGATTGCAGGCTGAGATTAGACTAGGCTGCGAAGTTTGAAATGTGGCCGGACGAGGCTATCTGTCTTCAAAAATGTCACACCTGTGCTCTCAACCTCTGCAGTGCTGAAAATGCGACAAGACATATTTATAGAAAATTCATATCAGCGACGGCGAGGATGATATCCAGTAGATAGGTGGACCAAAACTTGTAAATGCTTTGTTGGATGTCATGTCACTGCCATCTAGTTTCTGCTCACCCCCTCCCCCCCCCCCCCCCACAAAAAAAAACACCTAGCCTCATACTCTTTCAAAACTGTTCACTCTTTTGTTCAAGTGTGCCCCTGTCTCAAAAAAAAAAAAAAAAGAAGAAGAAAAAAAAAATGTTGCAAAGATGCTTGTGTACTTCCCATGTGAGAACATGTTACCCCTCCACCACCGCCACCTGTTAACTTTGCGGCCATTCACCCCCCTGTGCTGGGTCTCACGGGATACCAAGCTTCCCTCTTGTCTGTCTGCTTCGGTTTTTCTTCTTCTTCTTCTTCCTTTTTTTTTTTTTTTTTTTTTTTTGGGGGGGGGGGGGGGGGAGGGTGTCACACATGTCTTTTACCATCACACCCAGACTCCTAAATCAACCCATAACTCGTTGCCTATGTGACCCTGTTGGGTCCCCATACACAGTCTATGGGGCATTTTGATTATGGGGAGGTAACGAGTTAAACTTGCAATGGATGTACAATTGGTCGACCCCCCCCCCCCAAAAAAAAAAAAAAAAACAACAACAACAACAACAACAACAAAAACAATAACAGCAACAAAACTCGGTTGTAATGAAGTTTCTTTGAGGTCGTGCAGAGTTGAATTTGTGGTCAGGCTCTCTTCATACCCCCTGTCGTGCATATATTTGTAACATGACTTTGCATTTTCACCACTGAAAAATCATGGCAGGATTAGTCTACTGCTTCCAGACTCAGCCATAAGCCCATATATATACGTGGTACAAAGCTCTTTTATATTCCTTCATCTTTGTTTGCAAGACTTGTGTGAATGAAAGAAAGAAGGGTAGAAATGATGAAGAGTTGATAGCATGTTGCGTATCTTTCCTTGGTGAAAGAATCGATATATCATAGTCGATATTGAAATGGCATTAAGTTGTGCATAATTACTATGGAAAAGGGGAAGAGTCAGTCCTATCTATCTATTTCTGTGTTAGTGGTTTACCTGATGCTGTTGGTATATATCATATACCTTACACCAAATTGTACAGAGAAGTCGCCCTGTGATGATTGAAGTGTTAAAAGCCATCATTCAAGTCCACTCGTGCCGTATTAAATTGGATGGAATTTCACCCAGCATACGCTGTGTAGTATGTGCTACAAAGAAGCTGGAAATGGATGCCCTGAGGCATATTATATTTATGAAGTAGAATTAAAATGTTATTTCCTGCTTAGCGTGGATCTGATGTTCTCCTTCCCTATAGTGTAATGTTCAGGCATTTGATCGAAGCATTCGGTGATATGATTTGAATGGTGAAGGAGCATGTGTGTGTGTGTGTGTGTGTGTGTGTGTGTGTGTGTGTGAGAAGGTGATGTTGTGGCCTTGATTCCAGGCTGGAAGATCATGTGTTCACCACCACTTTTCTCCCACAAATGCTATAAATGCATCAGTCTTTAGAGAGACTAACCCCTCATATTCTGACATTCAGTTTCTCTCCTTCTTTGCCCCCCCCCCCCAAAAAAAAAAAAAACACAAAACACAAAACAAAACAAAAAACAACAAAAAACACACAAACAAACAAAAACAAAAAACAGAAAACAAACAAACAAAAAAACACCTGTCACATATGTCAGGCATTATAGGGTAGATGCATTGTATACAAAGTAGGAACTGCCTTGACTCAAGACTAAGGGACATGGGTCATTTTAGGTGGCATCTGTGTGTTGCTGAAGGAAATTAATGCAGAGACTTGAAGCAAGGCTAGTATGTGACCAATGCATAAAGAGAATGGAAAACGCCACTAAACACAAAACAACAACAACAACAACAACATACTAAAATATAACAATGTATATATTTTGATCAGTATTAATGCATTTTGTTTCTTTGAGCGATTTTTGTTTACCTTGATATGACCATTTCTTTCTCTCTTTTTCCCTTCTCTTTTATCTTTGCAGCCTGTTTCAAAGACCAAAAAAATATTTGTAGGAGGAATAGCGGCATCAACAACAGAAATACAATTAAAAAAGTTTTTCGAGAAATATGGCAAGGTAAGAACAACATTCATTCCTTTATTTGGTGTGTGTGTGTGTGGTTGTATATGTGTGTTAATGGAATAAAGTATGTGATTAATTTAAGTAATTTAAGGATGGCAATACATTGAGTTCTCACCCTTAGATTCATGCAGAAAGAATTCCCTGCTCTGAAATGGCAATACCACAAAATAACTGAATAGGAATCTAATGTAAAGCATTCATAACATTTCATACAGGACCTCAATTAAAAAAATAAAAAGAAAAGAAAAAAATTACGCTGCAACTGAAGATTCATATAATAAGTATCAGAAAGTTTGTCTGTTTGTTTGTCTGTTTTTTCCAGTGCATTTGAAAGTAATATGAAAAGAAAAATTCTGTATGACAAGTGATGCAATGTGGCATGCATGGTGTAAATTTGCCATCAATGGAGACGGGAATTCTGATGTGAATAGGAAGTGACAAAGCTCTCGAGTCGTGTGCGCTTGAGCAGTGGGGAATTAAGAGCCAGAAGTGACGATTTTCAATCAAACTGCTGATGGATGGCTCGAGGAGAATGTCACAGGAGTTCTGTCAACCTTTCTTCCGTGCGTCATCCCGCTTGAATTTGCCCAGATGTGTGTGGGGATGGGAGACGATTGTGTTGATGTGTGCAATAAAGTTGCACGATTTGTAGCGCTAAGTGTGACCAGCTAAAAGACGGAGATCCTGTGTGGTGTAAAATGTTGCGTAAATTCGTCTCACGCGATGCGTAGCACAGTGGTGACGCATGGTGGAAATGTGTGTTTGTGATGTTGATGCGAGCATTCCATCCGCAGAAAACATTCAAATGTTGTAGTGTGCCATTGGGCAAGCTGTATCTCCTCCAGCATCAGAGTGTATGCATGGGACTGTGTGACTTTCCCCCTTTCTTTTTCCGATTGTTGTGATGTGTGCGTGACTTGTGGATGAGAATCTCTTGCTGGATGCACCCAGTGTAGCCAGATGTTTATGAAGTGGAAGACCGATATTGGCTATTAAAGTGGTATTGCCAGTGATCCCATTTGGGGCAATTAAGGTAATTAGCATGGGGGTTATAATGCGTGTCGTGGCTGCTTTCCCTTTAACATTAACGCTTCTTGGAATCATTGAATCGATGTACGAAATTGATACAATGCCAAGTTACATGTAGAGCGACAAGGTTTTTACTAGCAAGCCAGGTATATTCCAATTTGGTTGCAAAAAGAACCCTGAATATAGCAAAAAGAAAAGTAATTGAAAAAAGTTTAATACGCGGCTCATATAACATATCAAAGCCATATTTCTAAAGCATGCATAAAGCTGTGGTTTTTTTTCCCTTTGGTCCATTGCAAGGCTTTTTTATTTGTGTGCTTTCCCTTATGTGGGCATTGTTGTTGTTGTTACAACATTTTGAATTCTAGACTTTGAGTATCACTACCCTGAATTTCCTGAAAGAATGGTTACGCCGCAAAAGTTCACATTACTCATTGCATTGCCGATTACACGTATTGGCTCCTGTCTGAACAGCAATAGTTTCCTGTGTCCAAATGACCCTGAAATCGGCACACAGCCACAGAAGTGTACAGTGATACCTCCGATTATGGATTGTAGTAATTGGGCACGTTTTCGGTCAGCAATATTACATTTCAGTGCATGTCAAATTCTGGTGTCATATCTTAGAAACCATATTTGAAAGAGCCACATATAGTTGATTGACCATATTGCTGTAAATATGCTTTATGTATATGTGGCCACGTATTTTTGCTTTAAGCGTTGCATTATCCCAAAAAGAGCGTTCAATGTATCATCAGAATATTTGCGAGGTCAACCACCCGTGGAAGTGTACTGGTGTCGTTGTCCTGTTCTTATTGATCTTGTTAGGAGAACACGTGGTAATGGATAAAGTGAAATTCATTTTGCAAATGACTGATGGGGCACTGCATGTATCTCAACAGAATTCTTTGATGGTGAATGCATGATAAGCCAAGGTTTCCATTAGCGCCGCACTGTTGGCACGTCGCGGAATGTCCTGTCAAAAAAATATTGTCGGGGAGGCGGCGCAAGGGGGTGCGGATCAAGATGCAAAGAGCGCAAACTGACATTGAATTCGGATGATGGGAGGAAGTTAGGCAGGGGATGTAGAAGTTGTGCATGACGTGATATCATCGGCAAAAGGATCTGAATTCTACAGTACAAGTGAGGGCAGTACACCGGTGTATTGACGTATGAAGGGTACCGGTAGCACTAGATATCTCTACCCTGATGTATGTGCAGGGATTTGTCATGGACTATGCATACACAGACACCCAAATGCAGCAACTTGTAACTACCCTCTATTGAAAACTCGTGCTCAGTTGTCTGTGGCAGTGAATGTGTTTTTTTTTTTTGTGGAAATCTTGATATTTAGCCAAGTCTAACTGTGTTATGTGATAACATAGGTAGTCAGGAATAAATCACCAGAAAATGCACAGAGGGGACTCAAAATCTTATGACGAAAGATAATGTGCGTGTAAGACCTGTAAAAAAACCCAGCTCTTCTACTAGTGTTTTGATATTTGTTTTGGATAATATGATGAATTGGAAATTATGCACCTATGCTGCTGTGTTTTGATATGATTATCGATGTGTGATGCGCATAGGGACAGAGATGGGGCTTTGAAGTGATGAGCAATGCATGCAGGCGTCATCTAGTTACGGACCTTTTATGCTGGAGCAGCTGCCCCATAAATCGGCCAATCACCCGGGCTTTGTTGATCAACGCATGTATTGATGTTGCCGTGGAAACTTGGCCGTGGCCTTGAGACCCGTCCAACGTGGCAGTATATTACTCTGCGTGAATTTTGTGATCAAAATTAGTGCCCTTTGAGCAATTTTTCACCTCCGCAAATTTCATCGTATTTGTGAAAATATTGATGGAGGATTTCTAGGAGCACCTATGAATGGTTACGGAGGGGCAGCCATGGTGGAGCTAGGCATCTCAATACAACGGGGCGAAGTGCGGCAGCTTTGGAATAACGAAAAGAACATCCTGTTATTCATCACCAGAGAAGGCGAAATTAGATCAGCCATTGCTGATGGAGCCTCGGCGGGGAAGCTCGTGCAATTTTATATGCCGTGTGCGAAATAAGCGAACTGCAGGCGGGAATTTAGAACAACAACTAAAAAAAAAATGCAAAGTGATATTGCCCCGGCTCGCTTAGGTGTGGCAGGATGAGTTAATTCAGGCACCCTCCTTGAACCAGTCTACCAGTCGATTAGTCTCTGTTATTGAATTTCCAGTTTTTGTTTTCGCAATTTATCCAGAATTCAAAATTGCAGTGATATTTTATTCACAAAGAAGATTATTTTTTCCCCCATTTACCGACTACTGTATTGGATTCTAAATTTGTCTCTTTGCACACATATAGGGTATCTGATGAAAGTGCTGTATACTTACAATCATTGTCTTGATGTAAAAATCAACTCCCTAGCCCATTCATGAATAGAAAAATAGCCAAGATACAGTGTAGGCCTATGTCCCAAAGCTGATCGAAAAAGAACATTTGTACTTTCCCTATGTCTTTAATTAAATTAATGGTTTTGTGGGTCACAGTCTTTTGATCCTCCCTAGTGATGAGACGACATACTTCCCTTTTCCATATTCGGTGCAACTCTGTCTTGTATGAAATTAGTAGTCAGCACTTCTTGTGGCTGGATCCAAGGCTAGATTGGATACGAGCAGCTTTTCTCTAAACAAAGAATTACATTCAATATCTTTCACCAGCAGTGTATGTTTATGTGGGTGATCTTGACTGAAAGATATAAATGATATTATGAGTCCATGGCAGATTGAATGGGGAACATGGAGGAGGGGGGGGGGGTGGTAGTTTATCAGAATATTAGCCTCCTTTCAAGACGTATTTGACCAATTGAAAATATACCACCACAGAGTAGAATTTAAAAATAGATTTATTTAATATATTAGGTTTGTTCTTCAGTTACCGTTGTCTGCGTGATATGATATAGCTGCTCGGATAAAGTTGCCCAGCTCCTCGATTTAATAACGGTGTGTGTGTCGTCTGCCCACACAAGTTATGATATGGCTCTGATACTAGGGAGGTTATGGAAGACATGGTAGGGAATTGGGAGGGGTCACCATCAGAAAAGGTCAATGCTGAAATGGGCAAGGTAAACACGCGGTGACAGTGTCACAAGTCATTTAGCGCGCGAATGATGAGCCCTAGCAGGATGTTTATACTGTCGCCCAATTCTCTACCAAGAAACTTGCAGGGACCAGCGGATGCCGAGCTGTACCCAAGCACTATCATCCCCAAACACACGTATCACGCAACACACTCGTCAAAATATATCCGAAGAAAACATTCTCCCACCCCCCCCCATACGGCCATAAAAAAGTGGAGCGATTAAGGAAGCAAATGACTGACTCAAAATGAGAGGTAAAGGCAATACCAGATGTATATTTGAGAGTCATGGTGTTCTAGAAAAGTCATGTTCCATTTTTTCTGAAGGCCTGCACGTGGATACGGGCTCTTGGAATATGCCTCTGTTGGCCCAGCCCCAGTAAACACTCTCGTTGACACGCCCACACAGTCTGGTCTGATTGACTCTCTGGATAGTTTTTCATAAACATTGTTAACCCATAAACTGCTGAATTATTATACCCTGAAAGTCTGAGGCTGACAGGCTCAGCCACACTTAAGGCCTTTTGCAGTTGAAGGGTTGAACAACAGCAATAGTAACACCTATAGTAACACATGGGAAAAGAACAGGAAAGTTATATGAATACACCATTGTCCTTCTGCAGTGATCAGTTTGCGATCTTTAAAGGGAATTATAATTCTTTATCAACGATTTGGAAGATCCAGCCTCTGATAGTTTCTTATTGAGAAATAATCGGAAGTCAAAATGTTAGTTCAATTCTTCAAATTAAAAAAAAAAAGTTTGACTTTCTGTCCAATGCATAATAAGGGCCTATCATGATGATCTTTGTTTAGCTGGACTAAAGAAATTTTTTTTCCCCTGGAATAAAGTTTGATGGATTTCATCTCAGCTTTTGTCTCATGTTATTGCCCTGAAACTTTTTTTATTTTGGCTGTAAAGTTCAACCACCCCTGAAAGCTTTGGTAGATCTTTTCCCAAAGCGAGGGCGGGGATAAGAATTTGACACTTGAGGTCGCGACAATGTGAAAAATTGCAGAGAGAAGGTCCCAAATTGAATTATACGCGATAACAATAGAGGAAATCATTTTCCGCCTTACCCAACAAACGACGGCTTTATTCGCCCAATCTCCTCGGGAGTCAAAGGTGAGAAGGAACCCCGAAAGCTGGTGTCACTGCCTGATACTGCAAAATGGAGGACCTCGTCTTTTGGGCATTGCAGTTTCCTGCTAAGGCTAGTCTCACACTCTAGACTCGGCCCAGACAAAAATAGAACAGGTCACAATTATTTTATTTCCTCAATTTGTTGTGACATTGATTTGACTTTTTACTGAGTAGGGGAACTGTTGAGTTACAGGATTTTGTTGTTGTTGTTGTTGTTGTTGTCATCATTGTTGTCATAACTGGACCCAATTCATGATACCCCCTCCCCCGTCACAATAGATATTGGTTTTGCCACCCTTGAGGAGATATATTTCCTGAAAAGATCTAAAGGTCTGAAGATGAAACCAGAAAGAAGTGGTATGGATGCCAGTGACACAGCATTTGCTTTTGCAACAATTGCTCTGGTCTTATTTCTCCAAGGATTTGGGGTTAGGGTTAGGATTGTTATCAGCTTTTAGGTTCAATTTGATATGATGATCTGGATTAGGGTTAGGGTAATGTTTGTGGGTAGAAAATATGTTTGGCTGAGCATGCAGATATTTCATGGGAGCAATTGTCATAGGAGCAAATGTCATGGAACCATGGATGCCATGTGGAAATTTGCTGGAATAAAGTAGTCATGTTTTCCATCAAGTGAAGGTTTACCTAGCTTTTCTTGTTTGTGTGTTGAAGAAAAGGTAGAAAGAAAGGCATCTAGACATTTCTGGACTCTGGTTTAGAGCATCCCTAAAATACGTCCTGTCAAAGGGGAGGAGGAGGAGGAGGAGGAGGAGGAGGAGGAAGAGGAGGTGGAGGTGGGGTGTACAAAGGTCAATGTCTTCTGATCCATGTCCCCTTAGGTGACCTTATTATTTCCATTATGGGGTCTGAAAATAGGATTCTAAGCCTCCAGGGTGTCAGGGGTTATACATCCAACTCCGTGTAGAGGGAGAAGAAAGGGGAGGAAGAGGAAAGAGGAGAGAGATAGAAAGGTATAAAGGGAGACAGATAGGGAGAGAGGGAGATAGATAGATGGATAGATGGATAGATAGATACATACATACATACATACATAGATAGATAGAAAAAAGGAGTTAGATAGATTGATAGGTAGGTAGATAGGTATATATATATATATATATATATAGGTAGGTAGAAAGGTAGGTAGGTAGGTAGATAGATAGATCTAGATAGATAGATAGATAGATCGATAGATATATAGATAGATAGATAGATAGATAGATAGATAGATAGATAGATAGATCATACGTAGGTAGGTAGGTAGGTAGGTAGAAAGGTAGGTAGGTTGGTAGGTAGGTAGGTAGATAGATAGATAGATAGATAGATAGATGGATAGACAGACACATAAAGAAGAGGAGTTATGAGAGGAAAAGGGGGAAGGGTTGTGGATGCAAAACATCATCCTAAATAAGCTAAACACATGAGACAATCTATTTGGACTGAGGAAATAGCTTTGACTTTGAGAAAAATTCGACTTATGAGGGATTAAAATCAATAGAATATAAACAAGAGGACTGAAAAGACCTTTGATTTAGGTAATTATTCAACTTATGTGAGGTCAACTAAAGCAAGGTTGACTGTACATCCACAGGCTTGCAGCATTTATACACAGACATTTAGTATATACACCAAAATGGTCACACACACACACACTGAGAGATAGGAGCAAATTATATAACTAAACATATAGAGACATACACACACACATTCACACACACACACACACACACACACACATACGCATACCCACAGAAAGACGAAAAAGGAATACCGCTTCCACCAAGGTAAAGTCTGGAGAGGTAGTAATATGCTGTCAGTGCACCGGAGTTTGAAAGATGTCCTTTTGATTGGGTTTTTATTAAAGCTGCAGCGATATGGGATCTCCATTTAGACGGAGAGGTGCGAGATGCCGACGTGTGAAATTTACAAGTCTCTATGTTAAAAAAAAAAGAGAGACAAAAAACAAAAAAAAATTGATGAAGGTGGAAAAAGAAGAAGAAGGGATAGATGAATAGACACATCGTGGTAGTTTTCTCCAATGCTACGAAAAGCAACGTGGTTCCTGTAGACTTCCATGGATTTATTGAAATCTGTGTGCCTCGAGAGAGAGAGAGAGACGCTGTCTTTTTGTATACACAGTTGCGGCTATTTGCTTTGGGGGCCGTCATATGAAATATGAGGGCAGTGTCCAAACTAATAAGTAGGTTATGGCTGTAGTCGAGATACTTTTTTTTTTTTTAAGCAAGAGAGAAAGAGAAAGCAGTGCACTAAAGATGTTATCCTATTGAGTCCTGTGGGAATTTTGATGCCGAAAATATAACTTTGTGATTATCAAATTGGCAACTCAAATATCATAGCACATCATATATGTTGGAGAAAGATTAGATGTAACTGGTGATGTTTGTGAAGTCTGTACACAAGTTGGAAGAAGGACACAAAAAAGTTGCCAATTTGAGAGATAACCAGAAACTTTATTATTATCTAAAAATTGTGTTGCCAATTTGAGAGATAACCAGACACTTTAATTATCTAAAAATTGTATTGCCAATTTGAGAGATAACCAGAAACTTTAATTATCTAAAATTTGTGTTGCCAATTTTAGAGGTAACCAGAAACTTTAATTATATAAAAATGTGTTGCCAATTTGAGAAGTAATTGGATATCATGCAATCAAGAGGCCTTTGACTACGAACATCATATAAAAACCTAGGACTGAAATGAGATATAGAAGTTTTTTTACTCTACCTTATTAAACACTGAGATTGAATAGTGAAAATTGTGATGAAAAGATGTGGCATTGAACTGCAGAAATGTGATTTCTTGGACGTGATGGGTCAAGAAGAAGGAAAAGAAAGGAAAGTGTGGGGGGGTATGGGTATCTGGCTCAAAATGTAATTCTCAATAAAAGAAGGCGACCGGGTGATGCTATTTAATGAAGTCGTGTGAAATCTGGGTCCATCTCAATTGGAAAATTTGTCCAGATGAATGTGTTGGAGGAGAAGTGGGTTAAAAATGACGACAATTTCCTTCCTCGCGCTCGCCCGCAAAATGTCAGGCGGAGCGGAGAGGACTGCAATGGAGCTAAAGGCCACGTTTGACTGTGCAGAAGTAAGGAGCCAGTTTGCATGGAGGTTTTTTTTTTCTGCTTTCTCTCTCCCCCCCCCCCCCTTTCTGGCTTTGACGGTAAAACTAGGGAGCAAAAGTGCAATAAACCTAGGGGGGTTATTCCCACAGACCTCCGTGCACAACCTAGATCCTGAAGTGCTAGTTATCTATCGTCAGCCTCGATATTCGCCTCCCCCCCCCCCCCCACTTTCGTGGATGGAGCCGAAGCAGCGTTTCATGATGAGGGCATTTCTGCAGTGGATTTGGTGTACCTTTGTGGCCATCGCTAGTAGAGACAGGTGTACCAGGGTAGAAGGCATGTCTTACTTGATGTAAGGCAAAAAATTGTGTAGCGAGAGATTTTTTGACAAGCTATTCAATAATTGTGATATCCCTAGATCACCCTAGCAGTTTGGATCATGAGATAGCATTTTTAGAAAGACAGTAAATGATGTTTTGTCTGAGTTAGTGGCTCAACAGTGGGGTGAAGTTTTTCTCCACATACATTAATTTAAACCTAGTAATCTGTATTAAAAGTAGCATGTGATTTTTTTTTAAATGCCAGTTCAATCTACCTTTCGTTTGTTGTGATGAAAGAAAGTGAATAGCCTGTGATTTTCCTCGTTCTTTCCCTATCCATGCTTAAATCATCACCAAGTGCGTATTAAAGATAGAAGAGACTGATTTGTCGATAGATTGGGTGTAGCAGAATGTTGTGGTTTCACTCAGTCATGATGTGTTATCTTTAGCTATAGTGAGCAGTTTTCTTTTGAGACCGTACAACCACTACATTCTGCTTACAGAAGGTGGCCACCCCGCACCCGTAGACAATAGAAATGAACATAGACCGACTTTTACGCAGTCAATGTCAAACGGCAGAAATGGGCAAGTTCCTCCGACCCGAGTATTTTTAGGAATCGCCACCTCCAGAGGCAGTTGTGTTCTTTGATGGACTGATGAGGAAATGAGAGTGAACCGGCACCGAAAAGACCCGACACTGAGCGGTAACGGAGGGATTATGTCCACGGTGAGAAAACACTTTATGCTAAAACACACTATTTTTTGCTGTATTCTCCATTCCCTGCTTTTGCTTTCAGTCTCGCCCCCCCCCCCCACCCACCCCTCTCTGGGATCCACAAAGAATATTTCGTATAGAATGGTAGTAGTCCCAAGGCGTCAATCGATTTTTAGCACGAGATCCCGCATTGATTATGCTTAAATTTAATTTGCAATTTATCAGAGTTGTCGAGAGCCATTTCCCATTGAGTCGTCATGGCGATCAAATGAAATTTCCAGTGTCTTCCAGCGAGAGCGGATTGGTCCGTAGCGCCATTCTATTCTCGCATTATGCCCGTCAGGAGTGAGGAAGCGCAGAGCGGCACTGGACAGATGGCCAGATAAAGCGTTTACTCCGCCTGCTTACCGTTGCCATGGCAACACTTCTTTACCTCATCTTGGGGGATATGTTGTTATTTTTACAAGGGTGCACAATATTTACAGGGATGGATGATTTTTACATAGCGCTTTGCTGCGGTAGTGTAAGATTCAGTTTGATGTACTGTACATTATCCTTGACAGCATACATGTATAGAGTACAGGGGCACGGGGTGTACAAAAATATCAAATACTGTCATTTTGTTCCAAATTAAGTGTTGAAAGATGTTGAAAGATATTTATCAACCCCATTTGAAGAAATCCATTTTTTTGTTTTGTTTTGTATACAAGCAACAGACCTGTTCTACCACATATCAGGGAAATACATGAAAATGCTTTCAGTGTTTATTGACAGCCAAGTTTCCACTTGCTAACCTGTGGGTACATCATGCAAATTCATAAAGTGCAGAATAAAAGAGTTAATGAGCTGATATTAAGAAATGTGATCTGTGCTTGCAGCGCTTTGTGTTATGAGAACTGGAGTTGCAATATACATGGATATTTGGATTGTCTTTCTGTTTGCTGCAATTCAAGAGGGTCTTGCCGCAAAGACACAATGTCCCTTGGGAACACATAATCTGAAGTCTTGGATAAAAGGATCGGCCATGAGGGACATTAGCTGCTCGTGTGCACATGGGCGTTGTCTCATGCTCGAAGTAACAGTCCAACCATGGATGACTGGGTTTCAACATTTTAACCTTTGTTTCGGTGGGCTTGTTTAGTTTTAAAGGTCAAGTTTTTGCAGTGTGGGTTACAGGAAAGTGTTCGTTTCGTCTGTTCAAAGGTTGGCTACTCTTACCGACTGGTTGAAGATTTTGGAAAAGGTCAAATTGATGATTTTTTCCTTCTTCTCCTTGGCAATTTTCTCGTGCTGGCATCGATAGGATGGATGATCAGGATGGGAAGTGGTCAGGGAAGGAAGCTTAGCCTTTCTTCCAGACTGTTCGATGAATCATACTGCCTATAATATGTTGTATTATGTCCTGCGTGTTCGTCCCTGTCATCACTAATGGCAACCTGGTTTGATCGAGAAGGTAGGAGGTGAGCCTGTTACCTCTTGGGTTTGATGCAAGTTTGTTCTCCGTGTGAGATTCTGGGCTTTGGATGGCTTGTAGGCTTACCCTGTCGTAGTCTTGCTTCCAGATTCCAAAATACTTTCTGACATTTTATCCAGGGTGCTAACCCCTCCATCACATCTGGGGGTGGGGGAGGGGAGGGGCATAGGTCCAGCAGCAGTGGGATGCAGAAGACTGACAGTCTTCACTTCAGAGCTTGAGATGAGGAGGAGGTCTCCATGACCACCATCCTCCCGCTCTTGCTCCGCAAAAACACACAAGGAGATTATTCCCAGTGATGTAGCATGGGATGGAGATTGATTTAGTGCTCCGTCTTTCCTGTCAAGCTCTGCCCGGAGGACAGGCTTCAAACGAGAGAACAGATATGGGATGGGGGGGGGGGGGGTGGGGGTAGGGCTGCTAAAACAAGAACAAGCACAATATGTAATGGGCTATGTAATGTTGAGCGGGCCGACCAAGGCACAAAGTGAAAGGGCAAAAGACGTGACTTTGGGTGGAACAGGGGTGATTTTATCAGCTTTTCATCCAAAGCGAGTGATGCCTGCATTGCTTATCAATGAGGCGGGAGAAAAGATTTTCAGGGCTCCTCGCATCACCCTCTTTAGTCCCATGCCTTGGTGGAGGGTGTTGGCTGCCTGCCGTCACCACGAAAGTGAAGAATCAATGTTCATGAAGTAGTAAATCTGACAAAATCCCCTCCTCCTCATCAAACACATCCCCCCCTCTCTGCCCGCATGGCCCACCATTAGCGCCATTCCCCAAGTCGCTCTAATGCCCCAAACAAATCCCCCAATACATTAATATCACTTTGCTTTGTTTACTCCCTCTGCACCTTAAGTGGCCATCCTCTTCCCCCCCCCCCCTCATCCAGCCCCACCCTGAAATCCAGTAAACATTTCCCAGTGCAGCTCCTCTCAGAAACCTACTCCCAGGCATCACTTTCTTCTTCTTCATCCTTACAAATTCTTGTCATGCAGTCCCCTCCCCTCCTCACTACTATTTACTCTCCTGCCACTTCACAGTGTATGTACACACACATACACACACAGAGAAACTGTTTAAAATTCACCATACCTGGTAGAAAGCAACTAAAAGCATCATAAGGCTGTCCCAAGTCGGAGAATTCCTCTCTCCTATGGCGAATGAAGCTCTCATTAGTAGAAAGCTTAGATGAATCGGGTTACCAGAAACTTTGTAAATCATGTAAACTTAACTTCATCCTGATGGTCTTGGGACAACTACAAATATATATGGACAATCTTTTCTATTTTTCCCCTCCTAAACACACAGGCCGAATCAACAACATGTCTTTTAATAAATAGGAAGCAGTGAAATAGCATGGTATTTTCATTAAAGTCTGCTCAGAGAAATACAAATATTTGTCAATATCAATGTCAAATGTAAGGAAGAGGTAATGTGAGACCAAAGGGAGAAAAATAAAATTGCACTGTTATTACTTCATCAAATATGTATATTTCCTCTTCACTTGAACAGGAATTAACACCTATTTCCTTGAAGATAATGAGATTGCCAGCATGTGTCTGCAAAAATCAGGATGTATAACAAAAAAGTGTAAACAGAGTTTACACTTAGATTAGTATTTGAAGTTGTACTGACAGGAAATGAATGCATACGTGTACGTCTTGCTCATTTTTTTTTTAATACAACTTGCTTAGAAAGCATTCATATGGCTGTATTCAAAATATTGCGTTGTTTGATAAATAGAAAGTAACTGCTGAGAAGCAAACAAGGAAGCAGCCAGCCAAGCTGCCTGCTTCCCCTCATAAGGAGTTTGATACTGAATGTTGAATAATTATCCTTTTCAGTTTATGGAGAAGCTAGAGCTGGGCAATGAACATGCAAGACATCTACATGTATAGACTAATGGATGTGAAGCCAGCATTTCTAATTCTATACTAAACTAGGTAACTGCAAAATTATTATTTTGGTGATTAAATTTTTTTTAGAATGTATGTTGTAGGTTATTAATATCTGTGACAGGAATGAGTCATGTTTTTCTTTCCACTAAAAATAAAATAAAATAAAAGTAAACTGGAGTGGAGAAGAATAGGAAAAACATTGTGCAGGCAGGCCCGATCATATGTATCTCACTTTTTTTTTTTTTTAGAGTGAAACTTGAAGATGGTGCGGCAGCCCTGTCAGTAAACACACCGTAATGCAAGCAATCACATGCATGATAGGCTTGAATTAGTGCACTCGGGTCGAAATGTCATCCAGGCCTGAATCCAAAGGGGAAAAAAAGTTTGAAAAAAAAGGGAATAAAACACATTTTCTTTCAGGATAGGTGAAGTAACACAAACCCAAAGAAGATGCGT
This sequence comes from Diadema antillarum, assembly GCF_040938485.1. Lineage (NCBI taxonomy): Eukaryota > Metazoa > Echinodermata > Echinoidea > Diadematoida > Diadematidae > Diadema > Diadema antillarum. The sequence continues at coordinate 54,213 of NW_027271517.1, forward strand.
TGTTCCAAAGCGAAAACAATCCCTTGTTTACAATGGGCTCCCTGAAAAGGGATCGGGCCTCATGCCTCCAAACAAACGTGTGCCTCACATGAAATTAATCACTCGATTCAAAAAGGTGCTGTTGATTTCTTTTGGAAGCTTGTTTCGCCCTTTCATTTCTGACTTTTTGCTCCTACTTTCTCCAATGTCCCCCTTTTCTCCCTCCATCTTCTTGGGGATGAATGTATTTTGTCAAACAGCTGTAGCCAGGGCGAGGAATGGGGTATAAATGTCATTTTGGTTTAGGTGTCCGTTGTATTTACTTTGGTTAGTGTTTCCTCCGACGGGCTGGGAGTTCCTCTTGCGTGGCCCACTGTGACGCCTCTCTGCCCCGCCCGAGATGGAAACCGTTTGGCTCCGGGCTTTGTCGCCGAGCGCTGACCTGTAGAGACCAGTCCGCTTCGGTTACACGAACTCGAGAGGCTTGCGTGGGTTTTTTTTTTTTTTCTTTCTGGCCAACCAGCGGAGAGAGAGAGACATACACACGCACACTTTTTCTGAAAATCGCAATCATCTCCAGGTCCACGGGTCGTGACCACGGAACAGAGCGCTTTCCGCACAATGATGTAATCATGTCTGCTATGAACCTTGGCTGGAAGTAAGACGAAGAGAAGGACAAGCTGCGACAAACAATTATACGAGATGGAGATAAAGGGCTCCCTCTCACAGTGGGGTCATGGAAAATTGTGTTCTGAACTTCAGTTGGTTTTGTGGCAGATCAAACTCTAAAGTGACCTCAACTACCCCAAAGACCAGAGGGGAATTGATTGCAAGAGCACTTCAAAAGTTATCTCGTTCATGGATATAACCTCAGCTTCATGTTACCCTCAAGGGTTATGGGGTGGAGGGATGGATGGTTGGGGCATGGGAAGTTGGGGGGGGGGTTGGTGTAGGGGTTTGATATCCTTCAATTTACAATATGGTGCGAGATGAGAGAAGTCCCGATTAGGAGGATTTCCGTGACAGAAACGCGACGCGAAAGATCCATCAGTGCCAGGCGGGCTGAGTCTCATCACTCTGTTTTCATAGGGTATTCCATATTTCCTTGGGTGTTATCTCGTGCCCTCCAGTACCAGACAGGGTGGTCCGGCAGACTGAAAGGCCCAGGTGTGAGCTCCGTAAACTTCACCTCTCTCTCTCTCTCAAAGCTAAATGTCTACAGTCTCTGGTGTCAAAATTTGCCGAGGCCCTGCTCCACATGATGGATAGTGGTAATTCCGGCAAAGGAATATCATTTGAGCAATTTGGGCCCGTCCATGAAAAATTGCTGTGATTAAATGTTTTCATAAAATCATATCACCCAGTGTGAATGTCCCTACAATCCTTGTGCAACTTGAAATCACGAAGTGTGGGAGTGATAGTGGAAGAATTGAATTGGAGCAAATATACAGACATAAAGTGCAAACAAGATAAAGATTAAAAAGAGAGGACCCTGTAAATGGCCTATTAACCCTTTAGCAACCAGCATCTCAAAATGATAGTAAGCTGGTATGCAAACAGGTCGGCTTGGTGATGAGAGAGGTACATCTCCAGGAAGTTTGACACAAGTCTGTAGGTTGATGGCAAAAGAAGACCAGACTCCAGTCCTCTTGTCTCTGCTGCTCAATATGTTTTTCTCTTCCCTGACATGGGAATGGCTAGTAGTGGATGAAAAACGATGTTTCATTGTTGTGGTCACATTATGCTCTTAATAGGGGAAATTCATCTCTTTTGTACTCTTTCAGTGTTTTGTTGGTCTGTTTGGGTCTTCGTTTTTCAGTAGCCACCAGGAAGAACTTCGGTGCTTATAAGCTGGCTACCACATAGGATGAAGTGAGAGCTTGTGTCATTACATAACCTCAACCCCATGTGGTGTAGGGGTGTTTTAAAAAGTGGGGGTTTTCCCTTTTTTCAGTAGAAACATTGCAATTTCCTGCTTGATGCCGTGATAAGATGCCGTGATAAATTGCCGTATTGCTGGTCAGATACGAGTGTCTGCGAGTAAGATGAACATGGGCCAAGAGATTGATTTCCGGCCTGTGCCTGTATCCCCTGAAATTCTGAATTTGAACCAAATTACATGATTTTAAGGAGTGATGTGAATGATATTGTTCTTCAGCAGTATCAGAGGAAGTAGTGACAGTGGTCTGTGGAACTTTTTGTGGAAGAGGAAAGTAAAGTTCATTCCACCCCTCCCGATTATTTGGTCTTTCTTCAGGGACATTCCATTTTTAGTTTTCCTTTTCTGTAGCGATGCCTTGTGTTGATCTTATATGTAAATGTTGCAGTTCTGCGGAAGTTTGGGGCAGCAAATTGTGTGATCAACTGATCCGTCTCAATGAATTTGCAGATGAGTATTGACTGACTGGTGAATAGTATTCACGTAAACACTGCAAAGAATAGGAGGGAATATAAACCTGTTCTCTGTGTGGTTTCAAAATTGCCATAGACTTTGCACAGCACATTTTACTTTGCAGTGGGGAGAGGGTCAGTTAAACATTGTATGCCAATTTCTAGTCAAAGACCTTGTAAAGAGAAACCACCAAGTCAATCCTTTTGTCATGTTCTGAGAAAATAATCAAGTCAGAAACCAAAGAAGGTAGAATGCAACACAGTGTTTGTTTTGGTTCCTTCTTTGAACCTTGTGCAACTTCCATTGTTCTAACGATAACCCTTATATACACTGTATTTTGGATGTTTGACAAGGGAAGAAGAAGAGGTGCCCGTCTTGCATTACGTGCCCATCCGTTCTGCTGGCCCAGCTCCCCCATCATACGTCCAACAGATGCCCTCCTTGGATGTTCCTCAAATTCTTCCGGTGGAGCATCCCAAATCCTTTGGTGACTGAGAGTGAACAGACATTTGGAGGGAGTTTGAGTTTCAGAAGAAGATCATATAGGGTAGAGAAGAGAGAAGGAATGAGAGATGTAGACAGATAGATAAATAGAGAGATAGACAGAGAGAGAGAGAGAGAAGAAGAAGAAGAGAGAGAGAGATGGAGAGGAGAGAGAGAACAAGAGACAGATGAGGATGTAGATGTATGGAGAAGAAAACAGAATCCTGGAATCCTGGGAGTTTATAAATACTGTCAGAGAAATGTCCCGAGTGTAAACACAGGGGCTCGGAGGGATTAAGCTTAAAGGGGGCGCAGGCATTCCAAAAGTGGGGCCCTACTGCTGGAGGTATGCACTGTATGAAGATATGGCTTTCTTATCCAAAATTAAACCTGATAATGCAGTTCCCTCTGGGTTTTCCATCACGTTTCTGATATGCAAGGTAATCCATCCCCTTCCATTTTCAATTTGAATAGGATTGGAATGACAGAACTTCAAAAAAAAAAAGCTTGAGATACTGCTTAGTCAGATGACTCTTATCATATCCATGATATGATATCTTCACTTGTTTAACAACTACAATACTATTCATGATATAGCTGCTTTTGGTTGGGGGGAGGGAGATGAGAGTGTCAAAATATGGGGGGGGGGGGTGTCTGTAAGGTAACATTGAGAGAACCCTGACATGGTCAAGTGCATAAGAAGATTTGCACCAAGTGTAAAGTCAGAATTTTTGAGATCGGTAGGAAAAAAAGTCCTTCAGTAATAAAAAACAAAGCTAACCAAATAATCAGAAATCAGAAGCTAATCTGACAAAAAGGAAGAAAAATGAACACAGAGACATCGTGATCGTGCCAAACTTTACATCGCAAGGAATGTTCGGCTGTCAGCTCTCTCTCTTCTGCCAACTTCTTGCGATATTGCCTTTCTCAAAAAGGAAGGACCGTTTTTGTTTCCATCTGCAGCGCTTGTGAGCCATTCGATGCCCATTTATAATCCGACGTATGTCACTGTCTTCACGGAGCACTGTTTATTGTGAACATCTGTAAATAAACAACCTCTCCACATACCTCTGGCTACCCCATTTCCTCCAACGCTCAATGAATGTAGACAAAATTGGTCTCAAAGTCTGCGATAATTTTTTTTGAGAAAGCATGGGCAAAACAATAATAATCAGGCTGTAATCATATTTTGGGGACTATTCGTTCGATCAAGGTGTATTATGCATGTGTGGAGGTTTTAACTTAAAAAAGTAAATGCTTTACCATGTTCCTGTCAAAAATTGAGAATAAGTGGACAAATTCGGATTATAGAGAGAAACAGAACCTACCTACAACAACATGTCTATACGTGTCTTCATGAGCAAAATATTCCTCTTTTTTTTTTCAGTTTTGTAGTGTGTGGACGTACATTCTTTTATTAGAATCTCTGATTTGAATCATCCATTTGAACAAAATGGTATTTTTTGTGAATAATGTCATCTTTGAGATGCAAAGATATCATAGTATCTCTCACTGGTTTTTTTCTCTGTACCATGAAAATCAATAAGACATGAGAAGAGTTCAAGTGGTGTGTTCTGGTTTTCACTGTAAAGCATCACAATTGAACATTCATCACGTAATAATCTTTCTCTTCGAACTGATAAGACAACACAGTTGTGCAAGCTTTTGATTGATAAACAGGGCGACATTTTTTCCTTCTGCATTCTACATGGAGGTTGGAATCGTGCGACTGTGATCATTCGTTTGTACACTTGTGAACCCATCACTACAAAGACAGTCTCGGAGAAAACGCGGACAAGAGGCTGCGATTGATGCAGGCATGGTTGATGATGGTTTGGTAGTCACGCATCATTAGCCCAGGCTGACGTGAAAATGATCTGTTTGACAGACACCAAATTTGATTTATTTTCATAATGATGCAAACTGCTTGGGGCTTGTCTGTTTCCCTCCAGACGAAAAGAAGGAGGATGTGGTTGGTGGGGGGGGGGGGGGGGGGAGGTTAACCCCTTGGCAGCCGTTGCAATAATCCCGGCTTTATGAGCTTGGCAAGTCCGCAGGGCTGGAGGAGCATCAGGATGAGACTGGGATGGGGGGAGAGGTTGGGGTTTTACCTTCTCGAAGGGGGCCTTGGCGTCTCAGATGGATTCCTTCTGATGATGACGGGATGGGTTTGATGATATCTGACAAAAAAAAAGTTATCATCTTTTCCTCATGTTTTTACAAGCTTTGGATGCTTGGCCACTACATCTTCGCACAGCTTCCCCCCCCCCCCCCCAAGAGAGATGGAGATAGGCCGTGACAGAGAAGGGATAATAACGGAGGAGGAGAAATTAGCTTGTGGAATTTTGCCGACTGTAAACCCTCCCCAGATGAGAAAAAAAAAAAACTGATTGAAATTTCAGTTTCGCTGTTGCCACAACTGATTTCCACACATTAAACTATCATCTATTCAAGCCTATGAATTGGACAGATTAGTGTATCGATGGCATATTGGATTCGAACTTTGTGCTCTGAAGTGGCTCACTATCCCGTGGGGGCCCCAATATAATGAGATAGACTTGTTAATGTTTGAAATATTGATATCAAAATATACACAGAATGTGACTCAGTTGTTTGCTGTGTGCTTAGCCAAATCATCACTATATTTGGAATGTTTTCAGTAGGTAGGGTTTTCAACATTTGAGAGGTTGAAGATGGAATGGGACAAGTTCAAAGACTGTTAACCATGAAAGAGAAGAAAAAAAGACCCGAAAATCACTAGTCATGTTCCAGAGTGGTTGCTACCCAATCAGACTGAACTCTCACTCCGGTTAACTTACGTCACTGATCTTTTGTAAAGTACATCGTATGTCGAGATGAGAAGAGAAAGAAGTGGGTTGGAGGTTGGGGAATTCATCAGAGGAAAGAGGTAGGGGAGAGAGAGGAAAGGGATCCTGCTTAAGAAAAGACCTAACACGATTCCTGGCTGGAATTGCTCTGGGGGAAAAATAGATGACATCCCTTGTATTGTTGCTAGGATACCGGTCTCTGTTCGGGTGTGGTCAGAAGCATCCCTTTGAAAGTTCAGGAGCTATAATTGCTCTTCTCTGTTAATTTCCCAAAAGTAGGGCTTGGGATGAGACAATGACAAGCCAGAATGTTTGCTGCAGTGGAGAATTGCCATAACCAGATGCTAGGTGGCCATATTTTTTACTGTCTTGCTGGCCAAAAACCAGGGCTTCTCTCAATTACATCTCGTGAAACGAGAGGTTCAACTTCTGTCCTTCTCTGTGGAAGTCGTCTTTGCTCTTTTAGATCAAAAGTTCTCCACCCTCTCCTATCCCATTTTTTTTTTCTTCGATCATTTTGAACTCTGTAAAACTTCGCCTTTGCATCCCCTTATTGAAAAATTAGATTAGGATATTTTTTAATGCAATTAAGGAGGAAGAGGGCGGATGCAGAGATATGATGGATAAGTGCTCCGTATGTATTCCTGCTTCCTTCTCTTTGTGTCGGTGAGTAACATATAATCTGGTTTTAGCCATCAAGCTCAATATTCTATCAACTTCATACTGCGCAGCAGAAAGCTTTTTGGGCACTAACAGGGGAAAATCAAGAGAGAGGGAAAGGAGGGAGGGAGAGAGAGAGGCAAGAAATTCTTGGATAACAGCAGAAAAAGTGCAATTTTACTCATGGATGAAGTGCCTTCCATCTGCTTTTTGAAGTTGGAGGGTGTTTCGCAGGAGACGTGATGTATCAGACGTTGCCAAGCCAAGCAGAATGCGGTGACGGTAGAGCTACGGCTGCCATTATTACATTACCTTTCCATCTGTATCCATCCTGAATACTCATAATTCAACTACTCCATTCTACCTGGAGAGCCATAAACAAAAACATCCCTTCCACTCGACTGCGCCCCCCTTCTCCCTCATTCCGCTATAGCTACGGTGCCCTGGATGTCAACCATTGTGGAAAGAGTCGAAACGGAACATAATATTCCATAACACCCGTCGTCACTTGCACACTGGCAAATGGTATTTCTCGTGCGAATGTCAACCTACTTCATTGCCCGTTTGGCAGATCCTAATTTAATTGCAGAGTTCCTACTTGAAAGACCAGAGTGGCAGAAAAGTGAATGTGACAAACGAAGAAAAAAATATCAGATCGGGAGAAGAAGTCTGATCCAGGGCAATTTTATTTCTTTCTTCTTTTTTTTTTTTTTTTTGGTTCTGTGCAAATGCTGCAAAATTAGATGGAGTTCTCCGGGTGCTTTCTTTTGTCAAATGCAAGCTGGGGAATTGTTCTCCGTACCGCACCTTGAGATTTGCACGTGTAACGATGAAAGAAGCCTTGCTGGTGAGGGAGGTTGGTAAAATCTATTCACGCGTGGCGTAATTGAGCTGCCAGAAAAAAGGAATTCCTCCTCGTTTGCTCATGTTTGCCGAGGATTGGCTAACACATACCTAGATGCCTCCCCACAATCCAGGGAAGTTTATGCAAGAAGTTCGACTTGTGTGCTTGCCAGTCATTAGGCTTGCCTTGATCAATTCTTGTTTTCAAAGAAATGACAAATTAGTTTGAGCCTTTTTGAATAGAACAAAAAAAGAATCAAAACATTTGATTTCTTGCTGTGTTAAATGTTCAACAGTTTTTTTGGGGAGCTTTCAGTGTTTGGGATTTGTATATGTTATTACTTGTCAAGGTGAGAAATCACAGAATATTAATTTCAAGATCAGAGCTAGAGAAATGAGAGTAGATATTGTGTTTGCTGATAAGGGTATGCTCTTGTATGCTTCTGTTTTATTTTAACAGCCAAACGGCACTGAGTACCGCAATAGATTATACCATGTTACATGGAGATCATCCACCCTCACAGTTTACGTCCATTGATATGATGGGGGTAAAATGGCGGAAAGGAAATATCACAGTACGAGAACAGGAGCCTGTTGCTCATGATCCCCTGAAGTGATTTGATCCCCATGACCCCTGACCTATGACCCTCGGCCTATGACCCTAACCTGTCATTATCACGAACATCACTTGAACAAATACTACACGTTGGACAGATACAAATAAGAATGCCATGCAACTATGGCAAATAATGAGCTTCTAATATTACGTCATCCTTGACAGTAGCCAGTTGAAAGATGTAAACATATTTCTAAAGATGTAAATAAATCGCCATTCAGAGGAAATACGGATATCCATTCATTTGAATGAGTGGGAGGGGGGGGGGTGGAAATATGCGAATAGAATTGATTTGGAATTCCAGAACTGCACGCTCCAGTTAAGGGCTCGATTGTAGCAATTAGTTGCATTTTTGTTCAGGTGAGGAGCATCGGACCGGAGCTACCGAAAGAAAAACGAAAGCAGTGGGAAGAAACGAGTTTTTGTTCACGTCATGTCATAGCTTGGGGGTGGAAGAGGGTGACTGGGTTTTGATTTTACAGTTACACACGCAAAAAGAAAAAAAAAAGCTTAGAGAAGAGGTAGAGATATAGAATGAGAGATTGAGTTAGATTGTGATGAATGAGTTTCTGTAGGATCATATTGCTGGGAAATTCAGGGAGGGAAAAACTGAGAAAAAGTAACGAGCAAACATGAGCATAAAAAAAGACCTTCAAAATATTCATCCCGTCAATTCATTGCCATTATTTTCTTTGTGCTTTGCTGATTTACTGGAGTGTCAAGAGGGATGGTCTGTTGACGGTGGCTTTGATGCATTCACGAGGCAGTCGATGATTACGTCAAAGTAGGGCTGACTTTGAATTGTGGACGGTTGTTGTTGCTTTGTTTTTTCTTGTTTGACTTGGGCATCCGGGCAAGGAGAATGCTATATGAGCAAGAGGCCGTTTTGCTCATTTGTGGTGTGAAATGAGTGGTAACAGCTTCGAGTGTCGCGCAGCTTGTTTTTCCTCGGGGATAGAGTTAGAAGTGTAATTGTGCATTACTTGAAGATGCAGTGGCCGATGAGCACCGCGCTACCGCGCCGACGAGAACGTGAAGCGGAGAAGTGAGATATGAATTGTAGACCAAAGGTGCAGTGTTTTATGGCGAATTCGTCATGTAAGAGATGCAAATTAGATTGGAGGGGGGCTGCACCTCCCTCAACCCCGCTGCTTATCATTTCTATCCCCCGGGCCAAAATCAATTAGGCTCCGTTCTGGAGCGGCCTCTCCCTCGTCGCATAGCAGCACACTGCCCCCTTGATGGAGTGGCGCGGAAAACCGGCGGAGGGTCCTTGAAGCCGATTTGTCGCCAAACAAACACCATCGTTCATCTCCATTCTCACAATTGATGGTCGCCATGGCGACCAGGATGATAATGCTTGTTCCTCTATTGCAGCATATTTCGCCCAAGATGTAGATGAAACATGTATGTATGTGTGTGTGTGTGTGTGTGTGTACATGTGAGAGTTCAAGAGAGAGAGAGAGGGGGGGGGGCACAAATATTCATCATTCCGATGGGAGAAATACTGGTATCATATTCTTTGGACAATCCCAGCAGTCTGTAAGAGAATGAAACCGATCTCTTAATTAATCTGGTTGAATGGCAGTAGGGGCGGGGGCTTCTTTCCATTGATTTGCGTCATTCATTTGACTTAGCAAAGCGACTTCGCGGAACGTCAAGCAGGTATCATGTATGCTGTACTGGAGCAGGGTGCGGAAACTCATATGAGATGGGTTTTTTTTATCGCAGATATTATGTATGCAGTGTAGGTATTTAAAGAATATCCTTGTGAATGTGAGCAAAAAAATGCAGAGTATTTGACTACAGTAACAGAACGTAAGACAAGTTGTTGTTTTTATCGTAGGACTTCTTTGCGATGTGGTTTTATAACATGCAGGGCTCTCTTTTGTAAGTGATTTTGATGCGCACAAAATTAAATTCTGAGATGGCTTGGTTGTTGTCAAGGTAGGGAATGTCAGATTCTATTTTAAACTTTCCCTCAAATAGCAAATGAAAGAGAAAGAGCGCATTTGGAATGTCTCCAGAGTTTATCTTCCTGACTCGAGTGGTCGGGGTCTTATTGAATCTACCTTATGGATTAGTATTGTGTTTTAGTCTCGGTGGAATATTATGGCATAAATGATCTGTTGTGACACAACTTCAGATGGAGCAAAAGTTTCAGGCTGTAATAGGCCCATTTCTCCTCATAAATCCCATGATGCTTTGCGGCGGAGGATGACGGCCTTTGAGACTCCAGTGATCCGTACTTCCCGTCTGGTGAGGAGCTCTGTGTTTGAAATGTTGTCGCAGCCTGCCACCTCTGAACTGATGGCGAGCTAATGTAGCTTTACGTGATTTGCGTCGGATGTGAACGTCTGTTGAGCCACAGGACAGGTGCACCTTTGATGTTGCAAACAAAGGTCATTCACATGCGAGTTGTCACAGGATAGGTTCTTGTCTTTTAAGGAAAATGTTCTCTTCGTTTGAGGGAAACTTTCTCACCCTCTCCAGGACGGGAAAAGATAGAAATGGAACATCAAACTTTGCTAGAGTCAGACCTGTTACAAAATGGCTGAATTCATGAGCAAACATACTTTATTTCAAGGGTGTAGAATTATACGAACTTACTTGATTATGCATGGCTATTTGGCCAGGCACAGATGTTCCTGCCATTCGAGTGGTAGCATGTAGTAATCTGACCTTTAACAATACGTACTCACGCACTGGGCTCCTGCGTAAACGTATGTGTTGTTGTTGTTGTTGCATATGTTTTTTGTTAATGTTGTCCGCATTGTGTTCTGGATGTGAGAACGTGATGTGGTATTCAGCTGCTCAACCAATCAGGATCAATGAGGTGTGTGATGAGTGCGTGGTCAGATCAATAGGGGGGCTGGGCTGCTACCAAATAACTCTTTAAAGTCCCCTTCAAGCACGTTAAGTTCTCTCACCCCCCTCCTCCCCCTCCCCCTTTCTTCAGTTTCTATTGTCTGTCTTGTTGCCATTCACACTCGGGGACAATCGATAATATATAAGGACAGTGTTTGTAATCTTTTGTTTTTGCACAAGGGCAAATATGTGAAATGTTAAACCATTCTGGCAAGGCTGTGAAGAAAGACTATTCAGTTGGTTAATTGCAGCCCAGCTGCATGATTTTGATAACTCTTCTGAAGTTGTAAACTTCTATGGTGAAAAGCAACTGCTCTGGCCATTTGGCTGACTTTGACATTGTATTAAAGTTAAGATCATCATTGACACGTATCATTGACATGAATCATCCTAAAGTTTTTGAGTGCAGAAGTACTGTAACATGTATTTATACTGACACACTTGAATGTTTATTGTAACATTCCTTAAAAGCTGCACAGGTTTTATTAACAAAATGAAATGTTTAATTGACTTAAAGAAAATTCCATGATCAATGTTTTGAATAGGTAGTTACTGTCATGCATTCGCGCCTGCGTGTCAGATTTCAACGCGAGATCATGTGCCTTCTTTGACAGATGTGCGGGGGAAGTTATGTGGTATTTCTTATGATGCGGTCTCGCTAGCCGAGAGTACTCTAAGGAATGCTCGAGTATGAGAGACCGAGTTCGGAAGTTGATGCAGAGAAAAGAGGAGCAGGGTGAACGTGATGGTGTTGTCCTCAAGGTCTAGGGTCGATGGGGCGTGACAGTCGATATTTTGCGTCTGCTAGGGCGTGTCCATGGAGACGGAGGAACACTTGAAATTGCATTCCTCTAAAAATAAACATGAAAAAAAGACGATTCTGTGCTCCCTCTCTCGCCTACTCATCCTTGCAAACCCAGCCTAGATTTCTCGATTTGAAGGCCAATGTGGGAACTCCACGGGGAGTGCTCTGGAAATGGGCTTCCATCTACTCTGTATTTGATATGGTAAGGGATACTCATTTTGGGATGAAAGATGGGCGTGGTCACAGTGAAGACTCCAGATCGGAAGGAATATTTTGACATCTTCCATTCCGCCAGTTTGCGTGAGTGATGGCTGGCAAATTGGTCATGCAATAGATGTTTATTTATAAAAAAAAAAGTATTTAGGCGAGTGTGAAGCAAGACCAGTTTGGTTTAAGAGTTTTTTGAAGAATGTTGTATTTTGATACAAAGCGATATTCGCTGTGAGATCTTAGCAGCAACGATGGGCCACACTTACCTGACATTTTCAAAGGAAAATGATCTTATGTCTTGGCTTATGCTCGATACTGTAAAACAAGGAATGTTTGTGTGCATTTTAATTTCGCGAATCTCGCGAGCGCCAAGATTCGCGAAATTAAAATGCACGCGAAAGTTCTTGTCTACACTATATGCACTGGTTGCCAGGGGCAGTTAGCGAAAATTTCATGCCGCAAAAAAGGCCGTCGGCTCCAATTCGCGAAAAATTCATGCCGCGAATACATCATGTTTTACAGTAGTTTCCAATCACCAGATGCTGTTTATTACCCTCCCATGCCTTTGGGTGCTTGTTCCCTTGCAGAAAGGCTGGCATTTTCTTTTCTGCAGAGAATCTCCCCCCCCCCCTTCTCTCTCTCTTTCTCTCTCTGAGTCTTTCTCACACGTACTGGGCGAGATGAAGCTCGTAGACAGGAAGTCAATTTGCACGGCGATGAGTGACAAGGAGGACATGGTAGATTAGGGAGGAGGCAAGGTGGGGACCCTCGGTCTCTCTAGCGCGAGATGCTGACGCCAAGGGACCGCTCTGGCGTGGAGCTCTGAGGAAGACTATACCAACCATTAGTATTGATCCCGTGGCCGAAAGCTTGATGCAGTTTTAGTCCGGCGCAGTGGCGCAGTCTCATGTTGGAGCAGGTTGAGGACTCGTCACACATAGTGCGGAAGGCATCTTTGAAACCATGTCAAGGTTGCCACGGATACGTTCATTGGTCAGTTTGTTGATGCTCGCCTCGTAGAGAATGAAATGGCACTCCTGTAAAGGAGGGGTATTAAAAAGAGAGCTAATGTTCGTAGCAGCTGAGAGACCCTACGATTGGATTAGGCAACAGAAAATGAACGTGCTACAGTGCTGCCCTCTTTGCCCACTGCCAGCTGGCATTAATGCTTCTGTATGATTTTTATGTTCCTGTTTGCTTGTTTTTTCGGGGGTCTGTATTCCCACATGAAATGTGAGATGGAGTTTAATGCAACATGGAAAGAGAAAGAGAGTTAAAAACTCACTCCCAGTCATCAGTTGTGGTGTAAAATCCTGGGGGGGGGGGGGCAATCTGTAGCGAAGTACATATGCATGTGTAAAAATGCAGGCATGTCGTTTGGCAAGGGTGACAGTAGGGTTGATGACAATAATGATGATGATGACGATGATTTGGAAGAGGCAGATGAAGACATTAATAAAGAGGGGGAAGGGTCCTTGTCTTTTGGTATATTTTGGTATCTATGATACTGCAACTTATTAAGTGGTATTTCTGTTCTCTTGAGGCTTTCTGCTCATGTTGTGTGCATTATATTCATCCATTTCATATGTTGTTTACACATCATCTACATAGAGGAAGTAAAGTTCCTCACAAAATTAAAAAAACTTAGGAATTTGTTTTGTTGATATAATAAACAAAATGATGCCCCTGTTGAGGTTCCTGTGGGACTACATAAGATCACGTACAGATCCTAACATATTGCATCATTTGCACTGAATTCATTCCAGAAACTCCACAAACATGTTCAGCCCAATATTTCCTTGATGTTAAGCATCAATTTCATCTGGGCTCTTTTGGAGAGTGTGTGGACCATTCTTTGATTGTATTTTGAGTAGCATCACGCTGATTAGAACAGATTATCTCTCCATCCATTGCTGCGGCCACTTATACTACACACCGCTTTACATCTTTCTTGGTAAGGTACGGCCACTTCAAAGCCCAGGTTGACAGCATTCGTGTTTACCGGCTCCGGCTGGGATTATTTCCGAGGTTAGAGTTCTCATACTTTGAGATTCTCCAGGACCGCTGTGAGAGATAGCACAAGGGCTGATGCTTGTTTCTGGCATTTTTCCTTTGTTGTATTTAATTCATTTCTCACTGATTGCAGACTCGTGTTCTGAAGAGTTCTCCATCAAACTGTCAGCTATGGAATAGCTCACCAGATTCCTCTCTCAGAATTTGAGTTCTTTTTGACCCGCCGCTTCTACCTCCCCATCATCCCGTTATACCTTTTATCCATTGTACTCTAAATTTGGTGTTGGTAGAAAGGGTGGGGGAGAGAAGGGGGCGGGATGGGGTGAGGGGAGGATGAAATGCTACAGATAGGGTGAAGAGAGAAGCGAGGTGAAGTGGTTGAAGATGTTGGGAAGAGACGGTTCCACAGACGGAGAAAAGAATGTCAAGAGGTGCAGGAGTTTGCTTGAGGCTGGAATGATTCTGTTTTTCTTTTAAAGTGTAAGGCCATTTGAGTTTGTGAGTGCATCTTTTGTTTGCAAGTACATGCACATCTTTGTGTATGTGTTTTGTGTGTGTGTGTGTGTGTGTGTGTGTGTATATGTTTACAAGCTGTTGTCTTTCTTTCTGTGTAGTATTGTGTCTAACTGGGAAAAGAGTTTCCACGTGATAGTGGTGATAGCAGCAACGGATGGGAGAAGAGACAGAATCTAGAGGAAGAAGGTCCGTGGGCAGTTGAGGAGGGTTCTAAGCAGCGGCAGGGATAGACATGATGTAAGGATGACTGACTGGGGGGGGGGGGGGGGGAGGGAGTTCACCCCTAGCTAATCTATTGGTTAGAGAAGAGAGGAGGATGAGAAGGAGGGGTTTCCGTGACGAGCCCAAAGATTGAAGATCAGCGGCTCACAGGGCGAGATGCCAGGAGAGGAAGCCGGGCTTATCTGAGAGGATCAGAGCAAGCCAAATATGTTGATCGCGGGTCGAAAGTAAGTTTGGGCTCAGGCAGTTAGGGGCAGGACACTATTTGTGTACGTGTATCTGCGATAAAAGGATATGTGTCTAATGTTGCACGGTGCTATGTGTAGCCTGCTTCAATGAGACGTTAAACCTGAAAACTCGCAGACGATAAACCCCAGATACCGGCGCTTGACATTGACGATGATGCGAAATGCGTCACAATTTTTCCCCTTTTCCTTTTGTGTGCATTTGTAAGAAGCTGATTTACAACAAGATCGCATTCCATGAGTTCCTCGGCCATTGAGTCAAAGTTTTGCCATTTACGTCAAGTTAAACCATTCCATGCTGAATCAACAAATGATGGCAAATATTTCTGAAGTTCTTTCAAAAATGTAGTGAGATAGCGTCTGACTGGTTAAGGTGTAGGCTACTATGGTGACAAGATGCCTGATGCTCTTGTTGCATGCTTGCAAAGTTTGTGCAATAATAATAATAATAATAATAATTGCATTTATATGGCGCTTCATACTGACGTTTCTAAGCGCACAAGAACTATCTTCTCTTCACATTGATAAGTTTCCCATTGATAAGTTTCCCGGAAGAAGTGGAATTGGAAGGGGGTCAGGAGGATGGTGGAGTCCAAGGGAGGGGCAAATGATAGTGAATTATTTATTCATTAGTCCAGGCCTTATATAAACAGAATTGGAAGATGGTGGATAGCCGTAGCATCAGTTCCCCTCAAAGTAGGCGTAAAGAACTCACTCCACTACGGAACAGTTTGGTGTAGAATGTTGGTTTAGGCTTCTCATCCACTCTTGAAGTCCGCTAGATGAAAGGCATCACTAATGTCAGCATCCAAATGGAAGACAGGACTGTGACTTCCCCTAAATGGCCACAAAGATGGCACCTGCCTAGGGATCCATGGAAAGCACTAAAAGTGTGTATTTTCATTTCTCTGTCCATGCCACCTCTCTTCTAACATCCTCCTCCTCCTCCTCCTCCTCCCCCTCCCCCCTTTTTCTTTTCTTCTCCGGTAACATCAGTTGGCTGTGTGGCTTCCAGTTTATATTCAAAACACAGAGCTGTAGCATAGGCTGAGAAATGGGAGAAGGGAGGAAAAAATGAAAATTACATTATGTCCATCTCCCGTCCCCAGTGGTTTGGGGCTATTTCCTTCACTATGGAGCAGGAGCTGTCATCACAAATCTATTTAGGAAGCTAAATTCCCTTTCTACCAGATTATCCTGGGCAAATTTCAAGGGCGCATCCATACTCATAATTCTCTCCATTTTTTTTTTTTTGTCTCTCACTCTACTCCCCTTGAGCCAAACTTAAAAGTTCAGAAGAGAAGAGGAAAATTTATGGCATGAAGTGACAGAGAGGCGAGAATTTGACAACGGAAAAAGTCTTGGAGCAGTAAATCAAAAGAGACAAAAAAATGTACAGTGTGCACTTCTCGCACTCATTTTTCCTTGAATATGACAAGTGTGCAGTTGTAGAGCATTACTGAAATGTTCAGAACTTGACCTGCCATCAGGGATGTGTAATTCGATATAAACTTTTCTGGAAACAGTAAAGCTGAAAGATGCATCCTTTCAGTGGGTCTGTTACCATGGAGACGGTGCTGTGTAATCGCATCAAGTCATCCATGCCTGCTCCTGCTGGTTCCCCCCCCCCCCCCCCCCCCCTGCAAGCAAGAAGAGCCTGGAAAGCTAGGGCAGCAAAGTGACAGGAAATAGTATTAAAAATGAAATAATTAAACAGGTCGCATAGCATGCATGTTTTAATGTGTCATGGGAGAGAATTGTGGAAGGTTATCTTCACAATAGAGCATCTCCTCTTACTCATCAAATACCATTCAAGTTCTCTCCAGCTGGCATGGCGAGGTGGGGTTATATGTTGAGGCGGATGCCAGGGACGGAAAACTGCTCAGTGTTTCTGCTTAATTCTATCATGCAATTAAAAAAAAAATTAAAACAAATTTCAAATATGATGAGGGGAACCTTTTTCTCTTTTAACAAGAGGTATTCTCACACATTTCTTTGATGTTTCACTGTCTAATTTGGTCAAACGCTCCCTAAATTTGATAATTTTGTTTGAATCGAGTTTTTATCTCCACCCCTTTGCCTACAATATGACTCCCACTCTCTCCTTTTCTTTCTGTATCTCTTTCTCTATTTTTGTCATTGTATCTGTCTGTCTATCACTATCTGTCTTCCTCTTTATCTGTATTTGTTCATCTATATCTATCTTTATCCCTTTCCATATGTTTATTGATTTCTGTTCATCTGTACTTTTCTCTCTCTTTCCATACCTGTCTCTGTCCATCTATGTTTATATTCTCTCCCTTTCCATATATTCATCTGTCTCTGTTCATCTATGCATATATTTCTATCCCTTTCCATGTATTAATATATCCATCTAATTCTATGTATCTGTCTCTTTTCTATCTCTCTCTCTCTATTAATATACTCATCTATCTCTCATTCTTCTCCCTATTTATCATTCCCTCTCTCTCTTTCTCTTTATTCTTTTTTTCTCACATCTGATGATGACCCCCTCTCCCATGTTGCCGAGGGAGTATGGAGTCGACAGCTCGCACCAAGGTTCGTTTCCCCCTAGTATTAATGGCTCATCACAGCTCAATGCCAGGCTATTAGCTGCCACTGCTCATCTGCTGAACAAGCGTAGTGCCACAACCCAAATTTAATCTGGTCCCGCAAATGAACTGTAACGACAGATGAAATGAGAGGAGGTAAAAAAAAAAAAGAAGAGGAGAGAAATATACAGGGATTACGTGGAACACGCATCGCTGTTGATACGAAAGGGTTTATTTTTCAAAAATCTGCCCAAAGGAATTTTCATTTTTACAGCCACCCACTCAACACTTCACAATCATATCTATCTAATAACATATATCTGTCCATATCTCAGATATCCAAACTTAGTGGCTATTCTATGCATCTGACACTCTGTGATCCTTATTTTTTCCCCCTGCGTATATCCATTCACTTAATTCCATCATCCCAGAGTGTGAGGAAGAGTGCGAAGATAGTCAGAGGAGGGTTGGTTCCGGGGAGGTGATGCCTTGCTCCAGTTTCTCTCCCGTGGAAGATGATGATTATGATAATGATGATGATGATGAGGAGGAGGAAGAGGGTTGGTTACCATGGTCAGTGCTAGCTGAGAGTCCAGGTGTGTGAGGAGTGGGTCCCCCATACGAACGAGCCGAAGGGAGGATTGCGTAGTCACGCTCTGACGACAGAACACCTTCCCTCCCTCGTCAGCATTGATGGATACCGTGGCAACATGCGTCAAACGACCCGGCCAGAGTAAATTCCAGTCGCTGCCACCATCCTAAAAAGGAAGGTGCTGTGCATACAGCAGTTGTCCGTTTCTCCCTTCTATTTTTTTTTCTGTCTCCCTTAATTGCATGCAGAGCTTGTTATTGTCTTAGAAAGGGCCTCTGCCAGAAAATTTGGTTATGTGATGTAGTACAAAGGAGTAAGAAAGCATCACATGCAGTCCCGCAGGAGTCATCTGAACTGATGCACCGTTTTATGTTATGGCGATGTTGTTGGCTTGCGAAAGAACGTGCAATTTGGCTCACAGCTTTAAAGGAATGGATCAAACCAGAGACTTGGAAGATGAAGTTCTGGTAGAGTGTGTTTTGCTTGACAGGTGCTTCTGAGAGACCACTGCCCATGATTTGGTTTCATTATACACCTCAATTAGTGGTATCACCAGCTAGCCATGTAATTCCCTTTCCAATGGCTGTATTGGAATTGATAGAATGAATAAACAGGTGTCAATGACCAGTTTCCCTGGCCGACAGAAGCCTTTGAATCCATGCACAAGAATGTAGGATTGCAATGTGCATACTAATTTCACCAAGTGCCCACGCCCCCATGAAATAAATTGCCGAGAAAAAAGCATTCCACCACACCTCTTTTCGATGGTGTTGATTCGAAGAAGTATGAGAAACTGACGACATATGTTGTCACAAAAATTAAGCCTGAGGATCCCCCTCCCCCCTCCTTCCTAGAGAAAATCTGCCTACCTTACAATATCTGGTTGGTCTGAATGCGCAGCAAGCTACTGCTCTTTAACTTTCATGCACTGTGATGCTTATTCAAAAATTCCCTGAAAAAAAACTTGAAAGGAATCTCCACTACCTATGATTCAATGGTAGCCTCAGTATTTGTCCATAAACAAGTACATCATCATTCACAAAGATACACAGTATGTATGTGTGTGTGTATATATATATATATATATATATATATATATATATATATATATATATATATATATATATATATATATATATATATATATTCATCGTCATGGCAACCTGCCGTTCAGAAATAAAGCATTTTTTTACAAACACCCATCTATTCATCAGAGATTGCAAAAGAAAACACAAAAACATCAGTGAGTGCACATGATATAAATAGGGAAAATCATTATAGCTTTGAAATTGTGAATGAGGCAAAGAGGATGTGGAAGGTCTCTGTCAGATGCGATACACAAACTGGGACCATTTCACCCTGATGTTTTCCTCGTGACGCGAAAAAACTGTCGATCAGGAAGAGAGACGGCAGTGGGACTTTCTCTTGAGGTGATTAATGAATCGCGGCGCAATGAGGCATGTTGCCAAAAGACAAATTTACCCAACCGTCAACGCAGCGGTGAAGAAAGAGAAAGAGATAAATACAGAGAGAGAGAGAGAGAGAGAGAGAGAGAAAGGAGGAAGGGGGAGAGAGAGAGAAACACTCGCGTAAGGTATCGTCAGCTTTTCTGTTTTGTGTATAGGGCTTTTTACACTTGTGTTTCTTAACCCCGGACTTTCTCTGACCCAGGACTATCGTTAGTCCCGTACCAATTTTTTCAGCTTTTTACACTCGCCAATTAGTCCCGTACTATCTCTTGTCCGGGGCTAAGGAGAAAACTGACCTTTTTACACTCGTATTTCTTAGCCCCGGACTTTCCAAACCACATGAATATTCATAATTACGCTGTGTACTGTACACGTACACGCACGCACCGGCAGCACTTGATTGCCTCGTTTCTGATTGGTCAGTGAGGGTCGGACTTCGTCTCCGTCGCTTAGCCCAGGATTATTTTTTCGTTCTGTTTACACTCACTTGCTTGGCACCGCAATTGCGGTGCTAACCCCTGCTATTTTGCAGGGCCAGATAGTACCGTACTATCGGTGGGGCTAGCCCACTTTGGCAAAAACGAGTGTAAACAGAAAGTGGGCTAAGGATAGTCCCGTACCAACGGTGGGGCTAAGGCCCCCCCTTAGCCCCACTGATAGTCCGGGGCTAAGCAAAAATTTACAAGTGTAAAAAGCCCTATTGTGTATCCCACTTCATCCCAGTTGGCCGACCCACGGAGTTTTAGCGCAAGTGATTACTGCAGGTGTGGTAATCTATTATTGATGATGTGGGGGGAATGAGCTAGGAATGCACCTTGCTGATCTCTTCCTCTCACTCTCTTTCTCTCTCAGTGTCTCTCCATCTCTCTCATTCTATCTCTTGATGATGGGGGGGGGGGGTAGTTGTGAGTGGCACTCCTCTCAGAGGTGATGATAATGATGATGATGGTGATGTCATCCCAGGCTGCAATCAGCTGATGACTAGTCTTGTCTTCAGCAGTTTTGATCTCATATATTCATTCATATCATCTTCTAAATGAAACATTTGTGAGAGCGGCTGATGGACATGCATAGCTTGAGATTTATGGGATGCTTTTAGGCGAATGTTCAGCGCGAAGTGAATTCACACCCCCGTACAAGGTGAAGATGAGGAAGATCCAACCTGTTTTCCCCACATTCGGGATGTCCTCTTGCAGTCCGGAAGGTCTTTTATTGCCTGTAGTCTGTCTTATACAGACTACTCCCTGTCATTGCTCATACACTTGCCTCCCTGGTAATGCAAAATCAATTAATCGGCTTATCTCATTTAGGATGGCCATTAGCCCGCAGTCTTGGGCCCTGGCTGTTGTTGTGGTTGTGTGCCACTGTTCCCAACTGGGATAGCTAGTCTTCACTTTGCAGACTCGTGTTCCAGATTTAATTACCCCCGGAGGTGGGTTGACACACATCTACTGACCCATTTCCCTCGCTTTCTTCAATAGGGGGAGTGAAGGGATGGCAAGGAGTTGCCATTATAATGCCTGCCTTGCCCACGGCAAATGGGCAGCAGAAATAGTCTCCGATCAGACTTTATCGTGTGAGGAGCACTCACGTTTGGCGTGACAAGTGCATATCATTTTTAATGCTGTCGATGTGCAATCACCGGTCGGCAACGGCTGATGACACGGGAAGAGGGGGGGGGGGGGAGGGGATGGGAGGGAGGGATGACAAGTTCCTTGTTCACGTCACGAGGACGTAAGAGGAGTGAGGGATACGCTTCGGCACGAGAAACGCCGGGGCCCCGTGAGCTGCGAGCTGCAGAGAGGGTGGGGGAACCAAACAGATGGGGCTGTTCCCATGAAAATTAATTTATTGGTTCATAAAGCAAGGGACTCGCTGGTGATTAATGTCACTCCTGAAACGGGGACTCAGAGACCAGCGAGCATCTCCTTTGGATATGAAGTCCCCTCTCACCAAGCAACAGAGAGAGTTGAGAGGCAAAAGGCGGCCATCAGCTGTCATTTCAGCCATGCATCACGAATATGTCATGCATTGAGAAGCAAAAAAAGGTGTCAGCGCAAAAAGGCATCAACTCCAAACATGCTGCCAATGCCACACACTTGCCTCTTTGGCTGATATCATAGCTCCTTGTGTTGACCCGTATGTGTGCAGTCTCCACGACAGATGCGCAAGACTGTCAGTGCCGATTGTGCATGACATTCCACTCAGTGTAAAAATTGTACCCTATGTGTCTTTTTGCCTTCTGGTAGGTCTTGCATCTCAAAATTAAATTTTGTGTGAACGGAGGTAGTCAGTAGTTATGACTGAGGTAAGGAGTAAGTTTCATTGGGAGGACGGTCACTTGCCAAGTATGAAATGTGCATGATTTTTGTTTAACTCTCCAAGAGCAAACATTTCAAAGTGCTATCAACATTAAGTGCAGAGAAATCCCCAATGGAAATGAAAGAGTTAAACTACCAGTAACATTCCGGCGGAGGTTGGAAGATGATGGGAATAGACTACTTTGAAGCGACGTTCCCTCCCAATGCTGTTTGAGTATGACTCCAGGGAGGGATGCGAAGACAGTTGTGGGTAATCAGAACCAACATCCACGATAGTTGGTAATGAATATTCATGTCTACCTGACGATCCTCCCTCCTACTTAAACAGGTATCCCCGCTAATAGCCGAATGGCAGACGGCGAAATCCCCTTTGCATCATCGCTAAATGATGTTGTCACGGGCGCGAGAGAACAAAAGCGAGAGGAGCGCAGAACGGCGGAGGAGGGAGATGGACAAAGAATGGCAGTCGCTCGCGGCTTGTTTAGGAGAGGAATGCGCCCATGCGTGCATGCGTGTGTGTGTGTGTGTGCGTCCTTTAAGCAATCCCGTGTTTGCCCAGAGCCGTAAAGGAATAGTCGACGGCATTAGCAGATGAATAATTAACCGTCAACTCCTTCATTCCGTATTCAAGCCCCCTCCAGATCTTCCCCATTCTATTCATCACACTCTGAAGGCTAAGAACCCTGCCCCTCCCCTCTCTACTCTCCCTTTGTAGTGACTCCAGAGCCAACAGAGAGATAAAAAAAAGTAGGAATACAGGTAATCCGCGGAAGATTTAGTGATCAGAGTAACCGTCCATTGAAGATGTTTCATTTATTAGGAGACAGGCTAATAGAGCAGAGGATTTCACTGGAGATGGGAATCGTTATGAGGGCTTGCCACAGCAATTAAACTCAAATGAAAGCGAGGTTTGGCATGCTGCTCTGCATGTAAATATATAAGTTGGTAAATCACTCCCCCCCCCCCAAAAAAAAAAAAAAAAAAAAAATTCTCTTGCTGTCAGGTTCACTGAAAACTTGAGAGAAGAGGGATGATAGTGTACATAATATTCATTAATGTTCACTCTGATCTTTAGTCATGTTTGCATTTCAGTGAGTCAGATCATCTCTAGTCCGTGTGGACAGGTGAAACTTACTCCATTGGGCACTTACACATACCTTTCTTTCTTTAAATTTTGTATGTTTATTGAGAAATTTGTCAATGCACTCCCTGTTTGTTAGATTATTTATATATGTTATGTATATTTCATTCATTCTGGAATTCTTTAGTCATTAAAGATCCATACCTATTTGTGTGTATTTCATTAGTCTCTTTTTTTCATTTATTTTATCATATTTCATGTTAAGATTAGCTTTAGTTCCTCTTTTTGTCAATGCGTGTCCTTCTTTTATTCACCCGATAAAACTTTTCACATAAAAATAAACTGTGAAGGTCGCGTGGGGAAAAACCAACAAGAACTGTTGTAGAACCAGGCCCTTTTTTGTTTCGGAAAAAGAAAAGGGCTTTGCTTGTAGGAAGCGATCAATTAGGCACTAGCACACGATTGCCTCACAATAACAGCAAATGGGTCCTCCGATCGGCAATCAGGGTGATTGTTTTTGGCTTCTAGCTGTCCTTGTCCTAGAACACTAATGCTGCTGACAGTTAAAGGCACAGACTTACTGACTCATTCACACTCTCTCTCTCTCTATTGCTCTTTATCTGTCTATCTGTCTATCTATCTATCTATCTCACTATCTATCTCACTATCTATGTATTTATGTATCTATCTGTTTCTATCTCTCCATACGTGTATCTGTCAATCCATCTATCTATCTGTCTCTATCTTTCTATACGTGTATTTCTCAATTCATCTATCTATCTATCTGTCTATCTATCTATCAGTCTATCTATCTATCTATCTATCTATCAATCTATCTATCTACTATCTAGCTATCTATCTATCTCAGTCCCCCAACACACACACGCACACACACTCACGCACACTCATGCACATATGTTCTGTGATGATTCACTTATTCCCCATGATACTGTATGTCATAGGTTAGAGGGTAAAGTGTAGAATTTATAAAGTCTATAAACTGTTTGTGATCATAATATCTCTTTTGCTGTTTTTTTTTTTTGATGGGGGGTATAAAATAAGTATTCACATGGTAACAAATAGTTCTTTTTCTTAAAAATGAACAAAATATGAATTTTCCATTATGAGACTACAGTCTCATTTGTACTGGAAGATGACACTGGGATATGGCAATACCTGTGCATTTCATGTTTACAATCACCTTCTGGAGCAGTTAGTGTTATTGAACATTTTCAGGCAAATAGCCAGCTCTGCTTGCTCCAGATGGTTCGTTATGAGGACTTGAAAGATATGATAGCATCACAGATGAGATGGAATACATTGCTCCTCTGTATCGGCTAGCTTATCTAGTGAACGAGCACTTGGGGTATTTCTCTTGAATTGGAGGGTGTTGGAGGCTGTATGGTCGACCGAGCTGCATCTGAGGGAGGGTTACGGGCCGTTGCCGTGGAGAAGGGGGGGGGGAAGAAGGATTGGGATGAGTAACCTAGGTCATGTGATACGTGGTTACTCACCCGCCTCATTCGTTGCGCAAATCATCCACCCGGGCGTGTATCTCGGATGCCCATTTCCTTCTCGTGTAGCGTGGGTTACGTGTTCGCGCGTAGACCGTGTCATTGTTAGGTCACTGGAGTAGGTTTTGCATGGTTATGGGTGCTCAAAAATGTCAAGAATCTGTTAGTTTATGTCTTTCTCAAAAGCTTTCCCCTTTTTCAACTCCAATTCATCAGGACTTGATCACTTTAATGATTATTACCTGGGTATCTATATTCAACCTGCATATTATGAGTCTTATACAAAGTTGCACGCTCAAAACCTTTTAATGACTGTGCAAGAATATGCTGATGCATCAGGATATTAGTTGCCTGTTGAGACGGTAATTCAAAACAGGATATACTGCGTGGATAGATATAACCTATCCCACCTCTTCTCCCCCAAAAGAGATTAAAATCTGCTTGCTGCTTGAGCTCCATGGGTGGTTGAAACGTCGTCGTCCGGGTGCATAATGTTCGTTATTCGGAAACAGGGGGCCGGTAGCTGTCCGAGCTCGATCGTTTGAACACATAGCCCCGCAGCGCTATGACTCTCCGGTTTCAGCGCAATCACCGTAACATGTTGCGTTGGAGGGCACACGCAGGTAATCGTTGCCTGGCATCTCACCTTCTCAGTACCGAGGTCTCGGCGAGTTATTGATCTGGGAGCATTAATTAAAAAGGAAAAAGAAAACACTTCAGGTCAGGACAAGATATTGCTCTCTTCCAGCGTGCCTTTTTCTTCTTTTTTTCGTGTTTCGATGTTTTCCTTGTGTTCTGAAAGAAAATCCGATGATTAGGCAACATGCTTTTCTATGTCACTCAAGGTTTGCAGGTTAAAGAGGAGTGACAGAAGTGACTATGAAAGGTATCAGGTCTGTTTGAAGTCACTTTGATCATTGTCTCTTTCGAAATCAGCTCACCTGTAAGAGATGTCGTGGGGCAAGAATGATCTATTTGGGTTGAAATATCTCTCTTACGATGTATTTTTCTCTTTTTTGGGTGGGGGGGGGGGCTGAGTGAGAGGTGGAGGGAAGGGGAGGGGGTGACGAGGAGCAAGGGAGGTTGAAAACCAGACTTCTAGAATGGCTTGGAGAAGATGAAGGCATTACATTGATTCTTCAGGTTGCTAAGTAATTGTACGATTGTACATGCATACGTTCTGTTTTCGAATGATATGCATATATATGTTCTGATTGGTACATTTTGACTGGTCATCCATTCATAGAACAAAAGAAAGAGAGGGAAAAAAAATCATGGGGCGTGAATTTGAAAAATGCACCCTGAATGGAAATGATTTGCATGAAACTTTCTTAATATGCTGAGTGAAAATTGTCTTCAAGATATCAGGGTAAAATCCTATGAATTTTATGAAGGCAGACAAGTGCATTGTTGTCGAAAAAAAATTATGGGAGAGGTAAAGTATTTTCTCATAACATAAAAATATGATAAGCTCAATCTATTTCCTTTTTGCTTTATTGGCTCTAATGTCATAGGGTGACATTACCATTATAATTATGCTCCCTGGGCTGTATTTGTCGAAATCTAGGGTATGTCACAATATCAAAGAGAAAATTGCAGTTCTATTCTTTTGATGGGAAAGGGGAGTTTTTAGCCGGGATGGCACTGGA
The DNA here is from genome assembly GCF_040938485.1 of Diadema antillarum. Classification (NCBI taxonomy): domain Eukaryota; kingdom Metazoa; phylum Echinodermata; class Echinoidea; order Diadematoida; family Diadematidae; genus Diadema; species Diadema antillarum. Next base: position 80,071 of record NW_027271517.1, read on the forward strand.
CTGGTCCTTTGGGAAACCACACAATGCCACTTTGAAGCGCGGGATCGCTGTGGCCGAATGAGATTGGAAGAAAAGCCGACGGAACCCGCTTCCAGTAATCCCTCTTCGCTGATAGCAGAATTGATTTACGCGCCGAATAAAGCGGAGTGAAATATGATGAGCAGGCTCGTCGTGTACGTCACCGTAGGTATTATTAACGATATCGAGTGAGCAATTAGGTGAAAGGAGCAGAAATATGGCAAATCTTGGGATGCATGTATTAGCCAGGGGTCGACGTAACCATTTTTTCATCATGCCCCTACCTCGACCGGTGTTGGGGGGGGGGGTGGGGTGGAGGTTGTATCATGCCTCATATCTATTCCGTTGATAGAGTGTTCTGGTGCATGCAACGTGAGTAATTCATACACAGTGTATTTTTGTATTCTTCATAAGTCAGAATATCATCAGAATTGATGTGTGGGGACCGCATCTGTTGCCGTAGTGATGGCAGAGCTTGGAGGTTGGGCAAAATTGGTCGGAAAGCTGTAGAGTCAAAGGTTTGTTTATTTTCTCTCTCTCTCTCTCTGGTGGAATATATTCGCATGTGGATCCTCCTCCTTCACTTCAAGAGGTAGTTTAATCGTGCCGCCGAGTTCGGAGAGAGATGAGGGAGAAAGAATAGAAGCCTATGTGGTGAGTCAGATTCTGGGTCAATGGCGGACTGAATTCTCCGGAGGACGCGATTTCGTTTTAGTGACACATCTGTGTAAATATAGTTTTGACCATCCAGACCTGTTAGTTCTAATCCTTTTATCGGATCCGTGATGTACTTACAACCTGCTAATCTACGAACTTGAGAGGCACGTTTCGTGTGGTGCTCTCAATTTTTTCCTATTAGTCATGGAATTTGATGCTCTTAACGCACGAAAATCTTGACCAGGTTACGTCAGTATCTGAATGGCATACTGTCATGCTCCTGTGACAAGGCAATTTGTTTGCAGCCAGAAGATATTGCAGGTCCTAGAACACAAGTGGTTTTCTATCAAAACATTGTATGCTGCGAGTAGGTTTAGCTTGTATAGATGGGGGTAAACTATGGGCAAAGAAAGCGAGTGTTCTGATGTGTGCTCTCTCTTTGTTTATTTCCCCGATTATAAATTGGATATGCTCGGGAAGTCGCAGTGCTCGTATTTGAGCTCAATGTTGTAAGGCTGGTAAACTGGTGGCGCAATAACATCTCAGGTGATGTATTGCCCAGTGCTCTTTCAGCGATCGACGAAAATGATCTGCATAACGAGCGCTGCCTCACGAAGGGTGTCGGAGTGTCAATAAACAGCCAGCCATCTGCAGCAAGACTGAGTGATATGATCATTCAGGCCCGCCTGACATGTGGAGAGTTGCCAATTTGCCACCAACGCTCCGTGCGCGGCACCGCCGGCCAAGTTCGGCCCCCCGAAAATTGCCCATCTCACGAGTTTCATATAAAGCAGCCGGGCTGTTTTTCCTGTCACTTAAAATCAATAAAGCGTGTGACCATAAACTGCCGAAATTGATAGTCGGAGCAGAGCTCTTATTATGCCCTCAGCCTCGTACTAGCCAACTCCATCTACGGCCGATTTGTAAAATGAGGGGGATTGACAATGGGATGGGACATTGGTGTGTAGGCAGCCCTCATAGCCCTTAATGCATGCATGGTTTTTCAATCCACTGGCCTTCAAGCCCTAGATATCCCACAATTGCATCTCAAATGGGAAATGCATACAAGGATGACAGAGATGATGTGCCTTCCAATCTCGGAGCGAGATGGATGGATGTTGGTGGGACATCGACCAGCTTAATCCTCAATGGGACAAGAGGATAGGACACTGCAAATATCACTTAATGGGTTTGATGAGGAGGCATGTCATAGCCATTGAAGATGAAAGTGGTCAGGAATTGAGTTAAAAGGCATATTCTTATCACAAGTATAAAGAATACCAATTTTAAAAGGTAACAGTTCATTGAGTCCAATGAAAGGGTAATTTGTGGCATACCTAACTACTCAAGAAACTGGATGACAATGTTTCACGAGCCAGTGGTACGATGCCACTCAGTTGAGAAGGTGGTACTGTATTTGAAAGGGGACTGGGCTTTGCAGGCGGCATGTCCGTCACTCAGGTGTGCCAACTGGGAGTGAGAGCGGTCTGAACGGTGTAGACTAGCCGCACAGGTGAGCCGCAATCCAATCTCGGATAGCTCCTCTTGCTCAAGTGCTGTAGCAGGAAGAAGTACTGCCCCATCGCATACAAACCCCGCAACCTGTGCGGCCGAGTGATTCTAGTAAATGTGAAAGCAAGGGGAAAAAAAAAAGAATCCACGAAATTGAAAAGAAAAGGACAGTGGTGGTAGGGAGAGTTAGGGAGTCTATTGCCCAGATTGAAATAATCCGCTCGGATGTAAAAAAAGAAAAAAAGATCAAACAGCGCCCTCAGAGTGCTAAGGAATGACAACATCCTCCCAAGAGACGTTTGCTGTCAATCACACGGCTGCTTCGGGAATTCTGTCACCGTTAATGGAATTCCCGTAATCATCTGACGCCACCAGGTATCCAAATTTTCCTCTAGATCAACCTCGCCCATCCTTTGCCAACCCCCCCCCCCACGCACCCTTTCACTGCTTACTACTAATACTAGACTGTAAGGAGGGCTAATTTGATGCAAAATTTGCTGGAAGTTTAAAAGAGAAAAAGCAGCAGAGCTGTAAACTTGACATTATTGTTAGTTAACATTCTTTGGATTTATTACATAGCACCACTTAGACGTCTCAGTGTGTGACCACTAATGTGTAGGGCCCCCGGAACGAAAGTCACAATGGTTTGGGCCATTATGTTATATTGGTATGCTGGGCAGGTCAGCCAACTTCCAGCATGGGTGGTAATTCACTTTTAATGATCACTTAAAGTACTTGCAGTAAGAAAAATTGATAGCTTATATGGGTCGGTGGGGAGGGGGGGTCGAGTGAGAGGAATATGTAGAAATGGGAGAGAAGGTGAAGTCATCTGAGAGGAGCTGACCCAAAGTTGGCCACTCGTTACTGATCTGATTCACCGGTTGCTAATCAGAGGACATGTTTGATGCCGTAGGTAGGGTGTCATGGCTGCTGAATACTTGACCACCTCAACGGGGTCTTCTTTTTCCCCGACTCCGTCCCTTCATCTGTGCGTCACGCATCCACACACTTTGAAACTCTCTCTGTTTCATTCATTATCTTGTTCTGTCTCTCTCTATAACTTATCCCCAATCTCTCTCTCTCTACCCCTCTTTCTTTCTATCACACACACACACACACACACACACACACACACACACACACACAATAAAGGCACACACATCTCGCTGTGTGCTTGTGTGTTATGTGTGTGTGTGTGTGTGTGTGTGTGTGTGTGTGTGTGTGTGTTTGTTTCATTTTGATCTTTATGTGCAGTGTAGTTATGCCTTGTATTCGTTAAGCAAGAACAGTTTGCGTGCACATTCTCTACACTCTCTACACTCTACCTAATACAATACCCCTTCTCCATTGTCATTTTTAAATATTTCTGAAAATTTCAGTCTTTTTTAAAAATCAATTTTCTATGATGTGGTTATATTTTTTGCCTATTTTTGTCTTACCTCCCATAAACTTTGTTGGCATTCATAACTCAACTGATGCTTGTTTCTTAGTTTGGATAACCTGTATGATTCATCATATCTCCACCCACTTTATGCCTTGCATAGGATACTGGTATTACTAGTCTACCCCAGGATCATATCTTCCAGGTCTTCTCTTCTTCCCCCTCCTTTTCATCCTCCTCCTTCTCTTCTTCTTCTTCCTTTCTCTGATGTCCTATCTCTGGCCTCTACCTCCATCTCTCCCTCCCCATCTATCCTCCTATTTCATTTACCTAGCAACGCATCATTTAGCCCGTTCTGCAGAAGGGGGGCATCGGACGTGACTAATGCCCAACTGTCAATCTTGAAACTGAGAGATGTGTGAATATTTCCAGAGGGGGCCATGCTCCGACCCGTGTTGCCTGTCGGGGAGGGGAAAAACGCCCCAAGGGGGGTAGAAAGGCACCTCTTGTGCACACTCTTTAATTCTATCGCAAGAGGTCAGGGATATTGAGAAGGGTGGGGGGGGAGGGGTGGAAGAGGGGATGGGGTAGGGATGAAACAGAGGATACCATGAGGATGATGAGGATAGAGAGAGGGGGAGATTTGATAATCTCTTTGGCACTCGATTGCTATCAAATTATACACACCTGTGGGTGTGGTCGGCTGACAGTACACCTGTAATCCACCTGTAACAAGGCCAGTGTGACCCTTTATGCAGAGCAGTAGTGCGATGGGAGGATTCACCCCCAGAGTGGACCATTAAGTCCCTGTATGCCATGGGCTCAACTTTACACCATCAATACGCACCCAATTTTAACAGATGCTCACTGACCTGGCATTTAAAGAGTTAACCGGAAGAGAGGATGTGAACTCGACAGACTCGAGGGCAGTATTGATTCAAGTTTGCGATCAGTTATTCCACGTAAACATTGTCACTGAATCATGCTTGATAAGAATCTCAAAGAAAATCAATTTGCGATCCCTCGTGACAGACGACCGCGATGTCACATTTGAAATTTGTATGTATATTCACCACTCACATTCCGTTTCCGAGCAGCGAGTTGCCATCACACAGCGATTTGATACCTCACATGACTAAGGCTATACAAGTTTGGTCACGGTTTCAGAATTGTGTTTTACCTCCGAGGGCTATATATCTTGTTGAAGTCTCACCTGGTGAAAGAAAAACCTTCTTCACTGCCTCGCTCTTCTCTACGTACTATTGATGGAGATCTTCATCACTTGCAGTATTTTTCTTCTTTTTTGGGGGTGCTCATCTCACCTGTGCTTGCCCAGGGCCTGCGTGCCGTACCGGGTATGAGCGTGCCGCTGCATACAGGAGAATATGAGGCCTACCCCGTGTCGCTGTACTTTAGCGGCGTAATCTAACCGCCCCTCTGAAAATGTTACCCATCCTCTGTGGAATTCAGTGGAAAAAAAGAAAGAAAAAGAAGAAGAAGCAAAAAGTGTGCCTCTGAAATTTGAAAGGGGTGCGGCCATCTCATCACTGATGGAGTTGTATCGAGTCTATTACATAAGTTTACAGACCCTCCCCTCCCCTCTCCCCCCCCCCCTTTCTTTCATTGACTCTCACTGCAAACCTTAACATATGTGGAGTAATGAACGTCGTTGCACGGTGCCGGAGTGCAAATATCAGTCTATTTTTGCCTCGAGATGGCAGCTATGTGAATGCCGTCATGCCAGCAGCTATGAGGACGTTGTAGTTTCGAGAATTCTAGTGTGGATGCCTGTGATTTCCTCAATCAGGTTTCGAGGGATTATCGCAGAAGTAGATATGAAGGAAAGATTACAACAGTCATCATAGACATAGTCTTGTGTAAAATGTTCTCCCGGTCACTGTTTGTGCCAGGTATGGATTATTGATTGACTGTGCATAATTTCACCGTGTCTTTGCCGTCTTCAGTTTCCATGGCATCTCAGTTTAATCATTATCCGTGATGCGTTACCCCCGGTGACCCAATCCCCACCCGCTCATGGCGGGTGGCAAAGAAAATGAGAGTGGATGGGAATTAAAAACTTGTTTATAGATTGTACCCCGCGTAACAAGATAGTTTCGTGGCGCAAAAGGAAAGGAAGCTGGTGCTGTGTGTGCACATGAAAAGAGAAATTACAGCAGTAGGGAGGGAGGAGTGAAGACGGCCCTGAATAATTTCAAGCGGATAATTCAATCATTTCTGTTGTCAAGGCGGGCTTGCGCCGCTGCAGAGCCGCGATCGAGATGTCATCGTCATACTGGAAAGGAAGACCGAAAAGGAGAGAGGGCGAAAGAGAGGGAGAGGGAGAGATTCAATCACCCTACCCCACAAAATATATGCAACATGAATGCGCACTGTGGAAAATTCTGCTCCCTGCGAGATATCACCCCAGCTCCGTCTTGAAGAGAACAAATATGAGTGTTTGTCTCTGGTAATGTGATACCCTGCAAAGTGCGGATACCCACCAGCCTCAAATTGATTCTGTCCGTTGTCGGAGGGGGAAGAAAAAGAGAGATGGATATAAAGAGAACAAGAGACATGGATGAAGAGAGAGAGAGAGAAGGAAAGATTGAGAGGGAGAGATGTAGAGACCCAAATAATAATAATGCAGCAAAGTTAGAAATATACAAGGGATAATGTATCCTACCCAGAGGTGTAGCCTGTGGAGAGTGGAAAGAAAAATAAAGGGGGAGAGTAGGAGGAGGAGCGAAGGGGAATATTATTGCCTACACTTCCCCCACACCGGTTGAAATATGACCCCAATTATTTCTGAGGAACATGAATCTGAGACACCGTGATGGAGGCCATAGCTGGGGACTGTTGGAGAAAAGGCCAGAGTTTTGATTTTTGAAGGGATGGGGGGGGGAATGATGGGGGGTGGGTAGATAGGAAGGGACAGATGCAGTTTCCCTGGCAACCACAACATTCCTCCCATGGGGTCTTCTATCTCTCTTTTTGTGTCTACATGTGACGATGACTGTGTGGTATATCAGCGGTGTGCCTGTCTTGGATTTTATGAAGTTTGTAATTCAAGGACTGTGCCATTATACTTCATAATTCGCATCAATCTTTTTTTTTTTCATCTCCTCTCTCCCGTCTGCCTGACGAAACGTCTCCTTCAATCTTTAGCTCAATTCTCCTTCATTCACAATACCCACATACACTTAAACATTTCTCCACACTGAATACCAACTTTGAAGCCACAAGGTGTGTCCAAGAGACATATTTTCACGCTGGAACATGGAACAAAACCCTTCACAATTGCTGAACCGTTTGACATTTTCTGCCGAAAACGACTCGAATGTGGCGATTGATCAGCCTCGGCCCTTTCTGCAAGATGGGATGCAACAATAGATCAATCTGCCATCTGTGTCTCTCCAGATAATGCTGATTTGTGAAATGTATGAAGTGAAGCACTGCCCACAAAGAACAAGAAAAGAATGACACTTGAGAGTCATCAACACCTCTATCTATCACTGACAGCACCGAGCAGCTAATTTGGGCATGAAAAAGTTTTGTTTCTGTCTAGCTGCCTTCACCATCTTTAGAATTTGCTCATAGGAGAGGCTGCTGCCGGCGTGAGAGCACTGTATCCAGAGCCTCCCGTTGAAATTTCATGGCCAAATATGTCCACACGAGATTGAGATTCGTGCCTTGCGCAAATAGAGCATCCATTGTAATTTCTTCGGTGTCATCGGGGCTTATGACAACGGCGGTCGACAACGTATGCCTTCAATATGTGCAATTTGGTGGCATGATGTCATCGTTTTGATAACACGGCGACATCCCCCGCATTCGTGGAGGCAACATCGTTTTTCTGTGGTCTAGGAGTCGATCATCATTAGACAAGTTTGGTAGGGAGACAGAGTGGGAAAGAGAGAGGGAGAGAAAGAAAGAGAGAGGGAGAGAGGATAGTTGTGTAACATCTGCATCTTGTTTGACGAGGAGCGTCTAGCATGTGGTGTTATTTTCGTCTTTCGTCACTGCCTGGCTTATGAAAACAGAGTTCCCCCCAGTTCAATGTCAAGGTAATCGCAATCCCGCCAAGAAAAATATATTCCAAGTTTTTTTGGGGGGTCACGTTCAAGTCCTTCCCCCCAGGGGCCCCCCAATCGTTCGGGATTATGAGTTCGGGGAAAGCCGAGGGCCAGCTGCAAGGCATGCTGGGATATGTGCGTGCAGTCCTGCCGATAAATTACATGGATTTTGTGGAGTGACGGATATGTTCTGCGTTCTTGCTGTGGTTGGCATGTGCCGTGGTATAAACAAGAATGGTCTCATTCTCAGCATGAATGTGATTGTATGTTTGTCTGGCAGCATCTGTGTATGCATCATGTGGCTTAATCCCATTTCTGGTCACGTAAAAAAGCAATTAGATTTTGGAAGGCTCGCAAGAGTGCAAGACTGTATCAGAAATCTCTTTCCACCCAGAATTTAGTCATCCCTCGTAAATTTTTGTGTTCTCACAGATTTGCAGAGCTCTGAAGGAAGGGAGTTCTGCCTGATTTCGAGTAGTTAGGGTGAAAATTGTGCCCTGGTGTATATGTCACGGATTTAATGTTCATAAATGTTTGAAACTCTGTTTTCCTGTTTAAGGAAGCCTTTATCTCAGTCCTCCCCATAAATTTCGAGGCTTCATTCATGCGGGGTCTTTTTTTTCCTTTTTTTTTTTTTGGTGTTTATTTCTATCTCTGCTAAATTGGCATGTTGTGACGGTGCCATGCCAAACCTTAATGAGTAAGTTCATGAGGCTGCGTGTGTGTATTATATATTTGTGTGTGTGTGTGTGTATATTATGGAAAGTTTTGATTGAGCTTTTTTATCCCCAGCGTGCACCACGCTTTGATTATTTGTCAGCCACGGCTCCTGGTTACCTGTCAACCTCGCAAACGAACAGTAAATGAGCTCTACATGTACATAGGCATTCATTACAGCTCCACACCTTCGGCAGAGTTCGAACAAAAAAGAGAGGGCCTAATAATCGGGAGCATAAACAAAGCCTGAGAACAACCTAAACACAGCGATAAATTAGCACACCTGCTCTGTGCAGATACTGGCCCCCCCTCTGTAGGAGTTTCTCCACTGTGTAGTAGAAGCGAATGGGGTACAGAGCTTGTTGGATGAGAGAGAATACATTGAATTTAGGAAAATTTATGATGCTGTGATGCAACATTGACAATGGACATTGACAAATCAATGTATCACATTTTTTTTTTAGGTTTTCTTGTGTATTGGTTAAGGAAAATGATTTGGCACACTTAATCGTAGTATAGGATGTTAACTGAATTTCTAATGCTATGAAATTGTATTGATTTTACTATGACATTGACTTTTTCTGCAAGAAATATGAGACCATGCAGAAATGCTAACACCTCTGTCTTTTGCTTTCATTGAGCATCGCTGTTTCTCTACGTGACGGATCGGAAATTACGCATGCCAAGTCATCTGTGAATCATACTTTTGTTCGAATTGATAGATTGAAGAGAAGTATGTTGCAGGAAATGGCGTGCAATTTAAAAGGCAAATGTGTGGTGGCTAGGGATGCACATCATGTATCAGAAGAAGAAATGTCCCCAGGATATATTCCTGCACACCCTTCCCAAGATGGCCGACATCAAATTCTTCTCGCAAACTCAAGAAAACATTTTATTCAGCTCTTCTTGTGTGCCCAGAATATCACTGTAGATCACAGCATTTTATTTTGATGTGATTCGATGATAATGGAATTTTGATAAATACCAATTGGCAATTAATGCATTTCTCTATCGTGCCATTCCTTCTAGTGTAGATCATCGGTATAGATGATGACTTAACAGGACTTGTGTATTATATGTCCACTTTGTTCAAGATATTTTCCCCAAGCATATTATTATCTTATCATTATTCACTACAATGAAGAAAGGAAACGGGATCTGCATTCATGTAGTGGTTTAAATTACAAACATTTTAGAGAGCCAAGTCTCTAGAAGTCAGTCTATCGAAATGATATTCTATCATCATTGAAGTCACAGTCCCTCTTACTTAAATCTATGTTAGTAGGTTTGAAAGTATTATGGTGTTGTGTAATTCTGAAAGTGTTCAGTTACCCACACAATCCAGAATTTATGTGATCAGTTGTTTGGAATTATATTTTAAGAAAGATCAGAATAATTTCCCCCAAAATTTGCACAGTATCATCTATATCAACTGAATCTGAAGCTGAGTGTTCGAAAAAGTAAAACAAAGTGCAGTGTAAAAAAAAGAATGCACTATGTCTTTTTCTCTTTGTATCGAAGGTAGTGAATATTTGATGCTTGCTACATGAGAGTCATTCGTATCGTAGCTTTGCGTGCATGCGGGGCTTATCAATGAAACTTGCCGTGTTGTGTCGTCATCTGCCCTGTGGATCTTCCGAATGGGTAATTTGTATCCGTGTCCGGGCTCGACAGGAATTTTGACTGTTGCACCGGGATGAGTGATATGCCGGTGTGTACGTAAACGAGAGTGAGAGTGAAGGAGAAAGAGAAAGATACACTGAGAGATAGACAGACAGACACACAAACAAACAGAAAAAGAGATACAGAGTGCTCAGTATCTTCAGTTCCATTTTATTTCAGCAAAGGGCTGCTTCATTTGATGGGCCGGGACGTAGGTATGAAGAGTCAGTGGCGAACGCCGAGCAAGAGCAGCGGGAGAGAGGCCCTGCGTTCATGCGCCAGTGAATAAGTAATGCATTGACCTATGGAAATTCACGGAAGTGCTCCTTCGCCGATCAAAGAAGCAAAATCAAGCGTGCACTTTGGGTTGGCGTAAGCCTGACCAATCTGAAAATGCAAATAGAGGGAAAGGGGCAAGGGAGGGGGATGCTGTGCTTCGTATGATTTGTGAGAGGGGTGGGGGTGGGGGACATCGAGAGATGTAGAAGGGAGAGGGGGAGGTTAGGGAGGGGGTAGGTGAGTTTCAGGGGATGGGGTGAGGTATGAGGAGTATAGTGATGGGGGAAGGCATCAGGATGAGGGAGAAGGACGATGATGATGAATGGGGGTGGGGTGAGGGGAAGGCTGTGAGGGTAGAGTTGATTTGAAAGATTGCTTTGAATGGCGAGATTTCATGATTCATCACAAACGGAGGGTGGTGTACGTTTCGCCAAAGGAGCATATTAGGTCAGTTTCGTTCATCGGGGTGAGATTCTGGCCAGCCAGGTTGTCAGGATAGTAGAGATACAGGGGATGGACAGGAAGGGGAAAGCACCATCAGGGCAGCGGGAGGTAGAAATATCTTCTTTTTTTCTTTTGTGAAGGACGGAGAAGGGGGTGCAGCTAAAGTCTGTTCCGGTGCTGTTACAGAGGTAAGGTGTGGATGTTAAGCAAAGATGAAGAACAGGGGGAGAATTATGGGGAGGGGACAGTAACGACACCTCCCCCGTGAAAGAGTGACAAAAAGGTCGAGTGATGGTGACATGGCGGTTAAGAGTAAGGGGGGGGGGTTTGCCAACTCTTCCATTATGCATGGGGCTTTGACTCCTCATCTATCGCACCTCATCCCTTCTTGCCGAGTGGTCATGCACGCAATCGGGAGACGGGCACTGCCATTCGTGGACAACAACTGACCTTGGGAAGGGCGGTCAGTACTACTGGGGAATTCTGGGAAGGCACGCTGTTCAATCACACGCACCATTGGACGTTCGTCAGAGTCGGGGGAGTGCAGCATAGCCCGTGTTTATCCTCTCAAGTGTACATCCATATTTTATTCCCTCGCCGGTATGTCTTGCCAGGTTGCCTGAGTTTGAGGATGTATACTAGATTTGACGTCAAAAATCCTCGCACGTTTTTGTCGAATTTTCTGATTGCACAGTCATATATCAGAATCGAGGATTTGGCCATGTAATGAAAATTGAACGATGGAAGCTTGATGCATGTATACAACTGCCAGCAAATAGGCCCAACAAGGGTTGTTATATGATTCAGTTGTATTTGAAGAGAATAACCCTGCCTACTGTAGGTGTTGAAAGCATATTGCTGAAAAGAGAATAGGTATATTGTATTTGAGCATAATGAAAGGAATTGCATTTTGTGTATGACTGGCCCATACCCACTGGTATGTGCTCAGGTATGAAGTAAATGCCTAAAACTAGTAACAACAAGCATCACGCTGGGCTTAGCACGGTGTGGTACCTCAGAGCGGTGGATAGAAATAGCGGGTACAAATCACTGCAGTATGGCGCGGCTAGAATAGCACTGTAATTGGTGACAGCGTGTGCAATTCCAGCGGTGTGCATACTTGGAGTTCATTGATACGTTGGCACACAGGGCAATGATTAAGCCCCGGTTGGATGGTCTGGGGCAAGTAACCGTGGTATCAACAAGCACAAAGCTCTTGTTCCTATTACCCCTCCCTCTCTCCTCCTCATGAATTTTCCAAGCCAGGCCTTGGCCTTGACTTAAAGGGGGAGATCATGGAATTATGTTCACTGCCCCTCTGCATTTGGGCATTACAAATGCAGAATTATTACCACTAAAGTAAGAAGGCAAAGGGGACTCATATAAACTAAGCCAACTTGTAGCATAAAATAACATTTCCATTTGTGTAGCAACTTACACTATCATTATGTTGTACCCTGGCATTCAGTTGTGTACAAGTGCAACAATATGTGATAACAAGATCATGTATAGTAAGCCTGTAAAGATTTTCCTGACAGGTGACAGATGCTTCAATGAATATAGATAAAGTTCAATTAATGATCTAATGATGATTAAAGGGGCAATATAAACCTGTCCAGTGACATTGGATCAAACAGCATGTACATTCTGTAGAGGAATTGTTCCAGCATTCCAGAGTAATAACCACTGTTAAGACAAGAGAATGTTGAATGTTGGTGATAACTCTTTCGTAAATGTTTTAAATGCACATAGAATGCACAGATTTCAAGGGAAATACATCCATTGAAATTATCTTTGAGCATTTAAAGTTGCAAATTGGCACTAATGCACAAAAATGATGCCACATGCAGAGGAACTTTCGTACATCACATATTGCACTTGCCAAGTGTGGTGCTACATTTGTACCTTTACAATACAGAGTTTAACATGTAGGTCCTATGTAGGCCTATATGCATATTATTTCTGACAAAAATTTCTTGGTCTTGGTGCCAATTACACAGTCTGATATTTTCATGACAATGACCCTCTTAGTCATCCTCTTGAGGCAGTTTTATGCCAGCACTAAAACTTTCCCCAAGAGTAGGCTAGAGTTACCAAAGCAGACGAAAACCAGACTTTCGTTCTCTCGGAAGACCAGTGAGGCCAGACTCTCATAATATGCAGCATGGGGATCTTTTCTCTGTTAAGACCTGCTAATGGTAGGACCCACCAGACGAGGACATCTTGAGAATGTAAACCCCCAAGTGAAAGGGGTGACTCCTTTCCCCCCTCCCTCAATCTTCTACATCTTCCTCCTCTGCCTCCTCCCACCCTATCTCTTCACCCCATCTCATCCTTTCTCTTCTTGTCACCATGGCAACCTCGCATCACTTGAAGGAAGAGAAACTGAAGTAGCAGTCTTTAAAACAAACAAATTAATAAAAGGAAACTAAATTGCTAGTTCTATTTAAACAAATTCAAAATTTCGTTCTGGGGAAAAATCTTGAGCGTCTTATAAGATATGTTGTGTTGTTGTTTTTGTTCTTTAGCATCTTTACCAAAATAGACTTTTACGACTTGAGATGCCCTGAAAGTAAATGGTGGGCAAAAATGCAAGAAGAAAAAGATGATGACTTCTGGTAACCTGCCACAGAGTTTGACATTCCTAGATTGATTTATTGAGATATTTGAGAGCACTGTGTAGTAGAATTTGCAGCAGATGATTGCAAGATGTTAGTGGTATTGTACATCAAAGGAAACTGAACTGTATCATAGTTCATTGTTTTATAACAACCAGTAATTTATAAGTTTGTTCATTTTGAAAGACAATTCTGGTCAGAAATTGAACCACTGAAATCTTATGTGGAAATGAACATAGTTCAATCTTCACTGGAATGTATTATTCAAGATATCTCCCATGATGCAATGCAGCTAGTCCTCGATTCTTGTTCTGTGCTCTGTAAATTTTCAAAGTCATGCTCTGTTGTGTTGGGAGTTGCTATTATTGTGGCCTTCGGACGTGTGACAGGGAGTGGGCAGCTTTACTTGACGTTAGTTGAAGTTTATGGTCTCGTGTTATTTGTTATTAAAGTGGTAACTTCAGTGATTTTCTTCCTTGCAAAGAAATATAAAAACACAGACAGCCCAGATGTCATACATTTTTGTTTCAAATGGGTCAGTAGTGTTATTGGAGTCGCTCTGCTAGTCTCAGAATGCAGACCTATATAGATTGGCGTTACCGTCTTTACCTTTTCACCAACACGTCACAGTGTCCAGCCATGACACTTGTCTTTTCAGTAGATTCGTGGTCATCGTTGTTAAAAAAACATAGGATTGTTGGTATTAATGTTAAAGTGATCTTGGCAGTGCCGACAGCAGACGGAGGTATGAGTGTTGTGTTGCAGGGAGCTGGTTTGAAAGGGGTCTGTGTCTTCAGACTATCCTAAGCAGGTGACAAATATTGCCCATTTGGTGGGGGTCAAAAGGTCAGGGTCATTGTGAAAAGTGAGGTAACTGTATTGCTTTTGATGCTTGCCAGGATTTCTGTCCACAGTGAGCCTACATGCCAGCGAGTAATCCCCTTGTGGGCCAAAGATATCAAACATGTGCACATATTAGGTTCATATTATATTTTGCAGGAGCTTTTCATTTTGTCCTGACCCCTGTATAGGAGACTAGTCTTAGTTTCAGCCACGAGGTATTTACACCATGGAGTAGACTTTAAGACCATGAAGGCAGCTTAATGAATACATAGGCCTAATCAGTGATGATGAAGTGATGGAGCAATTGGCTTGTAACATCTTGAGAATGATTATCAGAGATATGAATCTGTGCAACAATTTAGTATTTTGATGAAGTTGACGTAAACTAGATTGACGTTTTGGAATTTGGTCAGGTTTCGTGATGGGCAATTACAAAGGATATTTTGGTTGTGTATGAAAACTGGGAAAAGATAACAGGTCTATAATAAGTGAATGTTACCAGAGTGGCAAAGAAGCAAACCTTACTTTTAGTGATGTTCTAATTTTCACAAGAATTATGCACGGTCATCAAGAATGGAAGGGTGTGACATGTAGAAGGTACTCCAAAAAACGTGACTAGATTTTTTTCTGATCTCTCTTTCCTTCTCTAAATGCCCCCCCCCCCCAAAAAAAAAAATAATAATAATAATGATAATGAAAAATGAAAATAGAACCGAAAGGAGATGAGGGTCAAGGGAACAAGCGAACGCTTTGGAGGTGTCACTGTCGATGGTTTTTATTTACATTATGAATTGACAATATGGAAGCTCACAGCAGTTCTATTCTGGTACACCACTTGTTTTCTCTTACGCAAGCACAGCTTACTCCCTGTATTTGCACAGTCATGCCTGGGTATTAGAGATTTTTTTCTTTTCTATGCTTTCCTTTTTTCTTTACCAGTGCAGAAATGTCAAATTGCATGGATATTTGTCCCTGCTTGTGGACAAATAAATGCAGCAAAAAGAGTTTGAAAAAAAAGTTAACATTTGACTGGCTTTGGGGAAAAGAAAGTTACCCTTGCCTTTTAGTAGAAGGAGAATTAACGGTGGCTGAGCTTTTTTGCGAAATTAATGAATGCCTCTGACGTAGTTGGTTGGAGTCTATGCGTGAAATGGAAAAACACTAATGCAGCTCTCGATGTCATGATCACAGCTGTGATGACTGCAGTAATGTGCAGATATGTCCAATATAGTAGTGGTAGGTTGGTGGGGTGGGGGGGGGGGGGGGGAGGAGACTGGTCTGCATATACAATTGTAAACCAAGCAGGCAAGAGGAATGCCTCCAAGCACATGGTTTGTTATCCTCGAAAAGTGGATGAAATCTGCAACAATTAATTATTTTGCCTCACTTATTTTCACTTAACATGAGATTTGTTTGTATGCCGCTCACACTGACCAATGAAGTTGGCTGTGCTTTCAGAGTGAACTCCTGATTCTCGTAATTCTGTGGGTATATTGCAGTGAGTTCCCTTTAACAAGCTGTGCATCTCACCTGCTCCTGCTTACTACATTTCAGTATTTGGAGTTTAGCTTGCACAAAGGATGTGTTAGCTGCTGCTGCTACGTCAGGCAAGTTCTCATTTCATCAGGAAGAGCTTTGCCGTAAAGACAGGCATACATATATGAAATGAATCGATTAGTTGATTGCTGTTTTCATCCCAGAAATGCCACGATGGTAAACATCTTGAAAAGAGACGGCACACTTGGTCGCTGTGTTCAGCATCCTGTAATACCAACCCACATTTTTCCCCGGCAATGACATTTGTGCTAATGATATTTATCCATCTGGAAAGGCGTGCCCCCCATCCTTTCCAAATACAAGTTTGTAGTACTAGGAGGAGGAGGAGGAGGAGGAGGAAAAAGGAGGTCATTTCTTCTGCTCCAATTCCAAAATAGGGCTACACCCCCTGTTCCTCTCACTTTCTCTTTCTACATCTCTTCTCTCTCCCTCTCTCTCTTTCTCTCTCGCGCTCTCTCTCTCTTTCTATTACTCTCCTCTCTTGTACGATGTTCGTCCTAAGGAAGTGTCACTTCTTGCTCCGACGTCCTTGGACGGCCAATTGCTCGGCAACCTCCGGAAGATGCGATGATGTGGTGACGATGGGGTACCTCGAGCAGGGTGCGCGCTCTTCCCCCAATTTTGAGGAGCAGGCCAATTTCATCCCGAGTCCCAAGTCAGTGGGAGAATTTATGACATCTTGTGAAGATTTCTGCGGAAGTAATGGCGACACTGACGAAGAGAAAGTTCAGTCCTTTTTCGTGCAATCTGTCGGTGGTTTTAAGGTGCTGAGTGGTTTGTTGAATTAAAGATATGGACAACAGGCTGGATACAGGGTTGCTAGGTGAACTAACATGCATATATGATACTCTTGAACATGATCTCAAAATGCTATTAACAACACTCACAAGAAAGGCTATTAACAACACTCACAAGAGGAGTGTATCAGTGGTGACTGTTGATAACAGACACCATAATTGTTATTGAAAAACTATTTTTTTATGGTCATGTAAGTTTTAAAAATGTACCGTATGTTAGTGTGATTTCCAGAGTCGTCTTATAATGAATCAATCGTCCAACGCAATGCGCTCTACTAGTTTCAGATGTCTGTTGGATTCTGAAGAAAATTCGCTTCACCTCAGGCCGACTTGTGAACGTCATCATCTTGGGTGAAAGAGAATTTGATTGGAACTTCAAGAAGATTGAAGAGCCCTCTTGTAGGCACTGTTGAGAGGGCTAAGATTCACTGATCGGTTTGCCCGCGACCCATTTCTTGGGGTACCCCATCGGCTTTGGTTAGCTGACCACGCTGTTTGCCAAAATGAGCCTCTTTGGACACCTCTCTCCCTCTTTCCCCCGTCTCCCGGTCGTCCCCCAGCCATTAGAGCACCTCCTCTTCTTCCACCACCAACCTCCTCTCCAGGAAAATGTCGGAAACACGTTGTACGGGGGAGAGAGAGTAGTTAAAGCATTACACAGCTGCCTACATGGGTCCCAGAGGCGATGCCCTTATTTAGTTCACACACAAGCCTGCCTGCACTTTCTTCCCCTGTTACCATATATTGAGATCCAAGTAAGGGGAGAAAGTTTGAAAAGTGCAGGGCAGGAGAAATTGCTGGCGAAAGATGCGAGGCGAACGAAAACTCCCGACTGAAAAGAAAAAAGAGAGGAAAATCTAGGAAAAAAGTTTAGTTTGCTAAGCAGCAGATGGAATGTAAAGGATGAGAAGAGTTGGGAAAATGGAAGGGAGAGAGGAAGAAATTTGAGAGAGGGGGAGAACGAGAGATAGGGAGGAAAGAAGGTAGCCACGGTTGTATGCGAGGAGCAATTTTTGTGAGTATGGGAAGTTTACATAGTGATGAAATGTGAAGCGCAATTACACTGATGAGGTCCTTGCAGACGACTCCCGTGTCTTTTTGTCGCTGCTGCCGTGGCGGAGGGCCGCAAATTGTCCACTGATCGGGTGTACTCCCCCGAGTGAAATATTGCCAATTTGCCGATTGGTGGTGGTGGTGGTTAGTGGTGGTCGGGTGGTGTTTTTCGGCGGGGTGCAGGGATCGAGGGAAACGGGTGCAGAGTGAAGGAACGGCGAGGGAGACAAATGGGGGGTACGCATCTTTATCGCAATCGATCAGTAAATAAGGGAGGGCGGATTTCGTGAATGTAGAGGCGAGATTAAGAGAGAATCTTGAGAAGTATGCTGGTTTTTTTGTGTTCCTGTCACTGGTTCCATCATTAAAGAATTATTATTTGTGAAATAGGAGCGTGAGAGTACTTTGTAAAGGGATGAAATGTCGTAGATTTTTGGATGTTTTGTTATTGTTGTTGTCTTTTGCTACAGCCATCTTCAGTTTCCGCAAATGTCATTTCATAGTCTGTCTCATCTTACGCCATGGGAGTAGCCCTGGTAAAGCACTTCTCTGTGTTGGCATCTCGGAACTTCTCCCCATGTAATATGTCAGCTAGATAGGGTTCCTATGATGTATGCACATTGCATCATGAGGAAGTGTGTAGAGAGCGAAACGCTTGAAATGCAAATGCCGGGAGCACCAACGAAATCCGCAAGAAATGCCCACAGTTATTTCGTTCCCACTGCCGAACCAGAGGATTATATGCCAGTAGGGATTCGTATTCAACATTCAATGGCTGCCATTCATCCAGAGATAAAAATTTTATGGAAATTTCATGACAGCCTGGAAAAGTGGATTACCGTGCTACTTACCAAAAATCTCTCAGATCATTCATGCTTTCTTCCTCAATCTCCTAAATAGCATTTGAAAGAAAAAAACGAAATCCTCCTTTCACAAAATTTTGATCGCAGTCAGCATTCAGCTGGCACACAGAGTCAGGAGGCAATGTTGCCCTCAATTTTTTTTAGAAATGAATTTGCATTTAGAGGTTGTTTTTTCATCCTTATTTTCTCTCTGCCTCACTGCTTGGGTGACCCAGTTACTGCCCAGATTAAAGAAAAAGTGCATCACATTTTACATTAAAAAGTGTTTGAACTCTCTGAGTTAGTACTCATTTCTGAAAAGAAAAATCTTAAGGGAAATTTACTTTGGATTTTCGTAAAAAGGGGACCAGTTGATCAAAGATGAAGTGAACCTCCGAAATGGCTCGATGTCAGCCCGGTGGCAAATTAGAACTTGTCGGCCATTATGGCCTGTCCGTCTTGGTGTGCTACGGCAGTTTTATTGACGGGAATCAACCCCTTGTTTACTCGTTGGAGAGATTGTGTTGAAGCAGGAGGAGCCATAAACTCATTCCTCATCCAACTCCCAGCCCAGCCCCGGAGACGGGCAAGCTTGTTCATGCTGGAGCAATGGTGATGAAATGTTGCAGGAAGTGGAGTGATGCAGAGAGGCAATTTTGGGATTATCTCGCTATGTAGAGGTGTGCAAGAAAGCATTGAAGAGCAATTTTTTGTTACGCCCGTTTATCAAATGCGAAGAGTAAATGAGAAGCCCGTGCTCGTATGCTGGAAAGAGTAAATCCCGAGGTATCACCGCCAAACGATGGCCACTTAAAATCGATCTGCCACCTCAGCTGTGGTATGCGAGGGGGAACACTGTAAATCATATATATCCAGTATAGAGTGTGAGCTTTAGTGCGTATAATGAAGAGAAGACATGGCAACTTAGTGTAGGGGGAATGGTAAATGGGAAAGATTGGATGGACGGCCACGCTTGTTGGTAAATGACGGTCATACCGTGGTGCTGTTTTGTGGATCAGAGGATTTTCATACAAGCACGGGCAATATTCATCAGAGATTTGACATGGCCACCAGATCACCAGAGTCTTGGGCAAATATGGAGTATATCACTTGGATCCTATCTCCCCTGTAGTAGTCTGTCAGTACTGTGCATTTTTCATGGGTAGCAGGAAGTTGTCATGGCAACTGTTAACCATTTCCTTCTCTGTGTCAATACTTTTCCCCCTCCTGCTTTTATTTTTTAAATTCTGTCTCTCTATCATCTCCTTTTCCCCCTTCCAATATTCTAAGCAGCCTGTCTTCTTACTCAGAGTATTTGTTAGGAAGCAGAGGGACTTTGGGCCAGCAAATTATTTGTGTCAATTTGGTGAGTTGATGGAGAAGATAGAGAGACGGATCCGTTGACCTGAAGGAAGCGGGGTTCGTGGGCTGTGTAGGCCTGCTATTTTGCATGCATCGATGACACAAGTGTTAAAGCTTGAACGGCGCCATCGACGACAATTTGCATTTGTGTTCTCTCACTCTCCCCGTCTTTCTTATTACCCGTCCCTTTCCCTTCCCTTTTTTGCTTTCTCCCTCCCTCCCTCTCCCTCTCTTTCTTTTTCTGTGCATTTGTGTTTCCGTTGTTATTCTATTTGAATCGTACTCTGGTCGGGAGGATGTTGGGGTTTGTTATTCACATTTGTGCTTACGCCGCATTGCATCACATGTCCACGATGCACGGATCCGTAAACAAGAGAGGGGGAGAGAGAGGGGGAGAGAGAGAAGGGGCCCTGAGCGCTGTGTGTTGCTGTGCTGCATTGAATTGATTACCTGGCCTTGACCTAGGCTGCGCATTGTGAATCGGCGGAGCGGTGGAGGCGCTCTGCACGTTGACACTCTCCTTGCCGTGCCGTTGACATTCGGTGCACTTTTTCCCCGTGCTCTCCCTTCCGCCCAGCTGAAAGGCTGGTCAGCGAAGTGCCCACCCAGGGCGGGGGCCAGACCGATCTCTTGCCAACGATGTGGGAATGGTAGGGCAGCAGCTGTTGGCCTGGTAGAAGATGGTGGAAATTTGTCACCGTGTGTCATCGTCATTAGAACGAACGCTCCTCCCGGTGTTCGGCCCGTGATGGCAGCATCATCCCGACAATTAGGAGGACATTTCAAATAGGGGGGCGTGTCCCGACCCAGAGTATTATTACCCTTACAGCAAGCCAATTGTCTGCCAGACGATAAAAGAATGCTCGCTATGGAGCACTTGCATATATTGCAAAATGAAAGTGTGAAGAAAAATGCTACAGATATGTTCTTACATATCCTCAAATATGAAATTTAGATCCTAAATTTACGTCTTTTTTTTTGAAGTAGCAGTCTTTGATAGTGGATGAAAGTTAAAAAACCACAGTTTCATTGTTTGAATTCTAAACTTGCAGCTGCTCTTGTCCAAATCATGCTGCTTGCTTTGCTCATCATTATTTAGGTGAAGAGAATGCCATCTAAGGTCCTAGACTCTGAACAGGGGTTCCTAGGTTTTTGGAAACGTATAACTTGTACTCCCCCCGATCATGGAGGTGAGCTCCCTTGATTAACATCTTTGGGTAAGCAGAGGTAGTTTTTAAACCAGACTAATATTGCAAGAGCTTTGTTTTGGGGTTGCTGTTATTTTTTTTTTCAGGGGGGTGGGTTTGGATGCATAGTCTCATATTTAGTTCCATCTCATTATTATTCACTTGGAGAGGATGATAATGCAAGGCAAAACTTCTCCATCAACATAGAGCCCCTGTGGAAAAATGGCACATTCCTACCTACCTTACCTCACACGGCAGCATTTTTCACCGTGTCTGTGGGTGCGTGTTTGTCTCGGTGCTGCCTTGGTACCCGCTGCCCCTGCCCCCCTTGATTGGCACTAATAACACGACATGATTCCCTATATGTGGGATCATGTGACAGTCTGTACTTCTGCTGCCAGTCGGAGGGGTCACGGCTGTGTACACAACTCGACCCGCTCTGCCTCCCCCGGACTATGCCGGGTCTAGGTATCCGACAACAATACAGGGCGTGTCTGACAGTGTACTGGGACAAGAAAAACTGGTTGGGATTCGTACTTGTTTTCCTGTGCAATGACTCAGCCTTAACTTAATAGGTCTAATTTTTGTTTTTATATGTCATGGATATTTTTTTTATATTCATATATTCTGAAGTGTTGAATGTGTCAAAGTATGGAGTCTATGTTGTTTGAATCTATGAAGGAGTTTCAGTGAGTGAAAATGGCATGTGTTTGAAGAATTGATGAAAATTGGTAAAGTGTATAAAGTAAATGTGTATTTTTGGAATCTGGGTATTTTTGTGTACACTTTGTCTACTTTGCTCTCTTCCTGGTGTTTTGGGGGGCAGTGGGTGTCCATAGAGTGTGCAGTAAGAATGAATCGCTGATGCTCTCTCGACTTGTGAATATATTGTTTGGTCACAATGAAGCGGAGGTTTTGCCTGAATCAGGAGCTAAATGCTTCGCTGGACCATTGTATCCACGCTGCTGTCGAGGCGTGTCGGCCTTGTGTGCCCTCAATGTTGGTTTCATGCTCCAATAACCATGGCAACCGCATTATCATTCTCCCAGCTCTATCTCCTCCCCCCCCCCCCCATCCCCATCCCCCCTTCCAAAATGTCACGTTAGACTCCGCTGGTCGTGCACTGACAGGTTTGCATCAGAAAGTTCTTCCGGAAAAGTTCAGCTCTTGAGAAATATCGAGAAAAATTTAGCCTCAGATTCTTGCGATGTTTCTTTCACTCAGAGATATTTTCTGACTGGTTGAATTTCTCCAGTTCCAGTAATCACATTACCTAGCACTTTGTGCGATCAGTGGGTTGAGTTCGAGAGAGAATGAATTTGTGTGAGAGTCGGATTGGCCGGCAATTTTTTCCTTCAGTGATGCTAATAAACTCCAAACAATTTTTCTTTGACGTGTCTGATGAATATCTCATCAAGTGTGGTCTAGCTTCACTGTGGAGATGAATGACAGAATGGAATAAGTGCATTATGGATGGAATTTTAGATTTCTACCTCAAAATCTTTTGTGCTTGGTTTCGATCATTCACTCAGATTGGAAGATAAAGGGAGCTCCTTTTCATCCATAGCATTCATCGCTATGAGAACCAGAATGCAGTGACGTGCGACTTGTGTCGTATTTCCCACATTCATGAAAACTCAAATCAATATGATATTAAACTTCGCTATGCTCCATTTATACCAAGGTGTGTGCAATACAAAATCTTTTGTTTTTTGCATTTGCTTGTCTTGGTTTATTTTCCAATTCAACAAAGGCAGTAAGTGACAACTACGAAGCGGAATTACAGAATAATACTGTTCATTTTTTTTTACACAAGTACTATCCAAAACATGAAGAAATTGTAATGTTTATTTTGTGGTATGGGCTGCTGAATTTTCTGAATGAAATATGTATTTTGACAAGAAAAAATATAGCAGAATATATGCGTAATGTATGATGGTACATTCAGCTTGCATTGATCTTTTATTGATTCCATTTCAAAAGAGTATCATGCTGTTTGAAGGAAAAATCCATGTCAGTATCCTTTGGTATAGATATAGGACCTACCCATTGCTGATCACAATGTCTCGATCAAGCCCATTCTAGATGAGAGATAAGGTGTTGCATATAGCCACAAATGACTAGTAGTACTCATTATTTTGACAGTCATTGTATGTAGCATCCTAAAAATGCCTGCTTGAGATTCCCACTCTTTGTACACTTGGCTACTGAATGACCATACTGGGGCTGCGAGTCAATACTTGACGTCCGCGCACATAAAGCGATAGGATACATTTATATAGTGATGATGAAGTCGTGAAGGGGAAAAAGGGGGGAGTGCCGCGCTTGTCGTAAATGCAAAGACCTTGTGTTTACAGTCGCTAGCTCCGTGTTGCTCTTGGATGCCCTCAGATTTATATTCCATTACGGAGTGTTTTGCATTGTCAGTATATAGCGGCCTACTTGTAGCGGCAGATTCCTGTCTCCACTGTGGGGTGGACAAAAGGGGGGTCCGGTTATATCTTCCTATTTTATCTCTTGGGCTGTAGTCTCCTCTTTCTCTCTCTATCTATCTATTTCTCTATTTCTCTATCTCTTACTGCCCTCAATGTATACATTTTGATCCTTCCAGTTATTTCTTTGTTTCTCTTCTATTTCCATGTGTTTGGAATTGCATTGAGTGTTTGGTTTTGATCTTTTATCTGATCTGTCAACAGCAATTTTTCTTTCCTGTCTTACTGGCACCCTTTTTAGCATTCTTCATAATTTTGTATAAATCCCTGGCTTAAGGAATGTAAGTATGTATGCCAGTATTTCTGACTTCCTAAATTTACAATGTTCTCCATTTGTTGATGCTTCCATCTGTCCATTGGCCCATATTATCTTCTCTCAATCTCTCTCTCTATCTATCTTTATCTCTTTTTATTAATGTCTATTTATTCTTTCCATTGATGCTATCTTTCACAGATCCTTTTATTTTGCTTTGATAGCTGTGTATGTAGCTTTTATTGTCTAGATGAGAGACAGAGAAGTATGGTTGGGTTATTTTTCACTCTCTTCCTCTTTCTTTCTTGACATACCTATATCTATTCTATCTTTTTCTTCCTCTTTCTGTCTGAAAAATTTTTCTTTTTGTTTCTTTTTCTCTCTTTGTCCCTCTTTTTCTGTCTCCACTGATCTCATTCTCTTCCTTCCAAACACATCCAGGATAACCTGTCCACTTACCATTGGTCAAGTGACATTTTCATCCCACCAGGGTCAAGTTTGTGTTTGTTCTGTGCCTCCCCCGTATGTATTTTCTACCCTTTTTTTGCCATTTAAGGCCTCCTTGCCTGCCTTCGACGATGTATCCATTTGGGGCGGCACTGGCCGACCATCTCCCACCAGGAGGGGAGGGTGTTTTTATCGACCATTAACCATAATTAGCCCTATTCCCACGGCAATGCAGATGCTACAGACGTTGGTGATGTGGCAGCTCGTTCTGCAATGTGCCAGATGGACATGTTGGTGGGGGGCCTCCCCTTTGCTGGACATGGCTATACACACACGCTCCTCATGTCTACCTCATAGACCACAATGTCATATTCACGTACCTGCGTCCCTCTTCCATAGCCCTTGTGCGTACCCCCAGTTGTCCTCATCTTGTTAGTGGCATAGTGTTGTATGTACCTCAGACACCTGCTTTTGTGGGTAGCATGTATATATGACCATCTTTGTGAGACGTCAAGGATACAATCCTACTTGTCTCTCTTAATAGTGCTTGACATAATTATGCGCATGTCTCCAGATGAGAAGCAAAAAGGCGTTCTTGCTGTATGAAGTCTAAAAATTGTGACGATAACCTACCTGTCAGTTGACCATGTATATTTCCACCGTAGTGATAAATCCTTTTAAGGAGGTAAGGAAATTGTGTGCCAGTGGACTTTCATTCCCAAATTACTTTCAGAATGCGTGATGACTACTTGAATCCCTCTATCTAGTGGTTTGTGTAGCCACTTCATGCTCCAAAGTGGGGTCAGTAGTGGATAAGGGCAAAACTATTATCGAGAAATGGATGAGAAGACTGCAAGTTATGATATCAAGTAGATTATGAACAGTAAGTATGATGATCAATCATTGTGCAAGTGAATTTCAATAGCCCATCAAATTGTTAGCACATCATGCTTTTTGACAAGATTTACTGTTCAAACTGTATTATCATTAATCCATACCTGCCATGTATCTCCTCAGAACTGAAAAATTTTATATTACATGTTCATTTGTTCATGAGATTGCCCGATAATTTTGTCTTTGGAATGCTGTATACATTGCTTCAAGTTATTGAAGTGGAGGGTGTGAATATTTGAAGGCACTATCTTTCTGATAGGGAAAATGAAAAAGAAAACCATTCACAGAATCAATGCCAGCAGGGATGTGGATTTCAAGAGAGAGAGAGGACAAATCAAAATGCCAGTCAGTGCTAAACTGTCACTTTTGTGGGAGCAACTTGCAAGTGTCACGGCAGGTCGTTTGACAACTTTTAGCCCCCGTCAGTCCGCGAGCATTTCACTTTGACCCAATTCTGCGAGCCACCTGTCTTCCAAGTGTCTGCAATGATGGCCCAAATATTGCCCAGATATGAGACAAACGATGCTCAAATCACACGAAGCAGGCACTCAAGTGTTCTAAGAGAAAAAAAAAAGAGAGAAAGTTTTCTTTTTTCTTATCTTTCCTTTTACGCATGTGTCTGATGGATAGGGGTAGACAGGTGCGCTGTTTTGTCATCAAGCGAGCTAGTTTTCCGTTCCCACATGGGGGATTCTCTGCCGATCCTGACGGTCTCCTCGGCCCGGCTTCCTGAGTCTGACAAATGCAGAGATGCACTTCCTGGCAGTAATGCGTTGGGATGATGATGATGATGATGATTTCATGCAGCAACATTGATGGTTTATGATTGAGAACCGAAATGTCTTTGGAAAAATAAACACATTCAGGGGGGGGGGCGGTAGCAAATCGTTTGCGAATGTCAGTTATGAAGTTTTTCTGAGAAGGCAGATTTTGTTTTATGGTTGCCGGGGCGAGAAAGAGAACTTTATAGTTTTCAATATGCTAGTCCTCTCTGCCAAACTGTACTTTATGGGGTTGAGATGGAAGCGAAACTGTCCGTGGGATGCAGCTCGTGAGAGAGGAATGGGTTTCCCTCGGCCAGCACACAGAGTTAGATGCTGTTTTAAAGTCAACAAACAGAGAGAAGTTTTGATGGAGGCATGCCCTCACTTTTCAGCAGTCGGCATGAAAACAACTCTCGTCTCATGTAGAGATGTCACAGGAGTCGGAGAAAGGGGACATGATGGGGGCGTAGGAATGTCACGGCGCACCTTTCTTCTTTGTCTTTTTTTTCATGATTTTGCATGGGACTAGATTTCCGGCTCTTTTAAGGGGGCATCTTGATTTATGCCAGAGACCATTAATGATTCAGGTGATGGGGGAACGTGATGTGCCGGTCCCTGCCCTCAACCAGAAGGTTCTCTATCTTCCAGCTCCACGGCTGCAGCCAACACACACAACACACACACATACACACACACACACACACTCATGCACATACATACACGCATACATGGACACACTCAAGACATGCTTTCCAAGTCAGTGAACTTGTGTTTCCATGGCAACTGACCTGTAGCTCTCCACTACAGCTCTGAAGTGTGAACTTGGCGTCAAGTCCTTTTTTTTTCACATCTCCTCTCTTTCTCTCTCTCTTTGCCGATGTTCATCTGTTGTTGTTTTTGTTGTTTTGCCTCAAGAGGTGCCCCGTGATAAGAACAAGGCAAAAATGATTGTATAAGGCAAAATGTTTGTATAATAAAACAGTTGGAGATAATGATGGACAAGACAACATGTGATTACTCTTTGCCTATTGGGTATGGTGTAGTAACGTAGTGAGTTACTGTTGTTGTCTTTTATTCTTTCTTTTTCATTAAGGCTGGTCCTGGCTGGGTCTGGCTTGGCAAACAGCCACAGTATGTTGCACAGTACTAATACATAGAACATGAAAGAAGTGATCATGGGAAGGGGGGGGGGATCATCACTCTGAAATTCCCCAATTCATTTGACACTCGGGAGGCGGCTGGGGAGTTGCCTGAGCAGATGCCGTCTGGAAAACCTGCCCGGGGTCAACCCACTGACAACTCGGTAGGGCAGGGGGCAGGAAGTGACCTCTAACATTGTGTCGTCGGCAATTTAAGGGAAGATTGGCTGAAGATGCTGCGAGGAGGAGTATTGGTGAATGACACCTCGGTACTGTGGATGTCTCTCTGCATCTGGGTGCTGCATCATTTGTGAAGCATCACTCTAAACTCAACTCAAGATGTCCGTGCATGCAATGTTATTTTTCCAGAAATATAACCTCGCTCACTCCCCGTGTGAAGAAACACCAGCGCGGCGAAGCACAGCGATGAGTTTGGCTATGCATGATGATGCCTCCCCCAGGCAACATCTCGGCATCTGTCCATGAGCTCTCGTCACAACGGTGTAGAAAAGGAAGCATTCTCCGCGCAATCCCGAGGATTAGCGTCTCCCCTACATTTTTCTTCCCGAGCATCTCGCTCCTAAGATGCTCCGGCGTCTGTTGATGAGAGCTGACGTGTAGGAGATGATGTGGTCTCAAGCTGTCGGATACCATGCAGCATTCCTGGGTCACATTTTTCACGGTAGGATGCGACAGGAAAGCATACAACCACCCTGGTAGGTATCTCACAATCCGGTCCAGCCTGAACATTCCCCCATAGAAGGCATCCGTGTAGGTGGATTTCCGATAGCATTAACTCTTAAAGCGCCGTGCCCTGGTTTACCTTCCTTGCACGAAGAAGGTTATGCAAATAAGGGGGTATGGAGAAGAGAAACCCGGGCTTTCAAGAGTACAGCGTGTTATCATTCTAGACATGTTTTTACCGGTGGCATCCCACCCCAGCGAGAGTCGGCGTATGATGAACTGCACTGACATGACGCATGTGTCGTGGAAAAGACGAGTGAGACAAGCGCATTCTTCTGAGGGTGTGCGTGCAACACGGTATGAGTGACGCAGTGACATTATCTCTCACATGTGACATGGGGAGTAATGATCGTATCTTCAACCCAAGGCCGTCCAGTAATTGCTCTTCCATGTAGAGAAGATGTTGGTGATAGGCAAGACAATTAGTGATAGAATGGAAGTCCCAACACAATGTGATGGGTTTGTAGATAATGTGTCTTTGAGTGTGCCAGATAGATTGGTGTCCCCGTGGTAACAGCAGAGTCTCCCAAGGCATGGGGGAATGAGGAGATTGAGCTATGGTTGAGAACAGGGGATGCTATAGGTACTGGCTCCATGCTTATGGTAGCTATGCAGGGATAAGAGAAAAAAAGGCAACAGTAAAGTTGCTCATTGCTTCCCCCGCTCCCCCAGCCCTCCCCATGATTGTATTAAGGTTGTTCCAAAGAGACAAGTGGAATGTGTGTTTGGGATGAGGGGACTAGAAGGCTGGATTAGAGGATGGTGTAAACGCAACTTTGATGAGCTGGTGGGAGTTAGCTACCGGTTGGACAAGAGAGGCCGCATTGATGGAACAACTCCCAGTGTGAGTAGGCTTTGGTTGAAGCTGGGGTAGGGGGTGGGGATGGCTTTGCTCCACCATTAAGATCCGAAGCCAACCTCCCTGCTCCATCAGGGGGCGTTTGGAAGGGATTTGGGTCTTTTGGCAGTGAGGCCGGCTGGTGAGGATGGGAGCCGGAGGGGGGAGGGGTACTCGCCATATTTGGCGAGGAGTTTGCAGGAGGGAAGTCTAAGGTCACGGTTTGCTTACATGAGGTCGCATAGTCTGGAAGACTGAGGTGTTTTGGGATGAATGGAGACAGGCTGAGCCCCATCGGTAGAACAACCCTCCATCTTCCCTGGTGACATACCGTAACAAAGACTGAGTCATATTTGAGGAAACACTCAACCGTTCAAACCATCCCTTTAGCCAAATATAGGCCCTATTCAGATAAATGCACCATGTCACTTGTTTCCTTCTTCCCCTCTCACTGGAAATTTGTCATTACTTAAATCTGCTATCAAGATATCTTTATACATGATGAATGAAAGAAATGATTTATGAGCAAAGAAAGGTATGATTCTCTTCAACTCAAACATGACACATGAGTCACAGAGAGAGAGAGGGAGATCCAGAGATAGTGTTTTGTACGAGTGAACTTTGGAGAACGTGATGGAGAGAGAGAGAGAGACCAAGAGTGAGCGAGAGAGGGGATAGCTCATCACGGAGATATCAATGATGTAACAATGCCATCATTCATGTCCTTTCGAGCATGAATAATCAACATTAATCAACATTCCGCACTGAAGATGCCACTTCAGAGGAGAGAGAGAGAAAATGCTTACGTACATGAGCGAGTGGCAGCAGCCAAGGATGGAGGGCTGTTGGCGTAGCAGCGTGCCCCGAGGGAACGGTTGTTGCCTTATCAAACTCGACTGATTCATCAGCGACCAAAGGGAGCCTTGATGTGAAGGACAACATAGGGTCAACATGACTTTGGTCCTGTCTCAGCTTTCTCAATGTCTACCATCTATCCACTTCTCTCTCTCTCTCTCTCCCTGTCCCTTCTTTCTTTCTTTTTCTGTGTGTTTTTTTTTCTCTTTTCTCTCTTTGCTAGCAAACCTTAATTGCTACCCTGCCGTTCGTCAAAGGGCTCCCGCTAACTTGCAGCCAAAACAATTACTGGCGTGATTCCTCGCCCAGTTTGGAGCCAGCCACAGCGGGCTAGCCAGCCCCAGACTCTGCTCTCCGACCCACGGGTCCTGCGCTTTTTCGTTCGTTCTTTCCCTCATTATTCCTTCCTTCCCCCCATCCTTACCCCCTTGCATGATATTGCCCTCATTAACATTTGCACCAGCTGCAGCTAATTCTATTATATTGCCTTGTCCCCAAATGCGTGCACAATTTGTGCACACAGGATGCACACACACGAAAGCCTCCTAAAATCCCTTGCAGAATTCTTATATATCTCTCTCTTCCTCCTCCAACTCCCCCTGCCCCGCCCCCTTTATCATTCAACTCCAAGGTTCCATATAGATCAGAATATGCTCCATACAATGTCTCCGCCGGTATGGATTTCAGATTCTTACAGCCTCTACAACTCCGCGGCAATATTAAAAAGCGCCGCCCGTGCCGCGGAGAAATAATAGCTGTGACTGGCGGAGGTCAATGCGCTGTTATGTGTCTTTGTCCTCAAAGACGATACGCGATACGTGTGAATGCCTTAACAAGCCAGGCGTTGCGATTGTTTTTTCACCGGAGTAGGATATATTGGTCCTCCCAGCTTTGGCCCGGTACGTTATTAAGAACCCGAGCAGTCTGGCAGGCTGTGATGTCTCTTCCCTTCCCTATGTTCATATCTATAGGAGATGGCGTGTGGAAGGAGCCAAGTAGGAGGGGGGAGGGTAGTGGGGGTGGGGCGATGGTGGGTCCAGTAGGGAAGACTACCTGGATGCGAGGAGTGTTATATATTCTTACATAACCTTCAGGCCAAATTCCTCCAAAGTGATTTGACTCAATGCCCGGGTTTTGTTTCTTGGATGAAAGCATCAGATTTTCTTTCAAAACCAGTTTTTACGCAATACAGATTTGAGTCGGGACAGACTAGGTACGTTGTATCCATCTTATCCCAGTATTTGACAGTGCGTGTAATAAACATTGCTGTAGCTCTGTCTTCAGTAGATCTTCCACCCACTCGTCTCTACTCCATCTTGCTCTGTAACATCTTACATCAAGTCACAAGTAGCCTCACTCTATCCTCTATCCATAATCATGTCCACGTCTATCTCTCTCTTTTTACTTTTCTCCTCTATCTCAATTCGCCTCTCACTCAACCCCATTCATCCTAGCTCAATTGGCTTCTGCCAGGCCCTGTAAGATGTGAATGACTGGGTGCCAGAAGTACAGTAGTTGTCCCTCCCCCCCCCCCCCCCCGCCACCTTCCCTGATTAACTCCTTCATTACCAGCTGGTAACCTGTTTTGAGACAATGTCACTGCCGTTGTGAAGTGTTGGAGCTTTGAGGGTTAATGTTAATGTCCCATAGTCGGCCACACCCTGACTAGGTGGTACCCCTGGCAGCACCAATCTTGACAAGAGCTAGTAAGTTAGATGCAAGAGTCACCAGATACCCCTTGACCCGTTTCGATGGTCCAATTTAGATGTTTGTCTTCCTTTCTTTTCTTTTGTTTTTGTTACCTATTCTTCATAAAGAAGGGTTTTCTCATTCATTCTATATGCATCTTCTAGTGAAATATTGCGATGTAATTTCAGATATAATTCTTTTGAGGTTTAAGATTTAATAACCGGGTGCTCATAATAATGGCAAAACAATAAATACAACCCACTCCTTGAAAGGTATTGAGGTCATCTTCAGCTGACTGTCAAAATTTTGAATTCCCTGCTGATCTAGGACGACATTTATGAAGAAAATTTAGTTTTTCTCAGCACCCTTCCCATGAAACAATGCCCCCAAAGAAAAAAGAAAGAATGTAAAAGAAGCACACACAAGTGATTGATGTGACAATCCATAGAGACATTGTGGATATGATATGAATTTTTCACAGCGAGTAATCTTGAATCTGGATTAATGTGGCAGCTGCAATTCATAGGCGAAATGTTCAGACATGATTTTTAAGAAATTCAGAAATGCTGATTGATGACAAAACTCTTTAGATGCCAGTTCATAATCCTGCCGTTTAAATGCGAACAGGAAGGAGAAAGAATTTGTATCTAAGTTAATCTGTATGGATTCATTGATTCCAAAAGTTTTTGCTCAGACATGTGAGAAACTGTGTAGAAAATTCCTGATTTCCTGCCCTCTGGCTTTTTTAAAACTCCTGCAATAGTTTTTTTTTTTTCATCGGATAGGATGAGGTCTGTAAGATGGTCTTGTCATTCCTCCTGACCATGTCCCATCCCACGCTCCTTTCCCTATCTCAACATATACATCTCTCTTTCCCACTCTAAAAACTCATCTTTCCCAGCTGATCAACTTCCTTGGGTTGACTCCACCTTACACCCCATTGTCTGGTCTCACCCCATCCCTCATCTTCCCCCTTCACCACTCTCCATCAGCAATCTTACCCCCATCCTCCACCAGCCATTTCTCATCCTCTTCTTCGTTTATTACCTCCCCTTCCTCTTTCTACTTCCCCTTCCTCTTTCTACCTTCCCTTCTTTTTTTCTTCCTCACCTTCTTCATCTTCTATATCACTTTTCCTTCTACCACCAAATCACCATTTCTCCCCACCTGCTCTCCTTACTGTTATTGCCCTCCTCCCTACCCCTCTCATCCAATCGCTCCTCCTCCTCCTTTTCTCTCCTCCCATCTCCTCCTTCCTCTCCTCCTCCATCCCATTCTCCTCCTCCTCCCCATTCTCCTCCTACCACCATACCACCATTTCCCTCTTCCTTTAGTTCCAAGCCTTTTTTATATTTCCTCTTCCTCCACCCCTTCCTATTCCCCCTCCCCATCCTCCTCCCACCTCATCTTCCTACCACCGGTATGCCACCCCTCCTCTCTCATCACCCCACCAAGTCCCCAACTCCCCTCTTCCTCCACCCCACCCCCCCCTCCCAGTGCTCTGCACTCCTCCCCGATGAGGCAGTGAGAGTGTAAACTAGAACGTCACGGCTATTTACAATTGTCGCCTTGAATTACAGCCGGGCCTTCAGCCACTACTGAGGACGGCTTGCTTGCGTGTGGTGCATACATTCCATTAGAGCCTGACATATCTCTAGTTCCGCGATGAGAGACAGCGTACTTACGAAGTGCTCAGCACGCTAAATGAAGATGATTTTTTTTTTTTGGTCTTCCCCACAGCAGTTGTAAGAAATTACAAGATAGCGCCTCATGTAAACACTCTTGTTTTTCTTAGCAGAAGTGTAGTGTCCTCCAAAAACCACAAGTGAAATTGGATAGAGGTTAGAAGGTAGAATCAGACCTTCTAGAAAATTGCAAATTATATCCATTGAGACGAGTGAAATCTTTTCTATCCCTGAAATGTGAATACGCATCCAATACAGCCTTTTTAGGTTGATGGTGATGTATTTTACCCGTGCATGGAATTACATTTTTGGATATGAAAGTTGAATGCACAGTCAGACTCACTCCACTTTATCTGCAAAGAGGGATTTCCCCTGTAGTGTATGATTGGGACTCCTCAAAAATAATCACGTTTAAAAGCTTTAAAATCATTCCTACCACTACCCTAGTTACATGACTAATAGACTCTTGCCTTATCCTGCAGATTTCACTTTGGGAGGGGGGACAATAGAAGGATGATATCCTGGAATCTGAAAAACATGGATGATCAAATAGAAGAATTTAGTTTTGTAGTTATAGAAAGATTTACCATCAATGGATGCTAGCTCTGCATTTATCCTTTGGTGTGGATATTGAGAAAACATCTATGGAATATGACCACAAGAATTGTAACTCCTCCTTTAAAATGTCATTTATTGCTGGATGATCAATCCAACTCTGGAGTGACTTAGTTCTTGAAATATTTGTTACACATACAATTGTGTAAAAAAAAAAAGAGGAGAGGAGATGATAACTATGCAAGCTAATGGGAGACGTGGCAGGTGATGTCACCATCAGCTCCATGTGACTGATCGTATTGTTTTTATAAAAACATGTCAGACTTTCAAGATAATAGGACAAACTGCTTAATTATGTGTGAGAGAGCATCGAAGTCATCCATTCACCCATAAATAGTGAGAGTGTTGACAATATGAGCGGTCATTTGTACATCTGATGACTGACCATAGCCGAGGAGGATGTAAAAAGAGTGTTGGTCAGTGATGAGCTATAGCCGAGATTGACGATTCTCAGCGAAAGGCCACAGTCATTCTGCCCGGTGGTCTCACAAAGAATGCTTTGCACTGCTCATATTAATGCCCTTTCCCAACGTTCATTCTCTCCACCGCTTGATTGAGATGGTTTTTATTTAAAGGCATTATCACACCCCGGCGGGCCCACAAACTGCTGTTTTATTAACGCCTCCGTAGCAAGACAAATGGAGTACCCTTGAAACGTAGTTGGAGACCTAATTAGGTCAACACACTCGCGTTTCGAACAGCATTTCCTGTCGGTTCAACCTCGACAGCGAAACCAAAGCGGAGGGATTACTGCAGTTGCAGAGGTACACTATCATGGCGATGATTAGCGCTGGGGGCAGACTCATCTATGAACACTCAATGAGCATGTGTGTGTCTGTGTGTGCGTTATCAATGATATATGCGAGGTGTGCGTATCTGCGTGAGCTGCATTAGAGTACACCATTTTGTTTTTGTTTTTGTTTTATTGCTCGGCTTGTTGTGCCATTGCGTTGTAAGATGAGATGACTGAGGTGATGTGAATTAAATGTGAGGCGAGAAAGGGGGTCAATGTCACGGACCCTACAGTAATGTCCTTCTTCCAGTATTCATTATAATGTGCCTTTGTAAATCATCAAAAGATACAGCAGTCAAGTACGATGGTAGGAATCTCTTGTTATCAAATGACTGCATGGCACCATCCAATATTCATTTAGCTATATACACAATGTTGATAATGCATGATGATTGTTTCATTATTATGTTCTGGAGTCATTTCTTCTCAACAGTCATATTTTCACCTCATATAGAGTTCAGCTAATGTTTGCTGCCATACAACATCCATATGCTAGTAACCAGTAATGAAACAAGACGACTCGGTGAGAGAGACATAATAGAGAAAAATCTCAATTTCCGATTTTCCATTAAATGAAGGTGGGTAGGGATGCCTGTCTTCAAATTGAGTGCACCTGATTTGATGGGAATGTTTTTCACTCAAATGTTTTCTAGAACCAACCGATTGACTTTGACCAAGCAGTTGCACGTGTTGTATTAATCTCCTGTTTTTCTGTCTTTTTATTTTTCCTCGCCACAGGTTGAAGAGGCAGTCTTAATGTTCGACCGCACTACGAACAGGCACAGAGGTAAGTTGTGGGTTTTTTCTGTCGAGTTCTTAGATGCTAAGGGAAATAGCAAGTTCGCCCTCTGGAGACAGATGGATTGTCGGTGAAATACACGATCGTCATTATTTCTCGACAGAGCGTAGTTCTGCACACGGTGTTGTTTTTATTTTCTGCAATGTTTATGTACCTTGTAAGAAGACGCTTCTGCTGAATGCAACATGGCATGTACTGAATGCAAACAGTCTGCCTTTGGAACGATGATCCGGCTTATTTGCCTTTTGCATCGCGACCTATCGGAGAAGCTGATTGTATGGGTAGAGAGGCGTGGAGGTATGCGCACCACATCACAGCCCCCTTCTCTCAATCATCTGTGGTGTAACTCAGTCATTCAGTTTCAGAATATCTACTTCCTTTCCTCTGTGTGTCTGTCTTTCTGTCTCTCTGTCTCTCTATACATATATGTATATTTTTTCTCTATCTATCTACATATTTCTCTCTCCCTCTCTCTCTATGTATATTTTAATTTATTCTTCGCTATCTGTCTATCTAGATATATATATAAAACTATATATTTCTCTCTGTCTATCTCTCTCTATATATATTATATTATATATATCTTTTGCTATCTATCTATCTATCAGTCTGTCGAAGTATATATGTATTTTCTCTCCCTCTATCTCTCTCTCTTTCCCCCTCTCTCAATCCATATATTTCTTCTATCTGTATCTCTCTCCATCGATGTATCTATGTATCTATCTATCTATCTCTTCCTCTCTATCAGTCTTTCTCTCTATATATCGTCTGTTGAGAATGAGAAGGGCGTTAAGTTGTCTCGAACACTATGGGTTTTGTGACAACTTAACGCCCTTATCATTCTCAACCGACGATATATTCATACATATATATATATATATATATATATATATATATATATATATATATATATATATGTATATATATATATATATATTACTATCTATCTATTTCTCTCTCTATTTGTCTGTTTATCTCTCATTCTCTCTCTCTCTCTCTCCCTCTCTCCATCTCCTTGGCTCTGTCTTCCAGGGAGGAGCCAGTTGGTTCTTGATTTATCTCTTCTTCGTTTGGGAATCATGCCATCCTTCCTGGCAGCCTCGTTTCTGTTTCTCTCCAGCAGTCATCACGGTTGACTCTCCCCCGAAACAAAGACATATTTTTCCGATGCTGTCATCGTTATTAATGGCACCCCCTCTCGTTCCCCTGTTGACTGTTGAGAGGAAAAACCTGTTTCATAAAAGTTCTCTGGGCCACACCAAGTTGATGTCATTCTTCCTTTCCTCTTTCCTTCTGCCTGAAAAGAAATTGGTTGATGGGGGTGTGCTTGCACCCTGGATACCATGGATACGCATTGATAGTTCATCTCGGGGATGGTGTTTCAGGGACAAACCCTGCTCACAGGGCCTCATTCGAAACTGGTTGCATGGAATACTTCCGGATTTCCCAATTCTTTTTTTTTTTGGGGTTGTTGTTGTTCTATACAGTGATGTCAGGTTTGGGGTTGAGAAATGAGGGAGGAAGATGTGAGGTTAGGAGACCTTTGTGCGTCATCATTTCATCTCTAACCATACAATGTGTCTTTCCTGTATAACTTAAAGAGCAGAGGGGCTATTCCACCATTATTTCATCCTCATAAAACTCTGCATTTTGAGCCCCTTCAAGCGTAGTTCCCCCCATGATCAAGTTTTGATGATTATAGTGAAACAGACCTATAGAAACTTCATCATGATCTGAAGCAAATCATGGCGTGGTGTCATTGAATATCCTTTAGTTTCATCCCATCACCCTAGCGATGAATGCAGAGATAAAAAACCACAAAACAACAGCACTTTTTGTCAGCAATACATCAGCAAAGTATATTGGCTCCATAGTAAGACATGCACACGAGAGGTAAGAGATTGTTTTTTTCCGGGGGGGGGGGGGGGGGGGGGGGGGGGATGGATTAACTCTCAGAAGCATCGGCTTAGAATCCCATTGGCATTGTATGTAAAACATATTGGCCCCCCGGGACAAAATGAATTTAACATTTCCAACATATTATTTATGTGTAAGAAAGTATAGGTGAATTCAGGGGACATTTCTTTTTTTTTCCATTTTGTAATGACTCTAAAGACCAGGCTTTGTGTTATAATCAAAGATTTATAAGGCTACCCTGGAGCCAGCTGTTCTCTGCCAATAATATTTCAGTGAAAGTCAGAAATACCGATACTTTTGATCTGTGTATATTTTAGTCTGCAGCGGTAGGCTCGATAGATAACCGACAACGTACAAACGTGGTATTGAGTACCCTCCCACCCCAGTCTCTGAATTGCCAACATAATTCAGCATGTTTACTGTCAATTATGACATAATCAGTTCTCAGCAGAGGTATTAAGACCAATCAAAACTCTTGACCAGGGGTACTACAGCGGGTCCAGTGCTTGCCCAGGTGGTAGCTAGGCAACCGCAATTCTGCAGATGAGCTGATTCCAAGGCTAATTAGGGAGCACTCAAATGCAAGCGGTGAATTCCAGGTGAGGACGCCAAATCCAAAGATGACCATCGAAGAAGCAGATAATTAAGATAATAACACATCTCCCCAGTGCACATGCTTGCTCTCACCTTCAGTATCTTTTGTAGTAGTATTCTTAAAGCCACTATTTACCATTTGCAGATGAAAAAAAAAACCCAGCTTTAGTGCTCCAAAATAGTTCCAAAATCTGAGTTTGGGAAAAAATGTTTAAGAATGTAAATTAGTATAATCAGTGTCAAGTATTTTTAAATATACAAAATTTGAACAATGGTTTTATTTTTAAGAATTTCCAGAATAAACCATCTACAGTTATGGTTTATTGAGAAAATTAGTGATATCTCCTTATATTTGTGGGTTTATTGGAAATTTGTATATGGTAGGATGTTTTGTAATACAACTTTACTATATATATATATATATATGCGTCAAATGAGATAACTTGAGCATTTTTTTAATCACTGCTCTCAGTGGTAAACAGTGGCTTTAAAGCTTGAAGATTATATCAGAAGCGAAGATCTGTGTTCTCTTCAACTTATCTAACTGGATGTCATTGTGTGTATCTAAAATGAGCTCCCTTTTTCTCCGCTTGGTTGTGTCATTGGTTCATCGTTGCATACAAAGCGGCAGTTTTTTTGTTTTTTTGTTTTTTTTGCCGATCGGCAATTTAGTAAGACTTCAAATCGAGCGGTTGTCATATAAGCAGAGTGCTAGCTTTGTGGAGAGTTTCCCTTCGATCGTCCACGACTGACGATACCACAAATCACGTTCGCAACCATTCATTTCTCATTATCTCCGATCTGAAGGCTTGAGGCGTGACACTTAAAATAGCATGAATGGAAAAAAGCCAGTGAGGGAACATTGATTTTTTTTTCTCTCTCCCAATGACAGTCTTATCAAACCTAAACAACTACCTCGTGATATGGGTAATTTACAATGGGTGATGGGAACAGCGCATCCAAATATAGATCTGATAAGTTCGAACATGAAAACAAACCAAAAGGAGGCACATTAGACAGAGCCTTTTAGATAAGAACTGAAGATACTCGGGGAGAGAGCTCAAGAGGGAAAATGTGTCATGTTCTAAGCCGTCTTGTCTTACCATCCATGGAAGCTACTGGAGATACAAAACTCATTTACTGATCCCTTCTGAAAAAAAAAAAAAGTGAGAGAAATGTTTATATATTTCACGAAACAGATGAAATGGAAGAAAAACCTTTGTTCCTGTTTGTGCCTAAAACTGTAAATCCTTCCCCTTGAACGAGATGCAGACCAGAAGAGATAAACTAAATTGGTTTTGGGACTGCATCATAAGATGCAATCCCATAGGTTCTGTTATGTTGTCTACTGCATGTTAGTTGCCATGGTTACAGGAGGAAGTGTGGCCAGGAGAGTTAGAGAGAGAAAGAGAAGAAATAATAGGGAGGATAAAAAAAACATTAGTTAATCACATATTGTCAGTGGAACTCAATCTTTAAATGCACTCTAATTTGGCCCAGAAAATGGTGAATCAAACTCGTTGTCCCTGGTTGCGATGAATGTATGCGGTTCAAGCGTTATAACCGCGAAGGCTGCTATCGCAGGCTTAATTTCGCTGATGGGCCATTTTCAATCATCATGTCAGTGGTAGAATACAGGATTGATTGCAAGGCAGCAACATTGACATGGCATCTGTTCATGAAGAAGAAAAAAAAAACAGAATTATCCTTTCCATTTTTTATATACTGTGCAATGATTGACTTGAAAATCCACTGTGCACAGTTAGTAATTTTGACGTATTTGGAACAGCAGAAAAAAGTCATCATTTTATAAAGCATCAACAACCACTAGAACAAAATTAATAAACGATTCTTCATCTCAATCATATAAGTAGAACTTTTTTCCTCTCTTGTACCTCCACAAGGTTGATTCAAATAGCCTTGGGAAAGATGTTCAATGTCTATTTTTCATGTGACGAGTTCAGGGAGCCTTTTTGCATTGACTTGCATCATGGAGAGGTGTACATGAGTGTGAACGGTCTGCTGTTGGCATGAGGGAGCGCAAGCGTTGTGTCTTCCACTTTGCCCGTTGCCGGGAGTGGCCAACTTCATCACCGGGTAAAGGGGGCCACTCTCTCTTCATTCATCTCCCCTTTGGAAGTAAGAGATGGAAGAGGGGCAGAGGAAGAGAGGCAGGGGCAGAGAGGCAGGGGCAGAGAGAGATGGGCGGATGGTATTAACAGTGAATATGATGAATAGCAGGGGGGGGGGGAGAGGGAGAGAGGAATGGGGGAAGAAGAGTGGGGTGAGGGAAGAGAATAGTACCAGCAGTCTCTACGTGGCTTTCCCCCAGGAGAAGCAATTAAATTTGCTTCTGAAGCTAACTCCTGCCTCCAGCCTTTTCGCTCACTCTAAGCCCTCTATTTCTCCCCGTCACCATGGCGATACAATTGTCATGTCACTGCCATATTCTCTTCCTCCAGCACTCGCTCTATCTCCCAGTCTCTCCTCCCAGTCTTTCATTCACCTCTTCTGATTTTTCTCTTTCTCTTTCACTTTATATATCTCTCTCTTTCTAGCACTCCATCTCTCCTTATATCCATCTCTTTCTCTCTCTCTGGCACTTGATCACTGTCTTCTCTTTTCATCCACCTTCCGTCACATCCATCCAGCCAATGCCAGTCAATGTAAACATTCCTTTCTGGCGAATTAAAGACCGATGCCAGCTCGCCAGACAAATTCTGGAAATTAGGAGTCAGCGTCTTCCAGTGAGGTGTCATAATGTTTGCTCCCTTCCCCTCCACTGCCCCCCTCCCCACTCCCCAACTAGAATTCAAATCACCCTGTCATAGGTCTTTCCAACTCTCATCCACCAAACATTGCCATCTAGAGTATGACAGATTAGAAAAGATTTGATGAAAGTGCAGTGGTTCCTACCTCATTTAAGATTTTTCTCCTTTTTTTTGGAAGTGGGTAGGGGAATGCTGCAGGAGGGGATGTTGATACATCATGTGGGAATAAACCTTTCCAGCATTAAACCCACAAGGTATCCCACATAGCATTTCACCATCTGTTTCATCGGGTAGGTAAGCCCCCGTTTAAAAAGATGATCAAGCGATGATGTATGAAATCAATTTTAATGTTCTTTGTTGCCAAACTTGATCAGAGCATTGTGGACCTGCACCCCAGAGGTCCTGCCTTTAAGAACAGGTGTCCCAGAGCCCCAGGTGCCAGCACATTTCCTTTCATGTGCGGTTGGTTGTTTGATGGATCCCTCATTCTGCACATGCTTCCCAGGCACGTAGCGAGGCTTGCCGGAATTCGGTGTCAAAGTCTACAAGAGGGAGGGCTGACGTCTCTCTCTCGGTTTCGGGAATGAAATCAGAAGTTGACTGCACCAAGAAAAAAAAAAACAAAGAAGGCAAAGGAATTTGCATGAGCCAAACTTTCCCTTTCACCCACTGCTCGCTTTTAG
This sequence comes from Diadema antillarum, assembly GCF_040938485.1. NCBI lineage: Eukaryota > Metazoa > Echinodermata > Echinoidea > Diadematoida > Diadematidae > Diadema > Diadema antillarum. The sequence continues at coordinate 121,045 of NW_027271517.1, forward strand.
AGTTAGAATCATTGAGCACAAGTTTTCCACAGAATGTGAGCCAATTAGAAATGCGACATCATTTCACAGTGATGGCGATGATGATGATGATGGTGATGTTGGTGGTGGTGGTGGTAGTGATGATGATGGTGATGCTGATTGTGATGATGATGATTATGACGATGATGGTGATGGTGGTGATGGTAATGATGATGGTGTTGATTGTGATGATGATGGTGATAATGATGATGATGATGTTGGTTGTGATGATGATAATGATGATGATGATGGTGGTGATGGTAAAGATGATGATGGTGTTGATTGTGATGATGATGATGATGGTATTGATTATGATGATGGTGATGATGGTAATGGTGATTGTGATGTTGATTGTAATGATGATGATGGTGATGATGACGATGATGATGATCATGATGATGAAGATAACTCAGCATGGAAAAAGCAGGTAGTAGAGAGGATGCTATCAAAGGTGTTATTGGACCAGAGTAACTCGACACAATCTGAAGACGTTAGATGTGTAGCAGATGTCAACATTTTTTATTTGTGTGTGTGTGTGTGTGTGTGTGTGAGAAATAAGGGCTTCTACACCAGAAATATGTTCACATATTTTTTAACATTCTGCCCATTTAACATTAACATGTCTGTTTAGTTTGGTAGACCCAATGTAGTTTATACAAACTAAGAAAGCAACCGTACTGCTTCTTTAAACATATGCAAAGAGGCATCAATAGTGCCACAGTGACTATTGTTGTAAGTGATAGAATGCAGTCACAGTAGAGTGAAGGCATTTTGGGGGGGTTTTTTGGGGGGTGGGGGTGGGAGGGCTTGAGAATGGTGCTCCACTCTAAGTGATGGAGCTGTGTTGTAACATGTAAATCCATCTTCTTTCCCTGTCCCTCTACCTCAACTCCCCTCCCTCTTCTCCTCCTGCTGTCAAGTCTGGCATCTTATTGAATTCCCTCCATCTTAATCTGCTCCTGTTGTCATTCTTCTTAAACTCTCCTCTTTCTCTCGCTCACTTTGCTCTGCTCCAGCCTCCTCCTCCTCCTCCTCCTCCTCCTCCTCCTCATCTTCCTCCTCCATCCTTTTTCATCTCTGCTCCCGCAAGTTTCCAAATTCCGTGGATCGACGACTCGCGCGATGCATGCGATGCGAGATAGCAAGGGTTAGATTTTACTTTCAAGTTGCCAAAATTGCGCAATTCACACATCGACTGTTAGACGAGGAAGTCCACTTTTGGAAGTACCCGATACTTGTCTTTCTCAAAAGAACATTTGATTTGAAGAGATTTTTAGACATCATTCAAAACTATTTTGGTTGTCGTTCCGAGTGTTCCACTTGTGCAATTATCATATTCACTTCTGTTCTTGATTGTAACTCACCACATGTCACAATTTCACACCGCGTGTTAGACAAGGAAGTCCATTTTTGGAAGTACTTGTTTTTCTCAAATGAACGTTATAGAATGATTTTAAGAGACATCCTTTTAAACATCATTCCAGACTATTTTGGTTGTCACACCACCATTTCTCTCTGAATCTTTCCGTCTGTGTTCGTCTGCCTCTCCTGACTGTAGCTGCCATGAGGTTTTTGACATTCCTGCAACCAGAACAACCAGATATGAATGCCAAAAGGACTCGTATGAAAGAAAATGTTTTTAGTCTACCGTAGGAGATGCTAACAATGCATAGCACAATATGTAATGAAATAATGCAGCATCAAACTGCAGAAACATGGATTCTGAGAATGAATGAGTTAAAGGACTGCCTCACACCCTTTGGTGTAGCACTGCAGTGGGCAGGCCAGCCGTGTTGCCCGAGAGGCGCGTTCCTTTGTCGGCACCCCCGTCACTCCCCACAAACAATGGGAAAGTTTGGGCGAGGGCGATATGAAATGATTTGACCCCGGCGCTGCGTAAAGACTTGCCCGTGGTGCTTATATAATTGGATAGCTAGAGGAGGACTTGAAATATTATTGATCAAATCTTACTGCTTTGGCAAAGCAAAACCAATCATTTCATTTCTCTCTCTCGTTCTCTCTCTCTCTCGCCCTCCTCCTTCTTCTTTTCCATCCGTCTTCCTGTATACACTGAGCAGGAATACAGTGAGCGACAGAAATATGAGCTGGTGTCCACAAAAATGCCATAATGGGTGGGAACAAACACACAAGAGTTGAGAATATTGCTCTCTGAGTTTGATTCATGTTGTCAATGATCGCTTATGAAGTCGGTTATGGGCTTTCAATTTCATATCTGAAATGGCTCCATTATGATTGCTGCTGTACATAGACACAGTGCATGTCGTTCTTCTTCTGTAGTCCTATTTTCCTGCTATATTTATCTTTCTATAATTTGCTCTTTTCTCTACAGCTCCAGGCAATTTTGATAGGAATTTTTGGCTGCAAGGAAAGAGCAGCAGGTACAGGAATGCGACATTTTTGGACAGTTTTTCCTGTGACGGCTGATCGTTTGATTACTAGACTAGCATGATTTTATTTCAACTGATTGACAATTGCCCTTCATCAGTGTAAATAAGCACTGATTATTCAGTGTTTTAGTAGTAGCCATTGTAGAAAAATCATGGGCATACATACTTGGGTCGGATTCCAACTGTTTGATATTCTGATTCCTGTACATGCATCGTATCTATGCGCTGTGTAATGCGCTGTGTATGGATTGAATGTATTCTGATATGGGAGTTTATGTATATTACGAAGAGAAGATTGTGAGGATTTTTTCCTTTTTTTTAATCACGTGTTATACAACACAACATCTGTATTAATTATTAAGTATGAATGACTGGTATATATAATTAACATAAATCTAGTGTTGTTGGTTTTTTTTATAATCATTGAGAACAGTAATATATTGTATCTGTAATATCTGACTTTGTTTTGTATTATAGGTTAATCTAATTGTGCAATGGTTCTGATGAATAAGATTGACCCTTTGTTATTTTAATGTATTTTTTTTTTTCATCGCTACATTGTATTTTGTGAGCATTTTTAATGTATACATGGCCATTGTTAACAATGTCTGTAATTCAGCCTCCGGGCTGCGAAAGATATTGATTAATAAAACACCATTTCAATTCAATTCAATTCAAATCTACTAGACTATCGGGTTTCCATCTAACAGTCAGTGCTGATTCGAATCCTTATGGCACAGTTTTTTGTTGTATGTTCTCTGTGTGTTGGCGGATGTGTGTGTGAGTTCCAGACATTTTAGATAACATCTTTAAAGCTGTAGACTTTTGGGTTTTTGTGGTTTTTTTTGCCCCAACACTCTCTGGCAATTTTTGGGGAGAGGTCTGGGACTACATTGTGAAGAATGTTTCCCGACCATCAACACGTTTCATTTATAGGCAACCAGGACAAATTCCATGCATTGTTCCACTGTGTGTCCTGCCATGCATCAGCTGCGACCCAGAACACTTTTGAGCTGTTTGTGTGCAAGATCTTTTGAGATGGCGCCCTCTGGGCTCCAAACTGACAATATCACTGATGAGGAGGCATTCCTCACTCGGGCTGATGTCAGGCTGTGACACGATTTTGACGACGACAGCAATGCATTCCGCACGAACGAAATGAGCTTACCGATTGGCTTTTCATGTGATTAGCTCAGAGCGTTGGCTGCAGGGATACCTCTCGCCTACCCCTCCCAAGCACCCCCCCCCCAAACACCCCTACACCCCCATCACCACTACCACCACCACCACCACCACCATCTCCATCACTCTTGCGTTTAGTTAGCCGAAAAAGAAAATGGGGATTATTGAAATATGAGTCATGCAAATAATCATATGCATTAATATCTAACCAGCTCATGATGCGTATCCTATTAGGCCAATTAATTTACCGAGGTAGGAGCACGCTCAAACGTAGACCAGCAAATTTACTGCTCTTCTCTCTCCCCCTCTCTCATTTTCTCTCCTCTCTATCTCTCTTTTTTCCCAGACTTGGCAGAGCTTTTTGCTACTAATGAAATAAGAGAGCCTTAATATACCAGCTGTAAAAAGAGAACATGGAACTTGTTGAGATGATCCCTTCTATTCCCCTGACGGTCTTTACCTTTTTCACAGGGGTTCCAGCAGAATTTAGAAATAATGAGTGTCAAAATTAATGAAATTCCTCCATCAAGTTGGGGTTTTTTCGCAACGGATTAACAATCTTTTTACGTCGATGTAGGGCAATTGTTAATAAGTTATAGTAGGGAGTGTCTTCGTGATATTTCAGACCTAAAAAGAACTGAACAAAACTTGTATGTACTCCTGCCTTGAAAGATATGTTTCATGCTCAGTCAGTTATTTTTGTAAATCTGGAAGCAAAGTAGACTAGCATTCCTACCAAATAAAGTGTTTAAATCACACTTTTTGGCAATCTGTTTCAGAAACATGATTGTTTGTAAGTCTGAAACTCTTTAATATGCAACAGCAGAAGTGAAATCATAAGGCCAAAGGAGTCAAAATTCATCATATATATATATATATATATATATATATATATATATATATATATATATATATATATATATAATATTTGTGTTCCTGTCATTCCTTTGAAATTTCATGTTCTGTAAAATATGTCATTCACTTGTAAAATGTCCTGTAGATTGTTAATGTTACTGGTATTCAAAGCATTGAATATGTTCTGCCACTGCCTCAAGGAACACCATTTTGAAATGGATTAAAGTCATTGCTTTCATTTTTGCACAAGCTGCTAGTCACTGTTTGGTCAGTTTTGTTGCCAATTTGCAGACTCTCATTAGATTAGTACGGTTTGCCCGACCGTTGCACTTTCTGTATTCTTTTTTTAACGAAAGCATTGTGTTGTTGGTTTTGTTTTCACTTCCACCTATATTTCTCGTAGGTTAAATCAGTGCATTAATTTATCTGGAAGGAAAATAGCATTGTAGGAGCAATGGTCGCCATAAATCAGGGAATCTCTTTCCGACACTGATTCTTCCGCTCTCCCATGTTGATGCAAAGCTGTTTCGCTCCTTGCGACTTTGATAAAAACGGTCAGCAGTGTACGAAAACATCAGCGTAATTGTAACTAAGTGTATCCCCTAATCACCTTGGAAGAAGACGGAATGCCGAGATCACGAAAGAGGCGACTCGTGTCACACAGAGCGACGTGGCATTTATTCCATCCCGCAATTGCAGTCTCTCTGTTGCTATGGCGACTAACCAGTTCCCGGTAGTCCTGAATCTGTGATGGATATCAATCATTTTTTCCCCCGTTTGCTCCTCCGGGAGAGATTTCTCCGGTAATGGATCGGTGTAGACAGCATCGTGTGATTACAAATGGCGCTCCCACTCGGCTGTGCGTTGGAATCGTTTCTATGCGCACTCTCCCAAATGACTTCCGAATATACCCTGCTGCGGCCACGTGTGCCGTGTCCTCTCTGCTCGTAGCGTAAATAGTGTAATAGCGGGAGGGAGAGATAGAAAGCAAAAGAGGGCACACTTTTGGATCATGGCGCATGCAGAACTCAAAACATTCGAGATGATTACTGAAGTGTCTCTGTCTCTAGAGTGAATGCAGGATCACTGGGGTTAAAGGTCATCAACAGATGTGAGGAATATGCTTTGCATTGTTTACATGTGTGTATAGAGAGCATAGCATGATTCTTTTGTGCTCGCTGTTATTCTAATGAGCATAAAATTATGCATGGAAAAGTGTTCAAAATGGGAAAATGGTAAAAATGCTGTCACAATATGTAGTTGAACTGTAAATACCACTTGAGATAGGTAGGGAATGGACAGTGGATAGCATTATGGACAGGGAGATTATGTTTCCCCTGCGCCATGAGTGCCAATAGCTCCCTCTACTGACCCATCAGTGGACAGGGCGACAGTGCCCAGCCGTGGGTGCTCACATCCCGCTCACAACACCTGCTGCAAAGATCACCGTGTCAACGACAAAAACCAACTAATATTTCTCGCAACGTGAGCACACCGGCCCCAGAGGGCTTTTTAATTTCATAAATTCGGAAATGACACAAGTGCCAGTCTTCTGCTTTTTTTTTTTTTTTTTTTTTTAGACAAAAGCGTGGCGCAAAGAGCAAAAACACCGCATGCCTGTTGGTATGCCCTTCCCTCTTTGTTTTCTCCGTGCTGTTTGGATGTTCTGAAATTGTACCGGAGGAGGGAATGGATGAATGGAGTTTGGTGACGGGATGGAAAGGGGACAGTTGTCTTTTCCTCGTCGTGCCTTCCGGTTGATTAATAGGATGAGATTTGATCATGTGACAACATCGGGCGGGAGATCCTCGGGCTGTGGTGCGGTGTGCATGACAGCGGGAATTGGTTATCAGCGGTAAATGAAGATGAGGGAATTGGGGTGGGGCATTGATCAAACGGAGAGATGAATTGGTGAAGGACATTAAAGCGGGACAAAAGTGCTCTGAATGGGGACAGAGTCACAAGGAAGGGGAATGGCAGCACATGGTAAAAGGACATAAACATAGGGTCGGGGGACAGAGGCATAGGGCAGGGGGACTGAGGCATTCGATGGGAGACAGAGGTATTAGGTAGGGGGACAGATGCATATATTCTAGATAAGTGTTGGCACATAAGGTGGGGGACAGAGGCATGGGCTAAGAGGACAGTGACGTATGGTATGGGGACAGGAGCATTATGGTAAGGGGTACTTAAGCACAAGCTAGAGGGGCATAAACATAGGGTAGGGGGACTTAGGCAATGGACAGGAGGAAAGGATCATATTCTAGATGAATGTAGACACAATGGGTGTGGGGACAGAGGCATGATATAAGAGAACAGTAGCACATGGTTGGGGGACAAAAGCATAGGACAGAGGACAGAAGGACAGAGGTGTACCGGCATAAAAGGCATACAGTTGTGGGACCAAGGCACATGGTATTGGACAGAGAGGTTGTGTAGGGTGGATGGAAGGACATGGTTGAGGAATTATGTGACATGTGAAAGGAACAGAGTCATGGGGCATTATGACAGTGGCATATGAAGGTGCAAACCCCTGTGTTGGGAATTGTGTAACATTGGACAAGCAGTCACTATATGCAATACAAACTAATGAAGAATTGGACAGGCAGAATGAACACTCTGGTAAATTTGTCTGAATATCAAGGTATACTGTCTATCATATGATACGATCTTTCCAAGGAAGTTTGTCGTTGTAATCTGGGGCGGGGATGCATTCTTCCTGTGTAATTTCGCGCCATTAACCTTTCTCCAGAAATGTCACGCATCATCCGCAGAGCCGGGGATTGTGTGATGAGATCGGCCGGAGGCAGTCTGCGGGGCGGGCTGCGCTCAGGCCAGAAACGTTCTTATTAATGGCACACTTGCGTGATTGCTAAACATGCTCTTCCTATGAACACACTCGTTTCCGTGGAGACCATGTGTATCAGATGCTAAATTGCTGCAAGTCCAGAATGTCGCAGCTGATGGCAGCCATTGAAGGAGAGAGAGATAGGGAGAGGGGATTAGGGCTGCCTTGTTGTTAGTTGCTCGGCGACGGGAGTGCATCATTTTACGGTGACTGCCTTGGAAGAGCCCCGCCCCATCCCCCCAAAAAAGAGGATGAAGGGGACAGGTTGGAGGACTGGGGTGCAGTGTTGGTTGATCCCTTTAAGATGAAGTTCATGCTATGTGCTAATCATGTCATCACCAATGAGATGTTTGCTGGCTGCTCCTTCTGCCTTGTTAGGCAACTGGGACGTGCTGGGGTTCTTGACCTGGGAACCCCTCATATTTTTTCTTTTTTGTTTGCTTTCGTTCGGCAGGGCATCCCGCTCGCCCATATCAAGGTGAGCCAGTTTCCACGCTCTGCCAAGCAGAAAAGATTGCAGCATTTGATGCCCAAATGGCTCCGTGGCACAGTTTTCCATCTCCCTCTCTCTATCTATCTTCAATCTCTCTGTCTCTCATTCTCTCTTCCACTTTCTATGTTCTTCCTCCCGATTGACCTCGCTGAGATTGGGGAGGATGTTGGGGACGATGAGGGAGTTGGAGGAAGGAAGAACCCTCCGAGTTGAAGAGAATTTGGGTATGGAGCGTGAGACCTGCATCTGTCAAAACATGTAGCTCATCCCCTCCCGGGTGGTACATCTCGGGCGGGGCAAAAGGGGGTGGGGTGCCTCCTGAAAATGAGGGTAATCCTTGTCAACTATCCATCCATCTCTTTGCTTAATATAGTCCAAGTGATGTTCTCCTTGGTGTCGTCCCTCCAATCCGCTCTCCCATCCCTCCTACGTAATCTCTGCTTCCACTCACCTCCAGAAGACTCGAGAAATGTCTTTGAGATGGAAAGAATCATGCACCCGCAAAAGTCACATCCACTGCAGACCGCTTCGTCCTCTGGTTTCCACGAGTCCGCCTTTGCTGAAATCAATGCCCCCACTAGGGGCTAATTAGGCCTTTTTGTGCCATTGCCGTCACAACCCGTGTCCCACCGAGGGGCCTTAAATCAATGCTTTTTCACAGGTCAGCGAGCCGGCCCGCCGATAATTAGCACCCTACCCACACTGCACCCAGCCGTTCGTTGCCCTGGCATGACCGGCTAACAAAGTGCATGCGACCACTTTTCGCTAATGCTATGCGCAGACGTAGCAGCCTTCGCGAGAAAGTGTATTCTGGTTAAAAAGGGTATCAACAGTGTATAAAGCATGACAGTGTAAGTAGCTCATTTATCATAACAGCATTGAAGTGCCATCAACAGGATGTATCTTCATGCTGACAAATTATGTTGCCATGGCAACTGGTATCAGTCGATGGAGGAAACATGCATATGAGTGTAAATGAAGAGAACCGTTATACACCCAGAGATTTGAAATTGATAAAACAAACCAGGATATGTGCTGATGTTTTGACGTAAGAGTTTTGACTAGTCCTTGAGCATAATGGTATGGAGCAAATGTGTATGAATTGACCTGGAGCAGGGTATTATACATGGCACGTTGTGACGATGTGAACATAGCAGGTGGATTGTTTCAGATCTTACCTAGATGGTGCATTCACACATGACTAGTTAGACATGAACATCATGCTTTTGCCAGGCCATTGCAGGGGAAGATTGATGGTGCAGAGGCAGTTTAGAAAGAAGTGAAAGCATTGCGTGTTGTGCCCAGTGTGAACATGACCCACCGAGTGTTTCAGATCTAACCAAGATGGTATATTAATGCTTGACTAGTTCAGCATGACATGAACATCATCACATTGTGACGGGCCATGTGTGGGGAGCAGGAGGAGCTAGAGAAGGCAAAGATATGGTTGATGGCAAGATTTTAGACACACCCAAGTGTTCCAGAGCTAAGAGTAATAGTGTGCTCACACATGAGCCAAATATAGGTTGTCTCACTAGGCTTGCTTTTCAAAGGAGGGTGGGGGGGGGGGGGGAGGGAATATAAGTGGTTTTATGATAGGATTGTGAGTAGATACAAAAATGGGCAGGCTCTATTTTGCTCATAGTGATAAAGCTCTACCGCAAATCTTTTTATAGAAGGTAATGCTCCCCAGTAGGGCAAAGTGCATCTCTGAAGGTGGCAGATGTTTCCTTATTCTCTCTCTCTCTCTATCCCCCTCTCTCTCTCGTTCTCTCTTCTACTGACCACTCCTTTCCTTGTGAGTATCCTCTTCTTGCGCTGGGTCAATTGCATGCAAATAAGCGATAAACAATTGTGAATGTCAGTAAGGAGTGCGTCGCAGCCTGGCATGCAAGAATTGAAAGATACATAGCGTGGATGTGCCCAGTGGAAGATTGTATTTTGTCCCCTTTTCTTTCTGTTTTTGCTTAGGTGAGCATGCCATCCCTCATACCTCCATCCCAAACCCAGGGCCCCTAGCACCTATTCCTGTCGCGAAATTAAATTTCTGTCGCTGGGAATTGCTGAGGTGTCCCGAACGTGGATTTAGTGGTTGCTAGGCATGTGGGGGTCTCCTTCTTATCACCTCTCGAGAATCCCTGAAGAGTCGTGGACGACCCGTCCCTATCCTCTTCGTTTCGCATCTTGTCCTTGTTAGACTCTCCCATCTCCGCTCTCCATGACAACTTAACTGTTAATCCTGTGAGTGCGATTTGCGGGATGAATCCGATGGGCACCGCGAAAGGAAAATTGCCATGTGATAAGTGCCCTTAGTGTGGTGGGTAGATTTGAACGTTGGGGCCATGTTGCAACCCCCTCCCATTTTTTTTCTTTTTTTTCCCTGTATTGCTGGATCCCTCTTTATTTGTGTATTTTTTCTTATTTTCCTTCTTTATGACTCTGGTCTTACCTGTGTTGTGCCCCCAGCTCTAAGCTTCCTATCCCCCATGAGGGCGAATTCCCAATGCATGGCCTGGTTTCAGCCACCAGCACAGAATTGCTCCAATTTCATCGCCCTTTGGACAAAATGAAAATCCTTCGTGTGTCTCCCTCTCTCACTCATATGCCCTCTCTTCCTCCTTCTCGTTCTCTCTCTCTCTCTCTCTCTCTCTATCTATCTGTCATACTCTCTCTTTCTCTACCGTCAACCATCTTTCTCCATCTATCTTTTCATCTTTTTATACCTGTTTCATCTCTCTTTCCCTGTCTCTTTTTCTTAGTTTTTAAATATCAATTCTTGTTACTCTATTCTTGCCATTCCAGCCAAAAATCTATTGCACATTGGAAGGTAACTATACCAGAAGAACATGATGTATTTCATCAGAGGGTTGCAAATTTGTATGCACCCCCCCAAAAAAAATGGGTATCATTAGGTAGTACCATTCTTATGTTTCTAGTATCGTTTATTGAAGTTGTATCATATCTTTGGTCCATGATTTCAGATGATTCTTTGATGTTGGTTGCCATGGCGGCAATATGCATGACAGATGTTTCTCTCACGGGGCGATCTTCACTCAGTAGGTTAACATCTACCTGAGATCACAGAGCTGCCTCCGCTGATGGTGATTCTCTTACTGTGAACAATGGTTACTCTTGTCACTGTTCATCTTCTGTCTCATCAGCTCTTCTCTCATTCTCCATCTTCTCCTCATCTTCCTCCACCTCTTTCCTCCTCCTCCATCATTCCTTCTATCTCATACTCCTCATCTAGCTCCACTTTCTCTTCTTTCACTCCACGTTCCCCCTATTCAACCCCCTTTCTATGCTCACTTAATCTCTCTTCAGCTTTCATAATTTCTGTCTCGTCAACATCCACAGCTTCCTCTTTCTCCTTCGTTTCCTCTGCACCTGCTTTTCTTCCCCTTCCCTCTTCCTCTTCTTCCTCCTCCTTGTCACCTTCCCCCATTCTCCCTCTCCCTTCTCTCTCTCTCTCTCTCTCTCTGGCCTACGAGCCTCTTGGCTACTCTAAAATGCTCCTTCAACGACGGGATGAAATATTGAATTTAAGCACTGTGATTAAAGACTGGTCTAATGGAGAAGAAGGGACTGTGATGTGCAACACATTATCAATCTTTCACATGTTCTGTGCCCGTCTGCCGTAGATGAAGGAACTTTTTAAACAAGCTTCTTCAATGACTCGCTGTTTAATTCATAGGCAGCCACCAGGAGGGCAGGGAGTGTAAGCACGTTTTCATTCTTTTCCACGTGGTACTCGGAATAGTGCAAGCCAATTATTACATTATAATGTCTCCATGACTCTGATGACAAACTTCTCCCCCCCCCATTATCATAATAAAAAGTCATAATGCTGTCAAGGCAATTGAGTTATAGCCATCTAGTGTATGAAATTTCTTGATATTTGACAACAACAGGTTCTTGACATGATCTTCAATTGTAAATGTAGAAAACATTTTTTAACACAACACAATCAGATGCAAAACTTCAAATTAGGAGTTTTTTTCTATGCTGTACAGTTTGTACATCTCGTGTCTGGCTGATAGTGCATTTAAATATACTTTTCAACAAGTGGAGTGAATTAAATGCTGAATATGCAATCTTGCTGCAACCAATCAAGACAAATACTGTCCCAACCCTCAAAATTACTCTGTCGGAATTCACGTTATTCATTTTGACCGTCGTACGGTATGATTTTGGAAGTATCAGTCTCTATTCAAACTGCACAGCTTCTGTTTTAGCAGCTGCCTCTTCCAAAAGCTAGTCAGCTTTATTTGCTATCCAATTCCTGATGCACCTGTCTGCAGTTATAGTCCTGGGGATTGACTCTCAGTTTCACAGTCAATGGCCGTATCATATTTGAAAGGGGATTACTTCCAAAGAGCTTCATTTCAATTTTCTATTCTTTTTTTTTTTCCACTCCCCGAGTCTTTCTTATGCGACTTTGAATGAGAATGGAAATAGCACGGTTTTGCCCGTAATCGCTGCGAGGTGGTTGTAAACTTGAAAATGCCGAGTGATATGATTGATGGATAGGATTTACTCAGATCGCTATTGGAAATTCATTCTGAAAGGGGATTTTAACATTTTTTTCTTTTAGAATGCTGAAAAAGACTATTTGATAAGAGAGGAAGACTTTTCAGGGAGGTAATTAATTTGTCGTTCTTTTGTGACTGTTTTCATTGCACAATGAGACTTAGTCTTGGCACAAGTCAGACTGCTTTTAATCTATTCATAAGTCAGAAATGGTTACGCTTCATCTCTTCAGTATGTTCAGGCAAGGTACCGTTAAAGAGAATGATTGTATAAATGAGAAATCACCAGGGGAAGAAAAATGTCTAATTCTTTGGAGTGTGAATTATACAACATCATATTTCAGGACACGGGGGGGGGGGGGGGCTGTCATAGTGATGATGTATTCAGGACTTCAGTCATTTTCACTCTCACTATGCAGTTTACAGTGCTTGGTTTTGGGATTTCGTTCGAGGGGAGGGAGATGGGTGTCAAGGTGAATCGCTGTAAGGGTGGATGTTCCAACAAGGGTACTGTCACTCCCTGCTGGTGATGCGGTTACCCCCAACAACACATTTTGACTCCGTGATGCAAGAGTGGGTTTGTACAGCCGTGAACCCTGGCGATCTCATTCCACCCCGATTGATTCATATGCAGCGGCCATGACGTGGTGGGAGAATCTCTTGGAAGGGGGAAAAAAATTGAAATGAGAAAACGCTTTGATCTCCGGATTTCTGCCGATTGATAATTTGGATGGAAAGTGCAACTAATTGACACTGTGCCCAGCCCCATCCCAACTCCCTCCATCCGTTTTTAGCAATGGCTGCCGGTAGGCGAGTTGTTGAAGTGTGTGTTTGTGTATGCATGTATGTTCGTCGTTCTGTCCATCCATGTTGAAAGATTAACCAGGAAGAATGTGACTTATTCATGGAGATGAATGCTGCTGAAATTTGCGACCTAACTACGAGCGAGGTTGCTGTGGAATATCAAAATTGTCTCTGCGTGTGAGCGCAGAACGCTTTCTCAAATCTGACATGTTGGAAATCAGAATTTCAAATCAGCGCATAACTTAGGCCCAAGCCAGTCATGTTCAAGATGAACCAGCAAAAGAGCAGGAAGGGAAAAGGAAAGAAAGGATAGAATATATTCTGCTCGAATTGTATGTTTTTTTTTAAAAGCATGTATCAACCTTACTGGTCCTTCAATAGTGTTGAAAACATGAAAGAATCCCTCTTACAAGCATGCACACATACACACATAAGCACACACTGACACACACACACACACACACACACACACACACACACACACACACACACACACACACACACGACACATGCACACAAAAAGACACATGCACACAAAAAGACACATTCACTGTCCTCGGACAATCAAACACTCGGCCAGAAAGAAGGAGATATCAACCCTGTGCTCATTACTAGTTCATGCTCAGTCGACGTTGGCAACACATGTGATTGATGTTTGGTTCGCACCATTTAATAGGCGGGGGGGGGGGGGGGGGAGGGGGGTGATGGATTGTGTGGGCTGAAGCCAGGGAGTGCTATTACGAAAGTACGTCTACCCCCCTCCCGAAGTGGCGCACTGGCGAGTTCTGAAGTGGGGGCTGGGAAATGTATATTGCATGGCCGTCATGAGATCTGGAAGAGGAACGGTATCGAGAAGCATCGCCGTTTAATCACTGCACGACTGCGATTTTTTTTTGCCCATGTGCCATTCACAAAAGTTCATCTCGCTTGGAGAAAACGAGAAAGAGAGAGGGGGGAGCTCCCGCATCGTCAGCAGTGATTTACTAGAGTACTTCTCTGCACTAATTATCCCTGGGATGAATGGAAATGATACAACAGTCATATTTCTTTCTTCTTCTTTTTTTTCTCTCTCTCTTGCTTTCTCTTTAATAAGAAAAGGGAGAGGAGGAGGAGGAGATGAAATGAGACTGGTAGATAAAAAGTCGATAATGAACGTTTGACGAGGATTTCTTCTGGTCGTGTGATTCAGAAAACGTGTGTATGCCGGCACAACTCAGATGAGTTTGATTGTAAAGGGGGAAGTGATGGAACAATGCTTGGCCATGATTCCTCCATCCCTTGGAATGATTTTGACCAGGTAGAGATGCATAAAACATCACTTGTAATAGTGGCAGAATTGCTGGCGTTGAGCGTTGGATGCCACCGTGACATGGCAACTTGTCTGCCAAGTTGCCGTACCTGGCATCTGGCCAGGTTCCGATCACAATCCCCGTGCTTATTCACGATAATGTAGGCATCTTGGATGTAAAAGTTCAGAAACCTATTCAAATCCAGAGAATGAGAGTAGCATGGAAACAATTTCAGCGAAAGACAGGGTGGTGTTAACATTAGAGAAGTTTTCTTGAAGGAGGAAAATACAGATTTTATGCTCTAGTGTCTGAAATTATGGAATTCTGCATAGATATTAAAGAAACATAGCCCGCGGGCTTTATCAGAGTTGCGCTTGATGAAGCTGGTGTCAGAATTAGATTTACACATTGTCGTCATGATGAGAAGCTCAGCCCGCCATTCCGTAGGTCAGCTCGTCTCTTGGTTACTGTGCTGAATTGACGCACGCCTTTCACATCTCATGAATGGTGAGATGGCTGCGGGGGGAGAATGTGGAGAATCACGCTCCGAACCGTCGGCCGTGGCGACGGATTTCTGTGGGAAATTGCCAGAATTATCATCGATCACTCACTTACCTCCTTCTTCCTTTTTCTTTTCTTTTTTTCCAAATGGAGATTGTGTATCTTTCTCCCCAACCACACGCTCACACATACCCATCATTAAACATATTGAATGGGTAAATAGTTGGAGTACAAGACCCATGCAGAATGAATGCAAGGGACAGATATTAATTGCCCGATGAATCCCGCACGATATCTTATTGCACATTGTCGTCGTCGAAATGATATGGCATCCGCAGATCGTAGCGATACCCATTTCTCCCTCGGCAAACAACTGCGATGTTTACTCGGGTGGAAGACTCGCATGTGATTGGTCCAACCCAGGAATGCTGATTAATTGTAGAGGACGGAGACTGTATGATGTCTATCTGTTGACGATGCAAAGGAGAAAAATGAAAATGGAATGAACATGGGTATGGCAAGAGAATTGCCCATCCATTCCATTGTGTGCAGCTACTCCCATGTAGCTGGCAATTAGCGCAGAGATGAATTTAGCATTTTGCCATTCATGTGCTTGTGGGGTCGTCAGTGTGTGGGTGTACAGGACATGTTCTTGTTTTCGTACATATGTCGCCATCTCTCCTCCTCAGCCTTGGATCTTGGAGGAAGATGGGAATCAGTCGGGCTGAAAATCGCTGGGACGGAGGTCATTTCTGTGCCGCACGCGAGTCAGGGACGTCTCCCGCAAACATTCCTGACTTGTAAATGTCAAGAAACATTCTGGCCATAACGATTTGTCATTTAAGCCTTTGTGTGCTCAGGTGCTCAACTTAACTCGCCAAGTTTTTTTTTTTTTTTTTTATATCAACATTGCGTAGTCCATCAAAACTTGATGTGGTTGGAGATTAGCAAGCCAACAATCCACCAGGAGGGCGGTCGGTGGCGATGCAGTTGGGATTAGGGGGATTAGGTAATCTCTATTCTCTTGACAATTAGTTTCTGAACATCTGCACCAATCAGCAAAAAAAAACCCACTCCAGCATTCATGCCAAATGGTAAATAAAGCATAGTAAAGATGAAGGTTAATATGATTTCAACTTTTACAAAGTTATGGTTTGCAACATCTTAAGAAGTAATCCAACTTTTGTCTCGAGGTAGCCACCTCTCCCTTGCTCAAGAAACATACAAGTATGAATATTCAGCTTTCTTGATATAGAAATTCATAAGAGATTTTCAAATAGTTCTACTTACCATGACCAAGTCTGCTGCTAAAGTAGATTAGTGTTTTCTCGGTGTAAGTGAATATCCAAACAAGATTCTTCATGCTGTGAAGTTATTCTTCCCGACAAAACCAAAACAAAAGCACCATCTCGAATTCATTGAAGCAGATTGCGATTAACATGTATTTGGGTCATTCTGTTCTTTGAGTACACGTAAATGAAACTTGATTACTCACTAATAAAGAAGTAGTTATCATCACTTTCTTCTAATTACCAGATCGAAGTGACCCCCGTGACTTACGGCATTCACCGAGGGAAATACACGACCTCTCAGCAGCCTCTATTGGTCCGCTGGAGAGAAAGCACAGAGCGTCTAAGAAAGAAAAATCTGATTACCCGACATTCCTGAATCCCAATTACTTTAATGCAAATCTGTTTACGTATGCCTCCCTGTGGTCAACAAATGGCGAAATTCCAAGCGGCGAGTTCATGCATTAAAGCACAATTCTACTCCGTGCCCAAGTGGATATTAGTGAATAGAGGACTTAGCACTAATTATGTGTTTTTTTAACCTTTGACCAGGAAATGTGGTCAGCCCCATATATTGGGTACAACTGTCATAGGCACGAGCATGTGCATTGCCTGTCAAGCCATGATTAGTATTTGCAGAGAATCAAATCCAATCTCCCCAAATAATGAGAATAGATGAAAGAAGATCTCAAGGGGGTCGTATGATGAGAGTTTTGTATTCCATATCTAAAAATTGCTCCATATTTGAGGTTCTCACATACATTTAAACTAACCTCGATTTTCATATCTATCTCTTTACCATTTGTGTTATGTACATTATGTTGGTCTTTTCACTTGGTCCCTTTTTTATGGGGGAGGGAGGTTATTTTTAGTAGGTTTGTGCATTTTGCTTAAAAATCTAATTTTGTTTTGATTCGCCTTTTAAGAAGGTAGAAATGTGCTTAGTTCATTGACCTGTGTTCTGCAGTAGATCAAATGGCAGTGCTACACCTACCATAAATGTGAAGAAAAGAATTTTATTGCTCAAGGTAATGTGCAATGTGTTGCCCTCGAGTCCAGTTGGAACTATGGTCACAAATAATCAAATGAGATCAGAATCATGTTTTTGTTTTTTTCTTGTAAGTTATTGAGATGTCATTGTTACACTTCATTTAGCAGTGATTTAAATGCTGCTTAGATTGTTTTTTTTTTTGGTCCTATTCCACCACAAGAGCCTGTGTTTTTAGGAACATGAACTTTGATGGCAATTTTATTTCATGCTCCTTGTCACATTGATGCATCTTTGACGTGTCACACTTTCGCCGCTTCTCGAGTTTTATGCAGTTTCAGGAGGAAAATTTGGCTGGAAATATTAGAAATCGAAATCTGTGGCATCACGGTGGTGATGCCACAGTGGAAGAGGTGGTGGTGGGGGGTGGGGGGGGTGGGGGGATGATGGGTAGTCAGAGACAAGCAAGAGTAGGGTAGATGCAGGGGAAGATAACAAGGAACCGAAATAATCATCTCACTTTGACAGATGAAATCAGAGAAGCTTTGCCGGGGCTCCCCGAGGGGGGAAAAGCTGAATACGATTTTTATCGCCGCTTAATGTTATGATTAATGGCAGGGAGAAGCATAAGAATTGGATATCCGCAGCTCAGCTGTGCCTTTTGTTAAGCAAACGGCAAATGCCACCTCATATTTCGAATATTTGTGTCAACTTTGATTTTTCTTCTCCAGGTTTCTTTTTTTTTCCCCCGCGCACCACAACTTCTCTTTTTCCCTCCTCTTTCACGTGACATCAGTGTTTTCAGTTGCACAACGATTTCTTGTCCCTCGTCTTATCACGCTTGATCTCGCGCTGTCCCTCACACTTTGGTGACTTTCTTTTCCATGACTTTTTCCCCTCAATTTGTTTCCATCATTGTTTATTCATGTATTTCTATCATCGCTTTTTTGTTTTTCTCCGTTTGTATCATCTTTTTGTTACGATTTTATAAGAGAGAAGTGCAACTGGCTTGCTCAAGTTCTTATTTATCTTTTCTGTGCTGTTTCTCAAAAGTCATTTTAGAATCTCTCTTGCTAGGAATATTCTTCAATGATGAGACGTCTGTTCAAACAGTCCAACCTAGCTTCTCCTGCTATAGGCATTGTACTTTTAATCATAGTTAGTGCCATTCTTCCAGTAATTCCTTCAAATGTATTCCCCTCTGTGTATCTGTCTCCTTAAAACTATATATCTCTCTCCCTCTACTTAATATATCTCTCTCATTCCTCATTCTCTTTCTCTTTTCCATAATATTTTGATTTCTTAGTATGTTTAATATATTTTTCTCTTAGATTTCAAATCAAATTAATTCAATTCAATTATATTTCATTTCCATCCAACAAAGAGTAATACATAATACAAAGTATGCATTTGGCAATTCATAAATTGTTTAACAATTTGAAAGAAGTACAGGTATTTTCTTTCTGCTGCCCTCATTTCTCTCTAATCAATCCCTTTAAACATTCTCACCTTGAGGTTTTCTCTGGCTGAGTGCAGAGTGTGGTTAGAAATGCTACATGGAGCTGTCACTTCCTTTTATCAGTCCATTTGCAGCATCCTTATTGTGTAATGAGAATCAGCTCATGAGTGAATACCTTTGTAAAAAGAGACACACTCCAAGGCATTCATGTTAGTTTACAAAAATCGTGATGAATTCACGTTTGAATTTGTCCAATTTTCATAGCACTTGCACAAGTTCTCTAGTGACTCAATATTTCAATAGCAACTGCATCAGTGAGTGGGTTGTGGGAAGGGCTATGTTGTTTGCGTGGAGCACTGTTCATGTGAATTACTGACACACATTTGCTACTGGGGTACGAAATTGAGCGGCGTTACCCAATTCCAACCACATTGCCATTAGTGTTGTATCTTTCTTCTGTCTTTGATATCACAAAATGATTCGCAATCTTCATTTCTCTTTCGCTCTTCGGCATTTTGCTCTCACATGCGGGAAAACTCTCACTTGGCGTCTTAGGGGCGCACAAAATATGCTCTAATTTTGCAACTTCGCGTCGATTTTTGTGCATGTGTAGTAGTACAGACAGACAACAGCAACAAGAGGAGGAGGGTGACGCGATGTCGGCGCTCTTGTGTCGAGGGAACAGCATGCAAGAAAGGTTTTTTATGGCGCTCTCACGTGAGTGTTATGACGTGAAGTTCGGAACATTGAGAAGAAGACGGGGCTTGCTTGAATTCGGAAGTTGATGCCCTTGCCACGCGCGGTTTTTATTTATTTTTCTGAAATGTTTTGCCGACGCCGGCACAGATGTTAATGTTGTGTCAGCCATCTGGAACTCATGTTGTGTTGCCGATCGATGGCAAGGCATGGTTTGAGTATGTATGTAGAGCAAATGTCTCTTGGTGTGAGGGTGGATGAGAAAATGTTGACTATCCGTTGCTGCCTTTAACTCAGAACTTATTGCATCCAGCTTACTGCTGCCTCTAACTCAGGGTACAGTTTTCATTTCTGGGATGTAAAAAGACATCAGTTTTTTCAATCTACAAAAGCATGTCTGGAATATATAATGACTAGGCATGTGGAATCAGTAATCATGAATTACGGAAAAAATGACCTTTTCCAAGTAGGCCTATATGTCTTCTTCTCTGTACTTTTGATTGATTAACATTTTTGGTAGAGTGGTCGTTCCTGGTCAGTTTCATTTTGGGATATCCTAGGTAGAGGCATAGTCTTACAGTCACACTTTTGCCCTTCATTTCCCAAAATGTGAAAAACAGTGAGATTACATCATTGGGGGTTTGCCTGGATCATGAAAAATATTACAAAAGTTTCAACAGCAGTGAATGTTGCCTAGTGTCTGTTCCAGTACTAATTTAGGTTTGACTCTTTGTTCTTCTCTTGCTCGTAAAGTACATTCCAATTAAAAAAAAAAACCCAAGATATGAAAGCAAATTCTGTGTGCATCTGTGTCTTGTTTCTTTCTCTCTTTTTGTTGTTGTTGCAATGTGTAAAGGGATACATGCTGGAGCTATCTAACACATAACATCTGTTCTGAGGTCAATGCACTTTCACTCTGGACAGGGATCCCTCAAATATGTCGCCGTGTTCATCTGGTAGTTCTTCTGCCTCCAGAGGCGTTATGTTACGCGGCGACGGCACAAAGTTCCCGTCTCGGGTAAACGGGTTAACAAGCCGGCCTTCGCCGCCTCGAATTTCAATCCTTTTAGATACACGCCATTGAGGCGCTGGGCAGTACCATTCACTCTCTCGGCCGGCCAGTACGGTGGGTCCTCGTTTGAGGGATGAGTTTGGCAGGGTGGGGAAACGAGAA
The DNA here is from genome assembly GCF_040938485.1 of Diadema antillarum. Classification (NCBI taxonomy): domain Eukaryota; kingdom Metazoa; phylum Echinodermata; class Echinoidea; order Diadematoida; family Diadematidae; genus Diadema; species Diadema antillarum. The sequence continues at coordinate 141,578 of NW_027271517.1, forward strand.
TGGGGAGGGGGGTTGGAGAAAAACCTAAAAGTCATTCATTCCTTCACGTTGTTAACTAGGGCAATTGCATTACTGGCAAGGTGTTGTGCGCAAGTCGTCGTATTAGGAGTTTTGCAGCATCACTCCGCTGATGAATTTGATGCATTTTAAAGGCTGTGGAAAGTGATGAAAAACCAACCAGGAACAGAGAAAGAAAAAAAAAATTTCAAGAACTTAAATTTCACAGATGTGTGTAGGAATGCATCATATAACATATTTTAAGGCAAGTTCTAGCCAAAAGATAAAAATAAAATGTTGCGAGGGTTACAGTTTGCAATGTATTTGCAGTGCTGAACCCACAAGCTGGCTATTCAATCATTTTTTCCATGGTTGCATGTTGCTCATGTGTCTTACCAAGTGTATTTTTTTCCAAAATGCTAAAGTTATTCCAGTATTGGAATGAAAGTCTTAGAAGGCGAGGAGCCTGAATTCATTAATACGTGTCTAGCATTTCGACTTCCAAAATGTCATTCATTTCACCCATTTGTAAAATATGTCCAGGTTTTCCTTTACATGTTGTTTGGGGACTTCTTCCGAATGAGTTGGAAGAGGCAAGTGCAACTGTCCGTGTTTGGCTGTTGCCATGACAAGTGTTTCTTGGCAATAGAAGTCAGTAATTTGCAAGATAGAGTCTAAACGATGTCTTGAATCTGTTCGCTACGTGATAGCGAAGCTGTATTCTTTAGGGACTAGTTAGATGTAAAATGGCAGTGCAGCAAATTTTTTTCTTCCACCTTAGTTTAGGTCTGTTGTCATTGTTTGCTAACTCAGTCAAGAGAACAGATACTCAGAATCAAATAAGAGTTTAAATTCTCTCCCTTTTGTGGTGTACTTTTTCTATTTCTTTTCAAAAGTTTGCAATGCATTAGGCTGGCAAACTGAAATTTAATTTCTACTAATTCATTTTTTTCCCCCTTCATGTCCATTTGTGTGCATGCCGACGTTAATTCTGAGCATTGTACCGTCAGCATTCCGACAAATTTACTTGATCAATCTATTGTGGAATGCAGAGGGAGTGAGTAGAGACGATCTGTGTTGAGAGAAAGGACGGACTGCGTTGTCTTCTCTCCTTGCATCTGTTGTGAAATCAACTAGATGTGATCAGATAAAGTTGGAGCTGCTGCGACTCTGCGCAGAGGAGAAGAAAAGAACAAATATTGTGCATTCAGCCAAAGTTATTCAGCTTCATTTGTTTTGCTGGAAACATGGAAACCCTTCTCATCTCATATTAGATCCATTGTGACTGTATGAAATGTTTGACAGACTTGCAAGATATGTAAAGTAACGTTAGCTTGTGGACGGTAAAAGACAAAGAAAAAATGGTCGATTCACGTCAGTTCTGCTCAGCAGACATGTCATTTTTTTTTTTTTACGTCACTTTTATTCTAAAGATTGCCACACAGTTTCTCTTCCGCAGTTTTCATTCACCTCTCATTCTGTCTCAGCATATATTTCAACTGACAAATCATATAAATATGAAAGAGACAGGGGGAAAAAAGAGATGTAGAATGAAGTATATCTCCATATCTCATTTCTTTCTATCCCACCATATATTTCAGCTGAAAAGTCATATGACCAATTAAGAGACACAGAGAGAGAGAGAGATAGAGATGGAGGAAGAAATATAGAATATATTCTATATCTCCTCTCTTTCTATCCTACCGCATATTGCAGCTGACTAATCATATAACCGATAAAGGGAAAGAGATGCAGAAAAATATATATGTCTTATCTTTCACGATTATTCATATTTCATTACCAGCTCCTGGCAGGTATTAAGGTGAGGCACTTGCATAGAATATATCTGGGATAGATTTTTTTTTTTTTTGGCCATATGCTACCTTTTTTGCGACTCCTTCAGCAAAACAAACAGGAGCAGGATTGACAGGGAAAATAAAACAAATGCAACATGATGGATGATCACTAAGATAGATGTGATCCATGTGTTCATGTTTAACCTCATGACTGCCGGAGGGGTTTACATGACTGGGACACGCAGCAGCGCTAGAGGCTCTCCCAGTAATGTCCAGAATGAAACATTTATCTGGGTTAAGTGATGCGGAGTTTCTCTCCGCGAGAGAGGTTTAAAGTTTGCCGAGCAATGCATCAGTGTCGACGAGCACGCAATGCGGAGATGGCCTTTCTTTTGTATCTTTGCAAAAATTGGAACTTATATACTTATGATATGACTAAATATTTAATCAAAACTGTGTGCGGTATTCCCCCCCCCCCCCATCACATATTCACAATGTTTGTAATTTCCTTTGTTTAATAAATCCATTTCTGTCGTTAGGCTGTCTAGTTCATGGATACCTACCAGGTACGCACCAGCAAGAGTCAGGTCAAATCCGGTGTGAATTTTCGTTTCTTTTCTCTCTCTTTCTCTCTCAGTGATATCAAGGACACGGCATCGATATTGGCAGGTTTTATCCGCAGACCCGTCTGACGGGCGATCAATTTCTGATCGGCTGCGGCAGCCACATTTCCCGCCGCAGCTAATTGTATCCACACATCTGCAGTGCAATTTCGTTTGCCGAGTTATAAGGGGGAGGGAAAAAAATCTACCTGTGCAGGTGTTAAGATCCATTGAATTTGTTCTAGATATTATCTAGGACATGCATTCATCTCTCCTCTTACATCTTCTAGAATTACGGAATTGTCACCAGCTGTCATTATCTTAGTCATGATATTTCAATATGGATTTGGGGGGGGGGGGGGTGGGGGTGGATGAGAGTAAAGGTCAAAGTTGAAACTGTCACCTTCCAAATCAGCTTTTAGGGAGTGTTCATTATTCAAAGAGATGGATGAAGCCTGTCTGTTCATTGGTTGAGATGTTCTCGCATTTCTTTCACCGCAATGTTTCAGCCTCGCTTAAATTGAGTTGACAATGATGTGTTTGTTCTGACATGTTGTTGCCGTGGCGATTCACTCCATAATGACTCCATCCTCCATGACGGCCAGAGGAAGTTCAGTGACACCCTAATTGATTCCTGATTGAGATTTATGCACAGGATAACTTCCTTTTCATCACAGTTCAATCCTGTAAAGTTGCGCATAGTGCGAGAAGTAATCACAAAAGGATAGGGATATTATATTTCCATTGAACTGGAGAACCATACTACATGGCGAGCAAAGTGTAGTGAGAGTGTTGATGATCCTTACAAGCAGGTCAAATCGAAAATTTACGCTTAACTTTTTGTTATAACTGTATATTTCCTGCTGACAAGCAAACAGTGTTTGTGTCAGTGTTTGTGTATTCGACCCCAAAAAAGCCCCTCATATTTCAAAATAAGGACTAGTTTTATGTATGGTCTGCCTTAATGCAAGATTGATGATATGTTCACATGCGGAGAAATGCAACATTAGATATTTTACTTGGGTATATTGAGAACACCAAGGAAGCCTTGTCTACAAATACGATTTCAGGCAACTACTTGCCGAGCGGTGGATATCATGCCGAGCCTAAGCCATTCGTTACCAGCTTTTGGCGGGAAATGTCACGGCGGACATTCCCGTGCGATAAAGAAAAAGCTGTGACGTATTCACACAAATTGTGTTACGGCAATCGAGTGGATAAATCGCTTCAACAGCTGTTGAGGTTCATTAGCGATGCCCGTAAGCTCTTTAATTGATTCCGAATTGGACGGTGTGCTTCGCGAGAGGGCGCTGTTCTATTTGATTGGATGGAGGTGAAGGGAGCAGGGATGGGAAAAGAGGCATGTGACTACTACTGTTGAAAGAGGAGATTGGTAGGCAGTGATGCAGATTAAAGTCATATGCTCAGGAACGAATGCATGTTCAATGTGTAGGGATCTAAGGGAAGGCAAGAGACATGATGTTAACACAAGCATTTTTTTTGGGGGGGGGGGAGTCAGGACATCTTTTGATGTATGCAGTATTGCTTCGATTTGCACACACCATATTGCAGTAAGGCTTCAAAGATGCAAGTTGACAATATTGTAAGCTTTCAAGTTTGTCATGACGATTAATGTTTTTCTAGTGTCTGCTTGGAAAAATAGCCGATGCACTAACCAGATATATATGTTTTGTCAGACTCTTTACCTTTACCCTTTCTTGATATTCAACTCACATACCCTTATGGTGGAAGGGATGGTAACTGGTGTGAAAATAGGTGGCACTGCTGCTTCAAATACAATATCTGCACTACCTCTTTTTCTTTAAGCGACGAGACCTCCTTCTTTTTAAAGTTTCTGTTTGTTTATGTCACCGCTGCTGTCCTTCGGTGACTGAAAGTCACATGTTTGCTTGTTCGAGGGCTGTTCCTATCTTTACCTTCACGCCTTTCCCGTGCATGCACAACGGAGTTTGTGTTTCTGGCTCCCTGGGTCTGACATTGACAGATCAGTGCAGACTATTATTACATGGCAAAGCTAGCGACACCTCAGCCTTAATGAATACTGGTCCCCATCCTTGGCAGTGTTTTGATATATTGCTCCAGCATCAGCAGCAGAAGTACAAGCTCCCGTAACCGTGACGATGAAGAGAGAGATGGACGGGGGGGGGGGGGGGGGGGGGGGGGGGGAGGAGGGATGTGAGAGGACTTGAGAGGGACAGACAAAAATTTATTAATGAACAAGGAAAGAAATAAACATTAACTGATGTTAACATCCTGCTTTTGTTTTTTTGTCATTTTCTGACTTGTGTGTGTGTTCAGTGCTGTACGTCATTAAAGGGAGGGGAGAAAATAGAAAAAAAAAATGGTAAAAATTAATGATGGAAAAACAAATGGTGCCAGACTAGGGATGGGAAACCGAGGAAAGTGCTGCAAGACAGTAGCAGCTGCAGAGCCCCACCCCACCCTTCCCCCCATGCAGGTGCCTCAGTGTAAATACCGACACCCAAACACGTCTTCCGTCCCCATAGTCAGTGGAATCCTCCTCCGCTGGCTTGCCTTCAGCCCTGCCGGTGGCTGCGCCAGGCCGGGGGTAGGTGTTGAGAAACAATCCCGGACCAGCTGACGATGATGTTTTCAATTAGACCCTAGTTTTGGAGGAAATGGAAGATGGGTGAGGGTAAGGATAAAAACGAGGAGGAGGGAGATGGGGGTTGGGTTGCCATCAAGGACCCTGGCTCCTCTAGGCACTGCAGAATCCTTCCACGAAAAACATCCTAACAAGCCGATCACATCCGTTAATACAAATTTCAGTATTTTTGCCCTGAGAATGAAGGGTGTGAGAAACAATTACAAGGTTTTGAAGAATCGAGGGGGGCATCTGCAGCAAGAATGTTGTTCGCAATGTCAACAACGGAAATTGATGGGGATGGAATAGTCTCATAAGAGATGTCGCACAGGAAATTGATGAGACTTGGGTAACTGAAACATACGATGTCTCTCTTAATCATCCCCACGCGTGTCACATGACACCTTGACATTCCAAAGATGTTTTCGTGACGAGGCAGGTGGATTCCTCAGGGGTCGTTGACAGCTCCTCGAAAAAAAATCAATCATGTGAAAGTTTTTGGTGAGATGATGACAAGAAGCAAATCAGGCAGCATTTGACGTCTTGCTCACAATTATCCACCATGAATGAGATGAACTGCATCTTTGTAAGATGTGTGTAGCCTCTCTCACATGAGAACATAAGTCTGTGTTCTATGTTGTTTCAGTATTTATTACATTAACTACCAAAGATAGTAAAAAGTGGTGATATGGCTTCTCCATCCCTCTTATTTTTCAATGCTTTACAGAATCGTCCAGTTGCTCTGAAATCCAGAACTTTACATCATGATGCTATGATTCATGATTGTGCCCAGAACATAGAGATCAACATACTCTATTTTTATTAAGTCGTCTTTGATTCAAGCTGAAGGAAATCCTTCCATCTCGAGATGGGCACACAAGAGTGTGTGGTGTGAGGTGGATCATGAGAAGGGCGTGGCTGGGGCGCGCCCATGTGCCCCCGACGGATTTTGAAAAGATTGACTCCGGTGTTTTTGCAGTTGCTGGGGGTTTTCTTCTCCTGCTTCATGTCTCTAAAAAAAAAAAGATGAAGGGGAGAGATTTAGGGTGCCAGGATGTGTTTGTTATCTTCGTGTTTTTGTCGTCTTTGCAGACGAGTGAGGAGGGAGATTCTCTGACGATGGCTCTCCCGGTGATGAAAGAAAACCAATTTTTGGTGTTTTCCTCTCTGCCCTTTCCCTCTTTTCTTAGAAACACATCACAAAATTCCCATGCGTGCAAGTGGAATACCGTATCCATCATCTTATGTGCAAGAAGAAAGTACAGTATTATGTCTGATGGTTTTTTTTTTTTGTTGGCCATATAGGCATATATGATGCAAATTGACATGCTCATTTGAAAGTAATCTTTGAGCAGAACATGGACGTTTTTAGTGGGTTTTTTGTGATGGAGACAAAATGTGATGGATCACAGTATAATGATCTCCAGTATAATGATCTCCAGTGATGGGCTTTGTTGTGGTGTGTCCTCTGTTTATCTCCTGCCCCCTACCCCCCCCCCCCCCAATCCAAAAGGATTGGATGAACTGCCATCATTGTCTGTTCCTGGCCAGAATTGCTCTCTAGCACATCATCACCTTACTGTTACTTCTGAAAGCTTCTGAAAGGGAGGCTAGTTGTTTTTTTGAAGTTTCATAATCCCTTTTTGGACGGTATGAAATGAGGCTGGAAGGAGCCATCTGCTGGCCAATGTTCACCAGCAGACTAGCACATGTGTGATTTTGTATGCTGAATTATATACTGTATACGCCGAATATTTTTCGAGGTTTGGTTTTATTTTTGTGAATTTCGCGAGTCAGGTGCTGTTTGCTAAATTAAAGACACGCGAAAATATTGACTCTGATTCCGATGTGAATGTGACATACGCATTTACACTTCTCCGTTCAGTACAGGACTCCACGATTGCGAATTTAACCACTCGCGAAATCGTTGGAAATTCCCGATTCACGAAAATTTAGACTCGCGAAATATATGGTGTATACAGTACTGTACATACAAATTTCCCAACCTCATCAAGGTGAATGTCGGCCGTTTTTAATGACTATGATATCAAGAATGAAACTGATATTTCTACCTTCACAGTTTGCGAAAGCTCTTTCTATTTCTGTGACCTGTTGACACTAATGAATATGTCTGTTTTATCTCTGCTTGATTTCACGCTGCAGGTTTCGGCTTTGTTATATTCGACAATGAGAAGACCGTCGACAATGTCTGTGAGGAGCACTTTCACGAACTCGATGGAAAACTGGTAATATTTCTGACCTTTGACCCTAACCCCCTCCCCTTTGATATCCCCCTGAACCCTCCACCCCTTCTTCACACCCATGCAAACATGCCCTGCATTCATTTGATCAAACATACTAACTCATCAAACATAATTGATCCTAAATCATGGAAGCCCAGTTTTTTTGCTAGTCCCTCCAGATATACACAAGATTTTATCCATTGACGGGAAAATTGGCTGCTTTAAAAAAAAAAAAGAAAGCTCCTATTAATATCCCAATATCGACAAAACTCCCTCCCTACTCAGCATTGAGAAGGGACTTATGCAAGCCACCTGTCTTCTTTGGTTAGTGAAAGAATGCCATAAACGCAGATGTGTAGAAAGACAATCGACTGGCAATAGTGGCTATTTTTGTGTCCGTAATCGTAGTAATGACATTATGAAGTGTAGTGATGATGATGATGATGATAATAATAATGATAATAGTAATGATAAAATAGATAGTGTTTATTACTGTAATGCAGTTTCATGAGTGAAGTTTTAAATTTGATAAGAATATAGATTAAAATGTAGCAGGTATCACGATAGGGGGAAAAAAGCTATACCATCCATTTTGGTCAGAATTTATGTCCGGTGCCTCATCCCGATTAGAGTTCAAAGCACTTGCACAAATTTCCGATAGTGCTTTTGCATCGCGCAGTAATAAGTCATCTAGATGCAGCTGAGTGGCCTTCCCACAATGGTACGCATAATTTTTGCCCCATGGAGTTTGGTCAATCCAGTGTTGTGAATTCTAAAGAGTTTGGCTGTTGGAATACACATTGACCGAGAAAGCTGACGAAGCGTGTAAGTTATGAATGCAAAATGAAGTGCGGCTCTTGTTTCCTGATGTGCCACGGTAAAAATAGATCCCTTTTTGTTTTTTTGCAATATGTCATCCTCTTTGCGTGGCTTTTTTTGTGGTCCAAAAGCAATGCCAGCCAAAATTGTCGATGAGGTTGATGTCCTCAGCTAATCCTCATGACAAGTTTGCAAGTTTATCTTCAATTTTTTTTTTGGGATAATTATTTTCCCCAGTGAGCTCACGGCCTGATTATTGTAGCCATGAAATGATTTTGGATGCTAACAGATATTTACGTGGTCATCTTTGGCAATTACATTTTTCTTGCAGTTGTCCACCCTACCCCAATCCTGGAAGAGATTCGATAATTTCATCATCTCCATATTTTGGCTATTTTACAGGGGACATCTGCCCCTAATGGGACAAATTGTTTCTGAAATGTGCAGCAGCATATATTCCAGAGAAGATGTGATGTTATGAATTCTGAATTACTTCCTAAACCAAAGGATGATGCTATACAGTGAAGATGATGATGATGATGATGATGATGATGATGATGATGATGATGATGATGATGATGATGATGATGATGATGATGATGATGGTGATCATCATCATCATCATCATCATTATCATTATTAACATTATTTTCATCATTATTATGATCACAATGACAATTATAGGGTAAGAATATTAATTGGCATTATAACAATGATTGTCAAAATAAAGAAGATGATTATGATGATATATGAGTGATAAATCCACTTTTAAGATTTCCAATATGAGATTTTTCATCCACGTAACCAACAGAGGTAACATATGGAGGTTACCTCTCTCTTTGTTACAAGCTACCAAAACTGTCCCAATCTACTCCATGGCTGGCTTACACTGTGGAGAGAGGGAGAGACCCCATACAAAGGGCATATAAATCGATGTATAGAGCTGCATTAAATGCTATCGCATGAGAGCGATGCACAAGTCGACACAACGACACAAATCAGTGCTGTCTCCTCATAAGGCACAATGCTTTACAACCTCCCCCCTGATGGGACCTCAGTTGATTTGATGGGAAGGGAACCTGGGGAAAGACGTGCTGTAATATTGTTATTATCGTCATCAGCGTGGACCCTCTTTTGCCTCCAGAGGGCAGCACACGGGTAGTGATGATAATATTTCACCATGTGCGTGGGCTTTCATTGCCTTTGCCATATCTCAGTTTCATTCAGAATGTAAGAAGTTCACAGCCTCATATCATGAGAGAACGATTGTGATAAAATCTGCTAGCCAAAAAAAAAGAAGAAAATAAGCATTTCCTCCTGCTATGTGTTTGTTTGTTTGTTTGTTTGTTTGTTTGTTTGTTCGTTTGAACTCATGTCATTATCTCATCCAATTTCTTAAGCTTTTACATGACACATATGTATGCATTCATTGTATTCTACTGCGTCTTTAGGTCAACCATCATCTCATAGTCAGCATTTTTTGTCACTTTTCTACTGCTGATGTATGTGCATATGCTCTTTATACTGTACTCAAATGATGCACTCTTCAACTAAACATTTTGAGCCCTGGCTATCTTGCAGGGTAATACATCACTGAAAACTGCATCGAACCTTGACTCATTTTTGGCAGAAGTAGGCCTACAATTGTAAATGATACTTTCACAGTACTTTGAAACAAGTGAAGCACATTTGATGATAATATATACTTGCTAATGTCTAGAAAATCTTTTTTTTTTGGTTGCAAAAATGTATCTTGATTTGCAAATACATGCAAACACAAATGATATGACAGTAAATAATAGTATAATGTATACAGGTTTGTGATAAATCAGAGGCCACCTCTGACAAAAATGTTAACAAATGGAAATATTGTGATAAAAATAGTATGACAGTATCTGCATATTTCTGGTTAATCAAAGTGCCAGACATATTAATCCCAGGTTAATCATTGAAGAAGGGGTAGGGCAGTGTCATTTGTGTGTTTTTATTTCATGCTACCTCTTGTCCTTGCATGAATATTAAAGGGTGTGTACAATTCTGGTCGAGGTGAAGATTTAGCTTTTAACATTTTGTGAGATATTCAGAAACCACTCTATGAGATGTCAAAGAGCATGCAGTTCTAAGGGGTATCAAAAGTTTATTCGATGAAAATCGGTTTTGAAATGGCTGAGATATCCAAAAACAAGGTGAAACAAAGAGATACTAATAAAGTTGGGGCATGTCGCCTTTTATTATTATCACTTTTTTAGGTATCTCAGCCATTTGAAAACCAATTTTCATCAAATAAACGTTGAACCCTTCTTAAAATTACATGCTCTTTGATATTTCATAAGAGGCTTTTCATTATCTCACTTAGGAATGTTCAAAACATGAACCCCTACCTCAACCACTACTGTACAGTCCCTTTAATCCTCATTTATCGCAGATTTCCCGAACAGAGAGCCTTCGTTTCCATCCGAAGATGGTTTTGCATCATATCATCTCATTTGTCTATCATCTGTGCCATGCCTTTCTGTTCCACATTTGGTCTTCTTGATATCCCTCTAATCCCAGAATTTTTAGCTGGCTATTCTTTTTCCCTTTTAACAGAAAACATACCCATTGAGTAATTTGCATTAGCTCTATTTGTCTTCCGTCTGCGCCATCAATCAAATCACTGCATTTGTTGGGTCAGGTGCATGGCGTATTCCGAACAGGAAGAATGTTTGATTTAGCAACAACTATGTACCTTCTTTGTTTTTCCTTTAAAATCACATGCAACTAGAATAGCCCGCTCCCATCTCATATGCTTCATATTGATGGATAGCAACTAGCATCCCCCCCCCCCACCCCCTGCAGCTTCAAATGTCAGATAGATCTCTCACAATGATTGTTATAGATATGCAGAGGAAAGGCTGGAAACATACATGTAAATCCATTTTATCCACACATACCCAGCATCCAGAAACCCATCGAAGCAAAGTGTTGTTTTTTTTTTTTAATCTTCTGTAGTTTTCTAGAATATGTATTTTACTTCATTCCATCAGACAATCAGTAATACTGTTTACAATAGGCACCTTGGAATAAATGTGTGAAAACTTACTTCCCAAGATGTATAGATGATGGATAAAATGTAGAGAGAAGTGAATTGCAAAAAGTTACTTGAGGATTACACAAATTCTGCTTTATGAATCTGATTTTATCACTACGAATAAAGTGTTCTTTGTATCACATAAAGCTGTATAATTATAATAGTTCCAATGAATCTCTTCTGTTCATAACCTAGAGGATGGTTATTTGCTGAGGAGAGCTACCTGGGGGCTTTAACCCCATTGAGACATTCTAAGAAGTTCCTATAGTATTAGGTGGATTTTCTTCTCTCAATTATTGACTCGTTATCTTTATTTCACACAGTTCTCATGTTAGATATTTCCATCAGAGAAGAAGAGTTTTGATTTAAGACTTATCACTTATCAACTGACCACTAATCAGAGGGTAACTACCGAGTATTCCTCTACCAAATTCATTAGATTTTCATTAGAAGTTTTCATGTTTGTGTTTACATTGTAAGATCTACCTCTTTGGCATATTTCTTCAGGGTTTGACAACTATTTGCCCCCTCCCCCCCCCCCCCCAAGAAAAAAGAACAAAAGAAATCAAACAAACTAAACCAGCTGTCACACCTATAATTGTATAATGATCTAAAGTAGTAATATATGATATCATTTCTCTGTATCTTTGCTCCCTCTCTTTCTCATCTCTCTTCTTTTTCCTTTCCTTCTCTCTTCTCTCTCTCTCTCTTCTCTATCTCTTACTTTTCTCTCTCTCTCTCTCTCTATCTCTTACTTTTCTCTCTCTCTCTCTTCTCTTTCTCTTACTTTTCTCTCTCTCTCTCTCTTCTCTATCTCTTACTTTTCTCTCTCTCTCTCTTCTCTTTCTCTTACTTTTCTCTCTCTCTCTTCTCTTTCTCTTACTTTTCTCTCTCTCTCTCTCTTCTCTCACACATATTTTTCTCTCTCTCTGTGTTTTCCACTCTCTGTCCTCCCGTCGTTTCATCTGCCCAGGTGGAAGTAAAGAAGGCGCAACCGAAAGAAGTCATGATGCCTCAGAATGCGGCCAAAAACAGGGCGGCCATGATGCGCAACCTCTACAGCATCTATGGTAAGAGGGCGCCCTATTTTTTTTTTCTTCCAGAGTAGGCCAGTAGAGGGTAGCAGTAGCTGTAGAATCGGTGCAGTTGGCACTAGCGCACTAGTGCATTCTACCAACACCTTATGAAAGTGGCTATCTGACGTGTTCTGTGCTCTTTTTTTTTTTTTAATGTGTGAAAAATTTATATATATTTATATATATACATATACACTTTTCATATAACCTGTGGTGTATTTAACATGGATGTTGTTGGACAACAGAGGGCGGTAGTAGCAGTAGTGGGTGTGTGAAGCGCACATTGGTGTAGCACTTTCAATCTCTCGTTTGTTGAGACTTCCTGATGTGACATGGCACCAGCTACCACGAGAAAGGACGTAAGTTGATACCTATGCCGTGCAGACGCAGCCAGGAGTGGATTGCTTAGAAACAGAAGGTTGCTTGTAACAGTATGGGGAAAAATGAGAATGCATTAATTTTTATATTACCTAGGACAAGGAAGACTAATTCTTACTGGTGACAAATTTTCTGGCGTGATTGATAGTCATGCAGTGTGTCAGTCATTCAGCCATTACTCAAAATTCAATACTTCTTTAATAAGTGAGCAAAAGTTATGATGTATTAATTTTGACGTAGCTGTTTGAAAGACATTCTCTATTCTTGAGAGGGCTGGGGTAAGATGTGATTAATTGCAAGGAATATTTTATTTGTGAAGGGTTATTACACAGTTCAATGTTAGTAAAATGACGTTGAAGTTACAAGGAATATTATTATGAGAATTATATTTGGAGCTTTGAGGATGTCTATGTATTTAGATGATACATTTGCAAAATTGCATATAGGAATTTCTTATTGAATATTTTGAAATTCCTCCCCCTCAAAAACAGAAAAAAATACCCTGCAGTCCACAATCACCAAAAAGCACACACAGATATGTATAGATGGGACTGCATTCAAAATGAACCTGCAGTGCACTTCAGCATTGTTGCAGAAAACTTTTCTTCTTCTAGATGATAAAATGTGTTTCCGCAAGGCAATGTAAAAGTAAAAACGCCTGGCAGAAGATATTTCACATCATAAATGACAGTCAAGATTTAATCAGTCCGCAAATTATTGCAAGTAGAGGGATTTCATGATACTTAGTCAGCCAATCGCAGAAAATTTACCAATACACTTTACTGTTATTCCTTACCCTGTTGGTTTTTGATATCACAATGGAAAATCATACGTTCACAAGTTCATCTGCATCATATTCAGAATATGGTTTGATTTAATTATGATGAAACCTTTATGGGAGAATATAAAGTATTTGTGCTAAGAGCCCAAAGAACAATTAAGCTTTTATGTTGTGGAGAAAAGCAATCAAATGCTATTTTCTTGGGATTAGAGGCCCATCAAGACTGAAAGAATTTTACTCTGTATATGAATAAATTTATGTTCTCTGCCTATAATAACAAAGCCAGGTTTTGATCTCTTCTAAATTCCTGAATTTGTAAGATTGTAGATTAACACCCTGAAAATAAGATGATCAGAATTTGATAATGTCTTGTTTACTGATTCAGAGTACTAGTAAGAAGCTGAAAAATGTTACAACATGTTGATGCCATTTTGTGATGGCAAATTTAATGATTTTCATCTTTTTCATAGTTGTGCATGATAGAAATACACATACACATAGAATTTCATGTTTTGTGGGGGGGGGGGGAGAGTGAAATATCTAAATATATTTATACACATTTATATGTATTGAAGCAGTTTAAAAAATTTTTAACAGTCAGTGACATATATGATTCAGTGCGGATACCATAGCACTGGTTAGTTTTGTTCTGCAAGAGAGTGATAATGTAGCTGAATATTTGTGAGAGGATACTGGAATCGATTTTAGCGTGGTGTGTTCTTCAGGGAAAACAAGATGTAATATTTTAGTGTTAACGTTGTCTATTGTCCATCTGCCCAATTTGCTGTTTCTGTAAGGTTAAGGTCAGTTTTAAATGTTTTACATTAACTCGTGTGGAACATACAACTGATGGAGGAAGATTGGAATGGTAAATCTTTGAAGTAGGTTGTGTACGAGGTATGTAAGAAATTAAGACATGTATGTCAGTGGATAAGTTTAGAAAAGTTTGAAGATTGTTGATATGTAATTTTTGACAGCAGAATAGTTTTTGTTGTATGTTTATATAAAGCTTTCAGGTGTGTGTGTTCAGAGCTACCACAAATACTTGTCGTAAGACTTAGTGGCTAAACAAATTGTGAGCAATGAGCATTGTGAAGCTCCAGTGGGGATGGTTGTTATTGTATGTGGTAAGGCGTATCGTATGGGAACAATGCGCAAGATGTAGATATACATTTCATTGCCTGAACGCAAGGATCACGCAAATCAGAAAATTTGATTATGACTCGAGGGTGCTGTTGACAGTATTGTAATGCCTGCTTGAAGGAAACATACATTTAGTGATATTTTGTGAGAGTTGCATTTCCAGTTCCTGTCACAGTCAAAGCCGTGTTTTTCCCCCCCGTGGTGTTGTGTTATCTCATTAACACGTAGCTAGCGAACAGTAGTAACAACTCATCCGTATTCCATCGCCTTCATTTATTCAATTGCATCGCCTCTCTTTCTCAAAACAACAATGGTAGCCGTAGACCAAGAGAGTAGCAGTAGATTAGATTATCAAGGAATGTGGTGAGTGTTTTTCATCTGATTTGTGCCATTCTACAGTCAAGTCGAAATAATTCAGATCCTCCAAAAACATAAAAACGAACAAAGACTTCGGAGAAGAGGGACAAGAGAGATCGCATAGCTGCAAAAGGCAAAACAAGTTCTGCATTAGCGCAGGAAAAAGGGCAGGTCGCCTGCGCCTGCGATGTGGTAATTTGATCAATCTTGCAAGGTAATCTAATTGATACCCATGAATTTGATGGAGGGTAATTTATGTACCCACTTTGGTCTTTGGGAATTTTAGTTCGCATTAATTCTCCAACAGCTCAAGGAGAGGAGTGTCGATTGAACAGAGGACTTTTTTTTTCTTCTCTTTTTTTTTCTCCTTTTAATGAATTACAAATTATAACTGTGACCCGTTGCCATGCCAACAAACATGTCAACTGAGATACCTATCATTGTATTTGTGTAAACCCTGGTAGGATTGTAACCACTAATGATAATGCAGCTTTTTACTCAAGGATGATTGGAAGGCACGCCATCATGAAATTTGTCTAAACTCACTAGAACTTTCATTTTCATCAAACTTTTTTAAAAACTCTAAATAGATTCTAGGGAAGTACAGCCTTTGAGCTTGGCTCATAAATTTCTGAAAATCAAGCATTAGAACCACTTGGTAAAGACAACATCAAGGTTGTAGGATTGTGCATTTAATGATACATGTAAATTTGTCCCAGTCTGTTAATTAATGCCACTCTTTTTGTGAAGTGTAATTGAATTAATGATAAACTGTAACAGTGATGATTAAAATTTGGCTAAGGTATCTTAGTTCTGCTTCTGCTACTGTTTCTACTTCTATTACTGTTACTACCCTATTTCTAAGTTTTTGTGGGGAAAAAAAAATCAGATGAATAATCATAGTAAATAAGATTGACCAATATGACCCAGTTTCAAATGGAAAAAGAAAAATCAGCCAATTTATGTTCCTTGAGAACACCATGTCCAACCTTTTCACCAGCCAATTAAAAAAAGGAAAAGAAAGAAAGATCAGATCCAGTATGCCATATGATATATATCTATATATATATATCACTCACCTCCACTGTACATATAGACCCGAACAGCACTGAAGCCAGTTTACTGGAGTTGAGAATATTGCAGGCCCAACATCAAACAAACAACACCAACTCGCCCACGATCTGCTCCCTCCCTACGGGCCTCGCCTCCTCCGTGCCGCTAATCATGGACCCCGTGGGCAGTGTCAAAGGCAAGTGGAAATCCGGGCGACGCCCAGCTCGCCAACCTCAGTCAAAACTTCTTGTTCGGTTTTTTCTTTCATAATTATCTCTCTTTTCTCTTAATTTATTTTTTCTCTTTCTCTCCTCATATATTTTTTTGATAAAAATACATATAAACCTAATCATTAGAATAAAAACCTATAACCTGGTATAATTTTCCTTGTTTAAAAGAAGACCAGCTGTCCTTTATTTTATTAAAAGCAGGGATTTGTTTAAATGAAACGCATTGCATTGATATTTGCTTTAAGTTGCCTTCCATGTCTTTTTAATGTCTCTTTATTTTTATATTTTTATTTCCACGTGAAATTAAAGTTACACACACTCTCTCTCTGTCTCTATATTTTAAAGGGAAAGGTTGAAGGAAGTTGTGCGTGATATGATTTTACTCTTTTTTTCACTTTGTCAAGTCAAATGAAACATTCACTCACACATTCTTACGATGGCACATTTCAGTGAAACGGAAGTTTATAGCTAGACATGTATGCTTTCCTAGTAAGTCCTAGAACACCTTGATATTATTTCAGCTTGTGGACGTGTGAATTCTATTTTGATTTCTAGCTAAAGTTGGATGTTACTTTCCAGACATTGTATGCATTCTGTGTCATTATTTTGCAAGCATGATCTTTGTGGAGCTTTATGTGTCTGTGTGAATTTGTTTCAGGGGGACAACAGTGTCTCTCGTTAATGTACTCCGAGATGCTGCTGATTTTGCTGGCTGCTCTGTGGATCAGCTAACCTTTCCATGACCAATGGTCAGATTTTTTTTTTTTTTTTTTTTGCTGATCCACAAAAGCTATTGATGGTTATGTTGGTGGCGGTTTTGGTGTGTGGGCAATTCTTTTTTTTTTTAAAGAGAAAAAATTGATAGCTGGCATATTCCAAGCTGTGCTCACCTCCTATAAAGCTGCTGGAGGAATTGAATGGCTTTTTATGACACACAAAATTATCAAAATAATGCACAAAAATTAACCCAAACTGCTTTTATAGACCACACAAAAACATAAGATGACAAGTGTCAGATTATTTGTCTTATATATATTGCTGTCTTATTGAAAGGATGGACAATTAAAGAGTCTGCTGCCCTTTTTGTTTAAATTCTCTGGTCATAAAAGAACTTCCGTTTTGGAAAAAGATAAGAGGGACTTTTAAAGGGATGGTATAGTTTTGGTTGTGATTGGGCTTCAAGTTTCCATCTTATTTGTGAGATGATTAGAAACCACCTGATATGAAATCTGAAAGAGCAGGCAATTCTAAGAGGAATTCAAAGTTTACTTGATGGAAATTGGCTTTGGAATGGCTAAGATCCATCCAAAAACAAATGGTCCTAGTAAAATATGGGACCCACCTTTAATAAGAATTGCTTTTTGTACTTTGTTTTTAGATATCTCAGCCATTTCAAAACCGATTTTCATCAAGTAAACTTTGAATTCCTCTTAGAATTCTATTTATTTTCATATGTCATAAGTACTTTCTAATTATCTCACAAAATTAGTTTAATACAGACCTGAAGTCCCATCTCGGCCAAGAACTATACCATCCCTTTAATCACAAAATGGAGGAGTTATCTCTTCATAATCCATAAACGAGGATTCTAGCTCAACCGAGTAGTGGTGGGATTAAATATCAGGCCTGAAATTAGTCTGCTTTTTTTTTGTGGAGAATTAGGCCACTGGGATTTGGAGGTCCTTCTGCTTGAATGTTGAGTGGAGTTAAGGAAGAGTCACCCGAGGACGAACCATCTCCCAGAAAGACAAATTGAAGTGTCATGTTCAATTTTCGTCTTCGGGATCTTCCCACACAAAGCCGCTCCCTTTCTCTGAAAAAAAAAAACAAAAAAAACAGACAGATGTGTCACGTAGAAGTTCATTTGTGAATGATTAATGAAATGATAGCAATACAAACATTAGTTACTTGAGCAAATCATCCAATTGTCGGGAAGCGTTGCCGACATCCGTAAATCATCTCAGTCGCAGTTTTAGGGGAGCAGCCGAAGGTAACGTGCCCGTCACATGACCGAGAGTTCATTCCAGAATAACTCATGTTTTTTTCGTTCACTGATCTGCATTCTCCATTTTCCCCCCTGGGAGGAGCCATATTTGCATGAACCTAAGCAAGACTTACAAATAATTACGCCGTTTAAATCGCCCAGCGCCATCCGATCTCCCATTGCCATTCCACACACTAAAGTATATGTTTCAGGTTTGTTGCATAGTACGGAAAAATCAGAGAACAATCCCCCAGGTTTGCAAGTATGTACATGTAGCTGAATACAGGCATTGAATGTAATACTTCGATTCTGTTATTCCTGTTTTGCTTCCATATTTTTTTTTTGCTTAATTTTGTATTTATGTGTCATATTTTCTATTTGTTAATTTGTAATGGCTCACTGCTGGGGGTAAACTCCTTTAATAGAGGAGATGATATTTATTACATTGCTCTTTCATAATAATTCATAGATTTATGACTGAATTCCCAACAGATCTTCATCGTCCTGTAGAGCCCAGAAGAGAATTCTAATTGGGTCAAAGTTCTTTTCTCTTTTTTTTTTTTTGTGAGTTTGCAGGAGCCTGATTTGCTTCTAGAAAGGTTGGTTTCTTAGCAACCATGAGTCTCAATACTAACTGTTAATTTTTTTTCTCTCCTTTTTCCTTCCCCTTCTTTTTTCTCTTTTTCTTTGTTCTCTCACACTCTCTCTCATTCACACTGTTATCTATAAACCTTTCTCTCATTTTGTCCGTCTTTCTTCCTGTTTTTTCATTCCTTTCCTATCCCTCTCTCTCTCTGTCTGTTTTGCTATTCTACTCTCCTTCTATTTCTGTTTTCCCTTCCGCTGTCCCTTTCTGTTTTGTCCATTTTTTTGCTACCATAGCAGGTTATCCAGCGCCAAACTTCTCACTAGGACACTTGGCACGGAGTCCGTACACATACTCACCCTTCCCTCCGTTCTTTTCCGGTAAGTGTTCTGCAGGGCAGAGTTTTTGTTCCTCCCTCCGCCCCTCTCCCATCATACTTGGCCACTCTATAACCTCTCATCCTCCCATCTTTCTATTTCTACCTCATCCTGCTCCACTCCACCCCATTCTGCTCCCACGTACCCACCATTTTAATGTTCCCCACTCCACCCTACCCCATCCCCCTTATTTCACTTTACCCCATGCTTATCTACGTTATCCCACCCTATCCCATTTCACCCCACTCTACCTGACTTTACCCCAGCACATCCTTTGTTACCCCACCATATCCTACTTTACTCCACTTTACCCAACCTATTCCATTTCATCCCACTCTACCTAACGCTACTTAACTTTACCCCACCCAGCTCTACTTTGTCCCACTTTATCCAACTTTATCCCACCCTATCCCACTTTATAACCCCACCCTACCCCACTGTATAACCCCACCCTATCCTACTGTACCCAACTCCATCCCACTTTACCCCATCCTATACCACTTTACTCTGCTTGAAGACCCTACCCGCCTCATCCTACCCCACACTACACTTTCTCCCACTCCATTCCACCCCATCTTCCCCCATTCATCCAGCCCATTTCACACCCCTTCACATCTACTCCACCCATCCCTCATCTCCCATATCCGCCTCCCTCTTTTCACTTCCCAGCCCCGCCCTAACCCCCGTCACCCTTCCTCACCATATCGTGACCCATCCCCCATCCTATTCAATCCCATTTTCCAATTATACCATCCCAACTTTGCTCAATCAAACCCTCCCACATCTACCTATCCCCACTCAAATCTCTTATATTCCACCCTGATCAACTTTTGCCCCAACCTACCATATCCTTTTCTACCCTACCATATCCTTTTCTCCCTTACCTTACCCCCTCCCAATCCCAGTCAACTCTATCTTCTTACACCACTAACCCACCCGACACTCTTAACATCTGGTTTCTTTCTCATTCTGTATCACCACATGATACAGACCATCTCCCTGGCCCAAGTCCTGCCTTGCTTTGTACATTACAGCAAGTAGAAGAAGAAAAAAAAAATCAATATATACATCTTACTAGCATTGATGTAGTGTAGTCCCATGCATATACATTTTTGTGTGTTTGTTTGTTTGTTATTAGCATCTTCCCCTTTATTTCCCTGCATAGCTGGTGACAGTGATATGTGGTTGTATGTGTGTATGGTGAGGTTTTGGGTGTGGGAAAGGAGCTCAGCAAGTCGAAAGTGAGGGATTGACGTCGACCCGAGCAGACGAAAAATACGAGAGTTCCTGATCTGACTCAGATTGGGAAGTCATGCATGAAAGCATGTGCAGTGTAATCATGATGATTGGCCCAACTGAGGGTCACATGGTTACCAGGCGCGTCTTCAAGATTCCTTACATCGTCATCTATGCAGCATTAAAAGATTGCAAAATTTGCTCTCAAAGCAAGCTGTAATTATAGCACATACGCATGCTGCTTTCTTCATATGGAATAACTTTGTTCTGTTGACACAGTCATCAATATATTCACATGTAATACATACAAAATCTGCATAAGAAAAGTACGCAAAATGCAATGCAACGCGTATGTCTGCTGTTTGGAGGGTTGCTGTGATACCACGTACATTGGAAAACTAACAAAACTAAGCAAATTGTATTGGTTTTGTTTTAATTATGACTACTACCTAATGTATAGCATCATTGTTATGTATTCAAAAGTCTCACCAAAAAAACTTCCATCTAATTGCTATCATATGCAGTCTTTCGACAAGACCCTTTTTTTCTTTTTTCAGAAAAAACAGTTTGTGGTGCGTCATTGCGTTACCCATATAAAGTCAGAGATCACAAACACATGAAAACATGCATGTAAAGCCGACTTTTGCAATATCACCTTTACAGTTTTCGTAATTTCATTTCATCTTTTTGATATTTTCTTTGCCATGGGATAGGCCAAATATTTATTGATTTAAAGCTTAGCACCTGGCAAATTCATATCTGTCAAAAAAAAAAAAGAAACTCAGTTTTCTGACATTATATGGCTTTTGTGATGAAGCATTACATATGATCCAGGCTGTCAATTCTTTTCCCCACCTGAACTTTGCACTAGGGATTTTCTGGTTAAAACATAATGTATTTACGAGCATTTATTTCATATTGCTCATTGACGAGTATAACTGGAGGAAACATTGGTAACTTTTCCAAATTTGTGAGGAAAATTTATTGCCACCTCATAGGAGTGATGTTGGAAATGAAAAATCACTATCTTGAAACAAAACAAGACTAGTCACATCAGCCGGCATTTTTTTTTTTTTTTTTTTTTTTTTTTTTAATTGCTAATGCTTAGTATGTCAGGTTTTTTATTTTTGTGAACTGTAGTTTGTACTGAATACAGTGATCAGGGGAAAGGCTTTCATGGTTTTGTTTGAAAAGTGTCTAGATGAAGAAAAAAAAAATAAGAAGGAAATGCCTTGATTAATGGTTGAGTGGATACCAGGTTGATGGCTGTTTTTTAATGAAAAATTAATATGCGTGCTACACATTACAAGAAAATGTGTGAAGGAAGATGTGAAGAATTTTTGAGGCCCCCATGATAATGTCAGCATATTCCTGAAGTATGGGTTTCACACTATAGTCCCACCTACTTACATTCATGTGGGTTGTGGGGAGCATGCTAGGAAACAGGCCACACTGGAACTGTATGTTTGCAGGACTCTGTCACTTGTTTGGAGGAGGTGTTTGAGTGCGACGAATGCCCGCAGTCACACCAGCAGCATGGGGTCATTGCCCCTCAATCTTGAGAGAAAATTGAAGCGCGGTCGCGACGTCATTTGGGGGTGAATACCCTCGTGTATTTACATAGCTCATGTCATTCCACTATGCCAAAGTGGATGATTTAATCGAGGCCACACGCACAGCAATAAATCCGGGCTCAATCACCAAGGTTTGTAATATTATTTCACAGGGAAAGCAAAATCACTTTTCCTGCTACATTGTTATGCTTGGGTTGTTCTGTATTTTAGTCCTCGGGGTACCTACATAAACTCGGCTCCATAATGGCATTTTATATATATGCCTCTTTTGCTAGCCATTGTCTGTAGATCCCTGTACGTGTATTCTTTCATATACCGCCCAGTCACTTTCACCAAACTCATTGAAATACATTCCATTACATATGCCTGGCAAGTAGTCATATTATTTTTTTCTCATCTCGTTTCCCTTGCATTTTGATATATATAACTTGGCTACTATTCCCTCCCAAATATTTACTCCATGGCAGACCTGGAGATGTTCTGTCTTTGTGGATGATATTCTTTAATAAGATTTGAAACAAAGAGAATTTTGCTTTGTATAAAATTATGTTAAGCTGATGACCAAGAAGAATTAAAGAAAAAATTGACCAACTTACATGTGTGGATTTGGGCTGTTTATTTCTGAAAAGTTATATTCTGGTGGCATATCAAAAGATCTTTTTTTTAACAAAGGACATTTGTTCATCTCTACTTTCTCAAACAATTTCAAGACTTCTGAATGAAGATGAAAAACCTAAGTGTGCAAATCAAAAATAAATAACACACACACACACACATGAACTTTTCACAACAACAACAACAAAAGGAGAGAAAGCTACCTTGCAATATGTACGAGTACTAATTTCTGTATTCTAAAATCTCTGCTGCTAGTTCGTGTTACAAAGCCCCCCCCCCCCCCCCCCTTACTTGGAGTGAGTTCATATGACTGCAAGACTGAGGAAATAGTGACCACACAATAGACATTTGTTGGACCTTGGGTCATCCATTTGGTCAGTGAAAGTGGTGATTAGTAGATGATTCATGTGGGAAATGGACATTTGGTTGCTTTCAGAATTTGCTTGATTGAAAATGAAAGTATGGAGCTGTTTCTTTACAGTGCCACACTTTTTGCTTCAAGAGGGGAGATTTTGTTGTACATCAAGAAGGTTAAATCAAAAGATTGTTTGTGACTGTGAGAAGCATGCAAATATTTGGAAGAACGCTGCATCCAGTCCACAAAGCTACATGACATTTCACTGATGGGAATTCAGATTATATGGAATGAGTGTCTAGGTCGTAGTTATACTCAACTTTGACAGTATGCCTAGGTTCTTATTTGTCTGTCGAATTAGAAAAACAAATGCTTACTGGGCAGGGGAAAATGAAAGGCCATGATTCATATTCATCATAAGCATTGTACAAATGTGATCGAGCCTACCAGATAGGCCTTCTGTTACGAGGGTAAAGCAGGAAATACTGCCCTCGTTTGACGCACTTTTCCATTGTCTTACACTCAAGCAAGATTTTCTCATAACCTCTGGCACTATGCTCTAATAAAGGCCCATGGGATTAGCTGATATTATGCAAACACTTCCCTGAAAATAGTGTGCTAATTGCCCCTAACAATTGCAGTTGATTCTAACAAAACGTTTAACAGCTAAGCATATGCATGTGTGCTGGCTTTGTATGTCTTTGTGACACTAACAATCATTTGAGGTATGTAGGTGTGTGACTAACAAGTAGCAATATGCAAAGGTTAGTTGCCATAAATACCTGTACAAATGCACTAATTACATGTCTGATCAACAAAATATGAAATTGTCTAAACCTATATATACCCTTGTGGTCTGGGGATGATTTTGACATTAGTATGCCTGTGTATGAATAAAAAGATGCAGTTCACTTATCATATTTTAATAAAGTCAGAGTGATTGCAACTAAAATTTTTCATTAAATGACTCATAAATATCAATCCTTACTTTATTTTCGAGAAAGGAAATTGATATCAGAGTCCCACGCTGAATTTGAAAGGCTTGCTCAGATTGATTGATCTGTGCAAAGTACCCTCGGAGATGCAGTTTACTTGGAAATTTTGCTCCCCTTGGTAACGAAAATTGTTTGCTCATTCAACTCCCTTCCCAGGGTGATTAAACAGATCACGTACGGATCATTGGGAGTATGGAAATTTGGGATTAAATTGGCTGATTACGATACTCAATCAGTGATTCCTAGGCGCACCGCCTTGAATGTTAATCAAAATAGCCTCCTAGCTCCCTCTGTGACCGGGGTAATTTTCGTTCTCGCGCATGATGTCCATGGCATTCATGTTTGGTCGGTTATGTTCACTTCGTCTTTTTCATTGATAAATCTTGCTTAGAGATTGGGGAGTCAATGACTCGTTAATGAAGCGGATGAGCAGCCATGTTTGTGCCGAGTTCCTTGGGGTAGCCTCTCTGCAGGGTGTTTCATATTCTCATCTTTCAAGATACCTTACTCGTAGCTTCAGAAATCTGCCTGAATCTCTGAAATAATGCTGGGAGTGCTAACTGAACGCTGAGCCCATAATGACTTCTTGTCAGCCTGTATAGGATTTGGACTGCATATTGTCCACTCTGCCGACCCATGCTACTTCTCTCGCACAGTTTTAGGAGGTCTGTGGTCCAGCGGATAAGGCTCAAGATGCATAAATAGGAGGCTCCGAGTTCAAGTCTCATCCTGTGTATCTATTTCTTGACATGATTTTTACCCACAAGATTGCCCCTCCATTGCATCAAAATGGCTTTCTGACAGTGGGTAATCTTAATGGCAAGGCCCATCTATATCAAAATATGTACAAAAGTGACATTATTGCAAGTATTTTTCACCAACTGCACAAGAAGGGTTAACTTAAAATGTATTCATGATCAGTGATTGAAGCTGACTGGTTCACACTGGCAGAAATATCTCTCTTGTTAAAAGCACAAGTAATCTGCTTTTGGGTGGAATCTTCCAATAAGAAAAATAAATGAAAAAGAAGGTAGGAAGTCAAACCTGTGCTATCATCCAATAGTGATCAATGACATCATGTAAAGCCAATTTGGACACAAAACCAGACATTTTGAGACTTTCTTTGTCCCCAAATTGAGGAAAGAAAGCCTCTCGATTGCCAAGGCTGTTGCCAATTTGTGTTTGCTCACCATCTCCCTGGCATCATCTAGTCAGTCACTGACGACAATGCTGGTATGCAGGTTGGCATGGCGATGGCTATGATTTGGCCGCGGAGAACCTCCTTTTGAGTCTGTGCCGACAGATTCTTCTTGAGATTGATGCTGCAGCCAAGTGCTCACAGGGTGAAGTCGAGTTCTGCAGCTGCAACACTCGCCTGCGGTTGTTGGCGAAAAACATTTGACTGGAGAGATGTCGTGCCCCATCACAGTGATTGTCATTCCTTCAAGCAAAATTGGATTTTTAGAAGAGCAAAAAGCAAGAGAAAAAAACTAATCATGAGAAATGTCACAAGAAAGTTACTTCACAGATGCCTCAAAATGCCTACGGGAGGAAAGAATCATGCATTTGATGTCGTTTTCCCCATAAACTGAGAAAATCTGGTACATGCAATACAATGTATACACACAAACCCCACACGACAGATGGATTTACATCAAAAGTAAAAAGAATGACAAACCATCATTTCATTAAATCAAATTATGAACACTATTCAAGAAATCTGTCATATGACCTTTTTGGCTATTAAAAAAAAATATATATATTTGGCATCCTCTCTGAGAGGTCCTATCTCAAGAAACATCTTGAAAATCTGTATTTTTCCATATATAATCATATAGTTGGTGCATTTGCTAGTCCTCGATGTCCCAATTACAAAGCCTACGCTAGCATCCATATGTTGTGGAAAAAGTATGGTGAGAGCTGAGACTTTACTGCTGATATTATCTGTAGGAAAGTTAGCATCTTGTGAATCCCAGTGTAGTAATGGTGGCCAATATAATGGTGGAGAATCGTTAGGCCTATGTGATGTCTTGAAACAGTTTTCAGGAAACTCTGGAGAAATTCAAAGGATAAGTGATGATGTGTGCATGGTTTATTTCAGGGTAGATTCTGATAGTCTCCCCCAAGAATGAAGTCAGAGCTAAACTCTTGTTGTGTGCTCAAGGAATTTGGTTGAATTTTAGTTCAGTTGGTGATGACTCTGAAGTTTGTAGATGCTGCCAACCAACAAATAAATTCAAATTTGGACCCTTAACCCCAGTCCTCAAACCCACCAGTTACCTCTCCTCTAGACGCTCCATTGTGAAGACGAAAACTAACACCAGAGCCGACAAGCATTCAGCAGAATTTTGTGGAATGCATGCATGCAAGACAGGGCCATTGTCTTTATAACAGGAGAAAACAAGGTGATGATTTCTGCCGTATGTTCCAATACAGCTGCTATGCTAATTGGTGGGAGAAATTGCAAAATTTTGAGGATCACTCAGTAATTTTTGTCATCTCATCTGTCAGTTGACCTTGTTGATAGTTGTCAGGCTTTAGGAGAATGAAGAGGGGAAGGGGAATTGAGCACCTGTGTGTCGTGCCCTTTAGAGTATTAATTGGTTCCGATGTGCAGTGACTTGATCGTGTACTGTGTGCCAGTATGTGGGAAGTGGAGTGTGCTTTGTCGGTGAAGAACGCTAACGTGTGCTCCCTCACACGCCCTCGCCCTAGGCTATCCGCCTCCAGCCTACGCCTTGTGCGGCGCTGGCATGGGACGCGGCTCCGCTTCCAGAGGCCGGCCGTCGAGGGCAGGCTCCGTGGGCATGCCGTCGCTTCCGCACTCAGGTAAAAAAAGACAAAAGAAAAGAAAGAGATTGAAAAAAAAAGAATAAAGAGAAAACTACACAATAATAACAACTCCTTTGCACTCCTTACCAAACTTACCAAAGTAACAAAAGCATCCTCCGCCACTGAACCAGAAAGTTCTTCTTCCCAACCCCCCAACCCCTCAACCCCCCATGCCCACCCTTATCCTCACCCCTTGGAAAATAATCACTCCCATCTTTTATCCTGTTTTCGAAGTTCCCTTTGAAGCTTGTCTATGATCTGGTCAGACTTGTCGGTTTACGGTGTGCTGGTTTGTCAGTTGGTCGGTTTGTAGTTGTTAGACAGGATGGTACGACTTGGTGTGAATTTCATTCATTTATTCATTTGTTTCTCCATCACATCAATTTGATCTTTCATTGCACATTTTTTATCATGTCAGAATCCTTGCATCCCACAGAAAATGCTTGGAATATTTTGGGTTTTCTCATCCCTTTTATAATTCTCTAAACTTTTGGGAAAATGGAGGGATATTTTGGTGTTCAAGGAGTATACTGTTTAGATCTGGAGTCTATAATTATGGTTACATTGTTCTTGTTCTGGGCTCTTCCACTCTATGAATGGTCAAATCTTCAGTACTTTGTGCAAAGAAAAAGAGACTTGATAAAGGTTTGCTTTTTTTCTGTTACTGGTACTCCCTGTAAAAAAGATCATATCCTCAATCTGTATTAAATTATGCAGTTGCATAATGAACACTAAGTAAAAAAGAAGGAACTGACTCGTCTTGCATCTTTCCAGGCAGTTTATACAACTACCGAAATGTGCCTGTCGACAGCTTAACATTACCCTGTCCAATTCATGTGTGCTGTGCCTTACAAATACTCACATTTTATGGCCATCAAGTAAGCGTAATTCCAGCTACCCACATTCACATACATTCATGTGTGGTTCTGAGATTGACTTTGGCTAATGCATGTTCTTGAGATTTCATTTTTTAAATGGTTACCTATTTACTTCGCATCACCAATAGTGTGAAAATTTTATTCACTGAGCTTCCAATAGTCAGCTCACACTTAAACATCTATACTAATCACCCATGCTGTGAACCTGAAGTGGCTGAGCTGCCATGCTGGTATGTACGGTAGTAATTCCCCCAAAATACTGGGCCATGAATCATAAATCTAACAAACAAAACCAGGTGAAGCATTTGCATTGCCCCTGTTCAGTGATGGTTACTGTTGTGATCATCTGGACTTGTATCTCCGTTCATCTTTGTAGATGTGATGAGTGATTATCCATTTCTGAGCATAGATCCATACACCAGAAATAGTGACCATGAGATACATATAGGCCTACAGATGCACTCTTGCAAAGAAGGACCCGATGTGGATCCCTTGTATATGCGATGGGCAGATGATAGCTGGGACCCACTCTGCAATGGCTTGGGTGTTGAGCGTGGAAACCAGGGGTGCAATGAGTACAGTTAGTGAGGGTATCTTTGTTGTAATCTCCTCATTCAAAAGTATTTTTGTACCCGCATGCAAACACACACACATACACACATATAAACATAGACTCACTGATCCTTAAACATATTCATGATCACAAGGATACACACAGGCACTCTAATTTAACCCCAAAAAAAGTGCCTACAAATATTGATATTAATGCATTTTTTCTTTATAGGAGAGGCAAAGTCAGAGGGTGCAGGGGGGGGGGGGTGATGTTTTATTACCTCAGCAAATCGTTCATACTCCATTAGCATGGGGAGGATGAGACATGCTAAAATTGCCATCCTGTTCAGAAAAGATTGAACGACATGGGGAGTGTCACACTTAAAGTTGCAAGCCCTCATAAACCCCACATGATTTTTTTTTTAATCTAGGGGTTGCATTTGGTATCAGAAATGCACATTGTGACATTTTTTAGCCATAACCCCGCACGGATTATATGAAAAAAAAATGAGGAATTTCTGTGTACTGATTATTCTCCTCAGCCGATCAGGTTGATGCTTGGGGTATCATCCAACTGCCGTGAGAGAAGATAATCTAATGCATCAAGTTATTGTTCTATTTTGACCACGTGTGGAATGTTTTCATTCATTGTCTATGTGAGTTGTTTGTCATCAAGCCAGAGCGATGCAGGGCATCTTCCATACCATCCTGGCGTCTTTGTGATAGCAACGCTCAAAAAAAGACATGACTTTTAGAATGATTTTCTCCTTATTCTTTAGGTTTGGTTGGATATTGGTTCATCCGTTTGTCTGGTTTGGGGAGTGGGAAAGGAAATGGTTATGGTTTGTGAGGAGAGCAAGGGCTTGTACAAGATGGAAAAACTTTATCATGAAAAGCAGCTGCACTAAACATATGATCCCAAGAGAATGCTGTGAGAACAGACATTTGAGTGCATTTGCAATAGCTGTTGGAACAAGCCATAGCAATCGCTGCAAGCTTGCAAGTATTTACTGGATGTGGGACCAGGGACAAGCATAAGCTGAACATTGTAAGGAAAATCCTTTCCTAGTTTCACAATAAATGATTTTCAGGCCTCCACCTTGAAGGGTGCTTGATGCATTTTTTTTTTTCAAGAATAAACTTTTTATTGCTTTATGAGAATCCAGTTTTTGTTGTATGTTTGTTTGGTGGTTTTTTTTTTTTTTTGGTCTTTTTAAGGCTAAAAGACTGCTAGCCTGTTCAGTATCAATGCATTTCATAATCTTTGTTTCTTTTTCACATTCTGTTCATATGAAATGGGTGTGTGCATTATGTGTGTGCTTGTGCAAGTGTGATTTTGAAAGACAGAAATTCAATGCATTTTGATGTTGTACAATCACATGTCATTGGAACTGCATCCCTCTCAAAAAGAGAGAGAGAGAGAGAATATATATGTATATGTGATATATATATATATATGCACATGTATATATGATACTTCTGATGGTTCCAGCTGCAATGGTCTCCATGTAAATGGAGTAGCAATAGACCAATAAAATCATTGTATGGGAGAGTTTAACCTGATAGCTGAATTGGGTTGAGTGATTGACAATAACTTCATTTGGCTGAAGTTCAAGCGACCTTATCATGCAATTCATGTTGTGCGAGAGGGGGATAGGTGCTCGTTGAGTTGCCTGGTTTAGGAAATTCAACTGCTTCATATCCCTGAATCCCACTGCTCGTCCATCTTGTGTCAAAGGTCAAAGCTTATTCATCTCATTCATATATTCCATATTTTGCTCATAAATGCATTTCATAGCAAACATTGATGTTACAAGTCGTCAACTCTTTCAAAGTTTGGTCACGACGCCCGTGTTCATTTCACCTTGTACTGGAATCGGTCTTTAAGACAATCCAACCTGTCCTTTCAGGTTAGCTTCCCCTGTATGCCATAATCATTAGGTGTTAAGATTATCCATGTTATAATCGACTGACTAATCCATGCCTTGTTGGTACATGTATTAGAAAATGTCATTCTCTCGCTGGTTTGTTCTGAGAGATAAGCCGTAGCCTCTCAACCCATTCCATTTCAGGTGTATACTAATCACTAGATGCTAACCAGTGTTTTGCCTGCATATATTTACCTACACGTATCTCTGCATGCCTCCATCTTTTTCTCCTTTTAACCCTCTCCGGCTCCCCTTTTGCTCCATTTAACCCTCCCCCCCCCCCCCCCCATGAAAAAAAAAAAATGAAAGAAAGAAAGAAGCATAAGAAACATTATTCCAGACTCCAGAATCGCAGGATATAAATGAAAGAAGACCCGAGCTCTCCCGGCAGCTAACGCCGTCACTCCTCAAAAACAATTCTTGTCATCCTATTTATTCATCACCGAAATTCCACCCCACCATCATCTGCCAGCTCTGAGTTGTCCCCCTCCCCCCCCCCCCCCCCCCCCCCACCCAAGTGGGTCACGAGCCGTCTGTTCGTTTATCTGGGGCAGACAAAAAAAAAAAAAAGACTATCGGTGTATCTGGCATTGAAAGGCAGTTGGAATTAGACCCAACATCTCTCCTACCCCATCAGCATCCAGACCTCGGACAACTCGGATCCGCCGCAAAAAAGATGATGGAGATGATAAAATGGATAAGTATATGCCCGGTGGGGGAAACTCACTTTAGGTGAGAGAGAGAGTGGAAAAAAGTGAGATCATAAAAAAGAAACCCTGAAAACTTGTGAAGCACAGATGCCCCTTTAAACAAAATTAACCCTTACAGTCCCGTAAAATTAACAGAAAAGAAGGATGGTGCTGCTGAACTCATTAATCAGAATGTTTATTGTATGTGATAGAAAGGGGGTGATAGAAGGAGATTGGAATTTCCGTAAAGGGGCCAAACTTCTCATTTAACATGGCGTAGCCGGCAAACTGACCATGCGCTATCCCTTGTTGTGTTACCCCTAACTAGGGTTTCCGACATACGCCCCAGGCTATGTGATGCCGGCTGGGGTCCCTCCCACACCGGACCGCCGGGGACAGCAACCAATTACCTACTCCTACCCCGATTACGGCTCAGCGGGACCAGCGGGCCGGTCCGCCCCGCCCGCTCGCTCCGAGCCCAACACTTTGCCTCAGCAACCAGAATTTGGGAGGGACTTCCACCAGCCGGGTATGTGTTTCCAACAACAACAACAACAAGAACAGAATGACAACAGCAGCAATAATTTTGATCTCATCCTAGCTTTGTTTGTAATCCTTTTGTTTATTTTTTTTACATTTTTGTCTGTAAGTCCTTCTTTTCTTAATATATTGATGATGATTTTCAAGGGCTTAATTTGTTTAGATATTTCATTCACTTTTGCCACGATCTTGTGAGGTGGTGTAACATTGAGCAGGGAGGTATGATTGCCGGAATTAGACTTAAGAATGGGTCAGTGATATTTATGTTCGTTTATGTGTTCTACATTGGGATAGCTTGGGTTGGCTACAAATAATACAGATGTCATGCTCTTAGAGGGAGTTATTGTTAAGAAGAAGGGGCAGGGGGGACTTTAATTGCTTTGAGAGTTTAGGTGATTTGCGCCCTCCCCATCACACATTCACACTTGATTCGCCCCTCATTAAATACACTCTCGGGAACCCCCCAGCACACTTCCCATCCTTCCCACATTGATTTGTTTGACATGGAATCCACTTTCACTTCTCAAACACCCCCCCCCCCCCCCCCCTTATTAGTCTCCAAACCAGCCTAGAATAGACCTTCATAGCACTATATCTCCTCCTGTAAATGACCAGCATGCTTCATCAAATAGAAGCGTAGCCTGTCGCCAAGACATTTAACAAAATTTGCAACCTCTAATCGGAGAGAAAGTAGTCATAGCAGTGTAGAAGTAGTAGCTACAGTGGTGGTAGTAGTGTAGTAGAAGTAGTAGTAGTAGAAGTAGTTGTAGTAGCAGATTTTCATGTAGTAATAGCTGCTTGCTGTTGTTTGCTGTGAAGATGAATATATTGTTTGAGTTGCAGAAATGATTATATCTATATGTTCACATATATCCACATATATTTGTATCCTGAATATTCCAGTTGAAAATCATATTAATTTCTGTGTGATATGATTTGTTCTGTGCTTCCCTAGATTTAGATTGATATGTACTGATCATTTTACCTTTTTTTTTGCTGTTTAATGTAAGTGTAAAAAGTTGGTATGCTTGTTTTGTATCCCACATATGTACATAGACACGTAAATGCACCTCTAGCTTGTATAATCCCATTAATACTGATATGTATGGTAGTACTAAACAAGTATTATATATCATCAAATGTTTTGATATGTACATGTACATTTGTAACATTTGTATTATGCAAAGCAATTTCTAACCCAGCAATATTTCTGTACCTTTTTTTTTTCCTTCTTTCTTTTCCAATACTCTCCGTTGGGTGTCAAAAAAACCAACTCGTGGTGATGCGTCTAAACACCAAACAGTGATGCCGAATAGCTACCAACCGCAGAGCTATGCCCCTTCCCCGTCGCCGGTCAACAACCGCTACAACACGACCAACAGCCCGGGTCCCATGGACATCTACGGCAGCTCCGCCCAGGACCAAGGCATGGGGGGAAACTTTGTGCCCGCTGCCAGCCCTCAACCGACCCACGGATTCGGCATCGGCACCCAACCGGTAAAAACCCCCTCCTCACTTCTCTGTCAACATTTTGGCTTCTAAAATCATTTCCGCAGAAGATAGACAGATATTGACTCTTTTCAGCTCATAACATTTTTTTTTTGTAGTGCTTCCATCCTACAGGATAGTGGAGGCATTATTTTGTGTTCCTTCCCTTAGCTGTAGGTAGACCGTAAATGTTTCGTAACTGTTTCCGTTGAGGATATATAATACATTCATGTCGTCAGATTCTAGAGCAACAACAAAAGAGGGCAATATAGATGGACGGTGAAATTTTTATTCACAAAATTTTCGCACCTGCAAAATAATTCAATTTTGAATAGCATCATCATACATCATCATCATCATCTTGTAGATGTGAATCCTGAGTTTTCATTTTGCAAACTAGATGGCGGGAAAAATACACACATTGTGTAGTGTCATGATCAGTGGAACAATAGTTTTGGGTGGAGTGAACAAGTTTTGCTGGCATCCATGAGTTGCTCGGAAGAAAAGGAGTTGCTGAACTGGAATCTACTTCGTAAAACGAGTGTCACAGTCATCCTCTCCCGATACATAACACTCAAATCACGATAATAAAAATTCTCACCAAAATCAGAATTACCATCATCAGCTGAGGAGTGCAAAGAAAAGTTCAGGAGAGAACCATTTTTTTTTCAATGCTTCTCCAACTTCAAAATTATTTTCATATTAAATGGAGGCCACCACTGCACTAGTAATTCCTGTACTTCATACTGTTTTTTTTTTTCTCTCTGTCATTTTTTTTTTCACCCATAGCTTCATGTAGACAACTTTGCAGGCAAATTAAACAAAATTTATTTCTCTAGGGCTTCTTTTTGTTGGTTTGTTTTTAATTTATATCATTTGGTGCTTTGTTTTTATAGATGTCATTCATGCTCGTAGAATTGAATTTTTGGGTTTGTCTGTCGCCAAATTGATCCAAAAAATCACAGTTTCCTTCATACTGTCCATTTTTATTGTCTTTGATTTGGGAACACATATTTTGACGTAGCATAAGAGCTGACTCATTGAGGCTTAATAGTCTCAATATTAAGGCGGCACATTCAAACCAGACCTCGGTCTGTAGTCTCAAAAGTCTAATGAAAAAAACAACAACAACAAAAGTAGATGTGTGTGTTTATATATTGGTATGTTACCTATGTAAATCTTGATAATTGTTTCTGGTCCCGAAATGAAGCAATAGCATAGCGCCATCGTTTTGTGTCCAAAAAGTCTCTTCTCCCTTCTCGTGAACAGTTTCTTCCTTGTTCGATCAGAAATTGGGCTGAAATCATAGCTGCTATCACAAATTTATTCATATATATATATATATATATTCTAAGGATGTGCTGAATTAAAAGGCCAATATTTCATTTGTATGCGAATGTTGAGGGCATCCCCTTATCAGCAGAACTGCCAAGTACCTCCCTGATTCTGCAGGAGTCTCCCTGAAAATGTCAGAATCTGTTCATGTCTGAATAAGAGAATATTAAAATCTCTCTTAAAATCCCTCTTTCATCATATCAAAGCTTCATTCAATATTGTAGCCAGTCTTGACTAATTGTGGTCTTTGCATTATATAATCATAAAAAGAATAGAATAACACTTATTATACTCCTCGAGTTTTTCCTCTGCAAATATATATATCTTTTCTTTCATATTTTTTTTTTCTTTCTTTATTTGGTGAATATATCTCATGGCTGAAATCATTAACGACTTAAGAAGGTAAACACCCTTCTCCTTGATGCTTGAGAAAATGATGTTAATGGTGCTGTATATAGCTTTGGTGCATTGACGTAGTTATCTTATTACATCCACAAGAAACCGGTTGAGCTCTCTTGAGATCATTATACATTGGTACTTGGTTGAAAACAAGTATTCCTTTGGTCATAGTGTCCACCATGTATTGTTCTCCCCCCCATGCCAGAATCGAATTTCAGTAGAAAGGTGCTAGTCCTCTGCTAGTGTTCCCCTGCCACCAGCCAATCAATACCACCCAGCCCCGCCCTATTGCCCTCGCCCCCTTCCCCTTGCCCCCAGCCCCTCCCCGCCCCCATATCACATGACACCAAGCACAATTCTGTTTTACCCCTTTACACTCTTCCTCAGAGAGCACCACAAGTAAATTCCAGTAGTGTCTAGCCATGCACTAACACTCCACCTTACTTGAATATATCTGTAGTGTATTTTTTTTTGCTAGTTTCACACATTCTTTGCCTGACTTACGAACAAATTTGTGTGTTTATCAAAAGAAAAAAAAAGCATCAAAATTGTAGAATAATAGATTTTTCCTCTTCCTCGTCATTGCTCAAGCCACATTCCATTGTTTTCATCATTCTCCAGCTTGGTGTATAGTGTATTTGTTTGTTGTTGTTTTTTTCTTTTTTTTTCAAATTCCCATATCCCAACAAGTTTAATAGCCTACATGTGTAGCTTTCCCCTTGTTAGAGTAGATGGATTGAATTGTGCAATTGTTGTTGTAATTTTAGTCAAACATGTGTCCATCCTTCATATTTTTGTTGTTGTTGTTTCACCGGATTTTGCTCCTTTTTTTTGTGAGTGTTCAAACTGAAAGAGTATGCAAAGCTTTTGGACTTTGTGTGTTTTACGAACTAGAGCTGATTTTGATAATGTGAATGCTTCTGTTTGTGCAAGCTCATAATGAAAAAAAAAAATGAATAATGGGTTTTCTTCGCTAAACATCCCACTGTGCAAACAAATTGTGTAGTTTTCCCCAGTTCGAGACCAAATTTGAAGGTTTAATGCTCTGTTTTATATAAGCCCACATAGTAAATTCTAAAAATCTAGCTAGTCTTAAATTTCATACAATGGCTGAACGAAAGATGTTTCTTCCGTTTCAACTTCTGAAAATAGTTTGTATCCTTCCACCCTCTTCCACAAAAGGAAGACAAGAACAGGATGAACGTAATCAGTATATTTGTGAAACTATGCCACATTGTAGAAAGGAAAGTAAGTATGTATGTTTTTTTGTTTGTAGAACAGTGGGAGACGAAGAAAACGTTGCCTCTCTCAAAATATTAACTCAAAAATTTCTTTCTTGCCCCCATTTCTCCCCCTCTCCTCTCTCTCTTTCCCCCGTGTGTATTTGTGTCTGTCTCTTTTTCATCCTTTCACGTAATTTTCCCTTTGTACTTTCTCTATCATGTATTCCCCTTCACATCTCTCTTGTCCCTTTCCCATGTTCGTCTTTTTGTATTACTTACATCTCTGTAAAACCTTTATTTTTTCTTCCTTTTTTTTGTAACACTCTCATTTCCTGGTTATTTCATGATTGTCATGTATATATTTTCACATTTTTTTCCTCTGTTTCTTCAATGTATATCTTTCCTGTCACTCTCGTACTAAATCCTTCCGGATGAACTTTCCGATGTTATAATCTATTCCTTTGTCTTTCTGTTTATATATTTCTTTGTCACTCAATATATCACACTCTATTCTTTCTTGTGTCGTTGCTATGGTAACCACAATCCCTCTTCTTCCTCATCTTCTTCTTTTCTTCTCTCTCCTCGTTCATCTCTCCTCCCCTTCTCCCGTCTGTCGCTCGTCCTCCTGCTGCTCATGATGTGTGTACGGTATCCATGGTTACAGGGTTTGATGGCCAATTACCACAATGGTTACATTCACTGAGAGAATCATCGACCGATAAGGAGGCTGCAAGGTATATTCACTTCACTAACATTTGCTTCACTAATCTTCTGTCGTTTTGTTCTCTGCCACAAAATCAAAAGTAAAATGATTTTTTTCTGTTTTTTGTGGTGTTGCTTGTAGATAGATTGCTTTTCCTACATTGTCACTGGCTTTTTTTTTCTACCCCAATGATGATGCTTCAGATTTTTTCCCCTCATGTTTGTCTTTTTCTTTCAGATTTTTTTAGGTAACCTGCATGGTTTTGTTTTTCTGCCCTCTAAAATTGTGTAACAAATCTCATAACCTGTATTATTTCTTTATGTATTGATTTGCTAGAGGATATATGTGATGTTGATTTCAAAGAATTTGCAAAATTTCTCCATTTTCATTTTTGGCATCAAGCTGAAATTTCAAGATATCCATTCTTCTATTTTTTAGCCGTTATCAATATGTCACAGGGCAAATTCTTGTTTTAAGTCATGTTGTGAAACAGAGAAGATGGCTCAGTGACAGTTTCGTCAAAAAGAGACCCTGTGATTGGCTAGTTGATTTGGTTTTGTGCAACATGTCATACTTTACAAAGCTGATTGGGTAGTAGATGTCACATCAGAATATTTTTACCCAGAATATTTTTACCCTGTAAATATAGCCGAAGAAATTTCATAAACTGTAACCTTAAATATGTAGACTCTGAGACCCCCAGCAGTATTACGTGTGTGTGGAGAGAAACTTTCTTTTTTAATTTTGTGTGCAGCCATCATGTCACGCCTGGCTTGTTGGGCATAGATATTTTCTCATCCTTTTTATGCATTTTAACCCGATCAATACTCATACTGTGTATGTGTGCATGTGTCCACTCATACTGTGCACCCTTTTGATTCCTTTGATTTGGCATTTGATCTAAGTTATGCCTTTATTAAGGCAGCAATGTGCAAGCACAAGTTTAGTTTGATAATTTGCATTACAGTTGCTACTGATGGCATCAACATTGTGATATGACCTTTTTTTTCAATTCCAACCGAGTAAAGTTTACTGTTCTATTTCAGCCCCGATTGCAGTGGTTATTACCATCTAAATTGTTCATTGAGTTCAGTCATAGCAATAGGGCACAAATCAATTTTCTTGGTTTTTTTTTAATTCAGTTTTTAAGGCAGTAGGAGCCGTCGTATTTCCACTGTGTCATTTTTAGTGAGCATCACTTTTTCTTTGGGGGGGGGGGGGGGTTTGGGGACCATTTTTTTAAAATCATTGAGGAGTAGAAGGCATATAAGAGAGAAAGAGTTTTCAGTATTTACAAACATGGACATGATTTGAGAACGTCCATTTCCCAATGCCATCCTTGGAAACATTTGCCCGCCGGGTCCTAATTTAGCAAACATCCTGTTTGGGCAACCAAGACCAATACCTAGAAACCATAAATCATAAATGTGGTGTTAGCACTGTCCTTTTAAGTATTATTAATATTTTTGATTTATGAATTTAATTCAGTGATTATTTCAAATTTATATTTATTATCATTCATTGTTGGTATTTCTGAAGCTAGAATGAAAACTTCTCTTTCATGTTAGCATTGTTTTGTCATATACCATTATTCATTTTGGTTGAAGAATGATCAAAATCAATTTGTAATTGACTCTTAAATTAACAACACATTTGAGAAGATTTGAATTGAAATTTATCTATGTAATGGGTAAAGTCTTGTTTAATTCTTCGCTTTTTTAGATTTGAATGTCAGTGTACAAACTCAGCAGTCTGAAAGAGGCGATAATGGATATTTGATTACTAGTAGTTATCAGTACAATATACATATATATCATCGCTTGCCTTGCTGAAAGGTCCTAAGGCTTGAAGGTTTGAAAATCACACACACACACACACACACACACACACACACACACACACACACACATACACACAAATTATTGTTACATCATATGAAAGAGCTTTAAAACTCTGTTAAATTATATTTTCACAAACAAAAATTTAATTTGGGGAAGAAATTTCATGCCAGGCAGGCAACAATATATATATATATAAACAATAGAGCTGTTCAGGGCATGCTGTTTGATGTTCATAAATTTAGAAATAGTGGGATTAATTTCAGTGGGATTTATTGATCACTAATTTTCTTTTTAAATGTGTGGAATTTTAAGTATGTGAGCATAAACTTAGTTGTCTTGCTGTTTGTGTTCTAGAGATTAACAAAGAGCTAAAGATTTTCTATCATTTCTCTCTGTATCTTCCTCGCCCCCCCCCCCTATTTCTTTCTCCTTCTATTTCCTCCTTCTCCCTATCCTACCTGTTGGTGGCAGCAGACAGGGTACGGGTCAAGTCATTTTAACACAGTCTCACATGGACGGAATTACTGAATCCAACCAGAGGCCAGCTCTCACGTATATAGGCCGGTGTCTCTCCACACTCCTCCCTTTCAGGACCTGGAACTAATTACTTGGGCTCTCCAGACGAGGCTCGCTTCTTCTGCGCAGAGGACCGGGCTCTCTTCTACAAAACAACAAGATGATCAGCGACTTTTTACGACGAGGGGGGTTGGGGGTACGAGAATCAAGAGGGGAGGAAACGACGTACTTGTGGAGAACTGACAGTATATGCTTTAAAACTTGTAGCCAGGGCTAACCTGGCACTATTTATCAATATTTGTATAAATATTACTGTGTAAGTTTTCTCCAAATTTTACTCATAAAAGATTTCAAGTTGGATAATGAACTTATTGCGTAAACTGTATGGTAAGAAGTTTTGTTTTTCTATTCACTTTTCGTTTCATTTTTGCACTTCGCATGGCACATTTTTTTTTTCATGTACCATTTCAAGCAGCCAGCAATTGATAGCATTTTTTTAATGAAACTGTTGATTTGAAGAAATACTCGGCAATGTGGGAATATCAACAACTTTAAGTGTGTATATATATACATTTATCTTTAATATTTCTTTTACGTAATGTTACTTTTTAAGTATAATGCTTGTATCGCTTGCTATTCTGTACAATTGAAAAAGTTGTGCAGCATGAAATATGCTCAAATGCAATGAAATCAAGAAGAGAGAAAGAAAAATTGCTACCGTTTTTGTGATGAAATATTTCAGAGCTATTATATTTTAGCATAAACGATTGACTGGAACCCATTTCAGTGTAGACAGAGTGGGAGCGGTGTGCAGAATTCAGACGTTTAGCCCAAACGAAAAAATGACATCCCCCCAGCATGGTCTGGATGTGAATCTCCTTCTATCAGCTGTACCAGTTGAAGAAACAACACTTTTGGACAAGGTTGTGACAAGCAGGAACACATCCGCGTAAAAAGAAAGAAAGATATCAAACAGAACAAAACAGAATGTTCTTACCGCCCTTGCCTCCCCTACGGTGTGGTTTAATGTCACCTCGATTGGTGTTCGTGGAAGGCGTTGCAGGGAGAGACAAACAATACGAGAACTATTCAGTTTTCTTTCATTTCCTCCTGTGGTTCAAACCTCAGAAGGAGATGTGAGCAAGACCAGACTTCTCTGTGTGAAGAACTCCAAGAAAGGGAGATCTATTATTGGCTGAGGAAAGCAAGGCTCGTTTGAGAGGTCACTTTTGATTGGTCATGTGGGTGCTCTAGGACGATATTCTTAACATGCCCCATGCATCCCCCCAGTGATGCTGTCCCATAGTATCCATTCATCAGGTCATTTTGGCAGAATGGGCACCACTGGTGACCGCTCCAATCAAGATGTGAGCCTAACGCCCCCCGCCCTTCCGTCTCATATTGGGATTCCCCCCACCGGGGAGGAAGACAA
This sequence comes from Diadema antillarum, assembly GCF_040938485.1. Lineage (NCBI taxonomy): Eukaryota > Metazoa > Echinodermata > Echinoidea > Diadematoida > Diadematidae > Diadema > Diadema antillarum. The sequence goes on from NW_027271517.1 coordinate 181,827, forward strand.
ATGGGGAATCGATACGCGTGGTTGAACCAATCTCACAGTTGCCAAAAGCGGTTTCCAGCCGGCTACTGGGAACGCTAAAAAAACGGGAGAACCTCAAGAGGATTTGCTCTGCTCTCCATCACTTTATCAATGGTTCCACATTTGTCTTCCCCCTCACGCTTAAGTCCTCTGCTTAATTCATCAATCAATACAGGACAACCGCCCCTCCCCCCTAGGCCCCCCCTATAGGCCGATCCAGTGGCCCTTTGGGTGAAATGTTGAGCAAAAGGATGCCTTTAGGCTGATCCAGTGGCCCTTTGGGTGAAATGTTAAGCAAAAGGATGGGAGGCGAGGGTGATGAGAACCCTACATGTCAGGCGCGTGGTACGTTTTGGATAAACTCAGCCAGAGACTTAAGAAATGCCTTGGTTTGGGAATTTGTGAGAGTGGAGAGAGATAACGAGCAGACCAGGCAGCACCAAACTCTCCGATGCAATATCAGTGTTTACAGTAGATAGTATTAATACAAGATTGCTAGTTTTAACAAGAGTGCATGTATAAATAAATTATACAAGTGTTTTCATCTGATTTTACCCAAAAAAAAAGAATGCACAAAGAGCTATTTCACAAACATTCTGATAGATAATGGAGAAGAGAAAGAATTATTTTAATCTGTACAACTTTTGTAATTCTCAGCAATATTTAAGAAAAATTGAAATTGCCAAATTTGTTTGTGTGAGATTGATTTTTTTTTTCTCCTCTGCTTGGTATTGTTATTTGTATCATGTGTTTTTAAGAAAAATGAAAAATGTGTTTTTTGAAGGTGATGTCGGCAGTTAATTCTTTATTTTCCTCTATCTGATAAGGCTGTGTGTTCCAGGAATCTGACCTCTTCAATGTCTGTACAAAACAAAAAAATACAAGCTAATGTGGCAGGATGACTATCGTACTTGAATTTCCTCATTCAAAGAATGTATATATCCACTCCGCTCTGAATGCAGAGAGCCAAATTAACACAAGTATATGTTTGCATTCGGAGCTTTGAGTGTGGACCTCGGATCATGTGCCATGGTGATTTCACGCAGATGATGAGCGATTGCCATCGGCAACGCTTGCGCATCGTCTTGTACTTTGTGGATCACAACCAAACTCGTCGGAGACTGTTCTAAAATCATGTACTACAAATATTCGAGCGTAAAAACCGAATTGGGTGGGTTGGAAAGGAGCAACAAATCATATCTGTAAATAATGGAAATGAAAGAAGAAAAATTTACTCAGGTTAAGGTTATCTTTCGTCTGATATGCGTTGGAATAGGAGGCGACAGACCCAATATCTCTCCGTTTCTGTGCCATTTTTTTGGAACGCTGAAGGGCGTTGGCGGTGGGAGATGGCCGCTTAACGCCAAACGTGCGGAAGAAATCAGCCAACACCTGCACTCCAATGTGTCTCTGTCGTGTGTGTCTGCCTCGTTGTGTGTGCGTGGAGTGGCTGCGAGCGTGTGAGGATGTGTGTGCAGGCGCACTGTGCATTTGGCTCATCGTATCTTTCTTTGTCGTCCGTCTGTGTTTCGTGTCTCGTCCTTTGTCGTGTCAGTCATACGATGGCGCTACGTCTCTTGTTGTGTGGTCTGTATGTTTGTGAACTTCCTTCCTCAACTCAGGGTTGAAATAGTAAAAGAAAAAAAATAGAAATACATTTGACGAAGTTGTTTCAACATTAATTCTCTTTTCTATAGACGGTGTTTTTTGGAAAGAAAATTCAATGTTTCACAAATCAAATCAGTATAGTGGAATGATTGGTATTGTATTGTAGCCTGCTTCAGAAAATTAGCAGTGTTTTGACTGGTCAGTTACGTTCTAGCCATTCAGTTCTCTATATTTACTTTTCTTCTTTTACTGAACTTCATGATCCTCCTATGAGTTTCCTAAACATTGCCCAAACATAATGTACATTGGAAATATCCAGAGAAATGTGTTCTTGTACTAACCTGAAAAGAAAAAATCAACAAAAAAGTGCCAACGTAATTGTAAAACATTGATAGGGTCCATTCACTGTCCGATATGATGTATTTTTATTATTTCAGAGATCTCAATAATTTTTTTGTCGAAAATTCGGTCCGTGTTCGGTTGTTGTGTAAGTCTAGGTCATATGATTGTAGATGTGTCGTCATATGAATTCATTTTTAAGGATGACTACAGTAAACTCTATTTCATTTTTTGTTTTCATTTCTTTTTAGGTGAACTCAGACAATGTTTTCTTGATGCATATAAGGTTCTGCTATTCATTTTACTATTGGTTGTGTAAGTTTAATTCACACTTGTGTACATTTATTGGTAAGTTATTGTAGCTATGAACTAGTTCTTTGGGTAGTGACTAGACATGTAGAGACGTAGATGGTTGTAATAGGTGGTTGTTGTGATAACGTAGTTTGTGCACTTGGATTAGTGTGTATACCATGTATCGGTGTAAGAGATTAAGATATTGTAGATAAAACTGTACAATTCGTGATTTTTGAAGTGATGTAGTGAGACAGAATGAGGAAGTGATATACCTATCAAACGGTACTGCACATTCTTCATTCTCATTTGTTCCCATTCCTGTCCCCCCCTCCCCCAAGAAACAGAAAAGGAAAAAAGTTTCTATCAAAATATCTGCTATGTCTATATCTTCTATATATGCACGGTTCAGATATCAAGTTTTGCTGTCAGTGGCTATTTTATACTTTAGTCTAAGAAAGACGAAGAAATAAAAAAAAAATTATTGTGGTACATCTGATATGGTAAAATTGCCAGTAATCATGGCGTGGTAATTGGATGCGTCAGAAATCTTGGCGAGGGAATATCGTTTCAAGCTTTTCTGATTCAGACATTGCCACTCGGTTGTAGCGACAACAACAGCAAAAATGATGAAAGGTTAATGCAACGGTGGGCCTTGACTTATTTTATGACACAAAACTGCCCCCAAGGTCAAAGGTCGAAGGTCATGATGTGTTGTCAGGTATTTAGTTGAAGGCATAGCTGGTTGCTGAGAAGTGAAACTGAACATTTCACTAAAGAGTGTTCATTTCATCAGAAGTTTGTGGTCATTATGATGGCATGTAAACAGTTTTTGTGGAGACAAAACGTTACCCATATCCAGTGTGTAAACTTCCACCATTTCAGAAAAAAAAAAGAAGAACAAAATTCTCACTCACATTAGCAAGAAGTCCTGTGCCAAAAGTGTTCCAACTGTTGGCTGCACATTACACCAAGAGTAACAGGTGGATTAATCCTAGTTTTCTGTCTAATAAATAAACATGATTTTTTTTACTATTAATATTTCTGGCTCTAATGGTTATTTGGGAAGAGAGGGGAGCTGAAAAGAGTGAGCAGGGGATATTAGCCGAAACACAAGGAAATCAAGACGTGATTCCTCGCCAAGCTGAGGTGATTCACGCTTAATGCACACTCCTCACTCGATTCCCAAGCAAAGTGTGCCTTAAGATGCATTGATGATGCGTTGCGAGTTTTTTCTTTGGGCAGTGTGTCACGAAACAGAGACAAAATGTCAACAGACAGCTCTTGTCGAGTGCCGAGTTAGAACTGGTGCGGTGCAGAACGCACCGTAGATTATGCAACAAAGATAAAAGAGATGAGGAGATTGAGCAAAATTTATGTCTTTGCATAATTGGGATTTTTGTAAAATCTTGTAGGAGCACTTGAAATTGACCGACATTAACTGACGGGGTTAGATTCACCAAGGAAAGATGCCTACGTCGGCTCCCATTGGTGAATGAATAATGCCCAGTGCATCGGGGAGGAATAAGTGAAACTGTGAAGGAGCGTAGACTAGTTACAAGAATGAATTCAGTGCGTGGTTTCTCTTTTTTCGTCAACGAACGGTGTCAGAAAAAGGTATAAGCTGTGTATCAGACCACTGGCGGTGCAACCATGTCATATGTACCCGACTCAAAGGGGCCGTTTCCCCCGGGGTTGCTTCATTCTGGATGAGAGCAGTGAAAAACAACCAAAACGAAGGTCAGAGGTTAATCAGAGGTCAGAGGTTAATCAGAGGTCGGAGTGGAACAATTTTAAGCTCTGTGAAGAGATGTGACCTTTTGGATTTCCAATGTCGAGTTTCACTATCTTGTATAGTTTTCTGAACTTGGTGTGTGTCTGGTTCACTGCTTTCATTGAGAATAATACGCCCCGGCGGATTTTTCCCCTTTAAAAAAAAAAAAAAAAAAGAAAACCGTGGCTACCTCAATTCCGCCACTCATAAAGAAATCAAGAAATGGACTGTCACCGCAATGGTGATGATGAATTAAAAGGAAAGAGAATTATGAAATTAAAAAGAAAAAAAATCTTCATGGTGACTAATGCATATATTGACTTATATATGATATTGATGATGCGTGTAAATTTAGCAGCTCTGCAGTAAAGTTCTTCATTTGAGACACATATTTATACTCTGCTTATACCCTCACCCCAAAAATTCTCTTTGCAAAAGAAAGAAAAACAAACAAAAAAAAAGATAGCAGCTACGTTAGGTATCTTATCTTCACTTCAATTTTTATGAAAATGTCTGTAACAACATGAAAGACAAATCAATTTATATATTTACGTGAAATGAAATTTTACAAGAGTCGTGGTACGTTCAGATCCAATTTGTTCTTCTTATTTTTTTTCCTAGTTCTTTATGTTCTTCTCTCGTAATCTCAAAAAGACGCGTGAGACGCAAACAGGGTACCAGGGCGTTATTATGCAAAGAGTCTTGGTTGTCACTGTCAATTGTAAATTTGCATTCGCGTCTTTGTCTAATGATAATTTATTTATATATATTTTAGACAGCAAGGGACGGGGAGTGCACGGGTGCGTGGCACCAAGACTCTTCACTGGTCAGCTGTATGCGTCTGCACCAACAGAGGGCGCCCCATGAACTTCTCATAGTCAAATCTCCAACTCACGGGTATCCACAGTAACAATCTGACAGAGGAAAAAAAAAATGGCTTGTACAAATATTTTCTGGAGAAGCTCTACTTCACGTATTTGCCTGGGAGACGTACCTCGTGTTACTTTCAAAACAGAAGATTTAATAGATCGGGGAAACATTACCGGGGAGAGAGAGAGTGAGAGAGAGAGAACATAATATATGGGATTTTTTTTTCTCTGATGAATGTGATTTATGATGAACATGATTTTTAAGTAAAAAAAAAGAGAGAAGATAATTTTATGTCGAAATTGTACATATGGAGAAAATACCAAAAATGTATTATTGACATTACATCAGTGGGCTGGAATGTAGACTAAGCAGGTAGAAATCGTAGGCAGGCCTTTCATGACTAATGTACTAGGCAGGATGTAGTTTAGTCTTGATACCAAACAGAATCAGACCCAAAGAAGTGCAACATAGTTTTTTTTTCTGTTTTTGTTTTTGGTAATACTAGCAGGTCTCAAAGGTCTATTATTTTTTCTCTCTCTTAGACAGGTCGTATTTTCAGAGAAGCGTGCCAAGCATGCATCTCTACTGCCTCCATTCTTCAGTCCATAGAAGGGAATAGAGTCGCAGACTTGAATCAAGAACTCGAAAAGAACAGAGTTGATATTTTTCGAGTTACCTTGATTTTTCTCTGTCAATAAATTATGAAGATGACGCCAATCAGACAAAAAAGGGAGAATTAGATTGGATATTAGTGCTGATTATTTATACTGATGGTTGTCAGCGATATATATATAGATGTGTATTTTCTTCTTTTTGGACTGAAGAAAGCAGGTAGTATTGTGAGAACCATCTTTCGCGTCATGACGAACCATTCACATGAGTGATGTCCCTTGCTAGAATAAAAAGAAACACATCCAAACTCCTGGGTATAAGACTACCTTTGAGGGGAGAAAACATAGGGACTGGCATACGAAATATAGAGATATCTTTCGACTGAGAACGAAGAGGAAAAAACAAAAGTTTTCTAAGAAAAAAACTAAAAACATTTTGCAATTGTACAAAGGCTCTACTCGTCTGTGGACCAACAAATCTGAACTCGATCATGTATTTGTATGATTTTTTTCATGTCTGTTGATTATTTTCAAGTTCTGTATTTTCAATCTTTTGATATGTTTCGGGTTAATTTTTTTTTTTCTCTCGTTTTTTTTTTCTTTTTTTCTCCTGATATCCCGTTGTGTAGTCTCTCTCTCCAGTCTCTATGTTGAGTTTGATTTCATGTGTCTGAATGCAATTTTTGCCATCAATATCATGTTTCTGTGTATACAATAAAATTTGTATGTACACTGATTGCAGTGGCACACACAGAGACTATGTTAGTCTCCTATTAATCTTTAAGTTATTTCGAGGCAGTTACGCTACGTAGAGAGTTGCACCGACATGTATACACATCGTATGAACACTTACAAGCAAATTTGCCGAATTTGTTATGCCTCACATCATATTTTTTCTGTAATTTATTCTTTTCGTTGTCTTCACATTTTTTTTTTTTTTTGTTCTTGGTTTCATTATGTGCTGTGACATTCTTTTTTCCTATCACTCTGGTTTTTTTTTTCCATGGACTCGAAGGTTGCTTCTCGCATTGTTATGCCCTGTTTACAGATGTGGTGTGTAGATGTAAAGTTGTAGGGTAATGTTAATAAGAAATGCACTGATGAAACCACAAATGAAATGTTAAAATATTGATAATAAATTCTGTTTGACTTCTGAATAAAATGTCTCACCGCTTGCACTGTGGTGCAGTGCTTTATTGTCATGGCTGTGTGTGTGTGTGCGTGTGAAAGTGCCACCATGGATACATGAATTTCATGTTTCAAAATTCATGTGTGGTTCGTCCCGACAACCCAAGCAAACAACTACAATGGAATTCAGATATGAAAAGGTTGGATATTATACAAATAATGAATGTTTTTGAGTGCAATGGACAGAATATTTCATGAGGTGAGAGATGAAATGATCCATTCAATGGGTCAATAATCAATAATCAATAATTTCATCTTTCACCAAATGAAATATTCTGTCCATTGCATGAATAAAAATACATTCATTATTTGTTTTATATAACACTTAAAGATAGATCCTTGTCATTTGATGCTTTGTGAATTTAGAAACAAGACAGAAGGGACTTACATTTTGATGTGCATCATTGATCACACGCACACTGCAAACGCAAGCGTTTTACGTACATAGTGTGCCGGACTCTCGACGTGTGTGCAAATGGAGCAAATCGCATGTATTGAAGATTGCACAGTAAATGGAGCCACAATTGCATGAATGATGACGTAATAGTAAAATGGGACAAATGATCAATATTAAACAACCAATCAAATGACAAGGATGTATTTACGTGTTATATAAAGTGAGATACATGCCCGTGAGATAATAATTTTGTGGGTCCCATAGTGTATAACAAGATACGTGACATAATGAGGGAATTTCAGGGGTCCCAAACATCTCATTGTAGTGAGGTTTCCTTATACATTATTTGAAGAGTTTGTTCTCAAAAACCGATAAGTCCATATTTGCCAAATGGAGATACAGCTGTATATGCAATTAAAGGCCAAGAAAAATAAAGAGAATAATAAGAAAATTTTTGTTTCTTTTGACCGTAACTTCAAAACTGTACCTTTATATGTAGTGACCAATATATCATTTAAAAGGTATTGTTTTGTACTTTGACAGAGACCTTACTTCAAAATCTGCAAACATGGACTTATCGGTTTTTGCGAACAAACTCTTCATTTGTTTCACCTGTTTTTTAGCATTTTGAGGTTCTTTTGTCTCAATCTAGTGGAATGAATGGTGAATACATTCAGATGTGCTAGGTCGGGCAAGCCTCCAGCAAGCTTTGTGGTTGGTCAAGAAAAACACACGAGATTTGAACGCATCGTGAAAAGTGCTGGGGTCTGTTTTGGCAAACCAGACAAACTGTACACCCCATATATTTCATAAGGTTTTTATTTTTGCAAATTTCGCGAGTTGGGTGCTGATCACGAATTTATCAACACGCTAAAATATTAAAGGGACTGTAAAGTACTGTTTGAGGTAAGGATTCATGTTTTGAACATTCCTAAGTGAGATAATGAAAAGCCTCTTATGAAATATGAAAGAGCATCTAATTTTAAGGATTCAACGTTTATTTGATTAAAATTGGTTTTCAAATGGCTGAGATATCCAAAAAAGTGCCAATAATGAAAGGTGACATGCCCCAACTTTATTAGTATCTCTTTGTTTCACCTTGTTTTTTAATATCTCAGCCATTTCCAAACCGATTTTCATTGAATAAACTTTTGATACCCCTTAGAACTGCATGCTCTTTCACATCTCATAGAGTGGTTTCTGAATATCTCACAAAACGTTACAAGCTAAATCTTCACCTCAACCAGAACTGTACACACCCTTTAACTCTGAACCTGACATGAACTTGCCATTCAAGGGTACATTTCTCCATTCATTACTGTATGCCACAATCACTAATTTAACCACATTAAGAAATTTCTTGGAAGTCCAGATTTAAGAAAAATTTTGACTCCCTAAGCATATGGCGTATACAGTGACCATAGAGTTCACTTAACCTTTCTTGCTCGTGAAGCCATGGATGGTGTGGTGTACAGACATCTTGCTCTGTCTGTGTGTTGAGATACAGTCAACCTTGCTTAAGTCGACCTTGCGTAAGTCGAATAATCGCCCAAGTTGAAGGTCTTTTCAAGTCCTCTTCTCTTTATATTCTATTGATTTTAATCCCCCAGAAGTCGAATTTTCTCCAAGCAAACCTATTTCTTCTGTCCAAATAGATTTGACTTAGTCAAGGTTGACTGTATTTGTTTGTGATGTCATGTTTGCCTTTGCATGATGTGTAGAGATCAGAACTACCAGGGCTTCCTGATTCTGCCCGAGGCTCCTTGAAAAAATTAAAGGGATGGTACAGTATTGGTTGAGATGAGAACTCGGTTTTTAACTTTTTGCAAGATACTTAGAAACCACTTTACGAAATGTTGAAGAGCGTAAAATTCTAAGAGGAATTCAAAGTTTATTTGATGAAAATCGGGCTTGGAATGGCCAAAGTGTCCCAAAACAAAGTGAAACATAGGTGGGTTCCACCTTTTATGAGGATCGCTTTGTTTTGGATATCTCAGCCAGTTCAAAACCGATTTTCATCAAATAAACATTGCATTCCTCTTGGAATTATAATGCTATTTCACATTTCATATGAGGCTTTTCATTAGCTCAAAAAATAAGCATTAAAAAAAATTGGAAACCTCAAGCCCCATCTCAACCAAAACTGTACCATCCCTTTGAAGCACTGCACATTCAACCTCATCTAGAAAAATTCTACCCGGGGTGGATACAAATGTGTGTTAATTCTACTGTGTACATATTAGAAAGTCAACATCAACAATTATTGCCTATACGAGGTAGTTTTGCGAGGCAATTACAGTTGATATTTTGCAGGGTCGGGAGTTCAGCAGGCGACATTAGAGCATATCACGAGCATCCGGGGTTTTACATATACAGTGGACTCCTGTAACGAAATCCTCGGGACCGGCAGTTTTCTTCCGTTATATCGGAATTTTGTTATAACTGAACAAATAAACAATAGAAATACATTGAGTGGATGACATTGCAGCCCATTGCAGCCCAAATTTTTACTTCGTAATAACCAGAATTTTGTTATAACCGTGTTCGTTATAATAGGAGTGCACTGTAAAACAGGAAGGTGGGAAGAGAAGGAGTGGAATCTCTCTTCCCACCTCCCTGCTTTACATGTAAACATTCCGATCGACCACGAAGAGAAAACATTCAAGGAGGTCGCTGCGTGTCGATTACACGCACCGCAGAAGAACGCCGATAAATCAACTCATACAAGGTCGACCACTTCCAGAAGCACTACGCGTCATAACAATGATTATTCCATTTGTGCTCAATAACTGCACAGTAGCCATCAGTTATTACAACTCTCCAAATTGAAGCAGAAGCAAAAATAAAGTGTAAAAGTGTTCAGATGTTTGAAGTTCACCTGTTACAACTACACATGTATCTTTGAAGTTGGAGTTGAATGATATACATTGATGAACAATTTTTCAATTATTCGACATATTGGCGATGATCTACAGGTAGTCAAATGTGGCTTGATCTATATCATAGTGTATAGCCGTATTCACATATTTTCCTAATTTACCTAGGGGATAGGTAATAATTATGATATCGACTGGCCTTTCTTTCGGGAGGTACCAGATAAATATTGTCCGCACTGAAAGAATATTGCCCTCGTCTTCGACTCGGGCAATATGCTTTCAGTTTGGGCAATATTTTCTGGTACCTCCCTTAGGGCCAGTCAATATTATATAAAAGTTGAAGGATTTTCACTGGTCCCTCTTGATGTGACTAAAGTGAGGCTGACTGTATTTCTATAGGTTCTGAGAAGGATATAAAAGGCACAAATTGCACAAATGTTGACATTTCTGAAGGCAAATTGCAAAAAAAAAATAATAATAATTAAAAAAAAAAAAAAAAAAATATATATATATATATATATATATATAGCTGCTACATTATACTATTAAAATTGATAGGATATTTTTAACAAGTGTTTCAAAGTTCATCCTCTTTGAAACTTGTTCTTGGTAATACAAGTGGCACTTTATAACCCAGGAGTGAATGTCTAAAGTTTGTCATGACATGAAATCATGCATTACTCATTGAAATATGATGACAATAACACTGATATGACTGTAACACTGATTAACAAATATCAAGTATCTGTAGAATCGATTAGAGTCAAAAGGGACCTTGGCTTTCGATCCCAGCAGAATCTTTGTCAGAGGCAAAATGACAAACTCAGAGAGCAAACTTACACCTGTATGGAACACAGACGCGCGGCAACACAACATGCACCAACTAGGAGTAGCCAGGGACACAGAACAATAAGAATAAATTATTTGTTTATTTATCAGATAAGCAGTTCTCAGTGGCTTTTTTTCCTGTCTTTCGATTTCAGATGACAAATTACCGATATGAAAAAAGTGACTGGAAAAAGACAGCCTGCACCTTAACTTTTCTGCGAAGAGTCACTCTGTGAGATTCAGTGTATTGCAGACTCCTCATCTGTTTCTTTTATATCTGAAGACAATACAGTACAGTCAACTCCGCTAAGTCAACGGCATATATTTCGAAAATCGGCTGAGTTGATGAAACGTAGAAGTCCTAATTTACATTCATAGCCTAACATGTTATTCTTCTGTGCACGCGGAAGTCAAATGCCGTGTGAGTTGTGCTTTCCACGGCTCCATCAAGATCAACCTATGCGGAGTTGACTGTACAATGATTTTACTGGAACCTACATTTCCATGCAGTGAAAAGAAAGACTCTTTTAAAACATCCACAAAAATATGTTTGATGAGATGTTGACAAATGTTGGATTGCATTAAGCTACAATTTCCTGACCATGAGTTAGCAAAGGAGTTGTACTCAAGAATTTCATTTTTATGCATAAAGAAAATGATCTATGTTTGTACAGAAACACCAAAGCAATATTAAATACAATATAGAGGTGAATGAGTACCTAAGATATTTGTATTCAGTTGTAAGATTGTTTTGTGAACTTACTGCCTTAAATGAGAATAATAAGAAAACTAGTATTCAGAGAGTTGATTAATATGCTAAAAAACTTGTTTGGTCCAACTCGGTCACACCTGGTGTAACAGTGGCTACTCTGGGTATAAAAGGCAATACCTTGCCACTTTAAATATTTCAGTCCGAAATTATGTCAGGTATTCAAAAGCCAATATATCCACAGCAAGTTCTACATAGTCAACTACACTTTTCCATTGTGAGCAGTCTCCTTGCTCAGTACACATTGATTCGATGGATTAGAATATCAAGTCTTATATTGTAATTAAAGTTTCAAGAATACATGCGAGATCCGGCTCATGCATACATGTATGCACAGATGTTCTCAAACTCATGTAATACATGAGGAGTATCTTTTTCGTATTTTGTTGACAATATTTAGGAGATATTGGACCATATCAAATTTCATGAACTTGTTTTTGTTTGCAGTCCAAGAAGAATTAGGGACTCACTATGAGCATAAAGATGAAAATTGATGTTAAAATCTTTGCCACAAAGGCACAGCCACAGAGCACCTACAAACTCTAGTAGATTAGGCTAGTCTAAGCGCAGGGCCAAGGAGGGGCAAGGCCAAAGGAGCAACAAAAGGGAATCATCTCGTAAACAAAACTCTGTGTAAGGCAAAGCCAAGCCCAGAGAAGGGCAGAGTCAAGCTGCAAACAACCAATGACACAGACAATACCGATTGTAACAACAAGAAGTTAAGGCAGAGCATAGCTCAGAAGAAGTCAAGCACCACTTCGGAATCGGGCATGAATTTCTGCCATGATAAACCTGAAAGCCCTAGTGACACATATGGTGCTCCTGGCCTCTGGTAGCGGCGACACACTCGCAGCGGCAAACCAACAGCAATCTACTAACTTACGCGCAAAACTGTGCCAGTGGTGAATGATCACCTTGGGACTAGGAGTTTGTCCCACACAAGCAGAGTTGCTCTCAATTCTAACACGGGTTATTTGGATTACTATGGCAACCAAAGATAGTCATAGAGGCCAGGAGGAGATGGATCATAAAACAGAATAAGACTCACGATATCAACATCCCTCAGTTTGTGGCAAAATTTGCAGCCCCATCTGGAGTCAAAGGGCACCATTGCATGCCAACATTACTAAAGCTGTAGACTTCATGATGGACCAGCAAACACACTTCAGCAAGATACTATATGATAGAATTTATATGATGCTACATTTGCTCTATAATTGCTGGAGAAGAGACTGCATCAAACCGGAAATCAACAGTCAATTTCAATTTGACCAACTGTGTAAGCTGACCAACAAAGTCAGTAAATTTCTCTTTGGCTATGACCTCAGAAAATAGGTCAAAGACCTTCAGGACCAGAGAAAGGCTACCACGGGATTCATGAAGTCACGACAGCATGCACAATCATACCAACCATACAGGAAATATGACTTATCCAAACACCAAACATGTCTGCCTCTCCCTCTCTTCATTCAAAATCAGTTGAAAGTAAGTTCTTGTCAGCTCTGTGTTATCTGGTTACCAACAGAAGCCACAACTGCTTCAAAAATTTACATCTGTACATGCGCATGAGCTGCAGAGTAGGATCTCACATGAATTCTCTCATCTCCAATTTACCCATATAATAACAATAAAATTTCAAAATCATGAAATTCTTCCATTGAGTTGTTTTTTATTGCAACTGATGAACGTCGATGTAGGGCAATTTGTTAATCAGTTGCAATAAAACTTCAAACGGTTAAGTTCTTCTTTAATCTATCTATTTATATGTCATTCAGCTAACAATTACAAGGTGATTCATTACACCATTTACATTAAGACTGCAATATTTTACACATTTTTATGTAAAAGGCAGAAAATTAGCAAAGTAGAAAGTTCAAGGAAGCTCTATTTCAAGGTGTTTGTTTTGTGTGCCTTTTCCATGTCCTCTGTGTGTGTGTGTGTGTGTGGAAATACCACATGGCTCAGTCATAATTCAGGATGGATTCACAACAAAGCACTGATGAGGTGAAGTCAACTGCGTAAAAGGAGTTGTGGAAGCGGCAACATTAGTCTGGTGGAATAGATTCCTCCAGCACAGAGTGTAAGGAGGTGGCTACACTGGAAATAGCAGAAGGATGGGGACCATGGAAGTATGTAGGAGTGACTCCACCGAATAAAAGGAAGAGGCAGCCACAGAGGTCTGTGGAAGTGGACTCCTTGGACAGGGCAGATGGAATTGTCACTCATTTTTCTAGCCGTGGCTTCCTCTGATGTAGCAGAAAGAGATGACCTCACAGGTCTGCTGGAGCGGATTCCTGCAGAAGGGATCATAGGTTGTGGCCTCCCAGGTCTGCAGGAGTGGATTATCTGGACAGAGTTGGAAGTAGGAGGCTACACAGGTCCCTAGGAGGAGATTTCTTCGATGCAGATGGTGGTGGCCTCTAAGGTCTGCAGTGAAGTATTCCTTTGCCAGGAGGTGGCTTTCCAGATTTCTAGGAGAGGATTCCTGAGGTAAAGTAGAAGATGTGGCCTAGGAGGAATGTAGGAGAGAATTCCTAGGGTAGGAGGTTGCCAAGCTCCTGGATCTTTGGGAAAGGATTTCTCAGATGGAGTACAAGAGATGGGCTCACATGACAGTAGGAATGGATTCCTTAGCCAGAAGGAGGTGGCCCCCAGGATCTCCAGAAAAGGGATTCCTAAGTTGGAGTGCAGAAGAAGTGACCTTCCAAGTCTCCAGGAGTGGATTCCTTGGCCAGACATGAGGTAGCCTCAAAGATCTCCAGGAAATGATTCCTCAGATTGAGTTCAATAGATGCCTTCTCCAGTCTTTACAGGTGGGTGCCATGACTGGATTGGACAGACACTTCACCAGAGGCAGATCTGTACAAGTGGTTCCCTTGGACAACAGGGACAGGAGATTGCCAACACAGCTCTGCAGGAGTAGACTCCCAGGATGACCTGGAAGGTTCATTCGGAAGTCTCATACCACTCTCTGGCTCTGGAATGTACAGTTTGAAAGAATCAAGGAAACAAAACAAATATGGTGAGTGGATCACATGCCACTGCCTTCCTAAAAAAACAACAAAACAAAAACAAAACATATGTGAATAAATACCAAAATTGATAAATTAATGAAGATGAGCTCAAACGCTGTTACCATACAGAATGCATAAAAACAGGAGAGTATAAATGACAACAGTGATATTAAAAAAACAATGGTATATCTAATTTTCTAATGCACAAATGGCATAATTTCATATGTATTTTGGCTTTTTATTCCAAAGACTATCTTGAATACAGGAGATGCAATTTGTGAAAAGCAATGGGTTATTGTAATAAGAGAATGGTTCTTCAGGGTCTTCACAGAATCTGGTGTAGTCTGAAAATGTCTAAAACAATCTCAGCGATGCAAAATCATTTAACAAATTGGGAGATGAGTTATCAGTAGTGATATGACATTTGATTGTCAGAGTGAGAACAACAACAACCCCGACAGTGCTAAGACTGTGGTTGCAGTACTCACATGTCGCTGAAGCAGCTGCCTTCATTATCCCTTTCAGGAGATCCTGTCCCACTTTAGCTGGTGGGATCGGCTCTGGCTTGTCCTCAAGACCCTGTGGTCAGTAAATAAGTAAATACAGACATTTTGTCAGTAAGTAAGTAAATAAAGACATTTAACTAGGTACATATTCTGAGACATCATAATTTCTTTAAAAGAAGGTATCTATTCTGAGACATCAACATTTTTTTAAGTCTTAATATGGTACTTATTAGTGGAAATATGAACATTTGATTTTAAAGAATTTGTCAACTCTGAATAATGGCTTAAGTGGAGCGGCATAGTTTGAAAATATCAAAGAATTGTGCAGTTTATGATAAAAGTACCAAATTAGCAAGTATGTAGATTTAGTCATTCTAAACAAATTCTGATATTGGGCCATTGCAAATTCTACCCTCAATGGCACTGGCAGCCATTTTCAAAATGGCCCCAGATGAACTTTTTTTGTTCTTCACTTTCAGATCAATTCTGAAATATTTTATGAAACTTGAAGGTCCAAACATTACTTTTAATTTTCACTGAATACCAGGTGATTTTGATTACCCAAGATCATAATTACCTTCTTGAGATTGCTCAGTTCTCTCTTCAACTTCTCAATCTCCTCATTTGCTTGTCTCGTGGCTTCCTCCCTCTTCCGCTTCTCCTGCATAGGAAGAAGATTTAAATGCAAATTTGGGCATAAGTATCCAGGGCGATTCACAGAATCATCTCATCTGAAGTATCACAAAGTCTTTTAATTGTCATGATATTTTATAGAACGGGTCAAGAAAATTCTGCCATCTCACTAGTCAAGGGCTATGTATCATAGTATGCCGCAGTTTTACCTGCTGCATGTTTGATATCAAGTAATGATCATAATCACTGGCAACAGACAATGTATACATTCATTACGCAAAAATAAAAGTAAAAGAAAGTGATCCTAATAAAAGATGGGTCCAAACTTTTATTAGGATTGCTTTATTTTGGATACCTCGGTCATTTAAAAACCGATTTTCATCAAATATACTTTTAGTTGCGCTTGGAAGTGGTTTCTAATTATCTCTCAAAATGTTAAAATCTGAATCCCCATCTCAACCAAAACTATACCATCCCTTTAACTCTGACCTACAGTGAGATTAACTCCGATTTCTTTTATTTATTTATTTTCATCATTTTAAACATTTTTAGATATTGTCTTTCATCAATGACGAACCTCGTTGAGCTGTTCAACGAGTTCCTCCTCCTTGGTATGATACGTCCTCTTGGCATCATCTAGTTTTCTCTGGAGCCGGGCCTTTTCCTGTTCCTCCCTCGCCTGGTTCGCCCTCAACCTCTCCTCCTCTCTCTCTTTCTGCATTTGAAGATCCCTGGAGGAAAAATACATTACAAAATAGGTCTCACTGTGTTATTATCACAGTATGGTGACATTCAGTGTGGACTCCACTATACACCAAAATGCTATAAAGTCACGCTTCTCAACCTATTTGAACTCATTGTTTGCGATGGTAGAAACCCCCTCTGTGCCACATTATTGTGAGACAGTAACATAGCCATGCTTTGGGAAAACATTCTGTTTTTCAAATCTATGTAACTGTTATAGATTTCTGTTAAGCTGGACATGTAGTGAGCAAAGTTGTAGAGAAAATGCCAAGCTTTGCTTTGATGTAAATTGTACGACACATCTATATGATTGTTTTCCTTTCAAATGACACATAGATATATTGTACATTACTGTAAGGGCATGAGTTTTACACACAAAACAGTGACAGAAACTTAGAATTTCAAGGCAAATCCAGTACGGAACACCACTTGCTGGTCAATCACCACATAAAATGCAAGCTACATGTGTGAGAGGAACAGAATTGCAAGAAATGTTTTCATTGTACTGTGACATTTAGCGATGTACGGACCGGTTTGGGCGGGTTTGTGCATTTGAGCAGAATATGCGAAGTTGGCACGCTGTCAACTGAGTCGGGCGTGCGAAGGTGGCACATAAAGAGTTAACCCACTGAGGATGAGTCCCGAGTATACTCGTGCAGGACTCTATGGGAAATACATGTTGTCGCAAAATTAGTCTGTCCTCAATGGGTTAACCTGAGGCCCACTTTGGCTCCTGCAATTTTCTTCGAGGCCCAGTTACATTGAATACATATCTTTTTCATTTCATTTTTGACCGACATCGTGCCCCACCTGAGAGAGCTTCACATTATAGAATGAGAAGCACTGCAAGAAGAGACATAACCAGGCACACTGACAAATTGAAGAGGCTTCAACTCTGGTGCAGTCAGCAATGCCTAGTACCTCGATCAGTGCATACCCATTTGAGTTTTGGAGTTCAGTGAAACCGGCATAGATCGGGCAAGACAAGATGATCAGAAGACACAGCAAATAATGCGCCATCTATGTCAGCATCATGCAGAAACACAAGTGAACCTTCTCTGGCACGGCTACAGTGCTTGAGATAAATACTGTATATGCCATATATCTAGCGAGTCTAAATTTTCGCGAATTGGGACTTCCTGACGATTTCGCGAGTTTTTAAATTCACGATTGTGGAGTACTGTACTGAACGGAGAAATGTGTACGTGTGCATCACATTCATATCGGGATCAAAGTCATTATATTCGCGCGTCTTTAATTTCGTGAATAGCACCAGACTCGCGAAATTCGCGAAAATAAAAACCTCGCGAAATATTCGGCATATACAGTAAGCAGGGGTGACATAGTTTAGCAGGTTGCAAAGGTGTTGTGGGCTGGTGGTTTGCACATTTCCCTGTAAATCACAGTGGCCAGGGTTCAAGCCCAGACATAGCATTTGAGTCCTAAAACAAGATACCTAAATCATGACGCTCCTCTCTATCAGCAAGTATAAAGATGTAGCTGGTAGAAAGAAGCGGAATATCAATGTGACTGGGGTTAGTTTGTTTGTGATGTTCCCAGGGAGAGGAGTGGGTGTTCTGTATGTGTGCACTTGACTCTACTGAGCAGGGTAATTATATGCTGCGAAGAACTGTAAGCACCACAGCATTATTATCATCGGCACCATCAACATCATCATCATCGCTATCGCCATCACCATCACCATCACAATCACCAGCACCAGCACCATCATCATCACCATCATCATCATCATCATCATCATTAATAGCATTAGCATTTTCATCAATATCATCATTATACCTATTACTACTACGACAATGATGAGGATAATGATGATGACGATGTCATAATGCTCCTTGAGGAACATGACATGACGGGAAGGTGCCCCCCCCCCCCCCCAAAAAAAAAAAAAAAAAAAAAACAACCAACAACAACAACAACAACAACAACACTTTAACCATCATAAGAAGAGACAATCAAACAAACAAACATATCACACAGACGGACAATAAATCCAGAAATCATCCTGCATCCTCACCTGAGATGCTCCTCCTCCCTCCTCTGCCTAGAGAGCTGCCGGTCCTCTGGTCTGATGACTGGTGGTAGGTCCTCCTTGTGCCACTCCTGCCAAGCTGTAGGCACTGGAGACAACAACAGATCCAACCATCATGTTGCAGCAAACATGGAATGGCAGTACATTCACAAATACCTATCGCAAAGTTTGCATGTTGTACACAACTTCATCACCAAGTTAACCAAAAGGATGGTAAACCTGCAAGAGTAACTACCACATGACAAGCAATAGTGTCTTGACTACAATTTAGGAGTAACTGAACCACAAACAAACAAAAGCAAGAACATCACTAACACCAGCAATCATGACCCAGTTCATGTTGCTACAATCTGCTGCCACTTCTATTCATCATCAAGAGCTGAAAAAAAAATTGTTGTGTTATGTACAGACATCATTCAATGGTGCAACATTCAGTAGAAAGTACTTTGAAGTATCTTGTGGTGCTGAATATAAAGATTAAAATTTCAAAGTCACTTCATTACATTAAGTTTACAAGAAGTCCATCCAAAGAGATGCAATTCATTTTTTTTTTTAGTCTCTACCACTGAACTCTACTATGGAACGGACGAAACACGTAGTGCATTGAAGTTGGCATTTTGCCATTTTGAGACTCCCAAGAAGCGAGCGTGCAGGCCCCATTCACTACTGTTTATTTGGTGTAGATTAAAGTATAGAAGCACACTGTGTGTGTTCCTTAGTTTGGGAGAATGCCTGGGAAAGGTAGGAATAGGGTCATTAAAATGGCTGCCAACTGCTTCAACACTTTCACACAGAGCTCAATAGCCTTTCTGTGTGTATACTGCATGCAGCATCCCTTCCATAGTAGAGTTCAATGGTCTCTATATGCATTATACTGCCCTCTCTTGGCAAGCAACAGACAATCCTACATTAAGTCACAATTATATTCACAGCGTACCCGTAAGAACAAAAGATGTAGAGCCCAATAGACACACACGGTGAAGTGAAACTCACTTTGGGTGGGGTCCAAGACAGGTACTCCTCCATCCTTGACCATTAAAGAGTACAGCTCCCGGTGGAAATGTTTGTTGATCTTCATGATCACAGTCAAATAAAAAAAATATTAAAAAATGAGAAATGCCTTCACTCCACAGATTTAAGATGTCTGTCCTATTCTTTGGAATGGCAATTACACTGATGACACTGTTTCAATCAACTGAACAATTCACCTGGACATGATAATCACTAGGAACATACTTCAAGGAGCGTAAAGCATGACCCAAACAGCATTCTCCCTAGGAGCCATATGGCATGTAAGATGATCGTAGATGACTATATGTGACAAAAGGTCATTCGTTTTTGTTTGATATTCATCCAATCTTGCCTATAGTTTCCCAAACTATTACTGGCCTGGCAGCATTTTTGAGTCACAACTTTTTTTCACTCTACAGGGCCAACTGTCATAAAATAATGTTATACAACATTTGTGTGTGATTTTCGGATCACATTGCTGTAATCTTCCTAGACACAGCAACTCTCATCAATGCATGCAGAATCACATATTACCATTCTTCCGAGGTTCATCTAACCCCACCAAGTGTAACTGTATAAGCCATATATTTCGCGAGTCTAAATTTTCGCGAATCGGGAATTACCGACGATTTCGCGAGTGGTTAAATTCGCGATTGTGGAGTCCTGTACTCAACAGAGAAGTGCATATATGCGTACGTCACATTCACATCGGGATCAGAGTCAATATTTTCGCGTGTCTTTAATTTCGCGAATAACACCCGACTCGCGAAATTCGTGAAAATAAAAACCTCGCGAAATATTCGGCGTATACAGTAGTCTTATAAAAGACAGTTTATCTGGTAAATTACTATAATTTCTTTTAAAAACTTTATATATGCATATCATTTCAAGTTGTTGGTAATGCTTTAATAGCTTACCCCATGCATGAGTTGCTCCTTTTTCAACCTTGGGCACTCTTGCTTCATTACTGTCATCACATCAGTGGCCTGCAAAGAAGATTAATATCAAGAACACTAGTTGGAATATCCTGTTTATAAGAGATATTTCTTTGAAGAATACATACTATCAAACAAAGGAGAATTAAAAAACAACAACCAAATAATAAGTCTTTGAAATAAACGAACATGCTTTTCTTTTGCAAAGAGCAATGTGACAAGACAGTTCTGAAAAAATCAATGTCCATTCATTAATACACTTGAGATCTGATAATACTTTCACCCAGTCACCTTTCCTAATGCATGGGACTGTGTACAGTAATATCACTTGATGATATTGGCACCCTAAGCACACATCAGCTTCTAAACACACAAGAGTTGCATCACATGTATAATACATATCAAGGCATCTTTATACGAGACTCAAGCTTATAGGCAAATGATGTATCTACTTTAATAGTCAGTTGCATAGGGGAAAAAAAAAGACAACGGAGCCAAAGTTCTAGAAATGAAAGATACAGGGAGTAAGAGAGAGAATAAAGAATCATTCTTTTTTTCTTCTTTTTTTATGAAGGAGATTTTACCGTCTGGCATTCCATAAGTTGTGTCTTGTGCAAGAGAAGGATGAGCACCATGATGGGAGGGATGACGTCGAATTCGGGAGCATCCAGTCCGATGACGTGTTGGTCCCAGATGAACAAGACAGCCTCGAGGGACAGGTAACCTGATATGACAAATAAAGTCATTGCAATATGTGACCTGCCACAACAAAAGGATCCAAAAATTGCTGACGGCTGAGCCGAGAAAATCGAGTTTGAAGTCAGATAATCAAAATCGGTCAAAACCATAAGCATGATTTTGTAGTGTAATGATTTGTCTATCATCTGCTGAAATTTTGAAGCTAGATGATTAAAGACAAGGCAAGAAATTAGTGTTTTTCTGGGCCATGATTTTCCAACATTCAACAGAACCAAAATGTGTCCCAAGATTTAGATTTAGCGCCACTGATAGACTCTGCCTCCAGCAACGAGGGAGTGATCTTATTGGTCAGTGCGTGGCACCCTGGTTACCGATTGGTCGTGCGTAGACTGCTGGTGCTATCAAAAAGTTTGAATGAACATCGCGGAGGTTGCTAGGAGCATGCCTTCTATCGTCAGAAGTGATAACTGTCTTATCTCCCCTTGGTCATGATTGCATTAGAAGGAAAACTTTGAAGGCGGTTTTCTCAAAACACTTATTTCCTAGACCACTTGACATGCTCTCATGAAAACATTGATATCTCCGCAACCAGGTACTTTTATTAGTCGTGTTATATACAAAATTATTGCGGAAGAGTAAGGGAATAATGTCATGCCATTTAAAAAGAATTGACTTCCCCCGACTTTTGGATCCTTTTGTTGTAGCGGGTCACATACAATGTATGATTTGTGAGTGGATACTGAAATCAGCATCACCTGATGTATGAATAGTGAATGGGTTTGAGCGCGATGGTGTGCTGATTCCTGAATATAGTACAGAAACGGCAGCCATTTTCATGAAAGGCTAATGGTACAGTTGTACTGGGAAGCAATCGATTGATGTTTGATTGTGACAGCAAGGGATTGAGCAAACGCTTTTAACTGATGGAGTGAGTGCTGCAAAAATACAAATTGAATATATATTGTGATGTGAGGAGTAAGGTGATGTAAATTGGTGAGTTTGATTACAGCCCTACGATGTATCATGAGAGTAAATGCCAAGAGCTGATGTCAGAGTACACTATCCAAAACTGCTCCAAAAAAAAAAAAAAAAAATGCACACTCAGCAGCATGCAGTGGAACTTTTATACAAATGTCACATGATGAGCAGTCAACCAATCAGATAGCAAGAAGTGTATAAAGTGTAGGTAAATCATGTAATTGTACGTAAATATTCTTTTCAGGCATCCCTAGAGATGCACGGTTGTTTTTGTTACACAAATATATGTGATATTTAATGTCAACTTACTCCTGTTTGGCCGACATACAGTCTGCAATTTTGGTCAAAGTATGAACAAACGGATCAAGAAAACATAATTAAATTCCAATTAAAATTTCCTTCACGTGCCTTCATTCAGCTCTCTTTCAAGTTGATGCAACAGAGAATGACAACTCACCTACAAATATGCTACGTATCATGGGTCTTGTGATCTGCTTCAAACTCTCTGCCAGAGGTAGATTCTTGCCTGCGAGTGTTGAGAATAGATAATGAATTGAAATGCTTCTTATAATGTTTCAAAAACTTCCCCACCTTGAATGGTTATACATTTTCTACACATGATTATAGGAATCGAGTCATAGATTACTTAGTACACAACACACCATGAGATGATTTGAGACAAGATACATGTGCTTACTCAACAATAGTGAGCTTTAGATCTGCAATGCGAATGCTAAGACGACACAGCCTCCCGGGTTGAACAACGGAAACAGTTGTCTCGCACCTAAACAGAACACCATTTCTGGCCTAATTAGCATTGTCTTGAAATTCACGTCCAGATCTAAAGCTCACTAATATCCTAGGAATGAAGACAGAACAAATGTCATAAATGAACTACAAAAAGCAGAGTGCTTCAAAGCATCACTGCTAGTGAACTGACACTTGTCTATATCAGATTCTGCTTTTTGAAAAAAAAAAATGAGAAACACTGCACAGCCAGATTTGACTGGGGATAAGTGTTCATCGCCTTGGTTACACAAACTGATCTTGTGGAGAGATAGATGTACAAACTGGAAGATTCCACATGAAATGATAAGCTCCTCTTTTTTTTTTGGGGGGGGGGTATAACATAGTTATCAATATCAATGTGCTCCATGACAAAAGCTGTTTTAATTTTCTGTAATATATAACATAGTTTTACCATCCTTGGAAAGAATACTGAGGAGGTGTCCTGCCAAATCACTGTCATAGACATGTAGGGTTCCAGCAAGCTTGGATGAACACAATCTCATTGATTCTTTGAAATCCTGCAAGTAAGAAATGAAATACACACAGAATGAGAAAAGAATGAATGGCTGTTCACTGCATTACATGGAATTACATGCATTTGAAAAACATTGTGTTTCTCTTTGTATTTAGGAGGGGGGATGCCATACATCTGTTCTACAGTTACGATATGTTGTCAAGCACACCAAGCACTGTGGCTTGATTTTATTTACTAGTATCTATACATTAATATTTTCTTTTAAGTCATTTTCAGGTCCATTTGAGCTGCTTTATAAGGTTAGCTCTGCTAGAATACAACTAATGCCCCAGTCACATACAAACACGGATGCTCAAGGATCTACACGGTGATCCCGGGAGATCCGGGGACGTCCGGGGAGATCCAGGGAGATCCGGGATTTTGGTATGACTGTACACACGGTATCAACACGGCAGCTACACAGATAAGGCCGGAAGAGCGTGGCGTCTACACGGACAAACACGGCATCTACACGGATCAACACGGCAGCTACATGGCAGCCACACGGACCACCCCGGATTGCTCTGCCAACACGGCAATCCCCGGATGACGCCGGATGTTTTTGACCTCCAAAAGTTGCCGTGTTGGCCTCCCGGCGTCAACACGGATCTCTCCCCCGATCAGATCCGGGGTTGTCCGGGGTGATCCGGGATGTCTATGTGACTGGGGCATTACAGTTGATGCAATATCTAACAGAGAAGTATTTCAGAGCAAAGACAGATTTCCACGACTACATCACATAGACAATACAAAACACAGGTACAATATATACAAGTGAAGAGCAAGTTTCATATTCAAAGCCATAAGATTACTGGAGTTGGAGTAACAGACAGTACGATACATAGCGAGACATCCACGAAACAGACCTGGTCATAAGACTCTTTCATGTAAGCTGGCCTGGTGGACATCAGCGTGCTGTACTGTTCCACGATCAGCGCCATGGTCTCCTTGGTGTTAATGGGATGACCCTCTGTCTCCAGGCCGCCACGCCGACTGCCTGGTCCTGCCGCGGCCAGACCCAGCGCGTTCACCAGGAAGGGGACGACAAGGAGGTAGTCGGTGTCTAGGAGACCGGTCCTGGTTTGCTTGCAGGCGTGGTGGTACGACAACACCGCCTTCATCGTGTGGAGGACATCTTTAAAAAGATGCAGATAATCATTGGTCAGACTACACTGAGTAATTTCTTTCCCATATCGTGTGTCTATCAGAGAAATAATAATGAACTCTGATTTATTTTCTTTTCCCACATAATCTCAGGATAGCAGTCATCTGCCACAGCTTAATGATTCCTATGTCACAAATACTATTCCAGTCTGTGAACTGCAAAATGATGCATTTTTGGGTCATGTTGCATGACTCACTGTTGAGATCACCCTACATCCTCTATATTTCCCACGTATATTATTTCAAACATGAGCAAAGAAAATGGGATTCCAATATGATTTTTCATTTACTTTACATATATTTCTGGTCAATATTCCTTCATTTGCATCTAAGTATGATACATGTATTTCATGAATTGGGACTTGTACAACAGTTGCAAGAGTACATAATTATAGTTAGACTAGACTTGCAATTGGAAATGACATAGACAGAATGAGAAAGAAGTATCATCCTTTTAAAGAGAAAAAAATGGTGATTTTCTGCCTTGGAGACATGCAAATGGAAACATTTGCACAAATTAATTTCGTGAATATTGGTCAACTCGTAAAATTTGGGAAATATGAATGCCGTAAAATATAGTTTGTACACAGATAATCTCTTTGTTTTAACAGTTACTGCATATACAGCAGGCAAACATTAATATACCTTTAATAATCCCTAACAGTCCATGTAAAGATGGCATCTGATTTCAGAATGGTTACTGTAAGAGAATTTGCCACCACTCACCTGATTTGAAAGCAAGAGACTTGAACGTCGGCTCCGACTGCAACAGCGCGTCACATTTCTGAACGATGTCGAGATCGAGGATGGACAT
Source organism: Diadema antillarum (assembly GCF_040938485.1). NCBI lineage: Eukaryota > Metazoa > Echinodermata > Echinoidea > Diadematoida > Diadematidae > Diadema > Diadema antillarum. The sequence continues at coordinate 207,250 of NW_027271517.1, forward strand.
CGTGCTCTCTGGATCACGCTCTAGTCGGGAAAGATACCTGGACTTGACTGGGAATGAAAGAAGACGGGGAAAATTGTTGCTATGGGTGATACACTGCCACAGTGAACTATCATCACACACTGCCAACAAGTTCAATTCAAATTAAAATCTTTGCTGGTAAACAAAATTCCTTTGATTTTAAAAAGAAACACCAGCCAATGTTCAATTTGTCTGATAAGCAGAATAATGTGTAACTAACAGAATGCATAGTAGCATTTTCATCAATAGCTTGAAACTAAAGTAGGAAAGTCATGACAGTTCTATGTTTGTCATATTTTTGCATACAGATATATCAGTCCTAATCAGGTCTTCTGATCAAACCAAGAAGTTTAATGTAATTGGGTCAGAGTTAACTTTTTAGCATGCTGTTAGATTTGTGATTAGCACCTGGCTCATGAAATTCTCGAAAATATATAACACATACAGTACCTGTTGGGTTGGATAGGAAAAGGCGCCAAGCAACTTGTCTGAGGCCAGTCGGCAACGGCCGGTTAAAGCATCTGTGGAGTTTGGACTTCATCTCCGGCCAGCGGGTCAGTAGGGTGGCGGATGCATCGTTCGCCTGGTCGATGACCAGGTCCGATTTGGTGGACGACAGCGGAAACCCGCTCCCATCCAGCAGCTGCCGGGAGACGAAGGAGTTGATGTGCTCGTTGACGGACGTGTAGAGCGTCTCGCTGAACTTTGCCTCGTGGTCGCCTGTTTTGTTTGGGGTTTTTTTAGTGAAAATATTCATAGATTGGTGATGTCAATTCGGGGTAAACTACACCATATCATTCATGGACACGACACCCTGTTATAACCTACTTACATGTATTTGTGCATGTATGTCATGCAATGGCTTCATGGCAAATACACTGACCGACAATATCCATGTACAACATGACAAGCAAATCACCTCCACTACGGCACAAAACAAATATAACTTCAATGATTCCCAATTCTTTCACATATTTTCCATAACTATTTCAATGTTGCTACGAGTCTATATTGGGTCAGAAAAGCTATATGCATTGTAAGATTGAAAGATTATTTAATATTGTTTTCTAGCACTTCATATTTTTCAAGGGGATTTCTGAATAATGTTGAATGACCAAATAACATTTTAGCGGCTATAAAAAATCACACACAAGCACAAGCATACAGTAAGAAAGTCAAAGGTTTTTTCAAGTCCTCTTCTCTTTATATTCTACTGATTTTAATCCCTCATAAGTAAAATTTTCTCGAAGTTGAAGCTATTTTATCAGCCCACAAGACTCGACTTAGGCAAGGTTAACTGCAGATCAACATCTCCTAAACCATACTACTCCCCCCCCCCCCCATACATACATACAGGGCTAAGATGCCAAATTTAAATTGTTGTCTGAATCCAGTCCATGTATAATGCAAATCATTAGGATTGTGGAAGTGGGTTTAGTCCAAAGACTAATCTTTAACCACAGGTTTTATCTAAAATGTCTAAAGTGTGAAACTTGGGTTAAAACAGTGTGATGAAAATGATACAGTGGTCAATCTGTGCATTTTTTGTTCTCACTGTTTTTCAAAGCTCTCAGCGCTCGCTCCAGAAACATCTTCCTCTCGGCATCCGACAGGTTGTCAAAGCGATCCACCCGGCTCTCTGTCAGCTGCTGGTCAATGACAGCACGGAGCTCTTCTCGCAGATTTTGCCATTCCTGACAAAAATTCAAACAAAAACAATCAAACAGATCAGCACAAGCAAATAAAAAAAAAAAAAAAATCCATCATCCATCCATGTAGGTGTAAGCATCTAACAGCAAACTACAATTATACATAATCAAAATCTTTAACTCAGTGTATCAAGCCTAAAAAGCAACAATTTGCCAAGCTACTAAATATAAAACATAAAATATTTCACTATGGAATTATTTTCATGAAGTTTGCACTTCACAGAACTATTGCAGAAATAGATGGATATTTAAACATTTTCTCTGGTTCATTTGGATTTGACTTGTATGCCAGTATGGGCAAGATTGATTATTATCATTATTATTATGATCATTTATTTGGCTTTCAATCACAAATATCAATATTACATTTTTCGAATCAGAACATACACTGAGTGGTACAAAAATATTGTACAAATATATACAAAAAAAGATATTGTACAAAAAGATTGTACAAAAATATTTGCATCCCCACATCATACAGAGGCAAAGACGTTGGCTTAGTGGAAAAACAATTAACTGTGCAAAAGTTTACATTTTTTATACAGTCAGTGTTGGTACTAACCTTTTCCTCGCAAGTAGTTTAAGATTGATTTTTTAAAAAATGCAAGAATTAATGGGGGTGGCTAGCAAGGGACACCCCTTAGGGGCCATGCAGAACATAATTATTCTCTGTGTGTGTGTTTGGGGGGTGGGGGGGGGGAGCTATGAGCCTCTGGCCTAGGAGATTTTATAGTGCTTTGGAATATACACGTACCTACCACTACCTGTGCCTGTGTAGTGACTGCCCCTTTTGTACTTTGCATGAATGATTCTGCAATTTACTGCATGGTGACACATCTAACCACCTTACATACGTCACGTTCTGATTTTCAAGAATAAACTTCATATCAAATGTCTGTACTGCGTATCTAAAAGGCTATGTCAAATTGCTCTGAATAAATGTGGATTACTAACCCTGGTTACACACCGCAACAATAACAACACCGTCCGCTATTACTATTACCTTCGTGTTTTCTATGCGCTGCAACGCAGTGAAGGGCACTCTGCTGGCGGCACGAACTCGAAACCACCAAATACACTGGCAAAATGCCCTCAGCTCACATACATGCAATGCCAACAAGGATTACTGTACTAGGATATGCACTTACCCGAGACTCAGTTAGATCATGTTTGATATCTGACAACCATTTGGGATAAGATGACGACATGGTTTTCCTTTATTCTCTCTAGCTCTCCCAGCCAGTGCTCTTCCTTGTAAGACATGAAGTGGGCTTATCATCACATTGTACCGGCCGGTGGCCCCCGACGGGGCGGCCCGGCGGCGGCGCGTAAGCCGTACACCTCAGCTGGTTCGTTGGCAATAGCTACAAGACGCTTATTATGCACGTTGACCTCCACTGCATGCAGACGGAATTGCGGAAGTGACGCGCATGCATTATGGATGCGGAAATAAGACCTCGCTTTTCGAAGTACACCGTACGTTTCCCATGGAAACATGCCAAAGGCCTATATAATGTGAATTAATTATCGAATGCTAACTACAACCACATTCATTTCCCCCAAAAAAATCTACCTAACTGAATTTTAGTCAGATAATTCCAATGAAAACAGATGGCTTTAAAGGACTTGTTTACCTTTGGGAAGATATCACTTTTGATGCATATTTTATAGGTCAGTTGTATCACAAAACATCCTATGTACCATATAAAATTTTTGCAATAAAGCCTATTATATAAGGAAATATCACTATTTTCTCATTAAATCATAACTGTAGACAGTTTAGTCTGATGGAAACATGCTTAATGTAACTATTGTTCACATTTTGTATATTTAACAATTAACATCGATTACATAATTATATTGTATCAAATTTTACATTGGTTGTCTATCCCTATATAGCTCATATTTTAGAACTATTTTTGAAAGCACTAATGAGGAGTTTTTGTTTCATCTGCAAATAGTACATTATGAGGGAGGTGAGACCAAAACCTCTCTATTCATATCCCTGATATAATCTATTACCTATTACTGACAAGCAGGGGCGGATCCAGGGAGGACCGCAACCGGCGCACGCCCCCCCCCCCTTTATTTTTTGTTGAAACAAAAGAAATAAAAAGAAAAAAATGGGGGAGAGGTGCGTGCCCCCCCCCCTTTAATTTTGTAAATGCGCCCCCTCTTTACGGAATTCCTGGATCCGCCCCTGACAAGTATGATTAAACCGTTTTAGTCACAGCTGATCAGTGAGACGAATTCCAATTATTTAACTTCGGAGAGCTGTATTTCATGTCAGTTTATTTAAAGTAAATTAAATGTTTATGAAACTAAAGACGTCATCAGGCCCATAACTAGGGGGATGTTCAGGGGTTTTAACGACCCCTCCCCCTCCCCCAACAAGCAACCTCGGGTCGATCTACTTGAGCGAGAGAGGGAGAGAGAATAAGATCAAAGGTGCAAACTACTTCCCAAAGCTCCAAATGCAACAGAAGAGCGTTTTCTTTCTTTTCTTTTTCAAATATTACCGAAAATCCATACAAATAATCTTGACAGATTGAACCCCCCCCCCCCCCCCCCCCCCCCCACCCATCTGCTTCGTACCGGGATTCGTCGCCGGGCATTGATGGTTGAGAGTCGCACCCAGAGCAGGGAGGTGAGATCTCACCTCCTATAATGGCTGTTCCGAGTAAAAATTTATGGCTGAGCAAGATATCTTGAGAATCAAACAAAGATGGGACGAATTGAAGGGGTTTTCAACCCCTTTTTTCATTAAAGGACAAGATCAGCCCTTAATATAGGGCCTGCATATGAATTGAATGAATGCATCAATATCAATAGAACACAATGGTACAGTGAAATTTTGCGGAAATCGAACAATGTTAAAAAGTTATTAATTTTTGAAGTTTTTTTTTATATGTGTGCGTGTGTTTCTGGATGAGAAAGCTACTACAGTTTGTGATGTCAAATACGAAGAACGATATCAAGAAAGTAATTATATGAGGAGATTTCCACAAAACTTTTTTTTTAAATATACACATTCCCTCGACTTCAATGACGCCCCTTTCATGGGAACGTTATTATGATTATAGCATTCCCCTACCTTCTGAAAGAGACAATTAAGTCAATTGCTCTTCTTCTATGGCAGAAAGTGACACAAAATGTTGATTTTCTTTTTTATTTTCTGTATAAGGGCCGTCGGGTGTTCTACAAATGTCACATCAAAAACCGATGGCAGCATGCACTGAATCTTCAAAAGTTCCTGTAACGTTTTGGGTTTTATTCTATCAAAATTTGAAACGCATTGTCTGAATTTCCTCAAAAGTTCATTGAAGCAGATGCGTTCCATTACTATCATGATATTGCTGCATTTACCCAATCCCACATGCAGGCCCAATATCAAAGTGAACTAGTCTTGTCCTTTACATTCGATTGTTAGATTTTCGAATACTATAGTTTGATCAGTAAATTAAGAAAATCACAAGTACAGAATTTACTTTGGTTTTTCCTTTTCTTCTCTCTCTTTATTGTGAGAATATCAGGATACAATGTATCTGTCACCACTCCATTCAACGCCGTTTCATTTTTGTCCCCGCCGAACGAGTTCGAGCAGGGGACTATGAAACGGGCTCCGTACGTGTGTGTGTCCGTGTGTCCGTCCGTCCGTCCGTCCGTCCGTCCGTGTGTGCGTCCGTGTGTGCGTCCGTGTGTGATCAAAATCTTCAATTTGCTACTTCTCTGTCATTTATGAGCCAATTTTGATTCTGTTTGCTTTATATGATAGCACTACATGGGAGCTTTGAAACTTCTACACAGAATTTCAGTCGTGACCTTTGACCTTGACCTTTGACCTGTATTGTACATTTTGCTGCAAAATGCTACTCCTTCGCCATTTCTAACCCGATTTCGATTCCGTTTGCTTTATGTGATGGCACTAGGTGAGGGCTTCAAAACTTCTACACAGAATTTTGACCTTTGACTTCTTTGACCTTTGACCTTGATTTTTGACCTGTATTGTTCATTTTGCTACAAAATGCTACTCCTTCGCCATTTCTAACCCGATTTCGATTCCGTTTGCTTTATGTGATGGCACTAGGTGAGGGCTTCAAAAGTTCTACACAGAATTTTGACCTTTGACTTCTTTGACCTCTGACCTTGATTTTTGACCTGTATTGTTCATTTTGCTACAAAATGCTACTCCTTCGCCATTTCTAACCCGATTTCACTTCCGTTTGCTTTATGTGATGGCACTAGGTGAGGCTTCAAAACTTCTACACAGAATTTTGACCTTTGACTTCTTTGACCTCTGACCTTGATTTTTGACCTATATTGTACATTGGCTACAAAATGCTACTCCTTCGCCATTTCTAACCCGATTTTGATTCTGTTTCCTTTATGTGATGGCACTAGGTGAGGGCTTCAAAACTTCTACACAGAATTTTGACCTTTGACTTCTTTGACCTTTGACCTTGATTTTTTACCTATATTGTACATTTTGCTACTAAATGCTACTTCCGGCGGGGACATATATTACGCACCGCGTAATTTCTACTTTTCCTTGCTATCATTGCAATGATGAACAGATGAATGCTATCAACCTTTATAACTTATACTGCACAGTGAAGATGCACACGCGGAACAAGAGGTGACAGATACTCAACAACAATTTTTACCCGTTCACACTTTTCTTAAATATTTGTTTATCTCGCTTTAAATTATTTTATTTAAGAATTTCGTAAAATTCCATCAAATCTGTGTACTATATATATCGTTACATTTCAATTCTAAAATTATAGGGGGACTCCTCTCTCCTCTCCAAAGCCCTTTTCCCACCTCTCGTCATGCACGCATCTCTCGTTCGCTTGTTCCCCATAATAAAATGATAACATTTTCTTCTTGGACTCCTATAAAAAAAAAAAAAATCTGCTTGATTTGACAGCCAAAAATTCGCTGAAGATCTCTTGCACTCTTCAACATTCATTACCAGTTAAAGAGGTGACTGAAATCTTCACCAACACGTTTCCAAGAAGGATGATGTTGAAATTGGTTTTATGAAATCATTTCAAGGCACGAAGAAGATCACAGACTTTTTCTTCATGGCTGATACACAAACGCCAAACCAAACTAATAAAGACAAAAATGATTTGATTTTTACATTTGAATAAATAACATTAGAATAAATGGCGTGTTTCGTTGTGGTAGCTCATCATGTTCAATACCGTAGTTTAATGTTGTTTTGAATTATGTTGTTTACACCTTATAGGAGTTGGAAAACCAACCAAATAATAAAATACAATACAGAATTAAATAAAACAAAATATAGACGTCAAATTTAGTTGTATTCATTTTTTCTCCATAATAGTAATATTACTTGTGATCAGCACGGTCTTTTAAATCTATCTCCTTAGGTGTCGAAAACCTATCGTGCAAAATAAGGCCCTGTGGACCCTCAAGAAGACCAGCTAGCTGTAATACAGCTGAATATTGGCTATCCAGCCATCTTGCCAGATGGAAAATGGAAAACAAACAAACAAACAAATAAACAAGCATATAAACAAAACCCTATATTGTGATAGAAAGAAAAAAAATGAATGTTGACGACGCCGTATGTCTAAACTCGTTTACCCTTTTCGACGCTTTTTTGTTGTTGTTGTTGTTGAGATGCAGGTGCGTAGCATTTCATGGAATGGCGGAGAGCAACCCTTTCCCTCTCCCCGCTCCTTTGTGACCCCTAGCAGCCCTCCCCCCCCCCAAAAAAAAAAGAAGAAGTTTGAATTCCACCCCCTTTTTGTGTTTAAAACGTTTGCGACTTATTGTGTGAAGTCTGCCACCAGAGGGCAGCATTCACAGTCAGTGAGCCAAGAAGTGGCTGATGTCTCCCTGAATTTGATCTTCACAAGCGACTCCAGCTCAGTGCACTTTATGTGAAAATTTTATTAATTTTTATCATGCGCAAGTATACATTTTTTGTTTGTTTCGACTGAGTATGCTTTTTTTTTGATTGATTGATTGGTTGATTGTGTGTGTGTGTGTGTGTGTGTGCGTGCGTGCGTGTGTGTTTGTGTGTGGTTTTGCAGCAAATAGTTTCTGTTTGTTATCAAGAAAATAGAAACACTATTGTCTGCAATATCGAATGGTAAAACATGTATGGAGAGAAACGACATCACATTATAATCTTGTTGAAATACATGATAATAAATGCATTGGTCGGACATTAATTTTTCTTGGACTGTCAGGTAGCTCAGTGAGAATAAGTTTGTTAAAATCGAATATTCTTTAATTATTTTGCTAAGATATGAAGAGTTTGTTCGCAAAAACCGATAAGTCCATTTTTGAAGATTTTGAAGTACGGTCTCTATCATAAAGTACAAAATTATACCTTTTAAATGATATATTGGTCACTATATATAAAGGTACACTTTTGAAGTTATGGTCAAACGAAGCAAAAATTTTCTTACTATTCTCTTTATTTTTCTTGAGCTTTAATCGCAAATATCTCCATTTGGCAAATATGGACTTATCGGTTTTTGCGAACAAACTCTTCATATATTATTTTTAAGTCAAGATCTGAAGTACAGGCACTTTATCATCTTTCAACATAATTCAAAAGAGAATAATCATATAGGCCTATATAATATCTTTTTTTTTATAAGGGAAAGTACTGAAGAGGAAAATAAATTGGCAATTAGGAGAGGAAAATTAGGTTTGCATTTAATGAAGTGGGAATATTGTTAATATATAACAAGTTTACTTATGCTTCAATAAATCACTAAGTGTTGTTTATTCATTTGATTATTTTAGAGTGCGGCTGGGGTCTGTATATAAGGAAATATAGATTAGTTTTATAAGGTTCAAATTTCTGTACTTTCTTTTCTCTGGGGCTTACTGTAAAACACATACTATTTTTTTTTCTCTTTTTCTCTCTTTCCGCTTTCTCTTCCAGCTAATGCCTATGATTTGAGATAATGATTATAATATTATAATAGGATATCAATATATTGTGGAATTTGATTGATTGAAAAATACCTTATTGAAGTGCAGGGATTGAGATGTGAGCAGAGACCCTAGTATACTGCATGGGGGGGGGGGGACGGGTATTATAGAAGGCAGGTAGGGATTTTTTTTTTTTTTTTGGCAGTTACATGTAAGTCTACGGTTTTTCGGGTAACGCCCCGATTGATTTTTTTTTCTTTTTTTTGTGTTGATCAAACATTGCTGATCGTATATTCTGTTAAATCTGTAAGATAAACGTTTTTGTCATGATGTGAAATAAATCATAGAAATCACAAAAGGTTATTAAGAAAAAGTGTTTGAGTGTGTGTGTGTGTGTGTGTGTGTGCGCGCGTGTGTGTGTGTGCGTGTGTGTGTGTGTGTCCAGGGAGGGGGTCCCACCTCCCTGGTGTGTCTGTGTGTGTGTCTGTGTGTGTGTGTGTCCCTCTCCTCTCTCTCTCTCTCTCTCTCTCTCTCTCTCTCTCACACACACCTCTCTTCTTTCGTGTTTCACGGTCTCTAAAATTCTTTATTTCATAACGTGGTCAAATTCATGCATGTACGTACTAGTGTCCGTTAGCTAAAACCTTGCAACAACTAGCTGTTCTATCAATACATAATAGATTTATAATATATTCTCAATGCTAGACGTTTGATATACATGTATGCTGTAATAAATCATGAGACCTCTTCTACAACTGTCCGCAGTGTATAATGTGAGTCACCGGACAAAAAAGGTCTATTACCCGTCAAAGACCTTTTCCCTCGTGAGCCATCCAGATATCTATGGGTAAAGGTCATGTGTGATTTAAGAGTCTTTTCATGACGTCATACGATGGTACGATTCCATTAGCTCACTGGATGCCCTGATACCTGTAGTTCTTATATGGTGTTAAAGTTCTAAAACGACAAAGGTCATTCAAAATAAATATTGAACGCCAGTAGTAACTCATGTCACATCTTGGTCACATACATTGAAATTTATAAGGTGATTAGATAATAGAAATTATCGTCACTCTGATGTGTGAGTGCAAGTGGCTCTGGTTGTCGGAGGAGGTGGTAGAGGAGGAAGAGGGAGGGGGATTGTAATGTCAACAAATCCGCTGTCAATAGTGATGCGAAACAGATGATCATGATGATATCACAATTATAACGATCAAAACAATGATCACCACAATCAAAATATTATCACATGATTATTATGTTTTTTTAGTGGTTGGTGCTTATGATAACAATTTTGAAGGAGGTGATGGGGGAAGAGGAGTGTGTGTGTGTGTGTGTGTGTGTGTGTGTGTGTGTGTGTGTGTGTGTGTTGGGGGGGGGGGGGTATGGAGCCAAAGGAGGAGGGGGAGGAGGAGGAGGAGGATCCTAGGAGGTGGGGGTGGGGGCGAAGGGTTGGCAGGACGGCACGACTGTCCGGCGGCGCCGTGTCGAATGTGAAGTTGCGAAACAGTGACGTAGTCGAAGTTACGAAATGCCGGACGAAATGGAAAGACATAGGATCCTAACAGCCGACCCGCAATTACACATCATGCTTTGTTTTCTGTATCAAAACCAAATAAAACGAGAAAAGTGACAACTTCGATGCACATTTTTGAACGAAACTAACTTTGAAATTCCATGTCACATTTCATCAGCCTTTATGTCGTATGACACACTTTGAACAGGAAAGGTCGGCGATCTTTGTTATCCAGCTCGTCGTCATGCACCGCCGCTGAGAAGTGCGCCCCTCAAATCATCGACCCCTAATTAATGAAACTTGGCTCATCAGTTCCCACTTGTCAATAATGTGGTAATAATACCAATGAAGGAATGTTTTCGGAATCGATATTTCATGCTTACATCACAGTGTGAAATATTTTGTTCAAAATATAGGAACCGCCAATCGACATGGTTTGATGTTAGCGCTTTAGGGTTTCTGACAGAACGCAAAGGCCGATTTGAATTGTGGGCGAATTAGTTCGGATACCGTATATTGCGAAATCGTGTGATGTGTAAACGACACAGATAGGTGACAGGTGCGTGTTGTGTGCGCGGGCCGTGTCCCTCCACGTACATTCCACGCTGGAAGTCCTCATTGACTCCCGTGCTGTGCGCTAACACGGCCACGGACATACAGCCGGTGTACGTACATATGCGGTAGCGCACAACATACGAGCTGCTAAGAGGCGTTTGTATCTACTCAACTGTGCTGTGCACGGGAACGTACAAACCGGCGTTTTACACACCATCGTACCAGTTGGAGCGATAAACGTGACGTTACGTGAATTCTACCGATTTCATTAATTTCTTATCCAGGTCGGCCGGCTCGGCTCCGCGCGATCCGTTGGAACACACGTCCATCTTACAGAACATACGACCACATGAAAGTCCAAAAAGTCAATCTCCAAAATTTCGGTGATTGAAGTTGTGTGACGTGACGAAACCTAAATCTGAGAGTGTGGTAAGTTACAACCAACGTGGTTTTATTAATGTTATACCGTTAATAAATATCCAACCAAAACAAAGCTGGTTTTAGTGCAAACTTTAGAGTCTAGCATTCTCTAACATTGTTAGAATCGAGTAAAATACCCAATTATTGTATGCGGCAGGGTGCCTATTTCTGGCAGGGGCGCTTTCATTCTTCAATAAAACAGCTAATGAAAATCATGTCAGTTCGGGAAACCCACTCACAAGGGGGGCCCCTCCTTATAAGTAACCCGTCCCCCTTATAAGTAACCCCGTCCCCCTTATAAGTAACCCCCGGGGCACCCCTTATAAGGAGTCTCCACGCTTTTTTGCAATGCAACGCGAAAATGAGAGGACTGCGGCAATTCGCTTGATTATGTCCATAAAGCTTCACAAGTTTCCTAGTTACTCACGAAATTTGAGCAAAATCGGTTTGAGGCATCATATCTAAAATCATGGATTTAAATGCGATGTCCAACGACCCATGCGAATGCTGAAATGCGAGCGATTACTGGCGCGAGTGTCGCCTGGCGCGGCGGCGCGGCAATGCTTGAGTGCAGACGTGGCGACTGAGTACGGAGACTCTCTCGTACTCAGTCGCCACGTCTGCACTCAAGCATTGCCGCGCCGCCGCGCCAGGCGACACTCGCGCCAGTAATCGCTCGCATTTCAGCATTCGCAAGGGTCGTTTGACATCGCATTTAAATCCATGATTTTAGATAAGATGCCTCAAACCGATTTTGCTCAAATTTCGTGAGTAACTAGGAAACTTGTGAAGTTTTATGGACATAATCAAGCGAATTGCCGCAGTCCTTTCATTTTCGTGTTGCATTGCAAAAAAGCGTGGAGACTCCTTATAAGGGGTGCCCCGGGGGTTACTTATAAGGGGGACGGGGTTACTTATAAGGGGGACGGGTTACTTATAAGGAGGGGCCCCCCTTGTGAGTGGGTTTCCCGAGCTGATGTGTTCTTCCACTTCAGAATGCAAGCAGGACTCGCTGTACTATACTCGGGAGTTACTCTGCTCTGGTCTCTAACACTTAGTAATAGTTACAACTGGGTAATGGCCCTTGCCGCAAACAGGCACCCTTTTCTGTTCAAATCGTGCCGCAAACGGGGTATAGCTCTAACGTTAGTTTGATTGTTAGAAAGTGCATCTACGATTTATCTTCTGACGTTAAAACTATTGGTTTTAGACAATGGGCACATTGGTTTACCATTTGAACTTTTTGGTTAAGAATTTTTAAAGCTGCAAAGCAAAGCAAAGTGCAAGTGCAAGCATTCAAACCCAGTGGGTGCCAGTGTCAGTGAGGTGCCCGATGCCAGGCAGTGTCCTGCCTGGGTGGGCCTGGTTATCATGGTTATGCTCCCAATTCGAAAGGTAGAGATGTAATAATTTTTGACCATTTGCTTTGGACTTTAGTGATAACAGAGCATGGGTAAATTGGTTTCCGTGCTAGAGCATCCCACCAGCAAATCTGAAACGCTAACGTGCACGGTGATAACCAAAAAGGACAACTGCACGCACTGTATATGCGCTTCTATGTATTTTTCTGATAACTGATCACTGCCACTGGTGAATCTGTTTCTGTGCTAAAGTATCTCCCTACGGTAACGTGTAGGACTGCCTTTGGTATGTATAGGAGCAGGGAGGTGGGAGAGACCTCTTCCCACCTCCCTGATAGGAGGGGATCTAGACTGTGAAGCCAGACGCAGTCTCCGTGGAACATATCCCCGACGACCAGATACAGACCGAAACCGATCTTTCAGTCAACAAATTACCAACTAACTGTTACATATGTACGTGTACATGTGCACTGATTACCAGTTCAGGAAACTCAACATGTGATCAAACACAACATCAATTAAAATACAACTAGATCTACAGTACTCAGTAGATCTACAGTACTCAGTAGAACTATTTATCGCCCGCAACTTTGCATTAAAGTTAAAACGCAAAGTTGCATTTGATATTTATGGGACTGGGGTATTTGATTTTTCGAGTTGCGTTTAAATGCACAGTTTCTCACAGTGTGGCCCAGGAGCATGAGATGCCAGCATGCCATCAGAGTGGCTGGCTAATTTCAGTAGATGATGTACATTGTAATGTGAACGCAACATGTTTGCGCATCCATATTGGGGATCTGGGAGTAGCGAGTGAGTTCATAGGGAATGTGATTTCTGTCAATATCAAAGGCATCTGGCATTAATATTTATTGCAGTAATTTCATTATTGATCGCCAAAGTTGGTTTGCAGTAGCATCTTTGAGAAACTGAAACATGTCAGAATACATTTCTGTAACCTTAAATATCAACAAGTGTCATTGTAAGGTCATAACAGTGTTTAGCCCCTAAACCCCTGGATTGCCTTTATTTCAAAAGGCTGCCTGCAGCATGCAGAATAAAAGTTGTCTTATCTCTTAGTCCAGCTGCGCAGCAAGTTGTGACATGGCTGTACCAGTCACCATCAGATATACCTCGGGACTCTGTGACCATGGTACGACTGAGTAGATTTTGAATTAATCACATGTAATACATCAGGGCTCGACACTAACTTTATTTTTCGGTGGCCCGATGGGGCCACCAAAATCATCAATTTCAAATTTTTGGTGGCCCGAGAGAAAAATTTGGTGGCCCGAAAAAAAAAAACATTGATAAAAGTCCATTTTTTTTGAATAAGTCGCACACTCACTGCATGCATTTATGCATTTCCGGCGCAAAAAGTTACGAATTTATTGACACACTTTTCAAAAAAATATGATGGCCCGAGGTGGGCCACCAATTTGCCCTTTTCTGAAATTTGGTGGCCCGACTTTCATTTTTGGTGGCCCTGGGCCACCGGGCCACCGTTAGTGTCGAGCCCTGAATACATACATGTAGTATGCATGGTACGAACTAGACACATAAATAAAATGTAATCTTTGTGCTGTATTTTGGTGTACTGTAAAAGTGGACTGATTTTTTGCGCTTGGCCAGGTCAGGAGAGTTTCGCGTGTTTTAAATTCCGCGGAATCAAGACATCACGTGCAGGAACGTATGGCAAGCAAAAATATTTGCGTGCTTTTATTTTCGCGCTAGTTTCTGGTTGCGCGAAATGGGTGAAAATTTCAACACTGCGAAAATTTCCACTTTTACAGTAATCTGTATTGACTAACACAATTTGCAACTTGCCAAAAATTATGATTTATTGCTTCATTTGCACACTGTATATCACTTCTCTCCATACGGTTATCTGCTTAAACCAAGGGAAATAAACCAGTTACCCGGATGACGCTCACTATAGTTCACCTAAAGCTACTGAAGTCATGCTGTTGGCCATGCGGCGGTACATTTCAATCAGCGCACACAAGGAAATGTTTGCTGTAGCAGACAATCATAGGTGACATTTCCATGACATTTGCTGCTGCGACAGTTGCTCCCATGAAATACAATCTGCAGGCTAAGCCAAACATAAATTTACCCTCACACATTGCCCTAACCCAAATCCTAATCCTTACATCAAACTACATGTAAACCTAAAACCGTGTCACAACCCGAACCCTATTAAAGTTCTTTGGAGAAAGTAGGATTGTAACGATTGTCGGAGGAGCAAATATTGCGTAACCAAGATGAAGCACATACCCTTGGCGCTATGAAGCACTTTTAATTTATGCCATGATGGAAAGGTTTTTGCTATCAATGACATACAGCAAGAATCAAAGCATGTGAAAACTAGAAAAGCACTCGGGAGAGCGCAGATCTCCACCAAGCAGCTCATTTCCACCCATACAGTATGTCCCAGAAAAAAATTACAATTGGATTTCCGCATTGAAAACTTTCAATATGAAATGCTATTTCAGGATCTAAAAATATAGCACCTCACCTTTATTTTGCAGAAAACCCCATTCACTTTGAATGTGGATCATTGTAAAGCTTGTTATGTGTCCGTTTCTTCCAAGTTTAGCACTTGGATGCTCTTGGAACTGCGTATTAATGTGTGAACATGTAATGGACAGGACTTGGAGGGAAGGGATTCCTGACATGTTCTATAAAGACCCTCATTTCTCTTTGACCACTGCAGCAAACTGGAATAGTATTTTTGTAAGATGTGGGTAATTAGTTTAATGCCCTGAAATTATATTTGGATTGATTCACTATTTTCAAAGTTATCATTGTGGCAAATCCCATTGTTTGGACATAGTGTACGGTACACACACTCTTAAACTTGCCCAATGATAGAAGCCTGGTTTACCTTGTCAGCATCCTGCATGCTGCGTGTTGCCTTGAGCAGCGCATGCGCTTTAGTGCATGTATAATGCAAACCTCAAGTACGTGCAGCTTTAACTCCCAATTCATTAACCATATTTGCCAAAAGATACAAAATCATTCAAACAGCATTAAGATATCCAAATCACTACCAAAATTTAATCATCTATTCCTTGTGCCATTATCAACTTTTCCTGTAATCCAGATCCGTTCACAACATTTGAGTTATTTTGCAAACAGACACACAAACAAACAAATTGACACCAATGAAAACATAGCATCCTTGGCCAAGGAGGTATTTATACATTTGAAATCACACTCCTGTATTTTTCATACTTGACACATTGTACAGTCAAACCAGTCTCAGGGTGCTACATAACATTTTTCTTCTTTTTCACTTGCCCGATCTGGCAAGCATATTTTGAAATTGTTGCAGAACACTTGCCCGAACATGAATTTTACTTGCTCTAAAAGAAAGTCCAAAACATAAGAAAGTGATGTAGAAAATCCCTTGTTAGTCAAGGGCTTAATAACACACTTGAATCATTTGAATGACCAGCACATACACTGTATTGATCTAAAAACACTGGAATAGCAATTGTTGCATTGTTGCATTGCGTTGGGGCTTCTTCACGTAAGTGTTGGAAAGATGCTGAAATGAAATTATCTTTGGGCTTCTGCATGGTTGACTCTGGGTTTGTGGGGGGGGGGGGGTGTAAAAAAAAGGTGGCTTCAAAACTTTTAGCTTGCACAATTCAGGCAAGCATTTTTTTTTTCATTGTTCCAAAACACTTGCTGGACTTTGATTTTCACTTGCCTTGGGCAATCGGGCAAGCTCTTATTTGTATGTACATTGTAGCACCCTGCCTGTCTCTGCAAGACTGCATTAGGGAAACACAAATTACCAGTACCGTCTTTGTAGACAAGAAGTCTACAAAATGTACATAGACAGGTTTGATGTGGCATTTATGATAATAGGGACATTTTCAAGGTATAATATTTCACAAATTTTGACCAGATTATATTCATACAATCAGGCAGATGGGTGAGTTTGCGATCAGGAACCATATACATGTACAGTGTAGATGGAATGAGAAAGAAGTGTCATAACTTTTCAAGGAAAAATTTAGCAATTTCTAACCTTGGAGACTACAACACAAGTTGTATGCATGCAACCCATTTGTGTGGTGAGAAGCAATAATTTCACAAATATTAGTCAACTTGTGAAATTCACAAAACCAAAAACACAGCAAAATATATACCTGTTACCATGTATACAAGTAATGTATTTTAGCCGTCTAACACAATCATAATTTGTGTTTGCTGGTTACAGATGCCATTATACATTTTAGGTGATGGCGGTTATGCTGGGTTTTACACCATGTTCCCAGTGGCCATGGCAGCCCCATTTGCCCAAAACGTAGTTCGCCATGGGTAGATGAGACATTCTCCTGTTTTCCTCTCTTTGCACTCTAGTCTTGTTTGTTCCAGTCCTCACCCTAGCTATCAGACGCTGTTCTCACGTTGTCTGGTCAGGCTAGACTATCAATATTTTCCGTCGCGTCCTGCTACAGACCGCCTCCGAGTTTTGTTTGACCTATTACCTGTCGTCTTGTTTCGTTGCGTTCACCCCGTTTTATCACGGCATACAAGATTCCTCATTAGCACCAGGACTGCCATGGCAAATTTTTTGACAGTTTAAAAATCTGACACGGCATCCACGGCAAGCACAGCCTGTCTCTTTTATGTATTGCGTCTCACCAGGTTGTTTCATGTCCATCCCATTTTGTCCACAGTGGCCTGAAATGTGGCTGCCGTGGTTGCTGGGAACATGGCGTAAATGGTGCATCATTTGTATGCTCCTGCATGCGTACAATTCTTAACTTCACCACATCTTCTGGGGGAATTTTTATGTGGTCACATGGTATACATGGCGACTACATACTTATTATAGACAGGTGGTTACTGAAGCAAATTCAACTGTATGAAAGGCAATATATGCATCAACATACGAGATATATACAGTGATAATTGTGGTCTTTGAATGGAGTCTAATGAGAACTGTTGTTGACCTTTGTGTGAGTGTAATGTACATTGTACTTCAGTATGCAGCAAGTGTTATTTCTGCAGACTCAAGAGCTCAAGTTCCTTTGAGGTTGAATACCCACGGTACACGCTATGTTTGCTACTTGCTCAACAATGTAAATGTGTAAAATGCACTCTGGACCTCAGGGAACGTTTTCTTTGTGTGTATCA
Organism: Diadema antillarum; assembly: GCF_040938485.1. NCBI lineage: Eukaryota > Metazoa > Echinodermata > Echinoidea > Diadematoida > Diadematidae > Diadema > Diadema antillarum. The sequence continues at coordinate 224,907 of NW_027271517.1, forward strand.
AAACCTTTTATGCGAGGTCCTTGCTGTACAAGAGTACAATGACTAGAGTCATTCACAACTTTAATATTTTCAACTCTGGACAGATATAATACAGTTCATCTGTTATTTCATTAGGTAAGGAATATTAAATTCTCACTTTCTCTCCCTTGTTTTTGTGTATAGACTATAGTGTACATAGTTTGTATAGTAAACTATCCACGAATAGTATGTTTTACAAGGTTATTGAACAGTCATGACTAGCTGATATTTACTGTATAGTTTTGAATTAACAACAAAATTGTGTGTGTGTGTGTGTGTGTGTATGCGCGTGCACGTGTGTGCATGTGTTTGTGTGCAGAGGGCTTTAGTATTGTTTGTGTTGTAGCAGTATTTTTAGTTTGTTTAGTCTTTTTACATTGTGTGTATTGGATATAGTCAGCATGGACAATCACTTTGAACGATATTGTGTAGAGTTTTCAACAGCTGTGCTTGCCTATAGACATTTGCGGTCTATCTGAAATCACTCATGGGCGAAAATTCCAATTCATTTTATTTCATTCGCCAAAGCCAAAAGCCTTTTGTACTCATGAGGTACTTTTTTTTTTGTTCCATTTTGTAAGCACTGAGAAAATAAAGGCCTAATTTCAACTGAAATGCATGTAGGTAAAAAAAGAGAGAAAAAAGCACAGATTCTAATGAAGATACAAGTGTGTGTTGCTAAAAAATAGGATTGATTGCTGCACTATGTGCATCTATTAAAGTTTCTAGGTTGCAGTTGAGTTTAAAAAAAAAGAAAGAGCGAAATGTGTCCAATACTTTTTGCAGATATGTGTTGTGGAATGATGTCAGTATCCCTTGAAAATTTGAAAATTACAATGTACGTTACCAAAGCCAATGATCCACTTTCAGATTCCTAAGCTTTATACAGGATATCATGCTACAGTGTATCCTGTGAACACTTGATAAAAGCCAGGAGGTTTTTATGAATGAGTTTGGTGTATGGTCCATTGACCTCTCTCTCCGTAAAAGCACATTTTGCAGCCAAACCACAGAATCTTGGGAACAAATACTGGGGAAAAAATCAACAAGATACCTGCTGCTATTTTCGGCTAGGTAATCTCAGGAGATTTTGAGTCAATGTAATGTACTGTTCAAGCAGTATTACATGATACGTAGTTCGGTTCACACAACGTCTGTAATCTTTTAAGTTGCAAACTTACATCGTAAATAATTAGCTTCTACTGTAGATTTGAAACTACGATTTACATCCACGCATTGAAGAGAGCTCCCTCGATGATTAAACCACAGAACCAGAAGGAATTCATACATGCAGCGCTCGTGATAAAGAGAAGAGAAATTGACTTTAGCCATGAACATCACTGAAGATCAGAGCTCACACGTTGTTCTCTTCCTTTTACAGTACTATTAGTTTTATAGAGAAAGATTTACATTAGTGTATATAGGCCTAGTCGAAACATACACCCATGATATATTTAATCACATCTGTGATGTCATTGATACGGAAAGGGCGAGTCCATTTAGCCCAGGTGTGAAGCCAGAAAATATTTGGTAATCTCTTCCCTCTGTGTTTCAATGGATAGCAGCATACCATTAAAATAGCACCCCTATCCATAGCCAGGAGGGCAGGTTGATCAGGGAGGTGTTCCCACCTCCATGGGTTGATGGTCTGGTTGTGCACCCCTGTGGTAGACTCCACTGGGTGTCAGTGGGGTCAAATCCTGTGAATAGGGCGCCCTTCTTATGTAAATACTACTCACCCTGAGTTCTCCTTTTTTTTTTTTTAGATAGAAAATTCCCTGCCCAGAAAATGTTCCAGTGTGCAGGACTATATAAGATTACCACAGTGTATAAATCCTTACTAAGCACAGCTGTACATGACAGATTTATATGGATGTGAATAGTCTCAATAGTGTATAGATTGAATCAGGAACGCCTTGACTGTGTTTTTATTCCCGGTGTGCAGTCACTAAGTGTTGAATAGGGAATTCTTGAATGCACTCTCAGCATATTACATTGTGAAGATGATCTTGTAGACTTGACCTGCTTTATCAAGTTTATGCGAAAGTGTCTCCTGGAAATGAGAGACTTAATACACCAGTATGTACTTCCCCTGTGTTGTACAGACTGTATGTGGTCTTTTAGGTGTATACGTGAAATCACATGACATTTGAAGTGCATGTAGGTTGTGAAGATATTCAGTCACACTTTCTTTTCTTTTTTTCATCCATAGAAAACTGACAGCTGATTGAATAATTATAGTCAGTTGTAACTCCATCTCTCGAACCTGCTTGCCCAAATGGTATGTTTGTGTTGTTTTCAGTAACCAGGATTGTTCACCAATTAAAAGCTAGACCATCATGTCTGCTGTATACATGAGACTAATGTTAAATCATATGTTGACTATGATTATCATTTTCACAAAATGTTGTCACATCTGTGATGATTATCATTATTGATGTTATTGTCATGATTGTCATTGGTTTTATCATGCAATTGTCTTTATTTTCCAAAGCCATTATTCTTATAAAATACCGGTATGTACAGTGTGTACGCTGAAGGCCAAAAGGTAATACTACAAATGTATCTCTCATCATGTTTTCCAGGCTCAGGTATTCATCCCTTTTCAGTGCATTTATTCTTTGGTCTGAGGCTATGAACTGTTCGATGAACCCATTTTATGTGTAAACTAGAAAAGCACTCTGAGAGCGCAGACCTCCGCCAAGCATGCAAATCATTTTCACCACTGATCTTGTTCTTCCGTAGAGATATCAGTGATTTCCACTCATACGTACTTACAGCATTTTGTGCTGAAAGTTGCCAGATTTCCCAATATAGAAGCCTTTGTTACGTCATAAACACTCAGCTGCACGGCGCGCCTCACCCCAGCAGAAACTAGAGCACGCACTTTAGTGCGCGCAGGCAAACCTCAAATATGCGCAGCCCTAACTCCCGAGTTCATTGACCCTACCTGCCAAAATGTCAAAAATCCTTCATAAATTCCCCAAAAATTCTCGGATCACTACCAAAAGTTAATCGTTTGGTACTTGTGTCATTCTCAACCTTTCCTGCAAGTTTCATCCCAATCCGTTCACTACTTTTTGAGTTATTTTGCACACGGACAAACTAAACAAACGAACTAACTAACGAACAAACCAACGGTAACGAAAACATAACCTCCTCCCTTGGCGGAGGTAATGATACTGTATGCTTTTATATAGGGGGAGGGGGAGGAAGAGGAATGAGAAGAAAAAACAAACCAGATCATTGTCCATGATAATAGAGAAATGTTCTTTGATAAACAAGTGACAGTTTCTCTTCGAACAGAGAGCTATTCATCTCATCTGTCAATCATACTGAATCAATAGATAAAACGTCATGATGGACACATTGGATGGTGGTGACAGGATATTGTAGAGCATTGACAGCAACATAAAGGCACACCCTTGATCATCAGTTGAGGACTTACATTGTAGTGTGAATAAAGAAAATAGAGCAAGGACGGTGCAGTGCATTGTTTGATGTAGAGATGGTTGGCATACATGTAGCATAATAAATTCATGTATACAGCTAAGCTGTTGTAGATTACAGTGAATTCAACCATACATGAAAATATCGCCACCTGGTGCACTAGTGAAGTGAATGGACAGGCATTAGTGCACTTACGATAGCCTTGGTGTCAAATCGCGACAACATCTCCGTTAAAATGTCTGTGACCTCATTCGCAAAAAAAAAAAAAAAAAAAATTGTTTGCAAAATTAGCTGTTTTTACTAAGTAGACCTACATGTACAAAGTTACTTAAAACTCCCAACATTAAACATGCATGCAATTTATTGCACAATTCAATTATATAGGGGCCTACTAGTCACCTGGGTAGTAATGTTAGTGGGCATTTTCCATGTGACTCCCAGCCTATTGGCCTACCAAGAAAATCACTCTTAATAGTTACGTTCAGACGACATACCCTAACCTTGAGGTTAGGAAACCCCAAGGTTATGCTCTTGCCCCCTAACTACGACGTGCGTCCACATGACGGACGTGCATCCACATGACGAAGCTTAACCTCGAGGTTAGGAAACCTCGAGGTTAAGCTCTTGAGTTCGTTGATTTTTGTGTCCACACGGTGCTTAACGTTGTAACTACAAGTGGGACCCCCTGCGGCTCGTGGATAGAGCGCTAACCATAAGATTTCTCGTGGCTCTTAACATCGAGCTACAGTTGTGTAACCTCGAGGTTAGCTACAATGTACTCTGTAACTACTAGTGCGTCTACACGGTCCCTTACTACAAGCTTAACCTCGAGGTTTCCTAACCTCGAGGTTTAAGGCTTGTCGTCTGAACATAACTAATGGCAGCTCCCCTTTATTGATGTGTTAGTAAGGTACCGGTAATTATTTGCAACCAGATATGGGTCTGTGTTTTTACAATGTCATCATGCTCTTAATATTGATATTACACCACAATTTTTAGTGAAGATTCATTTACAAGCTGACAATCTCAACAGCAGGAAAGTACAAGAAGTGTGGAAATTACTGGCTGTGTAGAGACAAGTGCGTACAATTTGTAGTATTGCACAATTTCATCCCATGTGTATTATAGCAGGGAGCTGAGGTGTCTCACCTCCCTGATTATGGGCACACATGGTGTGGTTTGGGAGGGGGGGGGGGTATTGAACACCTTGTCTGTTGCATCACAATGCCTTGGGCACGCAGCATGTACACAACAGAAGGGGCAGCAACTCCTGTATTCCACAGTAATACACTTGCCACTCACCCCCCCCCCCCCCCTCCCCCCAAATCACTTTGGCATGTGTTTTGCTATACATGTGACCTTAAGTCAATGCAATCATGAATGGTCGATGCTAGCTTACAATAAAGAAGGCTCTCACTTTAACTTGACCACAAATGTAAATCATTCCAAGTGAACTCAGAAGAAAAGCATCTGTTGCATTTCCCTGGGAGACTTATCATGATAGGCCAAGGATAGTTGGCCCAGTGTTGATTGACTCCTGTTTCATAAAGGGTTACATTATTTAGGGAACTTGCTAATACTCCCTGTTATATGACCATTTCATAAGTTGAGAAATTAAAGAGCTTGTTGAATAGCATTGAACCTTACACACATTAGTACCACCAGAGACTTGTTTGTGTACAATCCCAAGGGTAGTCAATTTGTGAAAAAAATTAGGGTACCGAACTGTTGATTATGCTCTATTTTTTTCAAGCATGAGAAAGAGCTGATTTCGCAAACATGCACTGCCCATTGTTAAAAACTGTAAACCCCTATGATACCAAGCTGTTCAGTGTATGAAATTTTGTGTTTACGCTTCCCCAGCAAATGCGACTTGAGAAAATCGTGGATCATAAATGCACCTTTTTTTTGTGTGTTTTGAATTGCTGTTTAGATAAAGCGTTCACATCTGAGTGAGTTGGGATGCAACCATGTTTTGCACTATCATGTTTCAAAATACTGACTTTGCCCCAAAATAGCCTAAACGCAGTCCTACGTATAGATGATGGTCCTGATATATGCTTGAGATTGTATACTGCTACATGTTTGTAATAGTTGGTAGTAATAAATAGAGTAAAAGTAACAAACAGGATGGGTGGTAGTACAATCTTGAATTTAAAAATAAAGTTATGAGAGGCTAAAATTTCTCACCACATGCTATATTTTAAACCTGTATACCAAGGTAGATGGTCTTAAAAACTAGCATGTAAATGAAGTTTAAAAGCATCCCATGAGCGTAGAAGTGAAAGCATAAGCCTAAGTTTTCCTTCCAAGTTTTCTCAGACTACCTCTTCATGCTTAGAAATAATAATGTGTTAATAATATGGTCTTATTTACCCAGGGTAGCCTCTTCAAGTTCAATGTTGCCACTGCTCTACCAGAGGGCCCTGCTATTATTTTTACCCTTGCGTTGCCAGGTACCCATTTGTACACCTGGGTTGAGAGGGACGTAGTGAGTATAAACATCTATCTTGTCCATCTTGATTTCAAACAAGCGATATGGTTGCATTGCTAACATCTGGATTTGTACCCTGAACATGTTGCTACTTCTTGTGTTCTATTCTCTTCGTCCATGTACAGCGTAAGTCTTACCAGTCACCAGCAACTGTCTGTGCTCGTAGGTTTGTGTCAGAGCTACATTGTACACTATGCATGTAGAAGGTAGTCTTGTCGTGTCTGTTGAAAGGCAATGAATTGGTTTCAGTGAGCGTCATTAGTTTCCGCAGGGAATTGTCTGGAGGAGTCCCAACCCATCAGAACCGATTAAGCTCTGTCGAGGGTCAATGTACGATGTGCTTTGGATGATGGCTGTGATGCATGCGTGTAGTGCATATATAAAGGGGACAAATACACGTTTCCTATTAAGCAAGCGTGGTTTAGAATACAGAGGGTGTTACTGCCCCAACCTGTCCCCCAGAGATTCCCCCACATACATGTCTGTATTAGGCATGGATCTTCAAGAGTGTAACAAGTGCAGCTGCCCTCTAGTGCACATATGTGAAAGTGTTGATTAATTGCAATGTCTAGACAAGGTTGTGTGTGTGTGTGGGGGGGGGGGGGGGGTAGGGAGAATATGCAATGACCAAATATTAAAGGGAACTTATATTATGCCAGTTTTTTGTTTAAGTGAAGGATTGTGATGGTTAAGGCGAAGACATTCGTTTCTTTAAATCAAACAAAGATCTTGTCACTATACCAGTAATGGCACATCAAAGTACTGTAGTCTTTGTAACATGCTCGATTGCAATGTAGCTGTACAGTGTGTATATTCATTTTTGTTTTCTTTCTTACAAAATAAGGATACAGTACATCGTTGAATAAATTCTACTCAATTGTTGTTCCACCTTTTCTGATTTTTGTTTTCAAGGCATTTTTAAAGAGGTTGGCAGTGTTGACATTTTTCTTTTTTATATTCATCAGGAAGCCCATTTACATAAGCACAAACCTAAATTGAAAAAAAAAAAATACCCAGAAAAATATGGATTGTAGATCAGCCATTTACACTAGCAGAGACATCCATTTGCTTGCATTTTGGTGAGTTATTCACATGCATGATTGGCCATGGCAACATATGTTAGCCTGTGTTATAAATCTCCAAACAGTTTTTCTGGAGATTTTTCAGTTCAAAGTTTGGTAGAAGGGTTTCACAAGTTTTCACACAAGCTGTCTTTTCAAACATTATGGTAAATATACATGTATGAGGTATTGAGGGGCCATGGACCTTTTTTTTTTGGGGGGGGGGGGATGGGGGCTATGGGACCAAGGGGGTGTCAAAATCAAAAGTACACACATCCAAATAGCCAAGGACTAGGCAATAGGGATTGTAAGGTGCCTTGTGTATAACACGACCACTATTGCTAGTGAATCAGGGGCCTCAAGCGTCCCCTTTAGAAGCAAGTGAGCAACAACAGCTTATGAGTTTGATGAGTTGATGTGTGATTTAATTGATACCCAAACAGTTGTACAAGCATTACGGGATGATGTTTTAGCTTGATGTTTATGTTGTATACAACATGTATGATTGTCTGTTTGCTGTTTCTTTTTGCTTGACGTAGGAAAAGAGTAGACACTATAAAGGATGTTTCCTGACCCATACAGTTGTACACGTATTACGGGATGATGTTTTAACTTGATGTTCATGTTGTTAACATCCTCAAGATTCATGCGATTGTCTGTTTGCTGTTTCTGTTTGCCTGTCATAGAAAAAGAGTAGACGCTAAGGATGTTTCCTGAAGCAGCAGGGAGTGATGCGGTGGAGGCAGCGGAGGCGGTGGCTTCGGCCGGCGGCTTAGGGGTCGGCATGCTGGACGTCTTCCTACTCAGTCTCAGTGTGGGCGTCGGCGTCTACTGGTTCTTCTTCCGCTCCAAGAACGAGACCAAGACAGACGGGCTGATCAATCCCATAGCGAGGTGAGCGAGGGAGCCCTTTGCGTTTGATGCACAGAGCTTGGCCTTTAAGCCTCTCAGGGTCACAATCATCACGAAGCCATAGGCATTGTGCAGAAGCATATCGCCAGTGGTAATCATAGGCTTACTATTGGATTCCACCAGATCTATTTTCTTCCATTTGCAGTCAACGGGATTTAGTTGGTACAAGAATATTAAAATTATGTCAGTCAGCCCATGTTAGAGCATGAACAGTTAGCCCCTAAAGTGACCTTGTTTGAACTTTGCGTGTACCTTCATATGTGCTTTGTAATGTATTATGTTCATTCATGAATAGGTGCCTGAAAGACAGATGACATATTGCAGTATTTGTTTAGTTTAAAGGGATCGTGTCGTATTGGTTGAGACCTAATTTCTGGTTTTTAACATTTTTTGGTGAGATAATGAGAAACCACTTATGAATTATGAAAGAGCATGTATTTCCATGAGGAATTCAATGTTAATATGATGAAAATTGGTTTTGAAATGGCTGAGATATCCAAAACAGAGTGATTCTGATAAAGTGTGGGACCCACATTTTTGTCAGGCCAGTTGAGGGGTAGGTATATCCTTAGGGCTTAGGCTAATTCGCTTACCAATCATGTTGTTGCTAAAAACGCAGAACATTCTGAAACACGGACAAGGCAACTAGACTACGTACTCGCACGGTAAGATACGAGTCAACTTCTGACATAGCTGACAATTACAACAAATTTGTAATTGCCGCGCACCACGGCACTGTCTCACTGACACTCGGACTATCACTTGACCTACACTAGCGTACATGTACATTGTATGTGTAGGTCAAAGGATGGTCCACGGTGTAACATGTTGCATTCTAAAGCAGGTTTAATTATCCAACATGGAAGTGCTTTACAGATCAGTTGTTGTTGTTTTCACATCAGCACTTTGACTCTTGTTTTGAGTCACCCAACGTGACAATATCAGTGTTAATTATTCCTGGCAAAATGAACAACAAAACAAGAACAACATACAGATTGGCATGAATAAACTGAAGTTTTAATGCAGCTGCAAAATTAAAGCATTCACATGCTGTAGTATGAACATGAGATGCATGGGAAATTGTTCAGGAAGAACTTGTAATGTGTATCATGGGATCGCAAAACTACTTTGGCTTTGTATCATTGTGCTCACCGACAAAAACTTCACTGCTTCCATGGCAGTATAAACCATTTATTCATTATTCCCATGATAATAATTTGCACTATTTGGGTGACTAGTGGTCAGGGATTGGTTGGGTTTCCAATCCTGCCCTCATGCAATACGCTGTGATGCAGTGTACACTGTATTTCCGTTAAAAATATACGATAAGTGGTAATACAAGAAACCGTATGATGGCGTTTGGAAATACCAGCCGGACTCTAAAATATACTGTTTCACCGCTGACTGCATAATGCAATAAGGAAATGCCCTCATAGTCAACTTCTTTTAGAGAAGCAGGATAATGTAGTATTTATACAACTGTACAGTGTGTCTAATATTCAGTAGTCAACGCTGCACACTGCACTGGTCTGACTGTCCCTGACCAATGGTCCCTGACCAGTAAATATCCCTTTTGGACCAGTAAATTTGTCAGGAATGGACCAGTATTCAAAAAAATGAAAAAAAAAAAACCAAAAACAAAACAACAACAACAACAACAACCTGGGTACCTACTGGTCCAACAGACAGGTCGGACCAGTAGAAAAAAGGGTTTATAGCGTGCAGTCCTGCAGTAGTCATTTAATTGTCAAATTCTGATATAAAATGGTACAAGCAACGGAGCTGTGGTGTTAAACCAGTCCATATTGACGTCGAGCCAGCCATGATTAAGATGAATTGTAGTAGCCAGACTTTATGATAAAATTGTTTGGCTCCATATCATTAAAAAAAAGAGAGTTTGTATAATAGTAACTTTTGTTGTCATGACAATTGTCATGGTAGTAAAAAGAATCCTGCTTCCTGATCGGCTGTTACTACAAGAAGTTGCCATTCTCTAGAGCAAGAACTACTATTTATATGTAATAAAATGAGACCTTGGTGTGTGCAATGTTGCAGTTGTAGCTGTCATTCTTGATGAGAGTAACTCATCAATTTCTGTACTGGATATTTTCACAATTTTATGATTTTTATGACATGGATGTCAGTAAAGCAACTTTCAGCTACATTGAAGGTTATGCCCTAACCTCAACAGTTGAACTTGAAGTGTAGATTATACAATCAAATGGCAATGAAAAGCTACCCAATGCAAGATTGGGTAGTCATTACAGGACCCGTTAGGAAAGCCATAAAGTTTAGAAACCCACTAGAAGACATTAACATGTTCACGTACACGTATGATGTACAATAATGACACAAGTGAAACAGACCTGGTAGAGAATAGAAAGTACATACATTGAAAGTAGAAAAGACTTGTTTGAGATAGAGAATGGACAAGTGTACATGAGTTGAGGGAGGGGGGGGGGGCTATGAGAGCTGCTGTAAATACTTCTCTACACAAATGTAAATGTACATTTACACTGTGTATGCTTCAAGGAGTGCGTTGTATAGGTGTAAGATGTCACCGTGCTGAAATACCACGCTGTGATTCATTACGTACACAGAGAATGAAGCCACAAAAAGATTTCATGTCTCACGGGACCAGCTGACCCCATGATGCCTCATGACACTGACTTGACCTTAGCATGACATGTCTGCTTAATAGCAAGCTTTTGACTGTGTGGGCCTATTTATTTGTGTACTGAACATGTACGGGATGGCTCAAGAAAGACTTAATTGTGAAAGAGTGTAATGTAATTCCACATATCCAGTGTAATATGCAATGGGGAATTCTGAGGTAACACGGTAAGATTAATGGCAGAGTACCCTTTGTAGTTTAATCATCCTTGAATAATTCAGAGGGGATTATACTCCTGCACAGTCATCCAATTTCAAAGTTCATTTTTGATAATAATAAAAAAATGAAGTTCACCATCAGTAAGTTCACATGTAGAGCTCTGTGATATTTTGTGTATAAAAATGCTCAGATCAAAATTTAATCTTTTTGTCATGTGAAGCTAATAATATTTGTGTTCTATTGATGTTCCCACCCAATGCATGTTTTCATTGATAATGAATATTTGTACAAGTTGATGGTAGATGCATGGAGCTGTTAGTAGCTCCATGATAGATGCACTACCAAGCTGGATAGTGATACTGCTAGATGCCTGAGAGAAGGAAGTACAGTATAAGACATTGGGTTGGTATGATATTACCATGTTATGCTTTGAGAGACATGCGGTCAGTGTCCTGTTTAAAGTCTAAAATATGTTTGTTTGTTTGTTTGTTTGTTTTTTTTTTTTTTGGGGGGGGGGGGTGAGCTTATAAGGAAGCAATTTTGAAGTGAACCAGAAGTTCAGAAATTGATTGCTTCTCATATTTTCCCTTTTGCAGTGGCTAAGATGAGCTTGTAATGTTTCAGTCATGTATCAGATGGTGACATGTACAATGGTAGTACATGAGTACACATACAGAGTATATGTACAATGTAGCAATGAATGACAAATATCTTGAGAGTGTGTGGGTAATTCCATGAAGTTGGGGCACTGTCCATGTAGCATCGTGATATTTTAAAAATACATTTCAGCATAACTCAATATTGATTATGCTATACATTTATTGTTTGTAGGCTTTACATAAACTTGCATTGAGGCCACACATTTTCCTGGAAATTTTGTGCCATTCAGATTCAATTTTGATGAAGTTATTAAACAATATGTAACAGTGTCCTGTAGCATCGTGACGTGTCCATGTGGCATCGTGATATTTTAAAATTTAAAGCCTATAAACAATATATGTATAGCACAATTAGTATTGAGTTATGCTAAAATGTAACACTTTGTGCCCCAACTTCACGGAATTACCCGTGTACAAATTTGTTGAGGTTGTACAAAGTGAGCAGGCAAGATTGCAGCTTTGGAATGGAGCTGTTTTAAATTTCAGTTCGCCATTATGCCTAAGGTTGATCGTAAACAGACAATTTAACAGATGTGGAAGATGTGAAATTGATAGAAACAGCATTTTTTTTTCTTTTTTGGGGGGGTCATGAAAGAAGGAATGAGAAGTTCCATTTCGAATCCAAAATGCCAAAGTAATTGACCAATGTGCTTTATAGTAGGTTAAAGTCCAGACTGTACCAATACATGTAGTTCGTTTCACTGGTGGATGTGCTATATTTAAATGCACGTTTTACCCTTGCTGTGTTTAGGATAGTTAAGACAAAAGACAAACATAGTCACGTTGCTTACATCATGCCATTGGTCAGTCAGTTGAGAGTATCTTCACAATATCTACAAACTACTGTACAAGCCATATAGACAGCAGTTAATAACAGATGTTGTGTAAATTTTGCAAATTGAGATTTTGTAAGATGAATTCATGAGGGGTTAAATTTGCAGTTGAGATCCATTATGTCAGAATGAGAAATACATTTGTATAGATACTATATTATCTCAGAGAAGAAAATAGTAATTTTTCATTTTTTAGACAACAAACAATTTGTACAGCACATTTGTGTTGTGGGAGGCAATTATTGCGAGTTGTTAATTTTGCTGTTAACTATCAGTCGACTTGTCAACTCCCCCCCCCCCCCCATACACACACACACCATGAAATATACAGTGTACATACTAGTACATGCTCTGTTCATTTGGCAGGGTCGCTTTGTGAGTTTTGTCTTATGAATACTGTAAAACAAGGAATGTTCGAGTGCATTTTGATGTTGTGAATTTCGCGAAAGGCAAGATTCGCGAAATTAAAATGCATGCGAAAGTTCTTGTCTACACTATGCATTGAATGTTAGAGGCTACTCGTGAATATTTCATGCTGCGAAAAAGGCCGTCGGCTCCAATTCGCGAAAATTTCATGCCGCCAAAATGTTGTGTTTTACAGTATATGATAAAGACATACAGCAAAGTATGCCCTCATCTTCAAAACCTTTGTCTATTGCAGTATCTGACATTGCACAGAACAATCATCTTATAGTGCTACTGACATGTGCAAGTTGACCCTTCAGTTAGGTGAAACAAGCAGAATAGCAGGACTCTCATCACATTGAACATAAGTGAGACATGAAAATTTATGAAGCTTCACAAGGTCCATGCAGCACAGTGATATTAGCCACTACCATGTCAGACAAGGTTGTATGCAAATTAGACAAAATTGAATGATGTCATTGCCTTTATACAGCTCTCCCATTGGTCAGTTGACAAAAGTAGAAAAAAAAATGTTTTCAGTTCGAGATAAGTGAGCAACTATAACTTCAGCCCCTTCAAATGCGAAATGTGGCGTTATTCAGGCAATCATTCAAATTCATCTGTGCATCTTGTCTTGTATTCTATACTGTAAGTATAATTTTCAGATATCTTCTTTTTGAAGTGTACATGTATTTTGTACTTTGCTGTGATCGTAACTTCACAAACCATTTTCAGTCCTAGTGGGATTTCAGCATGCCACAGAGGTTCTCTGATAAATGGATGGATAAGTGGAAAACTGGAGACACATCTTTTTTCATACATGAATAGATATTAAAAGATACATACTGTAGATGAATATCTGGGATTAAAGGGTGTCTCTCGTCTAGATGCTTAATTGTGTTAAGGCATACAAATTAAAAGAGCACAATCTGTTTTTAAAAAGTGTTTTGATCATGCATGAGGCTGATATGGGACGAGAAAACTGAATGCTGAATAGATACGTTGGTAGCCAGAAATTTGGAGAGGTATGAGGTAGAAAAGAAAGATGGGAGACATCACATCTCAATTGACAGATAAAGAGATGTACTGTAAAAGATCTTACTTAAATTACAAGGGTTTAATTTTCACTAATTTTGCGAAACACTGTTGGGCGGCGAATTTGACAACACACGAAAAATATCTCCACCTGATCTTGATGGCATTGAATTTACAATCAGGAATTTAAGAGTGCACTTACAATAGCCTCGGTGTCAAATCGCGAAAACAGTCTCGCGAAAACGTCTCATGCATGAAAATATATACATGCATGCAAAAATAACAGCTTTTACAGTAGATAGATTGGTAGATAAATAGATACTGTAAAAGTGGAAATTTTCGCAGTGTCGAAATTTTTGCGCATTTCGCTCATTCAGAAACTAGCGCGAAAATTAAAGCACGCAAATACTTTTGCTTGCTATATGTTCCCGTAGTTGATGTCTTGATCCCGCTGAATTAAAAACATGCGAAACTCTTCTTACCCGGCCGAGCGCGAAAAATTAGTCGCGCAAAAATATCCACTTTTACAGTAGATAGATGGTAGATAGATAGGGAGATGGATAGATTGATAGACAGATAGATAGGAATATGGATGAATAGATAGGTAGACAGATTGTTAGAGATAGATGGACAGATTAAATAGAAAGGTAGAGATAAATGAAGGTGTGGAAGATATGTATATGGATGAAAATATATTATAGTAATTGATCAAGCAGCAACCAGACATAATTTATTACCATGGCATGTTTGTTGCAAATGACACAGCAAGATGTTATGCAACAGGATAAAGTACATTTTTGTACAGTTTGTTACTGTATTGGAATGTGTGATTTACACAACATCTGTAACTCCTGTTTTTATGTTTTACTCAGTTTAACAATTCTATTCTTTTTCTCGATTTCCCCCCTTCAATCAAAAGCTCTTCAATGACAGTGAGCTCAAGCAGTGGATCAGGATTTGTACAGAAAATGAAATCCTCAGTGAGTACACGTCCCTTGCATCTTGATTTTACTATCCCTCTTATCAGCTTTTTTCAATACAGAGGCCACGTTGCTTCTGCCTCCCCCCTCCCCCCCCCATGCTTGAATAGCCAGTGCTTACAATGTGAGTAGTTGTGTAACAATTTTACAGAACCTTACATATGTGGGTTCTTTACAGACAAACTTTTGTTATAGTGTTTGTGTATCATGTTGGTGCATGGGGTTTTGTGTGTATATTGATCATTTGAATACATTGAATGAATGTTGAATCAAGAATACAAAAAACACCCTTTCAAATATGCATTTGTGTGTGTATGTGTGTGTATTTGTGTGTGTGTGTGTGTGTGTGTGTGTGTGTGTGTGTGTGTGTGTGTGTGTGTTGGTAGTGAGTGATTATCTAAAGGAAGGGATGGCGGCTTGACATTCATCCTATTTTATTCTTTTTGTTGAAAATCAAATCAAGCAGTGTTTATTACCTTCTTTCCTTGAAAATTTGTAGTTTTGAAATCCCCGCATCGAATTCTGTATTCAGTGATTACCAGTTGTATGTATTTCATTTTTCCTTTTTTTGATTCTTCCATATTGTAGGGTAGAAATGTGGTGGTTTTCTACGGCTCCCAGACCGGAACGGCGGAAGAATTTGCTACCAGGCTGGCCAAGGATGCTCAGAGGTATGGCATGAAAGGGATGGTGGCAGACCCAGAAGAAAATGAAATGGTGAGTTCAACTTCTATCAATCTCCCCCCCCCCCCTTTCTCCCCCCCCCCCCCCCCCCCCGTTATATTTCTTCCTTCTTGTGTAGCTTCTACCTGTCTCTATCTTAAAAGTGCCTTTCCATGTTTATATTAATGCATTCTTTCCCCTTTTCACTGTATCTTTCTGCGCTTTGTTTAATATATATATATATCTCCCTCTCTTTTTCTCTATCTATTATCTATCCTTCCTCTTGTATGCTTTCTTGTTACTGTAGGTGTTTATCTATCCTTTTTTTTTTCAATTTTCTATCTACCATTTTTGCAAATCGGTTTGCTATTCATCTGGTTTTAGCATCTCAGTTGTACTCTCATATTTGTGCTGTCTTCCCCATTCCTCTGAATTCTCTCTTCTATCTCTCTTCTATCTCTTTGTGTCCTGAAGCTATTCTTAGTTCCAATCTTCCTGAGGTACTTTACAGCTGATTTGCGACTGCGACTACAATCCCCCAAGAGGTTATTGATGTTGGGGGTTGGGGATGGGCTGGGGTTGGGGGTAGATGATTGTCTACAAAGAATAAATGAGGATCGGGAAGATGTAGGTTGGGGTTATTGTCTAATGCATATGAACATGTACTCTGATCAACTGATACATACAAGTATTATATCGGACCTCTAAAAAGACAATAGTTGTACAGTATGACACCGCCATGTCTCCCTGATTATGCAGGAGGATCTCTGAGATACGAAATATTTCCTCATAGTACTCACAAGAGAATATAAAGGCCTCCCTGCTACAGGAATAATGTTGCCAATTGAAATTCATGTAACATGCAAGTATCTCCCTCATCGCTCCTAGGAACCTCCCTGATTTTTGAGGCATGAATGTAAACAGCCCCTGGGAAATCCAGGTAGAGGAAGGTGAACTGCTATTGTGTTTGTTTTTCGGAATTAGTGGAAGGTAGAAATAAAAAACAAACAAACAAACAAACAAACAAACAGACATGATACCAACAAGTTTTAGAGGAGATAGGAATCTGTGCCATGCCCCAGATTGGGAGCTCATCCTGACCTTCAGTATGTACCTGGTTAGCTGATAATTGCCTGAAGCATTGAACATAGAGGCTTCCTTTCTCTGTCCGCCATCTGACTGTTATCTACAGTAATGGCTGATGGTGTGAAGAGATGATGTATTCCAAATTGCTTTTTTTTTTTAAATTCATTTTCGGTGAGCTCTGTCAGTACAAGTTGTCTTTTTCTAGGGATTGTGCCTGCAGCACATCTATAGGCAGGTTTATTAATGTATTAAAATTCATCCATGGATAGGTTTCCTGTGAGGAGTTTGTACCTTGATTAAATTCGTAAAATTGTGAGACATTGGCATATTTGGAAATAAAAACAAAAAAAATGAGAGAGTTACACATTCGACGATGGACGAGTATCAAGACAGCTGAAGTGTATGTAGTTTTGGTTAGCATGCTGTGCATGACGTACCCCACATTAGAACATATCAGGTAATAAATTTGGTATCACATTTGGGCATGTGTGCGTTTACATCAATAGTGGGCCAGCCGGAGCCTGCCTGGCCAAAAAAGGCCAAATTTAGTACCACAGTTGAGCCTGTGTGTGCTTACGCAAAATGAATTGCGGTTCTGAGGCTCGGTACCACAAATTTTTTTGGTGGAATAGAAGTCCAACATATTCAGACTTTAAGCATACCTCTTCAACACTGATCATTTCTGACAACTAGGAAACTTGCATGAAAAGTGAAGTGTTCTCTTTCTGTGTGTGAAGAATGAATGCTTTATGTGACTGTGCATCACAAAACCAACAAATAGTGGTGTGACCAGTTTTACATGTTCACTCAAAATAGTTGAAATGGGTCAACATACTGTACAAGCTGAAATTTTCGCGTACAGATATTTTCGCAAATTGCTGCCTGGAGGACATTCTCGCGTGTTGTTAATTTTGCGGTTGCGAGGGTCTAACTGAACTTAACTTGAACTCCGTCGCGCGTTGTTATTTTCGGGTGTTGTTAGTTTCACGGTTCAAAGGCGATTCGCGAAATTTGTGAAAATAAAACCACTGCGAAAATTTCAGCTCGTACAGTAGTCAGTTTTTTAGTTCTCTATCACTTATGAAAGAGAAAGTCATATATAATTTGGAAGTTTTGGATTTTGCAATGAAAGGAGAATTTTTAATACCCTTCCTGTAGTTTTTTTAGCACACTTTTATTTTTCTGTAATAGTGTCATTAAGTATGTCTTAGAAGGCCCTTTTTATAATTTCTTAAAACCCTTTACACACTCTTCACTTTCATCTCTCATAACTTTTGAAAGGATGACCTTATTGCATTGAAAGTTGGTTTTAGCCATGAATAGAATGGCCGATGTAATGAATGTGCAAAGCATCAGCTTAATCTGATAATCCCTTCTTAGTGGTTGTTGTGGAGTTTTATCCTCTCTTTTTTTTGTCACATTCATAGCACAGAGCTCTGTTTGGTGAGATTTGGCATTACGTGAATAGACCCTTTACTTCAAGTCTCTTTTTTCAGTGAACACTGTAATGCATTCCTTCCATTATCTAGATGGGTTATGAAAGTCCATTTGTATAAGTTCACTTTAAAGCTTAGAGTCTGCCCCTTTTGCCTTTCATTAAAAAACTGCGTCTGGCAACATTTTGGTGGTTATGTGATGCAGGGTCACATACCGACGTAGGATAGAAAAGTTTGTCTGTATTTTTAATGCCGATAAAATGCAGTGATATGTAAGCATGAGGTTTTTTAACCTACTGTAAAAGTGGTTTCTTTCGCAGTGGTTTTATTTTCACGCTTTTTGCGCTTTGAGGTTGAACCACGAATTTAACATCACGCGAAAATGTTTTGAACCTGCCGCTTGTTACAACGCTATTGCGCACATGCACACACGAAGATTCCGCGCATTGAGTGTATTGATAATCAACACACACACAGCGATACCGCGCAATGTAGGTACAGGCATGTTATAAAGTACTCGAGAGACGGGATTTCAGGTAAGCCTGTATTTAAGTTTAATTTCTATTTGATAAGTAAAAGAATAATTGGATTATAGTTTGGGTTTTCATGTGCAAAATAAAACAGTTTTTGCCAACTGTGAAATCACAGATTTTGCCGACCGTGAATTTAAAGACACGCGAAAAAGTCGGCACCGATGGAAACCGCGAAATTATCTGTACGCGAAAGAAACCACTTTTACAGTAATGTACAATGTGAGATCGTGGAATGATAAGAAATTCCAGTTCTCTCTCTCACATTGTCTTTGTTTTCCTCCATCTCTCTCTGTCCCTCTCTCTCTCTCTCTCTCTCTCTCTCTCTACCCCCTCCCCCTCCGACCCCAGGAGGACCTCTCTCAGCTGGCGGACATCGAGAACTCGTTAGTCATCTTCTGCATGGCGACGTACGGCGAGGGTGATCCCACGGACAACGCCCAGGAGTTCTACGACTGGCTGCAGGAAGGCAACGGAGACCTCACGGGAGTGAAATATGCCGTAAGTCGCACGGGGGGTTTTCTACTTTCCTGAGGTTCCCCCCCCCCCCTTTCCATCCCAAACATTAACCTCTTCTGTTGACATCGAATTTGCGGGATACTGACGCATCATCGATGGAATATTCAATTATGTGACATTATCGCCGTCATGAGACACCCCCACATTCATGCAGGCTGGCGTTGCATGAATAACATATCATTTTTTGTCTGGTTCCTTTTTTTTTTTTAACCACGTCTTATAGCGATGCCCCACAAATCAGATCACGACAGCCGCTCGGTCCGTTCATGGAAAATTGAGAGCTGACAGTGCTGATAGGAAAACTGATTATGAAGAGAGCAAGCTGCCTCAGAGTTTTAAAGTGACAAGTATTGACAATTTCTGTCAAATGAGGGGGTTGTTCATCCTGTTGTAATTCAGAGTATTTCATTGCTTGTGGGGTTTTTTTTTTGGATGTTTTTTATTGTTCATGTGGAAAAAAAATGTGATGAGGTGTCATTTTTTTGTGTGCAAATGAAATATATTTGCAACTGATTGACAAATTGCCCTACATCAACGTCATGAATTTGAATTAAATATATTTGTTTGAACAATGTGTACATTGGTATGGTTTCCTGGGTTCTCTTTCCGGGTAAGCATAGTGTATTGCAGAAATGTCCTTCAATATTGATATAGATAGATCTTACAAATATTCTTGCACGTATATTATTTCTAGGCATTATTCAATAAATATAACGAAAGTGTGAATGTATCTTCCTATCTGTCCTTGTAGCTCTCTATGTGTACAAACTGCCATACATACATATTTCATGTATGTACATTCATGCATACATACCTACGTAATTCGCTACCCATGCATACAAACATACATACTTGTGTAATTATATTTACAAACATACGTTCATACTGTAAGTACGTAAATACATGCACGATTCTACATTTCTACACATACTCACATGAAAGTCCCATAAACATGGAATACTGCAGTCATTCATTTCCGTGTTTTGCAACAGGTCTTTGGTTTGGGTAACAAGACTTACGAACACTACAACGCCATGGGCAAATACCTCGACCAGCGGTTGGAAGAACTGGGAGCTGAGAGGATATACGAGCTGGGACTTGGGGACGATGACCAAAAGTAAGTCTACTTTTATCGCAGCCAAGCCATCTATTTGCATTTGATTTTAAAGAAAGAAGAGGCACATTCTAATTACTTTGATTGTGGATACCTTTAAGCATCTCTCCTGAGAATATGAATGCGTTGTCATAATTCTACAGGAAACTTGTTTGGTAGATTGTGATAAACATGATACTATTATTTTTGAACAGTGCCTGATGAGTATTTGCAGTTTTGGAGAAAGCTTGTTGGTCATTAGCTGTTCTGGTTTTGCAGCTACGATTATCTTGGTTAAGATTTTTCTGTGGCTCATTGCTTGTCTTTAAGTGTTACATATGCATTTCTTTGAATGCCCATCCTACAGTCTGTTAAAAAAGCACAGTAAAAAACCGTAGGATATACACAAGGTACGCAATTTTGTACTTAAAGGACAAGTTCACCTTCGTAGACATGTGGATTGAGTGAATGCAGCAATATGAATAGAACACATCAGCAAGAGTTTGAGGAAAATCAGACAATCCGTTTAAAAGTTATGAATTTTTGAAGTTTCTGCTTAGTCACTGCTGGATGAGGAGACTACTACAGCTTGTGATGTCACATGAGTACAACGATATAAAGAAAATATAAGGACAATTCAAGATATTTTCACTTTTCTCGCATAATAAAAGAACACTTGACTTCCCTCTTTCAGAAGGCAAGGGGAATAATATTATCCTTAACATACGTCAATGACGAGTCGAGGAAATGTGCACTTTTTTCAAAAAGTAAAATTTTATTAAATTCTCTTTAAATTTTCCTTGTATCGTTGTACGCATGTGACATCATACACTCTAGTAGTCTTCTCATCCAGCAGTGACTGTTCAGATACTTTAAAAATTCATAACTTTTGAACGGATTGTCCAATTTTCCCCAAAGTTTCACTGATGTGTTCCAATAACATTGCTGCATTCACTCAATCCACATGTATATGAAGGTGGACTTGTCCTTTAAAAAAGTGTAGTTTATTTTGGTGGATATTACAGGTATGAAATGTTCATCATTCCACAATCTGTAATCCATATGACTTGGGCATCATGTCCTGTTCTTTGAGCCTACTCCATGACGCCAATCTAATATTATCCTGCTTGTACCGTCCGTAACAGATTTAACCCACTGTTGTTGAGTGCACACATACGAGTACGTGTGTGTGTGTGTGTGTGTGTGTATGTGTGTGTGTGTGTGTGTGTGTGTGTGTGTGTGCGTGTACGTGTGTGTGTGTGTGTGTGTGTGTGTGTGTGTGTGTGTGTGAGAGTGTGTTTGATGTAGAGTGCATCAATATTATGTAAACATCGACATATGTTTACTTTTTTTTTCTGGGCCAAGTATGCTCACTACAATTTTATTTTAGATTTCTGTTCTAGTTGTCTCCATTTCTAATTCTGTAATGCTTTGAAGACATCAGGGAAGCAACATCAGCCACAGTCAAGAAGTTATTTACCAAAACTAACAAAACAAAAAGTGATTGCCGTATAAGTGAACTTAGTTTTGGTATAAGCATACAGATTTATCGGGTGATACCCCCTTTTTGAGTTTTTGTTTTCAATCTATGAACGGTAGATCACAAATCTTTGTTTTCTTTGGTTGTTTTCAGAAACAGTATAGTCTCCATTAGTAAACTTGATTAATACATGTAGTGGGATCCATGAGATAATCAACAATATTGATCTTAGGTTTATGTTTCACCTGTGGATTAAATGTCATGAACCTTTTTTTTTTTCAGGTGGGGAGGGGGGGATGGGGGAGATGATGACCTGCAATTTATGTGTCGTTATTTTACCCTTGGCACAAATATGGTGGGGAAAAAAGGTAGGCCATTGAAGAAAATATCATTGTTTTTGTTTTAATCTCTTGAGTATGTGGTCCAGGATTGGGATGGGGGTATAAGGAGAGGATGGTGATGATGTCACATCTGCAGAATTTACCATAGTTCTGATTTTCAGTGTTTCATTATTAGCAGATCCTGGAGAGTCTGTTAGAATCGTCCATTTCAGGGCCTTAGTGAATTCCCATGGGATGAAAGAGTTCATGAAGGAGAATACTTATTTGAAATTAACAAAGCAACATTAACCCAGCTTTTAGCATTAACCTCTCAAAATCGTCATCGTTTCAAATTGATTTAGAAGCAACTTGGGTGTCACTGGTACCTTTTCAAGCCTTATATGGACTTACCAGGTTATGACTAGACTTCGTGTTCAGTCAAGCATCTAAACACTCAATATCATTTTAAACTTTGATTCTATCACTTGTATATCACTGAATGAATCACCTCATGTTAAAATCGCCACAATGGGCCCGTCTCGAGATCAAATTTTTTAGGTCACATGTGCATATGTTGCATGTGGATGTCATGATAAGCGATTGGGCTTCATGCTTCACATGATTTTTGTGTACATACTTCTTGAACTATGTACCACTTAAAAAGAGGTGTGTGAAATGGGAATAGGAGCTTAGTCTTTGCATGGCAAGACACTTTTTCTCAGAAAGATTGTGAAAACTGCATGTCAAATGTATGATCAGCCATTGTTGGTAATTACAGTAAACCTTTCAAGACTACCAGAGAATATTTGGGTTATAATTTTCTTTCCACATGCTTTACGGGAAAGGACTTACACTTGAATGGTCTTAACACATTACTTTGATTTCTTTATCTAGTATGTTGATAACCCTGCATACGAACTGGAAGCAATAAGAAGTATTTTCTTTGCAACTGATTGACAAGTTGCTCTACATCGGCGTTACTAAGCACTGAATTGATCAGTGTTTTAGTGTCTTGTAGTTTCAGTGCTTATTTACGTTGGTGTAGGGCAATTTGTCAATCAGTTGCAATGAAAACATCTCGACGAAAGAATTACATAAATTTAAAGAAGTATTTTCTTGTTATCAGAATGCAAATGGCATTCCATAATCAGGCACTGTTTTGAGAAATCTGTATTGCAGAATACTACAGACTTTTAATAGGTGTTCCATATACTGGAAGGACTCCTTGGTTCAATACACTCTGCTATTTGCTATAGCCTTACACAAATTTCCCGACTCTTATCTTCTCTTTACTTTACTTGATTTGAAAAAAAGATTAGGTCCCACTTTATTGGCTCAGTGATGTCGCAAGGGCATGTTAGTCATAAATTACAGCGTACTTTTATGTTTACTGTGTACACACACACACACACACACACACTCACACACACATATTCTCCTGCATACACACTGTCAAATACACATACATACCGATATATACATAGGCCTACATACACACAGACGGATACATACACTCCACCCCCCTCTTTCTTAACACCTTGCCCGATCTCTTGCCTTTTGTTTTGGGAAGGGAAGGGATGACTCTAAAACTGTAAATGCCACATATTTCATGAATGTAACATTTTGCAAATTTGGACAGTTTATATGTCAATTTTGAAAGCTTGGCTGAATTTACGATCTGGAACCACATTTACTGAATGAGAAAGAAGTGTTAGCACCTTTTAAGAGAAAAATTTCCCACTTTGGAAAGGATATAGACAACACATCGAAGTTATGGATTGCAAATTTTTGCAAGCACGTTAATTTTGTTAATATCATTTGACTCACAAAAGTTGCGTGAATAAAAGCACTGCAGAATATATGTCATGACACTGTGTATTCATAGCAATCCACACTTACCATACTTTTGTATAGAGGGTTAGGATCTGACTTTCATCCCAGTTTAACCAATCAATCAGGTCGTTGAAAGCACATTTCTGTCGTTTGAGTACTGTATCTCATTTCATGCTATTTCCTCTTCTTCTTTTCTTCTTCTTGTTCGACATATAATATGTACTTTGTTACAGTGGAAAAAGAGGCTTCTCAACCTGTTGAGGACGAGTCCCGAGTATACTCGAGCAAGTGTCTATGGGAAATGCGTATTGTAGCAAAATCAGCCCGACCTCATTGGGTTAAATGCCCATGTATGAATGCAAACACGTCAATGTCCCTTTGAAGTTTAAACATTTGATTTCTAAATTGCGATGATCAAAGTGTCCCATTTCATTGGCAAATAGCTCTTTTGAACTCTGAAATATTTACTTTTAAGCCAGTGGTGTAGGAGAATGGGAGATCAATGGGGAACATGTCATGTATTCTACAGTACGTATGCTGTATTGTGCACTTTGGCTATGGGTGTTTCATTCCATCACCTCTGGAATACTGGCTCCGCATCTTGTAGCTACTTTTTTTTTTTTCAGAGAATGTACATGTACAATGTAGATATGCCCACACCCCCCCCCCCCCCCCCAAAAAAAAAAAAAAAAAAAAAAAAAAAAAACAAAAAAAAAAAAAACAAAACAAAAAAACAAAACAAAACAAAACAAAACAAAACAAAGCAAAACAAACAAAACAAACAAACGAACAAACAAAAACAAACCAGAAAATAAAAAGGTCTTGTGTGAGTGAGTGTTTGTATACACATTGTGTGTAAGTGTGTATTTCAGTGACTGGGTATAGTTGTGTGTGTGTGGTAATGTGTATGTGCACTGCATGTTTGTATGTCTGAGTGTGATCTGAGTGTGCTCTTGTATTGTGTATGTGTGTGTGTTTGTACATAAATGTATATGTGCTTGATTATGTGCTCATAAAATGCCTGGGGCAAGACTTGATGAAATAGATGCATAGTAGAAAAGGGTGTAGACTTATTGGAGTCACGAGTTCAAGGTCCGCACTAAGTCAGCCAAGCATTTGCAGTAGGACCTACATGTGCATATGTACTGCTGCGAACCAAAAAGAATCGCTGTATAGTACTATGGGGCAGTTTTAATACTATGTTGTGGTTTTAGTACTATGGGGCAGTTTTAATACTATGGGGTGGTTTTAGTACTATGGGGCAGTTTTAGTTTTGTGCCATTTACAAAAGCAATTCAAGACAGTTGGTAAATTTTAAATGCCCCCAGCTTCAGCCAGTCAGAGTCAAGGATTCATAAAATGCGGTATTTCAAACCATAGGCCTGAATGTTGATTGACAGACTACAGTCTATGATTTCATTTTGTCAGTGTGTTTAGGATTTCATTTTGTCAGTGTGTTTGCTTATTTCATTTTGTACCTCACTGATAAAACACTTCTGACGGCATTAATGTTCTGATTGTCTGACTTCCTCGGGTTTGGACCTTCTTTCTTCATGTGCATATGATTTCACTTTTTGCGTTTCAGTATTGAAGAAGACTTTGTGACATGGAAGGACAAATTCTGGCCAGCTGTCTGCGAATATTATGGCTGGGAGGCTACAGGCGATGAATCAAGGTAAGTTGGCGTCGCGGTGTTGAAATTTTTGCGTATTTTGCGCAACCGGAAACTAGCACAAAATAAAAGCGCGCAAATATTTTTTTCCAGTTGTTGTTGTCTAGATTCGGCAGAATTGAAAACATGCGAAATTCATTTTACCTGGCCGAGTGTGAAAAATTACTTACGCGAAAATATCCACTTTTACAGTACTAGAGAGTGCGTAGCTGATGATGGAGATTTAAAGGCCTAGATATCAAAATCCTGTTTTGCAATTTAGACAAGGCTACAAACTTCTAGATAAGATTTGACTTCACAACACTGTATCTACAAGAAAATGCTAGATCAATGCCTCAATGTCTTGTAAAGATTAAAAAAAGAAAGAAGAAAAAAATCATGTGTGTCCGAGATTGTTACCGTTTGGTCGTATGTGGCTCCTGACAATTTGTGATTTTTAAGGAACATGGTCTTGTCACCCCCAGAGATGATATGGTAGTATCCTAGGTACAGGTTTCACATACGTGGCCATGGACAGGTACTTAGTGTGGCAGGCAGAAGATTAAATGCTGCTATCAAAACCGTGACCGTGTCACAAACTCAAATCGGCAGCAAAGTTGTGAAGATGATACACATGTCGTTTCTTGCAGTATACGGCAGTACTCTGTGACGGAGCACACGGAGGAGGTCCCAGAGAAGGTCTTCAAAGGAGAGGTGGCAAGGCAGGGATCCTTCCTCAACCAGAAACCGTGAGTCTACTCTTCTGTATATTCATTGCTGCACCACTAACCCATTTTTTCTACTGGTCCGATCTATCTGTTTGACCAGTAGGTACCCAGTTTTTATATCTTTCACTGGTTCATTCCTGGAAAAGCTACTGGTCCAACGGTGATTTTCACTTGTCCTTGACTGTCGGACTAGTGCTAGTGTGCAGGGTTGTTATGTATTGTATCTTTTACGTTGTTCCTCTAATGAGTGTGGTTAAAATCATACATTGTATGTGACTCTAAAAGAGTTTGCCGTTCTATATAACATTTCTAACAAAATGTTGTGCTAATAATGATGAATAAGATGGGTTTTCAGTCCTTAGAAATGCATACAATGAAAGTGAAATATGTGCCTGGAAGCAACAGAAATTCAACAAAAGTTATCACAGTTAATTTCTAACATGCACGAACATTTATTAAACTGTGGACTGTATCTCAGATATTGAAGAAGATTGTATCATGTTACTGGTGTTACTTTTGGTGCTAGAGTATAAAGAGTGTGGATGATGTGGACAGACAAATGTAATATATTTTGATCCTTTTACTGTTAAGCTCCTAAAATATGATGATTGTACATGATTTGATACAAAACTGAAGTAAAAGCTACTGAGAAAGAGTAGCCAGAAATGCTTACTTTTTGTGTGTTAATGAATCATATTGTAATATGACCAAAGTTTTATGAAATCTCAAGCTCAAGTTTAGGCGCAGAGGAAGTCATCAAACAGTTTAGTTTCATTTTATGATATCTTGAGACCAAATTGAGATGCAAAGGAAGTCAAGAGCAATTTAGCTTAAATTTGGGGAAAACCCTCAGAAACAAATGTAGCAATCAACGGTCGTAATGTTTAGGGCAATCAATCAAAACATACTATGGAAGTTTTTGAGCAGTTAAGCTGTAATCGGGAAATCCTCAGGAACTGAGTGTAATCATCGAAAGTCTTAGTGTTAAGGCAGTCAATATGTTATGTACATCATCTTTTGTCCATGTTGGTAACTGGATACTTCTCATCCGACTTCAATCAGTCCGTACGATGCCAAGAACCCGTACCTGGCGCCGATCCGCATGAACCGGGAACTCCATAAGGGAGGAGACAGGTCGTGCATGCACATAGAGTTCGACATATCCGGATCGAGGATACGGTAAGTCCGCTTCCTTTCCTCCAGCCAGGGTCACTGCACTTCAGAAAGTAATTTTCTAATTTTCTCTAGAGAAAGGAAGTGATGGGCTTCCTTCCTTTCATGTCATTGACCTTACTGTATGACCTCGTCATTGTCACCACTTGGTGATATGCAAACCTCCCAGCCCTTCTAAATTTGGATGAAAGAATCTGAATTTTGAGCTTTTGTGTCCATTAAGAGTTTCCTATTTTTATTCTTGATAATTCTACTACATACTCCTATGGGATCTGCTCTTTCCTTCCTGCCATTGAGTCAAATAATCACTACATTTCAGTCAAAAAGTTTGGAAGTCTGGAAGTGGCTGGTGGTGGTGGTGATGTCTGTGGCAGTTACTGTGAGAGGTTTACGTTCATCTCTCAGTGGAGTGACAGTTTTTAGTGTCACACGAACTTGAGCACGTCTTGAGGTAGTGTAGTAAAATGTGTTGCACATTCGTGGGTATGTATGACCACACAGGCAGTAAGTCCCAACACTCATGATTTATGAGGTCAGAGATGAAAAAAGGGGAAAAAAACAATTGAGATGCAATGCTAGGTTGTCGCTGAATTTTGCGAAGAGCATTTTGGATAAAGTAATTTGATTATTTGTTTTGCAACAGGATATTGAGCATTAATGATTTTGCAGGAATAGTTTGTGTCAAAAGATTCTTATCTGATGATCATGTGTCCGTGCCCCCTCCTTAGATACGAATCTGGCGACCACGTTGCTGTGTACCCCATCAATGACCTGGAGCTCGTCAACTCCATTGGCAAACTGCTGGACTCGGATCTGGATGTGGTCTTCACTCTCACAAACATTGACGGTAAGATGTAATAAAGTGGTGCGTTGGTCCTGTGGTTATGTTTTGGACAGCCATGTGTGTTAGGTTATGGTTTCAGAGAAGTGGCAGAAATGCCACTTACGTCTGTTTGTCATTCATGTAAAGTGTAATCCAATACATCACCTTTTGGGGATAGAGGATCAATCTGAAAACACGATAGTGACCTTGGAAATGATGATTTTTAAATAAATTCGTACTTGCATGGAAGAGGGGCAGAGCTGTATCCATAGTGGCAGGTGTTGACCTCAAATAAAGTTTTTTCCTGTCCTGGGTTGTGGGGGGGGGGGGGGGCAGTAGCATGGAAAGAATATTTTAAAGTGATGAATAAGATGTGAGACTAAGTATGTTACTTCAAGAACAAGTTTTTACATTTTGTGACCGATCAATGTTGTAGTGCTCATCAAAATATGATTCATGTGATTCAGAAGAAATGTTTAGAAGGAAACTCAGGACTGAACTGTTTCAATTGTATTGTAATTATGCTGTTCCTATACTTTGTTAATGTTGTATGTTGATGTATGTACAGTGCTTTGATCAGGTCCTGTAAAAGCGCTCAATAAGAAATAGTTGTTTTTATTATTATTATTATTATTGTTGCCATGCCAACAGAGGAGGCAAGTAAAAAGCACCCGTTCCCATGCCCCACCTCCTACCGCACCGCCTTCTCCCACTACCTGGACATCACCTCCTGCCCCCGCACCAATGTGCTGAAGGAGCTCTCGGAGTACGCCTCAGACCCCAAGGACAAGGAGAAGCTGCTCCTCATGAGTTCAGCCACACCAGAGGGAAAGGTAGTGTTTACATCTGTCTCTGTTTGTTTGTTTGTATATTTGTCTGTCCCCATTTTTTCCTCTGTCTGTTTCTGTCTCTTTGTGTGTGTTTCTGTGCGTATGTACATTATGTGTTCCTGTCTGTTTTTGGCCTTTTGACTGTCAGAGTATGTTCCTGCTAATTTTGTTCAATTTATGTCTGTGTGTATCCTTGTCTGGCTGTCTGTCAGTCTGTCTGTCTGTCTGTCTCTGTTTGTTTGTTTGTCCCCACTATTCTCTCTTTCTGTGTCTATGTTTCTGTCTGTCCCTGTGTGTGTGTGTGCATGTGTGTGTTTGTATGTATGTATGTGTTCCTGTCTGGTTTTGTTAGCCTTTGGACCATCTATCAGAGTATATTCCTGTTAATCATGTCTGTATGTCTGTAGATATCCTTGTCTGGCTGGCTACTGTTTGTTTGTTTGTTAATTCCTTCCTTCCTGTCTCAGTCTCTGTTACTGTTATTGCCTGTTTCTGTGTGTTTTTGTTACTCGTGTTCAGTAACCCTCTGTCATTGTCATTTTCTCTGTTTTTCCTGGAAAAAAAAAGTGGTGATATGTATTGGTGTTGATGAACATTGTATGTGGTTTATAGCACAATACATCTTCCAGTAGGAGGATGAAAAGCAATTTTCCTTGTGACCATGTCCTTCTCTGTCTGTCTTTCTGTCTTTCTAACATTCTGTATGTCTTTCTGTCTTTCTAACATTCTGTATGTCTTTCTGTCTTTCTAACATTCTGTATGTCTTTCTATCATTCTGTATGTCTGCCTGTCTCTGCAAGGTATTTTCTGTGGCTATTAGTTTTTGTCCCTCTTAAGCATTGATGAGTATCTCTCAGTGTCTTGTTGCCATTGTATCTTTGTGTGTATGTTTGTCTGTCTGTCAATACATTTTCCCCTTCTGTCTCTTTCTGCTAGTATTATTCTGTCATGCTCTTTTTTTCTCTCTCTCTCTCTTTGTCTGTTTTTGTGTAAATTTACTTTTCCCTATCCCGAGTATGTGCTTTTCTCTCATGAGGGAAATGAGCAAACGAGCTGTTGAGGGTCACGCAATGACATCATCATGGAATGACATCATCATTAGAGATTGGGGGCGGGGGGGGGGGGGGGGGGGGAACGAAGCCAAAACAAACCAGAGAGACCAAGGACTCCAAACAATGAAAGCAAACAGCAAAAGGAAAAGTAAAGCATGATATGAGAAATTTTTGCTGTTACACCAAGGATGTTAACAGTTTTACACATGCTTTCATATATTTTCTCTACTCACTGAATAGTCCTACATGTATGAGTGTAGTCATGAATGACTGTGCAGCGGAGCGTCATTGTAGAAAGATAGTCTCGGACAAAACCCTCTTGCACCAAGTTCATATTGTAAATTCCAACTCTGTTTCTTTGTTTCTTTTCCCTGACATAGTGAAAAACCTGATACACTATAGCAATGACAATGACAATAATATCAATAAAAATAATTATGGCAATGATGAATATAGTGATTATAACAATACATCTTTATATAGCACATTTCAGATCTAACAGAACTCTCAATGCACTGTATAACCAATATAATACTTTACTATAAAAGTGGATATTTTTTTTTTCTTTTTTGCATGAGTAATTTTTCACGTGCTGGTGAGCAGTCTGAATTTTTGCGTTTTTAATTTCACAGAATCAAGACATTACATAGTGGTACATACAATAAGCAAAAATATTCACATACTTTTATTTTCGCGCCATTTTCTAGTTACGTTACAATGTGCAAGATTTTTAGCACAGCAAAACTTTCCACTTTTGCCGTATTCTGCGCTTACAATACAAAACAAGGTGATTGTCCTGGTTTTTAGGTTCTCAGTACAACCAGGGTTCCCCTGTATTGATTTTCTGATGTTGTATTGTACTATTCTGTTTTACCCGTTCCAGAAAGAGTACAGTGACTGGGTGATCAAGTGCCATCGGAACATCGTGGCCATCTTGGAGGACCTACCATCGGTCAAGCCTCCTCTTGACCACCTCTGTGAGCTGCTGCCCCGCCTCCAGGCCAGATACTACTCCATCTCCTCCTCGCCAAAGGTTGGTTGCGACATGTCGCTGACCTCTTTGTGTCAACACATATTTGTGAAACTAAACTCTGTGAAACCACTGAACGTAAACAGTCAATTACTAAACCTTCCATTTACTGAGGAGTATGTCTATACAAGTAATTGCTTTCTGCAAACCAAACATAGCATTCATGTCGCATTGTTTATGAATCCTGAAAAAGGTTCAAGAACTCCCATATCCAAGAAGAAAACAATGTTAATAGTTGCGTGCTGTGCAGTGATATCCATGAACTGATGTGCTCAATTTAATCCCAATGGAAGCTGTTCGAGCGGTTGGTGTTTTTTCCAAGTATGCACTTCTGTTTCAAACTCAACATTATGATTCGGCTGTGAGCCCTGCCATCCCAAGAATTCTGTTCTTTAGTTACATGTATTGCTTCCTGTTGAGCTGTACAAGCATTTGTTTGGTGTCTGTCCGTCCAAAGGTATCTCCTGATAGGATCTCCATCACGGCTGTGCTGATCCGCTACACCACGTCCACCGGCAGGATAGGCAAGGGTGTGGCCACCAACTGGCTGAAGGACAAGATCCCCGACGGGCCGGACAACAGCCCCCGTGTGCCCATCTACGTGCGCAAGTCCCAGTTCCGCCTGCCCTTCAAGACTACCACGCCCGTCATCATGGTGGGACCGGGGACCGGTCTTGCCCCCTTCAGAGGCTTCATCCAGGAGCGGGATTTCTTCCGAAAGGACGAGAGTGAGTTTTGTCTCCCCCTCAGTCCCTCCCTTCATCTGTCTGCATCTCCTTTTTCTCTTTATTGCTCTTTGTGTCTGATGGTATAAGTGTTTGTGTGGAGTATCCTCTGGGGGTCTTTGTAGCATTGAAATGAAATGAGCACTTTGGGTTGTTTGAGAATGATGGTAGTGGGGGTTGGTAGTGTTGGTAATGATTGTGATGTTGGTGACATTAACGATGGTGCTGATTACGGTATTGATTACAGTGATAGTAGGTGATGATAAGAATGAAATGTGGTCATGGAATCACAGAATATAAGATGATGGTCGTGTTCATGATGGTGATGGAGATTTGATAAGTTTTTGTTGTTTTTTTTTAAATGGGATAATACTAATGTTAAGGTTGCAACAGGAATATGATGATGAAAGAGAGAAATCAATGTAGACTTACTGGTGGTGATGCAGACAGTTATGATGACTGTAATGATACCGATAAAATGATGCTGCCCAATCAGAGGTGATGAGAGTGGTGGTGAATATGTGAAGATGGTGGTGTTGGTGATGTTGATGAAGATTTGGTTTGAAATTTTGATGAATATGATTACACTGATGTTAAATGGATAGTACAGTATTGGTTAAGGTGAGAACTTTTTGAGAGATACATAAAAACCACTTTATGAAATGTTTAAAAGCATACAATTCCAAGAGGAATTCAAAGTTCATTTGATGAAAATTGGTTGTGAGATGGCTGAGATATCCAAAAACAAAGTAAAACAAAGTGACCCTTATAAAATGTAGGCCCTACCTTTTATTAGGATCTCTTTCGTTTTGGATATCTCAGCCATTTTAAAACCAATTTTTATCGAATAAACTTTGAAATCCTCTTAGAATTATATATATATTTTTTCATATTTCTCTCTATGTTTCTTATTATCTCAAAGAATCATCATTAAAAAGTTGGAAACCTGAAGCCCCATCTCAACCAAAACTGTACCATCCCTGTAAGGTGGCAACAGGAATATGATGATGAAAGAGATAAATTATTTTAGACTTCATGGTGGTGATGTTGACAATGATTATGATTATAATGATACTAATGGAGTGATGATGCCCCATCAAAGTTGATGAGAGGGATGATGATGATTCGCCCGGTAATCTGATTGATGGATTACAGTTTTGTAGTGCATGTTGTAATGACCACTAATACCTCAGTCCATGTCATGATGTGCCATGTCAAAATTACTGTCATAATTAATCTTCATCCCGTATTCAAATCTCCGCCCTTTTCTTAAAATCCAGCAAAAAAAGTTGGTGACACCATCCTCTTCTTCGGTTGCCGTAGCGATGACGACTACATCTACGAGGAGGAATTGGCAGACTTCAAGAACAACGGGACGCTGACCGAGCTCCACGTGGCCTTCTCGCGAAAGACGGAGAAGAAGGTTTACGTCCAGCACATCATGAAAGGCTGCCAAAAGAAACTCTGGGAGATGCTGGAGAAGGGGAGCCACATCTACGTGTGTGGGTGAGTGCATTCACTTTGGATTTTCTTTGTGTCTCTTTTTCAGGTCTTCAGAGTTGCCAATTTGATGATTTAAAACCTGATTATTCTGGAAACAAGACTCCCCCTTGAACTCAAACTGTTCAGGGGGTGAGTGCCATCGCTTTGGAGTTTCACTGGTTCAGATATGTGTCAAAATGACCTCTCTCTGCTCTCTTTTTCAGGTCTCGAGAGTTGCCAATTTAAAGATTTAATGATTTAAAAGCTGATTATTTTAGGTGGCAGCAAGACTCTCCCTGGGACACAAAATGGTTCAGTTGCTGCTCAATTCGAACATGAGTGACATGGAGCACGTCACCAAACTGTCTGCCACACTTTAAACGAATAGTTCTACCCTTTGGCAATCATATTATGAAGCATGTATTCAAGGAACTACACAAGCGAGTGTTAATCCCTTTGAGATAATGAAATCTCCAGGATGATTATAATCATGAGTATCTGCTGCCAAAACTTAGATACATCCGTGCTGCATAGACGAATTCTCACCTTATGATTCTTAGTCACTCCTTTCTTTTTGAAACTATGTGCAATAAAATGCAAGCTGATAACGACTCCTGATATTGTTGCTAACAAGACTTTTGCACGCTTTGGTACGTTTTCAGTGATGCTCGCTTCATGGCTCCGGATGTCCAGCGAACTATCCGCGAGATCATCTGTGAGGAGGGCGGGAAGACGCAGACAGAGGCGGAGGACTACATCAAGAGGATGCAGTCGAAGGGGCGGTACTCCTGTGATGTGTGGAGCTAGTCCTGCCCCTTGTGTGGGCGGAGCATCCCAAACACCAGTATTTAGGGACTATCAGTGACCTAGGGAATCATGTGTGTTGTAAATGCGTGATGCTGATAATGGCAGATTGATTGGTCTGCAACAAATCTTCTGGCTCTTTTCTCTCTCTCTATTTCTCTCTTTTTTTTTTATGGGTATCTCAAATTGCAAAACTGCTTTGAAGGATTGATACTAAATTGGAGAGAAAAAAAATGGAGTCGGTTAGCTGTACATTGATGAACATGAGTTTATGCCCTCTCCAGTAGCAAGTAAACTGGTGGTAAATATGAATTGATCTTACAATTTTGATATTGAGGATTTATAAATAGTACATGTAATTATACCTGAATTTCATTTAATTACAGGAAAAGGAAGTTGTGTGATGAAAAATTTAGAATGTATGTGATATCATGATATGCAAATTTTGTTTTTTTTAAATTTTGTGTCTCTTTGTACCAGGTTTTTGAAAAAAAAAAGATATCTGCATCGAGTGTTTTGTCGCTGTTGTAGTTACCTCAAGATTAATGTCTGTGCATGTTTTCTTGTGTAAAGATAGTTGTTCGTTTAGGGCATATCTATTCCTCTACCTTTTAAATGTGATCAAGTATTCAACAGTTGTGCGCAACTTTGTTGAAGTTTTCGACGTAGTATTACTTGCTTTGGTTTCTCTTGACTCTGGGTAGTGTGGAAATTACAAGTGAATCTTGTGATATAGTGACCTGAGCGGACAGAGAGTTCATTACATTTTTTTTTTCACTTTCAAATTCAGTGGAATTTACTCAGAATGGAGTGGGAAAAGGAGATGACAGCTGTAGCAAATGTTGGTTATTTCATGTTTGAATTGCTTGAAAAGTAAGGTAATTGAATGGAAATTTGAAATCAAATATCTTTTTTTTTTTTTTTTTTTGGTTAGACAAAACACTGGGTAATCATGCATTTCTGGTGTTCTTCCATGGTTAGAATATTTTGATATGTTCTCCCGTATGATGGATGGAACATTATGAGATATTTCCCCATGGTTAGAACATTGTGAGATGTTCTCCCATAAACAGAATATTTGTGGATGTTCCCGATGGGAGAACATTTTGGGTTGTTCCCATTCGGCAGAATATTTTTTTGATGTTTCTCAGGAACAAGTGGATGGAAGATGGAATGATGTTAATACAGCGTAGTAAAACAATTAATAAAATAAATGTTTATGTTTTTTACATTTAAATATGCTGTAATCTGAGCATCTGACAATTTCTGATTCATTTGGAAGTGTGATTCTAAGAGGGAAGAAACCCACAAAGCTTGCATGAGCGGCAGAGACCCAAAAGCTGTGTTGTGATTAGCTGTGGGCGTGGTGGCGATGCTCCGAACATGGGGACCAGTTGAAAATTGAAAATTCCAGTTGAAAGTATGCCTTATTCCCGGCATACTTTGACAAACTCATGTAGTCGAATAGATGGTGATGATAATGATTGTGACACACAGAATGTATGACGTCAGGGCTGTGAATGCTATTTGAGGGAGGTTATACAAGATAGGTACAAAATGTACTTTCCCTCCTCAGAACTTTGAACTTCTTTGGTGGATCACTCCATATGTTCTGTCCCACGCTGGTCATCATCTATGCAATCTTCTCGAGGGTATACTTCAAATCAGCCAACGAGAAAAGTTCCCCGGACTTATTTGTCTTAGCCTCAAGCAAGTAAAATCGTTGAAGTGGCTCCCCTGAGGTTGAAGAAATGATATTGCCAATATGTCAGTAAATAAGTAATGATTATGGTCTGTGGATGTCTTGAACTATAAGGATACCCATCAAAATTTTGCAAGAAAAGATGAAGGGTTGCCTGATTGGGGTGAAGTTTCAGTGACAAATATTAAAATGATCAAGAAATGGAAATTGAACATGCTTGTCAAAAGTTCAAAGTAAAGCAGGACGTCCTGTTCATGAGACAGAGATGGGATTTTTGTGGGGAAAAAGAAATGGTTATGGAAGTAGAGGATCAGTTTGTATTAAGCTGTGAGTAGGAAAGGAGGAATTGCATTTTATTAGTATAAAATTATCTAGGCCGCTGTTTCAGAAAAAAAAAGAAGAAGATGAAAATAGCATTTATCCCGTGTTAACAGCCCTTTCAAGTCTACTCAACATCTTTAAATAAGTGCCAATTAGACAGGATGTGATAAAGGAGTCCCACTTTTACTCTTTTCCCTTTTGATCTTGAGGTAGAGGTTTTTGGATTTTTGTTATTTAGGGAACAATTACTTGACAACAGGCTACATCTTTGGATCTTTGGTCGTTGCAGCTCTTGCTGTGTGGGATGTAATACGACAGGCCTGAGTAGAACATGGTATTTTCTTATGACTTCATTTGATGTAAATAGTAGGAAAGTTGAAATCCGATATATTTTATTTCAGTGGATATAATGGTAAGATATGATATACGTAGTAGCGACACATCATTTTGTTAGCAATTTTGGGTTAACATCATGTACAGTTTCTCTTTTTTCTTCTTTGAAAAAAAAATAGATCCTCAAGATCATGAAGATTTAAGGATTAAAACATTCTCAAAACTAAAATGCCAAGAAATTAAATAAACAGTTGATTTCATATTTCCCCAAGCATTTCTAGTAATTGAGCTAATGTCACGTCTGTCTGTACAGTCAAACCTTTTAATGTGTTTTATATCATTTGCAATTGAGTTGGATATTATGTGGGTTAAGTGGTTTCTCCAGAATGAAATTTTCACGAATCGGAGCCGACGGCCTTTCCCACGGCATGAAGTTTTCGCAAAGTGCCTCTGGCATTCGATGCATATAGCGTAGACAAAAAGATTTCATGTCCATTTTAATTTCGCAAATCTTGGCTGTCGCAAAATTTGTGGAATTAAAATGCACGCGAATATTCCTTGTTTTACAGTAGATGTGGCGTATGCGG
Source organism: Diadema antillarum (assembly GCF_040938485.1). Lineage (NCBI taxonomy): Eukaryota > Metazoa > Echinodermata > Echinoidea > Diadematoida > Diadematidae > Diadema > Diadema antillarum. The sequence goes on from NW_027271517.1 coordinate 261,788, forward strand.
AGTTTACTGTAATTAGTTTGTGGGAGATGAAGTTTGATTTGAATGTCTCTTTTGGTTTGGCACTGAGGAATCTCCAGACTGTTACTTGCGTCAAGTATTTCCATTCCCTTCAAAGATGTAATGCTGTACTTTCTTGAAAGATTTGTATCAACATGAGGGAGGGAGAAAAATAAAAAAGAAGAGAAAACAAACACCCAACAGTAATTCGCACAAAATTTGTATTTGAAATGTTATCTCAAATTATTTATCATCAACGGTATGCAGTAATAGAAGTTGTATATATATATATGCAAATATTTTCTGGGTTGTTGTTCAGCAATTATCTCTTGATTACGTGTAGCGGTGTGCAGAAGTATGGCGCTTATTAAAAGCAGATTTGGTCTGCTTTGTGGGAAGTTAGTCAGTTTTTCAATGTTCTGACAGTCACCATAGGTGACAGAAAATGTTTGGCTCTTTCAAAAAGAAAAGAAAAAGAAAAGCCACTAAAATGTGTTTGAGATGGGGAAGGAGGGAAAAGGAACAGCAGAGAGACGGACATGAAAGATGGCACTGTCACGATTCCTCTTTAGATTTTAATATCTGTGTTTTCTCCATGCTTTTTTATCCAGCTTAGGAGCAATTTATTAATATCAAATGTATGGAACACAGCCAGATGAAAATGTGTACTCACAAAATTAATAACTTTTGTTTCTGGGATTTCATAGGTGTGAATAACTCTGGTTCCTGTGAAGAACTAACAGAATGTTTGTATTATTAATTTATATATTTTTTATTATCATTATTATTATTTTTTTGTTGTTGAGGGGTTGGGGTTGGAGTTTATTTTTGTTGATCGACGTTTTGAAACCCATGGAAACTATTTACTTGAATGTGTAATCCCGATATCTCACCAATGACCAGAGGCTAGGTCAGAATAAAAGTTCAGTGGTAGGTCCAGTGGTGTCCTTGTCAATTTAGATGGTCAGGTGCTGTTCCAATTTTTCTCCCCCTGTACAATCATTTCTATATATATTGCACGATTGCGTTGCCTTCCGTTTTACCTTTGTATCTATACTCGGCAGAAAGACACTCCTAAGGAAGTTTTTATTGCCACGAAAGAATGAAACCTTTGGTGTCAGTCTCTGGTGTAAAGTAGAATATTCAAGTATTTCATTATATGATGACATAGAATCACCTTGCAATATGAATTGTGAAATGGAGAAGAAAAAGAGCAATGTCCACATCTTTTCAAAAATCTCGATGAGATTTTTACGGACACAAATGTCTGTGATAACATAGGCCTGAGTCATATTCTAACATGAATACCACATGTGAGAGATATATGTGACATTTGATTCTCCGATCTGCATGACAAATTGTATAGTATGTACAGTTGTAAAAAAAGAAAAAGAAAATAAAGCTTGACTTTATAATTGTACATACATGATTGCTAGAAACATGCATTGTTGCACAGATGTTTCTTAAGCAAGTTTTTCCCTAGCTTTCAAATTTTGTATACAGCAACATGATTTAGTGTCCAAACTTGTTGGGATTCAGACCATTAATATTCATGCGAAGACTTTGATCTCTTAAACGGATGTCCCAAAGAACAGTCCACATCTTGGATACATCTGTGATGTACTGGGGTAGTTAGCTTACATCGAGTAGGTTGATACTGTCTGCAGTGTTTTCTTTTATTCCATCCAGAGTGTGAAGACTATATGTATTATCGGCTGGCTCACACTTGAAGCATACCTGTTTTGTATATTTAGATCAGTGATTTAATTTGATTCAACATTTTCCTCAAGAAAGTACAACTGTAGAGATTTTTTTTTCTTCATATTTTCAAAGTGTTGTGCAAAAATAGGGATTTTGTAACTTGCTCGAAATTCACTTTGGGACGTTTATAGTTGTCTGTATGGAACTTGGGAGCACATGTCCATAATGAGATTTATTTTCCGGATACAAAGGCCGTGGCTATAAAAGATATGTTTGTGAACATTCAGTTTATTGGTTCACAGAAAACCTCACAAAGCATTGATGAAGTTCCCGCCAAATTTGGTGCAGGGCTTACGCAATGCTGATACATGTACAGGACTTTCCACTGGGTCGAGTTATACTGGATGTATAGATAGACACTCAAAAAGAAAAGTTATGATTTTTCAAGATATGCAAGTACAGGTACATTGTATTGAGATTCTCCCACACCTGTTGCCAACACTAATTATGACAGAATGATGCACAGTATTTTGCAATCTTTGTGTAATCAGGGCAAAAGTGAAGATTATATTCTATGAAGTTATGATGACTGTGGGTGAACTTGGAGACACAGCTGCTGAAAGTCGGTGTTCAAGGATGAACTCTTCTAAAACGGATATCTAGACTGACTACCTGAATTCATTGTCGAGACAAGCCCACTGCCTCTGGAAACAAGTCTCCCACATGTAGCTGTTCTTGTATACACAGCATGTGTTGAATCTTACAGGCTTTCATGCGCCAAGAGTTTCGCTAATGATAGATACGATGCATTATAAATGTACTTTCTTATTATATAATAATATTATTATTATGTAACACGTTAGGGCAATTATCCTATCTAGTAGGCAATGGACTGAACGCAGAGGACAATGTTTAACTCTAGACAGACATTAGCTAGAGGGAAATAATAGAATGGTGAAATACTAAACACAAGATCGACAAATTACATCATGCAGGTCAAAATAAGCAGATTGATATGAATAAGAAGAAACGGAGGCACATTAACCTATTTGTTAATGCGATCTCGAGGTTTTTCTTTTGAGAATATATGGGGATAAATTACAATGTGTTTATGTATTGTCAAATGTCAGACATAAATGACCATGTTTGTAATTAAGATGTTCTCTACTGCATAGATTTGAATAAATATGAAATGATTCCAGATGCGAGTGAGCTGCAAAGTGCTTTTATTTACCAACCAGTACTGATAATGCATGCAAAATACAAAACTACCACACACAATCACAGTAACATTCATATTACAGCATATCCTCTGTAATTTCTAACCTGGCATTGCAGGACTTGTGTCTATTAAGTACTGTCAACATTAGAAGTGTGTTTGTTGAGTACTGTATCCATTAAAAGTAATGCTTCAGCAGTATAAAGAAGCAGACTAGAACAAGTGAGTGAGATGCGAAGTGCTTATACACGTATTTAGCAACCAGTACTGCTGACGCATACTTAACACAAAACTAGCTAACATGATCATAGTACATTCTTATGACAGCATATCCACTTGAGCGACTTTCCTAACCGTACATTGCATGACAAATAATTACGAATACTGTATACATTAAAAAGTAATGCTTCAGCAGTATCCTTTCTACAAACTAAAAACCAAGACTACAGTAGTACAGGTGCATTCTGGGCATTTTTAGAACCAGCTGGCGGGTTTTTATCTAAACTTTATTATTTGTTCTACATAATGTCCTTGAAAGTAAAGAAAAGAAGAATCTTTGGACGTCTAATGAAATGATTTTAATAAGCTTCAGAAGACTCTACAAAACAGGGCCTACAGACCATGATGATTGCCTTTACTAGGGCCCCGTTTTATCAAAAGATACAATCGAGTTTAAATTTCCTTAACACACAGGCTACCATAGACTTCTGATAGATTTCAACTTTATAATCAATTTCAACTCTTCATAAAACAGGGCCCAGGTTTCTCACTATATCAGGTACAAAAACAAAGAAATACCAGAACATGTATAAAGAGTTCGGACCTGCAAAATCACTTGACACAAGTGTTTTATCAATATGTATGTATGACCTATTTAATAACATGGTTAACTATTAATTTACAATAAAACTCTTCAAAAACAAAAGTGTCATCTTTTGTCCCAAGGAGTTTGTTGTAAAGGGAGTTAACGGTCTGATAGTAATGGAAATCTAAATTAACCAAAAATCAAATTTTGGCATTGACCATCTGGTGGAACGCTCTGAAACTTTGCAGCAATTATGATACGGCCATTCTCTCTCAGTATAAACCCCAATGATAAAATAGCTGACAAACAACCAACTGGATGTGTGGCGATTAGTCTTTTCATAATATTGCAATTAAAACACAGTAAGACTGCCCAAGTCTTTAACTTGTGCCTACTCACCTTAACTTTATCCAACTTTAATTTATTCTACATGATCAGAGTTACTTCAACTTGAAATGAAGTATTTATGAGTAGAATTACTTGGTATTCTCAGCACTTCCGCTCGCGTTTAAAGCACAATCGTATCCTTAATACGCAGATTGACATGTTAACTTAACGATGACAGAATACCGTTCAAAAGAACTTGTCTCTTGCCAAGACAGACATACTATTCTTGCCTGAATGCCAGCAATTACACTGAAAAAAAAAATGGCTTTCTGTAACAAGGTGACAGTTCTGGACATGACATACATTGTAGTTATGAGAACACTTGTTATTTGGCACAACAATAACATGCAAAATACTGCGTAAACCATGAACAGTGTACCAATGATCAATACTGGTACACTGATCGATACTGACAAAAAAAACAAAAATAACAAGTTTGGTGATTTGACAATCGTAAGCACTCTATTCACTAACATTCTGTCCCAATCTCAAATACTCCTGGTCCTCAAGAGTGCAACATTCATGGTCTCAATTTTTCTAGAGCATGATTGCTTTCTGTTTTTGCTTTTGTACACAATTAAAAAGTGCAGTACTATCAAAAGCAAAATTGTATTCTAAAAGATGAGTTTTCATTCACAGTTGGCAAGAAATTTGTGGAGTATGACAAAATGGCAAGCATCTGACATGAATGGCTAGATATAGTGATTGACTCTGTACCAACAATCACATAAATATCATCTTAATACTTCATATCCAGCAGATCTCCACTACTCTAACTCTGTACCAGGCAGAGAAATTTTACCATCTACACCAGTTTAGGTAGTGGTCCACTCCTGCGCCCCTCCTCGAAAATTTCATATCAGGATGGTAAAACCTCTTCGTTAAGTTCATCCCACTTTCTCAAAACTGTTGCAATTAATTTCCACAAGGAACAGATTGAGTGATTTTGGTCTTGTATCCTTTGGTGATGCATTATATTTTGACTAACAAACAAAATGTGATTAATCACTAACACATCGAGAACTGGGGGAATTTTGCTTCAGATATGATCACCTCATTAGTATAAAATTGGCAACTATGAAGTTTACTGCATATCTTGTATTGGAAACAAGTTAGATGGAACCAGTTACATTCTATAAATTTACACAAGAGCAGAAGGAAATTTACAATTTACAGAAATTTGAAAATTTAAAAGTGAGAAACAGGAACTTAAACTTTGAAAATGTGTTGCCAATTTGCAAATCAGCTTTAAATTCAGCAATTATGAGGCTTTTGAAAACTCTGCAAATGAAACAAAGAATTGTATACGAACAACATGCTTGAATGAAAGAAACTTTTTTTTTTTAAACTCTACCTAGGAAAACTGAAACAAGGAATCGTATATGAACAACAATGTGCTGGAATACAACAAAACTTTTTTTTTTCCACTCGACCTCATGAAACACTAACAATGTAAAGTAAAAGTTGTGATAAAAAAATATCAAGCATCAAACCATTAAAGTGTGGTTTCCAGAACTCCATGGGTCTACACAGGAGTTCAACATCTACGTGTCCTATGTAAAATCAGACGGATCAAAGATAAAATGCCTTGGAATTACAAAATGAATGCACTGCTTAACTGATAATATATATACATTTTTTTAATTACTGACATACTGGAATTCTGGGATATGGCATTTTTCACCCCTAAGTACTGAAAGCTGCCAACAGAAACTGTTCCAAATCATTAAGTGTGACACATGAGTAAGAAAAATGCTACAGAGAAAAGATGCCATTATAACACGCATAACACGCTATAATTAGGGTGAATTGTCATCGAGGCTAGATGAGTGAATTTTGCTCTTTTAAAATGACGGAAACTAGTTTTATGGTGAGATCCTCTCACATATGTGTCGGCTCATCTGTACAAAACAGTTGCCTAATGTTGATGTGGGATATGGGACAGGGAAACCGAGCTTGCGTACAACAAAGTAACAAGCACACCGACAACTAGGCACCACTTTTAACACGGTGAATTTGGCGGTCCAGATTCGCTGTTACTGTATTTACCTGGACGCTCTTTTAGTGTGTCTATGACGAAGTACCCATTATAATGAGGTAGAATCGCAGTCATGGTAACCTCATCATTACAGGTTTCTCTGGATTGTTCTGTTTTAGCTATCTTGATAATCTTTTCCTCTTCCTTGCCGAGAGTCGCACAATTTGTGGAAAGCTCTCTGCATCGCTCCTGAGATAAACAAACAAAAGTGATATAGAGGGAGAGAGGAAGAGAGGGAGATAATAATAATAGTCATAATAAACTGCAAATGCTCCTTCAGAAAGAGTGTACTGAACATTCATCAAATACCATCACTTACAGGTTGCTTGTACAACTCTCAAATCTACATGTACATCATAATGCAACAAAAAGAAAGTCTTCTTTTCCTTGGCTAGATTTATAAAATTGGTGTTTTACGCCGTAAACATAATTTGTAACAACCCTGCTTGTCCTCTCAAATATCCATGAGAATTACCTGAAATATCAAGTTACTACATTTCATTGCATGCATGGACACCTTGATAAATCTACCTGAAATCTAAATAAGGGCATTTCACTAACTGAAAAAGAATTAATATAATGATTGTCTTACGCATCATTGCTGCCAACGCCATCTTCGTTGAAGTCCAACATACGACGCACATTGGCCCTATCTTTCATCGGGGAACCTGCGCCTGGTCTTGCTCTCCTCTGCATGTTGGTTCCCAGGGGAGGAGTTGCTGCATATCCAGAGTGCGAGTCTTTGAAGACACCATACCTCCTCGGGGAGCGTCTGAGGTCGCTCCCTTCAGCGTGATGATTGGTCGCCTTGTTTGGCAAACAATCGGGAACGGACGGCTTCACGGGTGAGTGTGAGGGATTTCTGTCAACCTTCATCCCTGCCTCAGAGTTGGCACAATCATTGGAACTGGGTTGAGTTGCTTGCTTACATGTATCTGCACCACACATATTCCTCCTTAATCGCAAATATCTAGGGCTAGTTCTTACAGCTTGGGTCTGAATTGCTGTGTAGTCTTTGGTGAATGCGTTTCTGCAAATTTCTGGAGACGGCGTGGAGGTTTTCTTGTCCGATGACGCTGGCGTTTGACGTCTCTGCTTGCCTGGTGATAAGTCTGAATTACTGTCGTAAATACAGGACTGTGCTTCTTGGCATCTGCTTCTAGTTGACATGGAAGGGGAGCTGTTAAGAATGTTATCCATGGCTGTGCGTGGCACAGGGGAGGAGGTCAATGACTTCAGGCTGTCCAGATTTCTCAGCCTCCTGACGACCACCACGGATGGACGGGTGTCTGATTGTTCATCTTCAGAGTCTGGGATGATCGTTTCTGTGGAATGATCATTTGATGCTTGCACTGTTCCCGACTTCTCCTGAGGTTTTCCATCATCTTTGGTTGCTGCGCTCTCTCTTGGCGGTGACCCTCCGTTAGACATCCATCTGTCGTTAACATGCACAAATTTTGAGATGTCGGCATTGTCTGCACTGTGGCTGCGCTCTGACAAATCCTCATCCGTTTCTGCGCACATGGTATGGCCTCTTGACATGTTCCCTTTACCTGGATCAGTAGTTTCTTCACTTGCATTGATAAGTGCATTATCTGACCAGGAGGCCACCCTTGATCTGGTGATTACCCCACCTCTGGGAGATCGTCTCCTGCCGTGTATCAGGGATTCACACTGTTTTGATGGCATTCCTGTACCATGTCCTTCAGATGCAGCTCCCTTCACTCGCTTTCTTGGGGACCTTCGCAGATTGGGAGTACCACTGTGAAATGACTCCACAGCTCCATTCTGAACATCATTCTTTCCACAATTCATAGAGGGAGGTGCAAAATCTTCTGGCTGGTTCTCTTGCCACATTGATTCCTGGCTGCCCTTCTTGCTTGACAGTCTCAGCGATCTGCGCTGCACCACATTCACATTTCTTTGGTTGAATGCCATTTCCATGGCAACATCATCTACCATGACAACATGGTCTTCTGGAGGAGCAACCCCTCTTGCATCACTTTCTCTCTGGTCTTCAGCATCCTCTGACTCTGCATCATCACTTTCCTCTCTCACGGTGAGCACTGGGTCAACATCATCAGGATTGAGACAAGGGGAGACGTTACTAGGACCGGCGACGTCGTCAGGAATGGGATTAGGAGGAATACTGCTCATGATGTCTGCACCCTCTTTGGCAAACATTGCAACATCATCTTCTATCTCCTGCACATCATCTGCTCCCCCTTGTGGTTGGTCTCTGTGATCCGCTGGATCGTCCTCCACCACTTCTACATCGTCCGGCTTGTTTTTAACAGTCTGTGGGTGGGGTACTTCCTCCAGACACAGAACATCGTCTGGGCTGTACCTTGAAGCATCTGAAGGACTTGCTTGTCTGTTCATCTGTTCCTGATGCAGAATGACTTCATCAGAGTCCTGTGAAAAATGAAAGATTCAAAAGGCAATGATGATATTGATAAAGTTGGGCATTGCATACTTTCTCCAGCAACTCTGCCTTAAGCTCTCAAAACACAAAATAAAATATGATATAATATACAAGCCAGTGGAGCCACTTCCTGATCGTTGATCCAACTTGGGCATCACCCTGGTAACCAGGAAATCATTTGAATAAAAGCTGTAACATTTTCTGGACAAAAACCTAATATTGCAATCTGATTGCATGCTGTGACTGAAGGAACAAAGCAGGAGCATCATTAAAGTTACAAAGAGAACAATACTCTGGGCAAGTACAAGGAAGTACAGGAAAATACAGGGAATGGCATGATTCAAAGGGTGTGTTCGAGCGCTTTCCTAAAGCGAACTGTACCGTACCGTACCCACGCCAGAGGAGCGTTCGAACGCTCCTAAAGTGTACCGTACCGTACTGTACCGAGCCAAAAGTGGACCACTTCCCGATGTGTTCCAAAAGCGTACCAAAGCGTACCAAAAGTTCGGCTGTAAAGCATGCGCGTATCATGCGCATACGTCACAATGCTATAACATCATTCTCGTTGTTCGGGACAGCTGTCAGTAGTTCAAGTGCCAGGTGGATGACATTCTTCCTAAAAATGCGTGACCTTTACTAAACATAACTCGTGAGGAACGCTTTCTCAACAGAGCGCTCGAACTCTCCCCAACTGGCATGGTACGGTACGGTACGCTTTAGTTCAGTTCGCTTTGGTTCGCTTAAGGTCTGAATTGCTGTGTAGTCTTTGGTGAATGCGTTTCTGCAAATTTCTGGAGACGGCGTGGAGGTTTTCTTGTCCGATGACGCTGGCGTTTGACGTCTCTGCTTGCCTGGTGATAAGTCTGAATTACTGTCGTAAATACAGGACTGTGCTTCTTGGCATCTGCTTCTAGTTGACATGGAAGGGGAGCTGTTAAGAATGTTATCCATGGCTGTGCGTGGCACAGGGGAGGAGGTCAATGACTTCAGGCTGTCCAGATTTCTCAGCCTCCTGACGACCACCACGGATGGACGGGTGTCTGATTGTTCATCTTCAGAGTCTGGGATGATCGTTTCTGTGGAATGATCATTTGATGCTTGCACTGTTCCCGACTTCTCCTGAGGTTTTCCATCATCTTTGGTTGCTGCGCTCTCTCTTGGCGGTGACCCTCCGTTAGACATCCATCTGTCGTTAACATGCACAAATTTTGAGATGTCGGCATTGTCTGCACTGTGGCTGCGCTCTGACAAATCCTCATCCGTTTCTGCGCACATGGTATGGCCTCTTGACATGTTCCCTTTACCTGGATCAGTAGTTTCTTCACTTGCATTGATAAGTGCATTATCTGACCAGGAGGCCACCCTTGATCTGGTGATTACCCCACCTCTGGGAGATCGTCTCCTGCCGTGTATCAGGGATTCACACTGTTTTGATGGCATTCCTGTACCATGTCCTTCAGATGCAGCTCCCTTCACTCGCTTTCTTGGGGACCTTCGCAGATTGGGAGTACCACTGTGAAATGACTCCACAGCTCCATTCTGAACATCATTCTTTCCACAATTCATAGAGGGAGGTGCAAAATCTTCTGGCTGGTTCTCTTGCCACATTGATTCCTGGCTGCCCTTCTTGCTTGACAGTCTCAGCGATCTGCGCTGCACCACATTCACATTTCTTTGGTTGAATGCCATTTCCATGGCAACATCATCTACCATGACAACATGGTCTTCTGGAGGAGCAACCCCTCTTGCATCACTTTCTCTCTGGTCTTCAGCATCCTCTGACTCTGCATCATCACTTTCCTCTCTCACGGTGAGCACTGGGTCAACATCATCAGGATTGAGACAAGGGGAGACGTTACTAGGACCGGCGACGTCGTCAGGAATGGGATTAGGAGGAATACTGCTCATGATGTCTGCACCCTCTTTGGCAAACATTGCAACATCATCTTCTATCTCCTGCACATCATCTGCTCCCCCTTGTGGTTGGTCTCTGTGATCCGCTGGATCGTCCTCCACCACTTCTACATCGTCCGGCTTGTTTTTAACAGTCTGTGGGTGGGGTACTTCCTCCAGACACAGAACATCGTCTGGGCTGTACCTTGAAGCATCTGAAGGACTTGCTTGTCTGTTCATCTGTTCCTGATGCAGAATGACTTCATCAGAGTCCTGTGAAAAATGAAAGATTCAAAAGGCAATGATGATATTGATAAAGTTGGGCATTGCATACTTTCTCCAGCAACTCTGCCTTAAGCTCTCAAAACACAAAATAAAATATGATATAATATACAAGCCAGTGGAGCCACTTCCTGATCGTTGATCCAACTTGGGCATCACCCTGGTAACCAGGAAATCATTTGAATAAAAGCTGTAACATTTTCTGGACAAAAACCTAATATTGCAATCTGATTGCATGCTGTGACTGAAGGAACAAAGCAGGAGCATCATTAAAGTTACAAAGAGAACAATACTCTGGGCAAGTACAAGGAAGTACAGGAAAATACAGGGAATGGCATGATTCAAAGGGTGTGTTCGAGCGCTTTCCTAAAGCGAACTGTACCGTACCGTACCCACGCCAGAGGAGCGTTCGAACGCTCCTAAAGTGTACCGTACCGTACTGTACCGAGCCAAAAGTGGACCACTTCCCGATGTGTTCCAAAAGCGTACCAAAGCGTACCAAAAGTTCGGCTGTAAAGCATGCGCGTATCATGCGCATACGTCACAATGCTATAACATCATTCTCGTTGTTCGGGACAGCTGTCAGTAGTTCAAGTGCCAGGTGGATGACATTCTTCCTAAAAATGCGTGACCTTTACTAAACATAACTCGTGAGGAACGCTTTCTCAACAGAGCGCTCGAACTCTCCCCAACTGGCATGGTACGGTACGGTACGCTTTAGTTCAGTTCGCTTTGGTTCGCTTAAGAGCACTCGAACGCACCCAAATACACACAAATATTGGTCCAGCTGATCCAGCTGATTAGGATTTGAACAGGAACCTGCAATGGTCTGAGACAGATGCACTCTCCACTGAGCCAGCACTGACACAAGGCTTGCCATCATGCCATGCCTTACCTCTTTGTCGGAGGCTACCACAATCGCTGCCTCGTTGTCTTCATCATCCGGATCACTTTCACTGGACTCACTCCAAGTTCCTGTATCCCATATGGTGCTCAGCTGACTTGTAACAAGCTGCAAAGATATGATTTAATATGATTAGATTATTTCATATTTTTTTTATCTTCTTTTTTTTTAATGAGAGAGAACAGCACATGCGTCTTGGAACAGTTTCAGAATTTTTCCTCTGATCATTGTAGTTGGAGTTTGTAATACATAACAACCTGTAATATGATCCAGCCATGACCCTCAGATAATGACATTTTTTGCTACATTTGATGAATTTTGATACATTCTAGCACATACAACTTTCACTCAAAGTGATTTTCCTCTGTCTAGGAAATTATTTTTTTTTTCCATTTCTTTCCAGATTTTTCCAGAGGTAAAATTGTGAGCACAGGACACATTACTATGAAAATTCAATGTTACAAGTGCATACTTCATATCTGTACAGCATTATGCATGGTCAATACCATTCAATCTGAGAAATGCATTCCCATACCATGTTGTGAAATGCCACAGCAAGAAGAGGCAAGTTTGAAGTCCAGTTATGGCAGAATGCTGTGTATAAAGCTTTAGAAGCAGATATGGTAGGTGTGGTATCTTGTCACATACAGAGCATCTTTCATTATACCAGTGTTATCTCATATCCAGACCACAATTTTGGTAGCTCCTGCTCCACTGTGTGCGTGTGATTCACTCACCTCCTGCAGTTGGTCAAGCAGATCATGGGAGGCCACCTGTAGCAGATAGTTGGTCAGTTGACCAGGGACTGCCTCTTGCGGGATCCTCTGCATCAAGTCTGGGCAGTGGTCAGTCAACCAGGTTCTGATGTCCTCTGGTGGAGACACGCCCAGCATGACCTGGTCGGGATAGATATGGTCAGAGGTCATAATCATCATCATCATATGATCATCACCATCTCCACCATCATTAATCATCACCACCATCACCATCACCATCATCATCACCACCATCACCATCATCATCATCATCATCATCATCATCACCATCATCATATGATCACCACCACTGCCTCCATCATCATCATATCATCATCATATCATCACCATCATCACCATCACCACCATCACCACCATCACCACCATCACCATCATCATCGCCATCATTATTATCATCATCACCATCACCACCATCACTATCATCATAACCACCACAAGACCAACAACCACCATCTTCACCACCACCACCCCCAACACCAACACCACATCACTGTCATCACCACCATCACAACCACCACCATCATCATCACAATCACTACCACCACAACTAACATCATCACCATCATTATCATCATCATCATCTGTGGGGTTGGAGGTTTCACTTCCTATACAGTATATCCTTTCTCAAGGCTACCCGGTCTCTGATATCCATCAGGGTAAGAGTCTCTTATGTCCTTTGCAAGTTCCTCTTCTCAGGTCTTGTAGGGTCTGCCCCCTGTTCTCAAACCAGACCCTGAGAGATTTGTAGCCTTCTGCAGCTAGTGGCTTTCATCTCTCCTTGTCACACGCCCATATCACCTAAGCCTCTCAATCATTTCACATACTATCAATAAGATGTGTCTTTCTCCTCATGCGAGGGACACAGAGCAATCCAAATGTGGAAAGTTAAGATGACTATCAGATATTTTCTTAAAGACAACAGCAGTGTGATGACTCTGGTGTAAGATCTCAAACAAAATATCATCTAACTCTCTTTGAGTTATTAAAAAAAAATCGAACTATTATAACATTCATACCAATGGCATCAAAAATTAAACAAAACACCACATGATGACAGAAGACACGACATCATTCTCATTACTTGATCCATCTTGCAATTTGATCACCCTTGAAAATTTATCGAAGGGATAGAAATTGATGGCTTCCAGGGCAGCAGAAAAAGATGTCAGAGTTGAATCCTTACTGGCTGTCATCCAATTTGTATAAAATATGAAAGCTGGCAGGGAAAGAGGGGAGAGAGAGATAGAAACTGACCTGGATGAGAGCTGCAAGTTCTTCCGCGTGAGTGGAGTGGAGAACAGATCTGGCTATCCGACAGAGACACATGTACTTGAGGTAAGATGTGGGCGTCCATGGAGATGAGTGAGTCTGAATCACACGGCTGTAGGGAAGGGGTGGGGTGGTGCAGTTATCAGCATCTATCGAACACATATCAACCTTGTTCATACACTGTGCTCAGAGATTTGAAAGCGAGTGATCAAGCATAATCCAAAAATGGCTATTGTAATCTTGTTTCTTCATCCTCTTTACAGCACCAACTTGAATGTAGCACAACAGAAGGTTAGAAAACGAAATAAAAATTGGAAAATCTTTCCTGTTCTCCAGTGCTCGCCACACATGTGGAAACACAAGAACAGAGGTAGGTGTGACAGTATGTATTTAAAAGGGCGTGTGTGTGCGGAAACGTTCCCTGACATAGCAGAAGAGCTATAAAAATGACACTCATAAAAACACACACACATGTACTGGCTGATTCCCATCACTGCTTATAGTAGCCTGGATCTGCCAGGTAGCATGTGGAGAGAGGTCTCCTACCCCTCCACAGAGATGTCAGACATCCTACCTGTTTCTAATCACATTTTGCGTGCTAACCATTGGACATTCCTGTTGTTGAAACGAAAAAGTTTCTTACACAACTTAAAAGGAATTTCTTGTAGATTTATACCACTCCTGCACAAGTTTGGTCTTTCTTTTATGAATATGAAAAGGAACGTCCCAGTTAAGCAAAAGCTCAAGCTCGTTTTACAGAGCTTCGAAAATCGTAAGCAATTGCTAGCAAGAACAAGCAAAAGGTCTGTTTTATGCATACATTTTTTAAGCAAATGCTTGGTCTCTAAGCAACTGCTTGCGGGGCAGTAAGCAATTGCTTGTGTTTGCTAGCAGAAGCTTTTGCTCGCAAGCAATTGCTAGTTTTTATGCATGCGGCCCATTGCCTACTCACCGGAGTACAGGGAGCAGGAAGTCGGGGTCGCCCTGTGCGGGATTCCGCAGCTGGAGCACCACGTCCATGAGGGCGCCATCACCATCTGCCAATAAAGAGATCCTGGACAGCAGATGTTTGGATATCTGTTCCACATCCCCTCCCTTCCTGGATAAGAGACATTTTGGTATCACATATTTTTAACAAAAAGTCCTCATCACTTGCTATCACAATTAAAACAGTTGGTTTACGTCTTTTAAAATAAATTTATTCTTCATTGTCCTTCAGTAAGTTCTTATTCATGTGTAATTACAACAAATGCTTTACAAATAGATTGGCAACAAAAATATGCTTCGGACGTGCCATTTAACTTGATTTAATCACACATTCAAATTAATACATGAATAAATGTATGAACATCGCATGGTTACCTTGCCACAAGAGCATTTACACTGATGTGGATAGACAGCAAGGCAGTCATGTGACTTCTGTAAACATCGCCCTCTTTGATACTCTCCTGAATATGAGAAAGAGAGAGTGAGAGAGAGAGAGAGACAAACTAAAATAACATGTCATTAATCACTTTGCCCTCTGTTATACTGGATGCAAAAGGGAAAAGGGTCCAAAGACAAGGGGACATTAAATCTGATAGACAAATTCACTTTTTAAGCACATCACAGTCAAACTGAATTGGAAGCTACAGTTCATGCTTGTATGAAATATAACATGCTCAATCTGAAGAATGCATCAATACCTGAAATGAAGTTGAAAAAAAAAAATAGAAATCTGAAGAGCACTTTCAGCACAGATTGAAATATATCAAAGGCAGTCTTATTCAGAATTTGTTTCTCCATAACTCTTTAATTGGAACTTTGAAAAGCTTGTTTAAAGAGGGATTGCAGCAAGGATAAAACAAATAAAACATTTGCACATGCTTTTACAATCACCATCATCTTGATGAGTTATGTTCTAGCGATAAAGATCCATTACAGGAGATATCAACAACAATAAGAAGAATTTCTTTTTGAATAAAAGCAAATAATCTGTAATATGAGCAAAATCAAGCAAAAGTCTGAAAGTAAATCTAGCAGAAAATGACACAGACATGGCTAACTACTGTATATCCAAAATAATTTGCAGGGTTTTTATCTTAAAAAAGTAATTCTACAACATGCCCAAGAATTAACTTTTATCCCGACATGAATGCGACTTGCATGTGCACATTTCTCTGCCCTTTTTTTTTGTGCAAAAAATTAGACTCGCAGATTATGAGGTGAATACAGCAATTAGCTCTTTATGTCCTCATACAGAGGAAGATACCCTTACCACTCCGCTCTGCATCAGGTCTGATTTGAAGTGGAAGTACAGTAGCAGGCTGAAGATATGCTTTCCCAGCTCTGAAGCCCTGGGATTAAAAGATGGTAAGAGTTTGTGTTACGGAGGTTAACTTGGACTAACGAACCATCATAACCACCAAAAATACCCAGACTCTCAAACAAGGTGTTTGGTCGATCTCGGTCATCTTGTCCAACTCTTTATTTACATATTCCTCCGCGGAACAATGAAGTGCCTAGAAATGATAGTACAATGCACATGTATCTATAACATTTGTCACATTACTAACAAGGAAAAGTAGAAATTACGCGGTGCGTAATATATGTCCCCGCCGGAAGTAGCATTTTGTAGCAAAATGTACAATAAAGGTAAAAAATCAAGGTCAAAGGTCAAAGAAGTCAAAGGTCAAAATTCTGTGTAGAAGTTTTGAAGTGCTCACCTAGTGCCATCACATAAAGCAAACGGAATCGAAATCGGGTTAGAAATGGCGAAGGAGTAGCATTTTGTAGCAAAATGTACAACAAAATGTAGGTCAAAAATTAAGGTCAAAGGTCAAAGGTCAAAGAAGTCAAAGGTCAAAATTCTGTGTAGACATTTTGAAGCCCTCACCTAGTGCCATCACATAAAGCAAACAGAATCGAAATCGGGTAAGAAATGGCGAAGGAGTAGCATTTTGTAGCAAAATGTACAATACAGGTCAAAAATCAAGGTCAAAGGTCAAAGAAGTCAAAGGTCAAAATTCTGTGTAAAAGTTTTGAAGCCCTCACCTAGTGCCATCACATAAAGCAAACGGAATCAAAATCGGGTAAGAAATGGCGAAGGAGTAGCATTTTGTAGCAAAATGTACAATACAGGTCAAAAATCAAGGTCAAAGGTCAAAGTCAAAGGTCAAAATTCTGTGTAGAAGTTTTGAAGCCCTCACCTAGTGCCATCACATAAAGCAAACGGAATCGAAATCGGGTTAGAAATGGCGAAGGAGTAGCATTTTGTAGCAAAATGTACAATATAGGTCAAAGGTCAAGGTCAAAGGTCACGACTGAAATTCTGTGTAGAAGTTTCAAAGCTCCCATGTAGTGCTATCATATAAAGCAAACAGAATCAAAATTGGCTCATAAATGACAGAGAAGTAGCAAATTGAAGATTTTGATCACACACGGACGGACACACGGACGGACACACGGACGGACGGACGGACGGACACACGGACACACACACGTACGGAGCCCGTTTCATAGTCCCCTGCTCGAACTCGTTCGGCGGGGACAATAAACACAAAGGGGGTATGCAATTTTGTCTGGGGAGTGGTGGGGATTGGGGTGGGGCAGAGATGTGAGTGGAGCAAGAGGTGGTATGGGGTGTTGGCCCAGATGTCATTTTGCTGATTACTTCACTTTGAGTTTATCCTGATCTTTAGCCATAATAAACAAATATCTCAATCATACTGGAGATGTGTTCTTGTTTTCTTTTTCTCTCTCAGCACAAAAGGGAAAGGATTCTTACGGCAACATGAAAGTTGGCTCACTGGTTCCCTATCCTTGTCCTTTATCTTTCCCTTCAAAAATTTATTCTGTTCCTCACTGCACATCACAAATGACTTTAATGGTCAATCATGATTGTACTAATTACTCCACCAATGGCCAATCTGCATTTAAAGGACAAGTCCGCCTTCATATACATGTGGATTGAGTGAAGGCAACAATATTAGTAGAGCACATCAGTGAAAGTTTGGAGAAAATTGGACAATCCGTTCAAAAGTTGTGATTTTTTTAAAGTATCTGCGCAGTCAGTGCTGGATGAGAAGACTACTACAGTGTATGACGTCACATGCGTACAACGATATAACGAAAATATAAAGAGAATTTCACAAAACTTTACTTTTTGAATAAAGTGCACATTTCTTCGACTTGTCACTGATGTATGCTATGGGTAATATTATTCCCCCTGCCTTCTGAAAGAGAGAAGTCGAGTGTTCTTTTGTTATGCGAGAAAAGTGAAAATATGTTGAATTTTCTTTATTCTTTCTTTATATCGTTGTACACATGTGACATCACAAGCTATAGTAGTCTTCTCATCCAGCCGTGACTGAGCAGAAACTTCAAAAATTCATAACTTTTGAGCGGATTGTCCAATTTCCTCAAACTCTCACTGATGTGTTCTACTAGTATAGCTGCATTCTCTCAAAAATTCATAACTTTTGAGCGGATTGTCCAATTTCCTCAAACTCTCACTGATGTGTTCTACTAGTATAGCTGCATTCTCTCAACCCACATGTCTATGAAGGTGAACTTGTCCTTTAAGATTTCTACTTTTTGATAGATTCTATTCACTAAAAGCCCCAGCAGAGTACAGCTTTCTCTTTCTTTTCTAAGATGGTCTGAAAGGCTTCTCTTTGACATACTGCTTCTAACAGCAAATCAATTTCCCCTGCCAGCACCATCAAGAGCTCACATACCTCTGGATATCTCCACTGTGTAGAATTCTGTACGCATCTCTTGACAATCTCCTGTACATTATGGGAACAAATATTACATCCATTATATAAGATATATGCATACATGTGTACAATTGTGTTTTTTACACTGGGAAAATTATTGCTCGATATATGAAGTTCAAGTAAGTTAGCTCAAGTAAATTAAAGGTCAGTTATTTTAACGTCCATCTTCAGGTTGTTCTTTCACCCTTTTCCCAGCCCCTTCCCACTTTCTCTCTCCTTGTTTTCAGAATCCAGTAAAAGCATTCTTCAAGCGTATGGACATTAAACCGCAACTTCACATTCTCGTACTTTGCTCACAAGATTTATGTAAGTAGACTAACAAATAAATGTGTGTTTACAACCTTCTATTTTTCCTTCTCTTAAGAGTATCTTCAGCTTACTTTGTGTGAGTTTGGCCATCAAGGGGTGTACTAAAACAAGGAAAAGTAGAAATTACGCGGTGCGTAATATATGTCCCCGCCGGAAGTAGCATTTTGTAGCAAAATGTGCAATATAGGTAAAAAATCAAGGTCAAAGGTCAAAGAAGTCAAGGGTCAAAATTTTGTGTAGAAGTTTTAAAGCCCTCACCTAGTGCCATCACATAAAGCAAACGGAATCGAAATCGGGTTAGAAATGGCGAAGGAGTAGCATTTTGTAGCCAATGTACAATACAGGTCAAAAATCAAGGTCAAAGGTCAAAGAAGGCAAAGGTCAAAACTCTGTGTAAAGTTTTGAAGCCCTCACCTAGTGCCATCACATAAAGCAAACGGAATCGAAATCGGATTAGAAATGGCGAAGGAGTAGCATTTTGTAGCCAGTGTACAATACAGGTCAAAAATCAAGGTCAAAGGTCAAAGAAGGCAAAGGTCAAAATTCTGTGTAGAAGTTTTAAAGCCCTCACCTAGTGCCATCACATAAAGCAAACGGAATCGAAATCGGGTTAGAAATGGCGAAGGAGTAGCATTTTGTAGCAAAATGTACAATATAGGTCAAAAATCAAGGTCAAAGGTCAAAGAAGTCAAGGGTCAAAATTTTGTGTAGAAGTTTTAAAGCCCTCACCTAGTGCCATCACATAAAGCAAACGGAATCGAAATCGGGTTAGAAATGGCGAAGGAGTAGCATTTTGTAGCCAATGTACAATACAGGTCAAAAATCAAGGTCAAAGGTCAAAGAAGGCAAAGGTCAAAATTCTGTGTAGAAGTTTTGAAGCCCTCACCTAGCGCCATCACATAAAGCAAACGGAATCGAAATCGGGTTAGAAATGGCGAAGGAGTAGCATTTTGTAGCAAAATGTACAATATAGGTCAAAAATCAAGGTCAAAGGTCAAAGAAGTGAAAGGTCAAAATTCTGTGTAGAAGTTTTGAAGCCCTCACCTAGTGCCATCACATAAAGCAAACGGAATCGAAATCGGGTTAGAAATGGCGAAGGAGTAGCATTTTGTAGCAAATTGTACAATATAGGTCAAAAATCAAGGTCAAGGGTCAAAGAAGTCAAGGATCAAAATTCTGTGTAGAAGTTTTAAAGCCCTCACCTAGTGCCATCACATAAAGCAAACGGAATCGAAATCGGGTTAGAAATGGCGAAGGAGTAGCATTTTGTAGCAAAATGTACAATATAGGTCAAAAATCAAGGTCAAAGGTCAAAGAAGGCAAAGGTCAAAATTCTGTGTACAGTTTTGAAGCCCTCACCTAGTGCCATCACATAAAGCAAACGGAATCGAAATCGGATTAGAAATGGCGAAGGAGTAGCATTTTGTAGCCAGTGTACAATACAGGTCAAAAATCAAGGTCAAAGGTCAAAGAAGGCAAAGGTCAAAATTCTGTGTAGAAGTTTTGAAGCCCTCACCTAGTGCCATCACATAAAGCAAACGGAATCGAAATCGGGTTAGAAATGGCGAAGGAGTAGCATTTTGTAGCAAAATGTACAATATAGGTCAAAAATCAAGGTCAAAGGTCAAAGAAGTCAAGGGTCAAAATTTTGTGTAGAAGTTTTAAAGCCCTCACCTAGTGCCATCACATAAAGCAAACGGAATCGAAATCGGGTTAGAAATGGCGAAGGAGTAGCATTTTGTAGCCAATGTACAATACAGGTCAAAAATCAAGGTCAAAGGTCAAAGAAGGCAAAGGTCAAAATTCTGTGTAGAAGTTTTGAAGCCCTCACCTAGTGCCATCACATAAAGCAAACGGAATCGAAATCGGGTTAGAAATGGCGAAGGAGTAGCATTTTGTAGCAAATTGTACAATATAGGTCAAAAATCAAGGTCAAAGGTCAAAGAAGTCAAGGGTCAAAATTCTGTGTAGAAGTTTTAAAGCCCTCACCTAGTGCCATCACATAAAGCAAACGGAATCGAAATCGGGTTAGAAATGGCGAAGGAGTAGCATTTTGTAGCAAAATGTACAATATAGGTCAAAGGTCAAGGTCAAAGGTCACAACTGAAATTCTGTGTAGAAGTTTCAAAGCTCCCATGTAGTGCTATCATATAAAGCAAACAGAATCAAAATTGGCTCATAAATGACAGAGAAGTAGCAAATTTAAAATTTTGATCACACACGGACGCACACACGGACGGACGCACGGACGGACGGACGGACGCACGGACGGACGCACGGACGGACGGACGCACGGACGCACGGACGCACAGACACACACACATACGGAGCCCGTTTCATAGTCCCCTGCTCGAACTCGTTCGGCGGGGACAATCATAGTCCCCTGCTCGAACTCGTTCGGCGGGGACAACAAAGACCTCTCAGTCCGGGGATACACAAGGTTTGCTATCTATAGATGTAGCAATAATTGGAGTTACATTGACTTATACTAAAATGTTTGTGACTCAGATATTCACATCTGGCTAGCTGTGTTGATTGGCTAGTGCCATACTAGTAGTTGCTGAATTTCTGCAATTTGCAGTTGTGCTCCATGTTATCTGAACAAGATCTAACAGGCACTTTTGATAAGTAACATTACTTTTAAAAAATATGGTTCAATGCAAAGGGACTAAAATGGACTGACTTGGACTTATGAAGTGTAAATAATGTGTGTTGTGCTACTTTAAATCTTCAGTTATTGCTTCAAAAAAAAATAAAGAAAACAATCCATCATCAACTTACTGAAGAGAATGACTCATCAGTTTGTGCAAGGAGCCAACATCATTACAATGGTAGAGAAACGTTGACTCTCTCCTACACAACTCCACAGCATCGCAGCCTTTGTCCCTTTTAGTCTGTTCATGAATAAAAGACAATGGCTCATTCAAGGCATAATTTCCCATTTGCAGATGAAACAAAAACTCAGCATTAGTGCTTCAAAACAGTTCTAGAATGTGAGTTAGAGATAGAAACAACCAATGTAAAAATTTGAACCAGTATAATCAATGTCAAGTATTGTTAAATACAAAATGTGAACAATAGATATAAATAATAAAAATGTTTCCAGACTAAACCGTCTACAGTTATGGTTTGATGAGAAAAATAGTGATATCTCCTTATATTTTAGGCTTTATTGCCAAAATCCTATATGGTAGGATGTTTTGTGATACAACTGACCTACACATATACATCAAAAGTGATATCTTGATCATTTTTTAAATCACTGCCTCCCAAATGTAAACAATACCTTTAAGTAATATATACAACACATCATCAACAGTACAGAAAAATCTAGACTTCACTATTGTAAATGTATCTAGGACTGAAATATCAAATTGCCACTCATTGGTATATATATTCACTCTGGTGTTAGAGTACAAATCAACATTGAGAAATCTAAACGTTCAATGCATGATTCAAGCTAGGCTGTTGTTAACATATATTTCAGAACTTGGCGAAAAGTGGTCTCAGAAAAAAAAAAAAATGGCTGTGCTACATTTCCAATCTTCTTCAGAAAATAAAAGGAGAGCAATACAAACTGAACCCACACAAGACTTACAAATTCACTGACACCGTATCCCTTCAGATCTGACCTTAAAACTTTTCCATGGGAGCAAGGTACAAAAATGACAAATTTCAAATAATGGGCCAGGTCTTGGCAAAGACCTACAGTTTGACCGAAAACATAATTTACTTTAAAAAAAAGAAAAGAAAAGAAAAGAAAGAAAAACCAGTAGCAGTATATGAGGTATAGCAAACCAACCCACTGGATGACAGAGTCATTCCTATAGAAGGTTCTGTTCTCCTTCTGTTCTCCCACATAGGGCCTACAAACAATATCTCCGTGAGTAACACCAATTAACCATTTAAACAAGCAGAGTGATACAACATACATACCACTGCATTTTTCCACCAGTGCTGGAACTCAGTAATCTCCTTGTATTTACTGGAATTGTACGTGACAGCCATGAGATTTGATGCTGGATGACAGAAGAGAATGGGAGAAGTGAAACAAGTTAATATCACTGGGATATAAATCGGGAAATCTACCACATCTTGGAGAAACACTAAAATGTCTATTCTGAAAAAAATGAAATACAAATAAAACATTGACAAATAATGATCACCAGTAATTCAGGTCATCAGGACAATATACATATATATATATATATATATATATATATATATATATATATATATATATATATAAACTATTACAGAGAAGATACTAGCCAAGCTCAGATGGTTGTCTGATACATATTATCAGTTAATGACAAGAACTTGGCAGATTAGGTTCAGAGCTTCTATGGCATAAACAGATGAATATAATATAAAACAAAGCTGAAGCTACACATGGAGGAAACATACAATGTATAAGAAAAATGGGAATAATGTTGCTACAAATGTCTTTCTTCAAAAAACAAATAGGGAAAAGAGACAAAAAGTATTGTCAGATGAAACTGCAAAGCTAATATTTTAAATGTCAATACGATAGGAAAGTGAATGCTTAGCATAATGTCCCGGCGATGACAATATCTTGTATCTCAAAATCATGAACCTTCATAAAAGCGAAAAAACTATTTCATTTTCACAACATTTGAAAAATAGCATCAATGTTGCCATCAAATGATTTAGAAACACTATTTTGGATGACATCAATAACTGTTGTTTTAAAACTCAAATCAGCATTTTTTTATATTCAAAATTGAGTTCAGAAGTATTTTAGATATATGCCAATTGAGATACAAGGTCTTGTCACCCTAAAGGATGATAAGATATAATCTTTGTGGCAGCAAAAAAGCAGAACAACTCTTCTAACTTGTTACATCAAACTTCACCCTACACTTGCCTGACTGCTGCTGTTTCTGCTGCGTTGCTGCCAGTTGCATGCCACTCTGGATATCTTGCAAGCTGCCACCCGTGGTGTAGAGGTTGTGAGGGAGATGGGAGTCTGGGGTTGCTCGGCTGAACTTTCTCCCCATGCCACATTGCTCTCTCGCCTCCTTTAAACATCTAGTATTGTTTCAAAAATAAAGAAGATGTTTGTGCCTTCTTTCAATCAACTTTTAGTCCTCAGTTACAGGAGCTAATGTTCCTGAATGATTCATAAACTGTGATTCCTTTTTGTGACAATTTCACTTTGTTTGTCCAATGAAACCACCTACCAGTATCAGAAAACTTGTAGCACAGTGAATACAAATAACATTTTAGAACTTGTGTATTACTTGAACTTCTTATGTATACACCTTCAATGTATTCTTCAAATCATGCATCCAGACAATTTGAAATATCATAGAATGGCAGCATTAGTTCAAGAAAGCTACACAAAATAAAGATGACATACCCGTAGTCCCAAAGATGTGGCATTAGTGTTGCTGTGATGACAAACAGAAGCACTGGCTGCTTGAATACGATATCTGATCCTTTAAATCACTTTTTACCATGGCAATTATTTATCTATGGGTTTGTGCATCCAGAGGTGAATTGAAAATTAGACATTTGATGTATAGAGTCACTGTTTAATTTCTTCTTTTTTTTTTGGGGGGGGGGGGAAGACACTAGAGTCATCCATGGATACGTTATGACAGTGCTCATTTAACCCGCTACAGACCAGTCCCGAGTATACTCGGGCAGATATCTATGGGAAAATTGTGATATGGCAAAATAAGCTTGTCCACAATGGGTTGAGCCTATCATTTTGATATATCACCACACACTCCCACATTAACACTCAATAGACAATATTTTGAATGGACAATACAGTACATGAATAAAATCACACAAATATTAAATTTCTTGCAGTAAGAACAAAAAGAACACATGAAAGAAAAAAAAAGGAAAAAATATATCTCATCAATAAGGAAAATATCTTGACAAACATTACACTCATATAAAGTTAACTCTAAATTTGTGCTCACTGCAGTGCAGACTGAATATGTTCAAGCAAATTTGTGGATATAAGACTCTACAGAAGGCACACCTCTGGAACTTCCGACAATAAATGGGGCAATATTTCTGGAGCTGTTTCTTCAGTTTTCCTTGGGGCAGAGAACACACAGCTGCCTTGAGTATAGTCCTCTTATCCACACTGGCCCTGGGTTCTAATGGGAAGATCAAACATATCGGCAAAACTTGGTTAGATTCAATATATCTCCAGACTAATATAGTAATATAAATTGACTTTAGGTACTACCTCTGTTTTACTGGTAAAGTGGGAGAAACAAGTAAGAATACTTAGTAACAAGATTTTTCACAACTTTCGCTCTTCTTTTCGCTTGTGGAATTTTGCATACGAAATAGAATATCTTATATGTAGGTGTTTTACTGACTCATATGAGCTGATTAAAAGTATCTGTCATGTTTACATATCTCTTTTCTGTGTCTTTGACACTGACTGTACTTTATATGTTCACTCAAGACATGATCAGTTTGAATCAATACCAGCTCACTCAAGAAGCTCTAGCAGTGGCGGATCCAGAGGGGAGCGCACCAGGCGTGCGCCCCCTCTTTATTTTTTTGTTAAAACAAAATAAAGAAAAAAGAAAAAGGGGGGTGTGCGGCACCCCTTCAACTTTGTAAAGGCACCTCCCCTTTATGGAATTCCTGGAGCTGCCCCTGTCTAGAGATGTAAACATATTGTATTCTATGCATCTTTAGAATAAGAACAAAACAAAACAAAACAAAACATATAATCTGTATAATTGATGAAACCATCAAAGGACAAGTTAATCTGCGGGGAGGAGATGTGCACAGCAAGTTTGAACTTTGACCTCACCCTTCCCTTCTTCTATCAAACGCTTTGCCAGCAGGGAAACAAAGCGGACAGCTTTCTGGTGCCTTGACATCGCTGCAGTGACGTCTTCACAAGGTCCATGAGAGTCACAGTGTCATATCTGCAAAGCTTCATAATGTGAATATACTGTATGCTGAGCCATCCTGTACCTGAATAAAAAAAAAGACAATAATAATAGCAACACAAATAACAATAATAATAATCACAACAACAATAATAATAACAATAATAATTTAGAATAACAACAATAATAATAATCATCATCATAACAATAATAATAATAATAATAATAATAATAAAAAAATAATAATAATAATAATTTCCAATGAATCATCTTCAGCTTTTGACAATTAATCAGCTGATTATGGTTAAGATATAAACAGTAAATAAGCAGCAAAACAAAACAAAAAATTCAAAATAAAAAGTTGCAGCTAGGGGTCACTAATAATGTTACATGAGCTAAAAGTAAAACACTTTTCTGTTTCTAATCTACAATTCTGCAAGAATTTATATGATCTTGGTGCTGATGAGGGAAAGCTTTTATAATTCTCTATTTTTCAAGTTCTTAACTCAACAAAATTATGACAGTGTTGTATGCCCTCTAATTTTACAATTCGGTATCTCACCATGAATTTGTGAAATATATAAATGACAAAGAATACAGATGGTTAAAAATATGAGGAATATGCATAGTACTGAATATAACACATGATACTGATCATGAATAACAGGAAACAGCTCAAAAACATATGAAATCACTGAAAGTAAAACAAAGCACAGAAGCTAGATATTTCTTTTCAAAAGCATTATTTCACAAGTTCTAATGTGGTCAGATATACCTACTCACTGCTACAGATTCTACATGTTATTGAATGATGATCTGATGGGTAGTTACATTTATGCTATATTTGCTCTATCCTGTTACTCCCATTTTCAGTGTAAAATGAAATTCAAAATAATGGGTTTATATAGACATCAGAATCAAACCACTGCATGGAACTGAATCTAAATCAATTACCAGGTACCTGAATCTAAATCACCCACAATTAGACTCTACCCAAAATATCATTGCATCTTCTTCCTGGGAGTCACGATTCATCATGTATTAGGATAATATAATCATTGTGTCATTGCACACTTTCATACTCAAAGTTGTTTAATGATCACAACTTCCACAATGTATACACTCAATCAATAGGGTCTACAGAAAATCCAAAAAGCAGGAAAACAATGTGCACCAGTATAGAACCTTAGTCACATATTGCATAATATATGGTAGCATTTATAGGGCAAACGTTCCACCTCCCTGGTCGATCATGCTAGCATGAAAACTATTTTAGAGCTACCAGTATACAGTACTAGATTTCTATTTGGTAGCTGTTCAAATTCAATTTCATCAACTGGTACACAATTACAGGAGTTGCATTACTGCATTACTAAGGAGTTCAGACAAAATACCCAAATAGACAAATATTACAACACAAAGAATTTATGTCCCATGCCACATTACAGCATTTGTGTTTGTGTGGAGTAAATTTACTAGTACTTGACTGCCCTATTTTGTCTGCATTCATCCAATCTGAACTTTAGCTCTTAGAGCTCAGATAATCTACCAAACAGAACAAAGCTAACCAATAATAAGGCAGGTGCCTTTATGAAGAAGCTACCATAAAAAGCCAGTATTTAAAATTTAAAGGTCAGTTGGTCCTTTTATTTTCTTGCTCACATGCTAAGCTCTGGCCCCAGGTTTGAGTCTGATGGTTCCAAAATGTTGAAAACACGAAGATTTAAGGCCAACACTGGTAGATAACATGGAGAATACAGAGCTGCATTGATTCTGAATACAGAAACATTGTCACTTGGAGAAGAATAATATGGGAATTCCCAATAAAATGTACAGCTAGCAGCTGTAGCTCTTATCACCACAGGCTTTGACACTGCTTTTCATGATGCGGTATTGGAGTTGGTTGGAGGTCAGCCTGAGAATTAGCTTTATTTCAGTCTCCTTCTTTATTTTCATATCGATATCAGCAACTTAAAATAAATTATCAACAAGAAAATCTTGATTATGTCTAATACGTGACTCTAGCATGGTGAATCAACATTTTACAAGGAGAGTTGAGTTGGGTATTGCTGGATTTACGGTACTTGACGCTGTTTTCTTGTGAAATGATCGAGAAAAACAGCGGAGATGAGGCTAAGTTTTAACAACGTGAAATGCATTGTGGGTAACATTGCGTGTATGTAGCGAGCGATCTTGTAGAATCTACAACACACACCGTGCACTAAAACAGAACTGTGTGCCTTTCTGTACATTGGTTCAATCATCTTGTCGCGAAAGATCACCTTATCGGAGCTGAACGTTCCTGCGAGACAGGCAGAAGAACAAACGCTGTGATGTGTCCGGTCTTCAAGGAACGCAACTAGGTCTAAAAAGACCAGTTGTCTACTCCAGTATGTCGGAAAAATGGCAGTGACAAACGAACTTGACGTCGAGCCGGAGAGGTAGAAGATTCATTAGCGCAAGATTGCACCTAACGTGCATTTCTGATGCCCGGCGGAGGGGCATTTCACCGCCGTCGGTCGAAACCAGGTTCAACAACTTTTCGGCCAGGACCTAGACAGAGGAGTGAGGGTGAGTGAGGTTGTTGGTACATTCCTCGCTCGAACTACAGAGCTCCCAAAGCGTCTGCTGCAACGGGCATTTTGTCTCGAAGCTAGATCTCAGCTCGGCTCACAGGTCTGAGCTAGGCTCTTTTTTCCAAGTGGAGCTAATGTTGGGTGAGTAAATTTAGGAACTCATAAAGTTCAAACATAATTTCACAAACCAGTGGTAGTGCAAAGATGAATTTGTTACAAATGTTAGAGTGAGAATACTGAGAGAGGTTTAACTGCTAAGATGTTTATCTCCATCAGCCATGTTCTCATTCATAAGAAGGACTTAATAGAACTGAAACTGAAACATTTTACTTGGGTTCTCCAGTAACAACAACATTTTTGTGT
Organism: Diadema antillarum; assembly: GCF_040938485.1. Classification (NCBI taxonomy): domain Eukaryota; kingdom Metazoa; phylum Echinodermata; class Echinoidea; order Diadematoida; family Diadematidae; genus Diadema; species Diadema antillarum. The sequence goes on from NW_027271517.1 coordinate 290,388, forward strand.
CATTCACTGCAGTAGCACAGTTGTACATCAATGATCGACACTACACAGGATAAACGACACAATAATGACAGGTGACTCTATTGATGTTTTCATACCAAATGGATAAAATTGTAATTTACATGTGCCACGTTTGACTCCCATGAGGTACAAGAAGGAAAATACAATTTAAGTTGTGTGTTGGGTGTCAAACCACTTTGTTGGAGTGTTGGTTTGAGTCCAGCAGGACTTTGTGTGATTTTTTCATAATTATTTATTTTTTATTTTTAATCCTCAACTAACATGATCAAGCAAATGTGTGATACAGATATACCATAATCTAGAGGATACCTGATGCTTTTAACGTTAAGTATTGTGCACAGAAAAGTTTTGGAGCTTTGATCTTACAAATTGCAAAAGCTCAACTTGGATAAGGCTCTGACACTGGCAATGCATAGAAGTTGTAAGACCTTGAGCAACTACTCTAAATTTAAATGACATGTTTGCAAACTCACACTTATTTGGTAACATTCGAAAGAGCTCTGCATTGTTGTGCAATTCAGGTAGACATGACAGCACCAACATCCTCATTGAAAACACCTTGAGCATCCATGAGCAAAGTCCATTTCAGAATAAACAGCTTTACCACGACTCTCTCAGTTTCATTTGAGAGAATTCTCTCACATTATCAGTTTCTCAAGTTGTCATGCACATTCTCACTGAGGTACCTAGTCTGTATTCTTTTTGATTCTTGATACTTGATGAGGTATCCCTTTGGTAGCTTACTCAGGAAGCTATAGATCTACTGCTGGGATGATAGGTAGACAAAGCTATCAGGAGTATCACTAAATGCAGAAATGGCGGTGAGCAGGACAGTAAATATGCGATGTCAAGCGCGAGTTAAAGCAATATTTTCACTCTCATGCCCTCTCTGTATTTTTATGTATACCCCTCTATCCTTTGCAAACTCCAGACTCGAAGCAAACATGAATGGGATGACATCGGGAGGCGCCAGCCAGGCTGGCAAAAAGTGCACAAGCTACAAGCTCCTGTCTGACCCAGCCATCAAGAAGGGCCAGCCGCAGAAGCTCTACAGATACGATGGTGTTGTTCCAGGGCCAATGGTAAGAGCTATCCCCAACAGTTTGGACTGGGTCTTTCTAGTGTAACACTGAAGAGTATTACATGCAGACCTGTGTGTATGTCTGTGCAAAATAAGCATGTAACAAATTTTTACATATGTGGGACTGGAGAGATTTGTCCCAGTATCAGAAGTACCCGTTGTCAATCACGGAATGGCAGAACAGTTTCTGGATATTACACACACAAAATGCTTATGGCTTTGCACAATGAATGAACTGAATTTGACAGACATCAAAACACTATAGGCCCTATGTGTGTAGTTTTATATGGCATGCAGCAGAGGCAATACTTTACATGTTTGTTTTGTTTGGTGGCTTTTTTGTTGTTGTTGCAATTCTTAGCTTTGTTTATAGTTGGTTCTGTATAAATATGATAATCATGGTAATTATATGTATAGTAATATCAAAGATCACTGCAGAAGACTTTGCACAATAGAGTACCAGTTAATGGGGTACTGCAATTAAATGAGTGTAATGGAATTTTTCACCTCTTACAATGGAATGCCTGATGTGCTCTTCACATATTATGCAATAGGCAGAGATTCCTATATCATCATTATATAGCTGTTGTTTGACATCTACTACATCATATGTGTATTCATGTTGTAATCAGTAAACAAAGGATAACAAAAGCTGTACCAGTATTGTAATGGAATTATTCGATTGATTGTCTGTTTGTTTTTGTAGGGAGCACAGCTTTCCGTCAAGATAGTCAAGGATCCGCGGTCAAGACTGACCAGACTATGGAAACACACAGAGGTGGCAGACTTGCCCGTTCCCAAATTAAAGGTTTGTATTCCTAAACCTTCTCTGCATATATTGCAGGACTAATTTCCCAAACTGCTTCATATTTGTCAGCAGAGCCTAAATGTTTTGTTTACATCAAAACTTTCCCAGAGTGTTTCATTGTTTGTTTGTTTGTTTGAATGTTCATTTTGTTTTGTTTTTCCTTTGAGTTCTCCATAGTGCATTGTTGAAGCCCAGGGATATTTCGTGGGAGAAAACAGATACTGGAAAACTCTTCAATGTGGTTGAAATTCCAGTCCCAAGAAGTTATTCATGTGTGAGCATTGCTTGTTCATACGTTAGTGACTGTAGTCTTTCATATGGTCTGGAATTGAAGGCTAGTGTTGTAATGCTTTTGTAATTGCCAAAAGCTCTGCTCATCCCTTTTAAAGCAGATGTCCAGTATTATATTTAGAAAGGAAAAACGTAAATGAAGAGTTTAATCATAATGATAGCTGTGTCTTCTCTCGTTTAGGAAAATTACTTGTCAAATAGGTATGGTACTGGTAGTTTTTTGTCCCTTTAATTTAAATGATTTCAAAATAAGAGAGTGATGTTTTTATCTAGTATTCCACAGCCATAATGCTTGCAGTAGATGCAGCCAAACATCTCATTTTCTTGGCAACACTTTTGCACCCTTTCAACCCCACACAGTTTGACAAATACTACGTCGGGGAGCTGCCGCCAAAGCAGATAACCTTCACCAACCTGAACGACAATGTGCGGGAGTCCTTCCTGCGCAACATGTGCGAAAAGTACGGCAAGGTGGAAGACAGCATCATACATCGCCACCCGAAGACGGGAAAACACCTGGGACTTGCCACCGTCGTCTACACCAGCACAAGGGCGGCAAAGCAGGCTGCCCTGGACATGAACCGCACATCAGTAATGGGAAAGATCATCATTGTCCAGATCGATGCCGGAGGTATGTTTAGATCACATGAGGGCTGCCACTTTTAGGATGTTGTGAGAAACATCAAAATATGAGTGAGGATGTAGTACATTTAGGGCCATATACATTACCAGTGACATTAACACAAATTTCTGGTGTTGCAAAAAATTGAGGATATTATTGATATAGACATGAAAACATTGATTTAGTTGTTGGAATTTAGTAGCAGAGAATCATGCAACTTTTTATTCTCTAAATATTTGATGCTTTGCATCCTAATCTGAATCTTGAGGTGAGTACTATGCCACTTATACTTTTACAAGTTTTCATGGTTTACGAACATGCACAGGACCCTAAATGTACCTCATCCTTACTCATATTCCGATGTTTTTCACAACAAGAACATTCTAAAAAGTGGAAGCCCTCTTGCATAGTTGTGTCATGGAAAAAATCAAATGCTAATGCTGCTGTCAAGTCAGTAGATGTTACAATGATTAGCAGCAGCTGAAACAAACCAACGTCTTGCATCTCCAACAGACCTGTATCAATAACAATAATCATAGTGTTGGCCAAAGAAGTGTATCACATAATTTTATATGGAAAATTGTATTTCAAGATAGTGGAAGCATTGAGGAAGCCTGTGCAACTTTTTAAAACAATTTTGATTGTGCAACATCGTGGTTATAAAATCTAACATTTCTACAATGTAAGTCGCAATTTTGAACTGAAAAAAAAAGATACACAGATCCAAGTGTATGCTTAGATGGGACTACATTTAGAATGATCGGTCGCGTTGTCAGTTCTACTGTTAAAGATCAAAGTAGGTGACTTTTTTATAAACCATTTTTGCAGCTCCATTTCCTGGATTGTAACATCATAGAAATTACCTAGTTCATGCACCAGAGCTTCAATCGAGCATGTCTGTAGCAAATCTGATGTTTTTTGCTTCATCCAAAAGGAGATATTTGTTTATATATCTGGAATTTGTTTCAATAAAATGAAAGAAAACTCCGGTCCTGAGGACCAATGTCAGGAGTCACCTTTAGCCTCTTTTGATGAGATTGGTAGATATCAACCCTTTTTAGAATGAGACACCTTTTCTTTGAAATGGTTCTACATTAGTTTTCTCTCTTTTCTGTCTACTGCCTGTGTTCACGCCAGGGGCTGAATGCCAGCGCATCTACGACTGTCTGGTCAACAACAAGGCAAATACACCAAGCAGTATTGGTTCCACGCCACGAGATCCACGCAATGGAACTTCAACTCCTGCTCCGGACACGCCCCGCATTCATCACGACCCAAGGCGACTGTCGACCGAACGGACGAGCTTGACCATTGGAGACAGCACACCTGCGTCCATCTCTTCATCACGGTCCGGTTATGGGCAGCCCGAAGCCCGGACAAGCTTGACCATTGGAGACAGCACACCTACGTCCATCTCTTCATCACGGTCTGGTTATGGGCAGCCCGAAGCCCAGAGCTCTTTTCCCGCCTTTGCTGAACACCCCATGACACAGTTTCAAGGAACTGACCCTTCTGCTAATCAGTATCAAGTCCCTGAACACAGTAATCCAGACATGCTGTCAAGTAGTGTGAATTCGATGCATATGCAAGGGTATGAACACCTCAGTAATGTGTACGGAGGGCAGGCACCTGGATACCCCGTGCAGAGTGTTGAAAGTGTAGAGACCCCTCAGGTAAACGTGACGGAGGCATACGCGACAGAGGTGTACGCGCAATCCCAGACCCCAATTTCTGAAGGGTTCGCTGTACCCCAAACTCCCAATGTTCCCCAAACGCCCATTGCGCCTGAACCACAGGCTGTGTTTGGACACCAACAGCCAAATATTGCTGGACCACAGGACTTTGTGAATGCAGCTGACATGCCTACAGGAGCTGGCTACCAGAATAGCCAACCCTATGACGGCCAGGGATTCATGCCTCAGGATCATGCATTCCACGGTCAAGTGGAGAACGTTAACATGTACCCCACGCACGATCAAAGTTTCACGCCGTCGGCAGGAGAGCCACAAATATTTTCAAAGGCAGACCATCAGCAGCATCAAGGTCACAGCTCCAAGAAGCAGGGCTACGACAGCCGGGGCGAAGCGTATCATTCTCAGGCAGAGGACCGCCAAGCATTTGCGGGTCGTTCCTCCCAGTCGTATTCTGGGAAAGGTCAGAGACATTTCAACCAGTCTGGTTCAAAGAAAAATGATGATGACAGGGGCAGGTCGAGACATGATTACCATGACGATAGAAACAGGAAGTGGGATAGGAAAGATAGGCAGGACTACCGAGCGAGTAAGGGACATTCAAGGAGTAGATACAGGAGCCAAGATTACAGTGATGATGACAGCCAGGATGGAAGTGGTTATCGTCATAAAGACTCCCACCGATACGCGCATGGCTCCGACCACTACAGGTCTAAAGATTTTGGCCGTGGCCCCAAACGCTCTGATGACTCTTACCAACGCAGACACCGCCGTGGGTATGATGATGATAATGACGAGCGAAGGGATAGTCGCAGTCATGGTTATTCATCAAAATCAAAAGACTGGGATAAGAGATCTCACTCAAGGTCACATAGAGATTACCACAGAGACAAGTCAAAGTCGAGAGACCGTGAGCAGGAGGACACGGATTATCACTTTGACAAGTGGCAATGTCCTACTGAAGGGCCTCTCTCAGCGAAAGTCAAGGAGGAATCAACAGAGTTTGAAAAATGGCGGTGTCCTGGTGGGGACCAACCGCTAAATTCTGAACCTTCGGTGGAACCAGTGAAACGTGAACTGTGGCCTAGCACCACCGCCGAAGAGCATCGTCAAGAGTCACCCGAGGACCCATTGCCATATGAGCAATGGCAGTGTCCGCCCGGTGAGGAGCCACCCCCAGGAACCATGCCCTTGGTGCTGCCCGGCCAGCCGTTCCCACCAGGTACCCAGGAGGGCAGGGGCAAGGAAGATCTTCCGTCTGCAGAGTCTGCAGAGGAAACGGACGAGTGTGGTCAGAGTCTTGATACCAGAATTGAAAAGCTCCTCAAAAGCTCTCAGGGTCCCATGGCTGGGTTTGCTGGGTTTGGACTCGAGGATTCTGGCAATGCAGGCAAAAATAACAGTACTACGGACAAAACTTTGCTGCCGCCTGGCACGGAAGAGGCTGCATTCGCTAAGAGCGAGATACCAGTGGCAACGGTTACTCCTGCACCTCAGCCTGTTTATACCAATGCAGAGGCGTCCTGGAGTGGGTTCAGACCCGAGCACCACGACAGGTTAGACCAGAGGGATCATCAGTGGTCCTCCCCACATGTGTCCCACACTCCGCACATAGACTCTATCACCCATCCCCGTGTGGACATGCTCACGGCGGGTCCAGTCAATAGTGAACCTTACCCTCCCCTGCCTAGACACGCGGCGACTCCTCCGAGTGTGCAGGCGGGATCATCCACGCCTTCCCTTGAGCAGAAAACGCCGCAGGGCGTAGAACTGTTGATCAGTAAACAACTAGCAAATCTGCGGAGTTACGATCAACAAATTGCCAGTCGAGGAACATCACCAGTCTCGGACCTGAGAGACCGAAGTCAGACATCCACACCAGGGATTGATGAACATCACGGCATGCATCGGGTAAGACACTCAGTTCTTTCGGAATTCAAGTTACGAATGAAGTGTGCACAGTTCAACTTGCATTAGTCACTTTCTTGAAATTAGCTTGATATAAACGTGGACTTCAACAAAACTTTGCAATGCAAAAGTGGAATGTTTATTGGGCACGCAGTGGGAGCTTTTACTGAACTTCAAAGAAGAAGACAGTGATCTGTGCATTGTGTTGAAGTAAAAGTGATGGACAGTTTGGCTGTATGTATTATTTAGCTGTGGTTTTATCCTCTTATTAAATGCAAGACTCGATATAATAAACAAAGTGGCTAGTGCAAATGTTGACTTAGGGGCTTGCTTTGGACGAGCATGTTGTGTAATGCTGTAAGTTTGGGTGGTGAAGGGAACGACAACCTCGTGCTCATGACATCAGTTTGGTTGTCAGCTAAAACAAAGAAAAAGCGAACAATAGGAGGTTGTTCTTAACACTGTTTCCAAAAATAGCTTCCATCTCCTTAACTCCCTTCTCTCTCCGTCACTCTTTTGGGGGAAGTGCAGACTCATACATGACCTTAGCTGACCCCAGAGGTTGATGACAGACAGGTGCGCAGAGATCCGCTGGAGATTTTGGACATGTTCAAAATAAGAAAATCGGCTCCAGCATATCTTTGCGAATCCCTATGAATACTGTACAAATATTCATGCCATATATTCAGCGGGTCTAATTTTTCAAACATCAGGACTTCCTGACTTCAGGAGTGGTTAGATTCGCGATTGTGGAGTACAGGACTAAAGGGAGAATTTATGCGTGCACGTCACATTCATGGCGGGATCAGATTTAACATTTTTACGTGTTTTTGAATTCGCAAATGGCACCCAACTCGCAAAATTCACAAAAATAGAAGTAAAAACCTCACAAATTGTTCGGCATATACAGTAGCTAATGAATACAAATAACGTCAAGCGTTCAGTAAAGAACTAGAGTACCGTATTCTAGTATTAGCAGCGTATGTGAAATTATTTTCAAATTTTAAGAATTTGTTGGGCATTCGTCGGGCATTCGTCGGGCATTAGCTATAGTATGACGGGATGTTTGGGTTCTACTCTGCATTCTTAGCTGTCTCTTCAGAGTAGCTTGCAGATTGTGTTTTACTTGCCCTATTCTGCCTCTTTTTTTTCTCTCTCTCTGCCATGTTTCTGGCTGCAACAACTCCATTTACTAATATCTCCAAGTATTATACAGCTTGAATTTATCAGAAACCTACTTGCTAAGAAAGGGTTAATTTGATATCAATACAATTCACTATATTTACTCCTCTTGCCAATTTCTCCACCGCATGGTGATAAGACTAAGCTTTCATGAGCGCGGCTAATCAAGGAGGGGGAACTGGTGAAGAAGTAATGAACAAGAAGGGATAGAATTGTACTTTACCTGTATCCATAAAGTGATATCAGAAAGAGGAAAAAGAAGAATTGTTCTTCCTCTTCTGTGTTCTTGTTTGTTCTTGTTTTTATGAAGAAGCTGGGGTGGTATTCTGAAATCCTTCCTAGGAAGAAATTTCTTCCCAAGTCACCATTTTTTCGTAAGTGGTATTCTGAAAATCTTCCTAAGTTTCTTACTGTTTAAGTGTCTTCCTATAACTTTTTTCTTAAACTTAGGAAGATATGCAAATGAGGATGAGATATGCAAATTTCTGACTTAGGAAGAAGTTGGTATTCTAGAATGCACGTATGAAAGAATTTTGGGAAGATATTTAGGAAAGCCCCACCCCTGTCCTAAGTGCGTTGTTAAGATATAGGAAGCTGCAAAGCATCGTGATAGGAGCATGTCATTCACTGCGGGCACATGTACTTTGATGCGCGAAATGAGCGTGAGAAAGGGGACATGCCGCGCACACATGTATTTAATCCTACGTCATAATAAATATGCAATTGTCATTGGTTGGTTCCTTATGATACGGCATTTCGTATTGGCTTAAGAAAAGATGTGGGCGGGGATAAGGATGGCCTAATGTGCACTAAAAAGTTCCAAGGAAGAAATTTCAGAATACCAATTCTGTCTTTTGTAGGCACTTCCTAAGTTTCTGACTTAGGAAGAAACTTAGGAAGATTTTCAGAATACCACCCGTAGAGTTCATTTCTCAACTTGAGTGTAATGTTAGTTGTCAGGTTAGGGGGACAAAGCAAGTTGACCTTAATTTCACCCATGATTGAAACTCTCTTCATTCCGCAGGGCCATCCACCCTATGCTACTCCAATGGATGTAGTGACAGGGGATGATGACGACGATGACGACAAGATGAGCCTGTCATCATTAAGTAGCGGTGAGGACACCAAGATCGTAGTGAACGCACCCATCCCGGAGAAAAAGCCCACTGCACCCATGAACAATATGTCGTACCCCATGCACTCCGCGTCTTGGAACTCTACCATGAACCAGAGTAGCACCAGTGTGGTCAATGCGTGGGCAGCGCAGATGATGCCGCAGACATCCTCAGCGAGTACCTCTAGTGCCCACCTTCAGGAATCCCCCTCTCGGTTTGCCCCCAATGCTATGTTCCCTCCTGGATCGCCCTTCTCGCTACCCGGCATGCCCCCAATGGGATCGCCCATGCCTCCGGCCGCCATGGAGGCCTTCTTTGCCAGCATGCGGCCACCTTCCTCCACTGCCAACCAAAACGAGGCGATGCCCTCCATACCGCAAATGATGCACATGATGCTGAGTATGGGCATAACGCCGCCGTCCCCGCCCGAAGGCATGCCAGACTTCCTGGCCCGGGAGATGCCCAGCTTCCCACCGGAGTGGGGCAGCACCAACGCCCCCGCCATGTACCCAGGCACGCCTCCAGGTCTCCACAGCACGTCTGTGCCATCGTGGCCATCCATGCCGTACATCCCACCCTTCCAGGAGTCTCTTTACCCCGTCCAGGAGAGACCCAAGCGTGACCCAGAGAAGGAGCTGGTCAATGAGGTGCTAAAGACCGTCATCCAAGAGCTGAAGCAGATCATGAAGAAAGACCTGAACAGGAAGATGGTGGAGTCATCGGCCTTCAAATCCCTGGAAAACTGGTGGGACACCTGCCAACTCAAGGCCAAAGCAAAGGTCAGCATTAAAAATAGATTAGAATGGCTAAGCCAAGCCAAATTATTATGATGTGTATCAAATTCTTTAGTTCCATACCCTTAAAGAGGCTGTAATAATTTTGCTTGTGTTTCACTATCATCTGGAGTAAGTGACAGTGAAAGAAACTGCCAACAAATGAATTGCTCAGTTTATTTATTATTTTTCTTAATCAACCCCAGGAATTACATTAAATAGAATAACGTGACATAATTATGCTATTGTATGTAAGAGGTAAATTGCTGTCCCTCCGCTTGTTACAGCTTTGAGCTGTCATTGAGTCAGACAGGGCACTTGTTTAGGAAAGTCCTGAACTGGGAGCAGAGGTTCTTTTTGTAAATGACAAATGAAAATTGGTTACCCTTATGTTGTTGGTAAGTTGGTAATGTGGCTCTTTGAAAAGAATGATGGGCCCTGAGAATGGTAGAAAACCCTTTTCCCCATCCCCCACCCCCTATTTTCCCCACACATGAACCTTTGTTGTTGTCAAGATTTGGCTGTCAGCATGGATTTGCCATTAAAGAACATGAAACGGTACACTCGCCGATTGACATTTTGTGTGACAAATTTTTCCAACACCTGTAGGAGATGATGCAGCCTAAGGAGGAGGAGAAGGTGCACAAGAAGCCTCCTCCGGCCATCCCGAGCCTGCTTGATACGTCTTGGTCCAAGGACTTCGGAATGGAGGGCCTGGGACTCAGGGCCAACATGCCTCGCATGCCTTCCTTCAAGGTACAGTGTACGCTGTCTTGGGGGCGGGGGATTGAAGCTAGGACGTATTCTGATGCAACTGAGAGGTTGCAGCTTGTTACCTTCTCAATTTCTCTATCTCGGGTGTTTAAGTATTGTTATTGTCTCTGCAGATGTTCATATTTATGTTAGTATACTGTGCAAAAGACAAAAAGGTTTGATCAGAACTCTGTTACTGTCAGTGAATGTTCATTTGTAGTAACACTTTTACTCATGAGCGGATAAATTGGACTGAGAGCATGTGCACAATGCCATTTCTTAGATATGCTACAATAGTCTGATTAAGAGTTTGCAATTACATTGTTAATGTGTGTGGTAGGGTTGATAAAAATATTGCGTTCGAAAGTGAGCATCCAAATTGTGTTCTTTATTGGATCTTCAGAGCCTTTAGAACAAATGAGAATCCTGATGACAACAAATCATCCATACTTTTAGACTGTCAGGTCTGTTATGTCAATTTAGGTATGCACTCACTCTAAGCTTGAGTGTTGTCAGTTTTGCAGCCTAAGTTAAGTTCTGTCTATATCATGATGGGCTATTCAATAGATCTATGTCTCACTGAGGCCAAAGAGTACCACTGAAAATTGCAGAGTTGGGGCAAGCAGTTCGTTCCTCCAGTCACTCCACTCATCAAGTGCTGTTTGTTTGGGGAATATAGGTGAAAAGGAAACCTCCGTCCCCGCCTCCAGAAGACGAGATAGAAGACGAAGATGATGATGTTGAGACGGAAGATGGCAAGCCATCGAGGAAGAGACCGGTCACTCCACCACTGATCGATGATGATGAGGAGGATGATGAAGACGAAGTCATGTCGGGTAAGATAGGCTTTGCTTTAGACAGTCCGCTGAAAAAAATTAGAGAGAATAGGAAAGGCAATTAGTGAAAATAATCTGAATTCAGTAAATATGTTGAGGGACTGTTGTAATTGGGAGCCACTGTATTATAATCACATGGCTTGCAGAATACACCATGAAAGATAGCTTCACATGTTCAGGTTTACACCGATGTAAAAATTCACAAGATTGCTACAGAGACACCATGAGAATTAGGATTTGCTTTTGCCATCATATGAAAGTAAATGGCACCTGTCTGAAAGGTCCTGTTGGGGTTTGATGTCAAAAGGTTTTGCATAAACAAAAGGTACTGTTTCTCGTGTATGCGCAACATCTCTGTACCCAATTTTCTTTGAGGTTTGTTATATCCACCTTGATTTCAAACCAAGCAGACACGGAGAGAGATGAGACGACAAGCCACACCTCAGAGATTGTGATCGACCGGGCGGAGCAGGCGAGGAGAGCAAGAGACCTCATCTATTCATCCAGCAGTGAGGAGGAGGAAGAGGAGGAGGAAGAAGAGGAGGAGGAGGAAGAGGAGGAGGATGCTGAAAAGGGAGAGATGGAGGAGGAGGAAGAGGAGGAGGAGGAAGAAGGAGATGAGGAAGAGGAGGAAGAGGAGGAGGAGGATGCAGAAGAGGTAGAGGATGTTGATGAGGACACGGCGGAAGATCTGGAGAAGGAAGTGGTGGAGGCTGAGCCTCTCACGAAAGAAGAGCTGGCAGTTGAAACCAAAGACGAGAAAGAAGGACTAGAGCCTAGCGTTTCCAAGGCACCCAGCAAACCAGAGGAAGAAGGTAATTTTTTGGGATGACATCTAACATAATCATGCCATTATGAAACATGGAATAGTTTTTATTAAAATGCATATGTCATTCTTAATATATCGCAGCATGATATCCAATTACTTGTGAAGAGTGATGAAGAGTGATCTGGCTGGTGAATAATAATTGTAAGAACGTGATGATTGCTTGAGAGCAAAACATATTGATTTTAATACTGACCTAAAGACAAAGATAACAGTACAACATAAAAACCATGCAGATTAGTACAAACTAATTTACGATACGAATACTTCAGATTCACAACACAGTGACATAAATATGTGCTGTTACAAGTGTAAAATGCATGGAATAATATTTGACATAGCTTTGATAAGCAGGTATATAATGGCAAGATTGAGTTATCAAAGGTTACGGTAAAGAAAGAAGACATATAATGATTCATGCCGTGATTTCTCTCCCCACCTGCCTGGCTGCCTGGCTGGCTGCAGACAAGAAGAGTGGGTCGGAGAGCTCCGAGGAGGAATCGGACGATGACTGGAGCAGCTCATCCAGCTCCGAGACGGAGTCCTCCAGCTCGGACTCGGAAACGGAGGAGTCAGACGAAGAAACGGAGGACACCGAAGGGTGAGGGCAAATAGTGTGGTAGACTCTCTCTGTCTACCCCTAGCGGGGCATTATATCTTTAGCTTTTTCTTGATGAAAACACCATGACAGATTTCCTCCAAACTTGGCAGGTAGCATCTCTTGGTGGACAGGACCTCAATTTGCTAACCATTTGAACAAATGGACCCGAGGCCCCATGGTGATTAGCCCTGGATCTATCATGTACAAACTTGAAAGTACATTTACTCGTGTATGTACTCAGAGCATTTCTTGCATGCAGGGGTGGGGTGGGGGTGTACAAAGAGACCCCATGCCCCCCGAGTTTGCTATGCTCTTCTGCAAGAATGCATGGAAAGAAGCGCTGGATCCACTTGATATCTTGTTCTGTTATGGATTTTTTGACGGCATGAAATGAGTGTAGAGAAACAGATATTGAAGAGAGAAAATATTTCTCATGGGTCTTCAGAATGTTCAACAAATAAAGTTGTCAATAAGGTTTATACATAGTCTTCCTGTAGTGGAAATTCCAAATTGAATTGATAACTAAATTGCCATGTATGAATTATGTGCCAAGCACATCATAAGGTAAGCAAAAGCTTAATGAAATTGTATCTCCCTGGGAACAATACATGCAAGTAAAAACAAATCACATTCTCTGTGAAGTAGAGTACTGCCTGATTCATTTTCTGCATCTCTTTATTTTATGACAACAGATTTGAATTTTTTAAATGACAGACTGGTTTGATGAAAAGGTATGTAATTCTGTGTTTTGTTTTGCTTTTTTTCGGTGTCTGCTCAGGAAATCTGCACCAGCTGTTTTACCAGAGTCAAAGAAGCCAGAGGAAAAAACTGCTGCAGAAGCAAAGGGGAGGACGGACTTCAGGGACACCAATGGTGACCGCCTGGGAGCCTTCGAGATCCTGGTGGAGATGGCCACGAAGGAGAAGAACAAGATGGAGGAATCTTCGGATGCTGACCGGTCGCTGGACGACCTGGAGATGACGGACATCCAGGCTGCCCAGTCGCTGACCGCCCTGCGCCAGCTCAGCAGCGATGCGGCCGAGGTGGGCGAGATGACGGCCTTCAAGGGCGACGTCCGCGAGGACACGTCGGAGAAGACGCTGTCGGGGTCGGAGGGTGAGGCGGACATCGTCGACGTGGGAGACTACAAGAATATGCAGGTGAGCTCACAGATTTGAGTAAAAGGCAATCAAAGTGAATTTCTTGGTGTGGACTTGTGATACTAGGGAGTGGAAGTTGAAATGCTATCAATTCATGTGCCAATTTTCAGTAGAATCTTTTAACCATATGAATGAATATTTCTCAATAATGTATTGTGGCAATGTGCAACTACTGCTAGCACAGGGACTATTTGCACAGGGACTTTTTGTTAAGTAGGACACATGTAATTACCTCAAAGAGATTTGCAATTAAAGATAAGTAATTTGATTCAGGTTTAGCCTGGTGTGTGTCAATGGTCATGTCAAAAGTTATGTCATATGAACCATTTTTTGATTGGAATATTACCCTAGACTTTTACAGGGTGTGGTTTCTGGTCTTAAAACACGGTCATTTATTCATGTTTGTCAGAAAGTGAGCTTGATGCAAATTTTTCAAGAAAGTAGCTCTGATTACAGTATTTATATGATATTTGAGTCTGGCTTTTCAAAGCTGCAATTATCATTGCTTCCTGACTGTTTCATCTTTAAAAACAGAGGGCAGTTGTAGTCCTGGAGCCACTGGCCATTCTAGACCACACCTACTGCCAGAAGGTGGCAAAGACTCCCCTCGTTCCAGACACCCCGGAGGCTTCTAGTGAACTCAGGCAGGAGGTCGCCAACGCTAGCGTCCTGTCGGAGAAGACGACCAACATCATCGCCTCGGACATCGCCAAGGCAAAGGAGAAGGAGAAGGAGAAAGAACGAGTCAAGGAGGAGAAGCAGCGGCAGAAGGAGGAGAAGAAGAAGAAGGCCCGGAAGCGGAAGAACGAGTTGGCTCAGATCCTGGAGGAGAAGGTGGCGGTGCCGGAGCCCAAGGCCCCCGAGTTCATAGCCCGCAACTACTACGAGGAGTGGAAGCTTCTCTACGAGTTCCTGCGGACGGGAATCGACCACGAGGATGCCTTCCTCATCAGGAAGAGTTACGAGGCCCTCCTCGAGGCGGGCAAGATCCACTGGCTGAGCTACACCCACTGGGTGCCCCATGGACATATCCTTTTCAAAGCACAGATTTTACATCACGAGAGCATAAAACTATATTTCTGTAAATGCCATTTTGTTCATTTCCTTTCACTGTTATCCTAGTAAGGCATTTTCTCCATGTTTCCACTCTCCAGCTGGGATGATAAATTGGTACCTGATAGGAATTGAATTTCTGCCACCCCCCTCCCCCTTCCACTGACTATTGAAGGCTAATCTGTTCCCAGAAATGCAACATTTTCAGCTAAAATGCATACGAGTGAAATGTATCCATAGGCTTACAAATATATATACACAAGGAAATGCAAATCCCACAAAATGTGCAAAAATTTGCACACCTCAAAAGTTTCCACTTTTTCAATATTTGTTTGTGTGAGTGTGTTTAATGTGTATATGAGTGTGAGTGCATGTTGCTTTTTAGGGGATTCCTCTTTGTGGTTGTGCATCAGGAGACTTTCTGTATGTGTGTGTGTTGACGTAACTATGTATGAGTGTGTGTGGGATTTTGACTGTGGGTACGTTGCTGTGTACATCACGTCCCATCTTCCTTGACTCACTTTCCCCTCACTGACGGCCCACGCCGACCCGCCGCAGCCCAAGAGGCGGAAGACCGACGAGGAGACGAGGGTTCACGTGACGGGCACAGCGAGGACGGAGGGCTACTACAAGATCTCAAGTAAGGAGAAGGTCAAGTATCTGACCAAGGCTCGGACCTACGTCCAGGAGAGCGTGACGGACAGCAGCGCCCTTGATGTAAGTCACTGAACGTTAGAGATTGCCACTCCGAGATGATTTCATATTTTCCATGCGAGATTATGGAGATCAAGTATAGCTGATGATTGAAAAAGATTTTATTGCTGCATGAATGTTTATGAAAATGTTTCAAAAGGCCAGTGTACTAGTGTATTCAAATATCGTTGGTTGAGAATGATAAGGGTGTTACGTTGCCACTAAAGCCATAATGCTCGAGGCACCTTAACGCCCTTCTCATTCTCACCTGTTGATATATGGATGTTTTTTGTGCAAACGCCCAGTAGCAAGCTATTCCATGCAACCGTGCATACTCGATGCATTTCAATGCTTGTGATAGACTTTGTATGTGTTAGTTGTTGCTAGGTAGGGCAAACTTTCTGGTTGCTAAGGAACATCCCTCACAGGTTATGTGTAGAATCTGAATACATTTACAAACCTTTGTTCCATGGAAACTGAAGAAGAAAGTCTTTGTGAAAGTTTTGTGTTTGTTTGTTTGGTAGTGTGTGTGTTAATGCTGTATTTTGTGTTAACGAGTGGTAGTTTCCAGACAAATTGTAAAGTAAATCTGTCGCCTCCTTTGACTCCCCAGGAATCTGTCTCCAAGAAGCGGCTGGATACGTCCAGGGACGTGCGTTCCGACCAGCGCCGATTCATCGCGGCCCTCCAGCAGCAAGAGGGACCAGTCTCGGACCTCCTCAAATTTAATCAACTGAAAGTGAGTCTCTCACCAATACCCTGACCAGTGCTGATCCAAGTGGGGGCACAAGAGACATGCGCCCCCTCTATTTTTTGAGAATCACACATTGAACATACATGTCAATATAGCTAAATCTAAAATAATTGTTATCTGCTTCCCCTCTGTTTTGAAATTTGCTCATTAAGCCTCCTCTATTATCAAATCCTTGATCGATCTGCCTCTGCTGACATTTTTTTTTTTGCACACCAAGCTTGATTATACCCCCGCCAAACGAAGTTTGAAGGGGGTATATAGGAATCAGCGGACGGTCGGGCGGTCGGGCGGTCGGGCGGGCGGTCGGGCGGTCGGTCGGGCGGTCGGTCCGTTGCAAATCTTGCGTCGCGAACTACTTCCTCAGTTTTCAACCGATTCCCATAAAACTTGGCACAGATGTGTGCCTTGGGTTGTAGATGTGCAAGACATATTTTTTGACAGTACCCAAAAGTACGTTGCCATGGTAACGGCATATTATGGGCAAAAATGGGTACAAATCTTGCGTCGGGAACTCCTCCCACAGTTTTTGATCAATTTTTATGAAATTAGGTACAGATGTTCATCTGAATATGTTAATGTGCAAGACACATATTTCCACAGTGGCAAAAAGTGCGTTGCCATGGTAACGGCATGTTATTGGTAAAATATAGGGCAAAATGCTTCATGGCAAAACTGCTTCATCAGTGTTCTTCCAATTCTCATGGAATTCATATTGAATGTTTGTCTTAGGATATAGGTCAGCATGACACATTTCTTGACAGTGACAAAAAGTATGTTGCCATGGTAACAGCTCACATACTATGAGCCAAAATGATGGAAAATTTTGTGTTGCAAACTACTTCCTCAGTTTTTGCCCAATTTCCATGAAACTTGGTACAGATGTGTGCCTTTGGTTGTAGATGTGCAAGACGCATTTTTTGACAGTACCCGAAAGTACGTTGCCATGGTAACGGCATATTAATGGCAGAAGATCAAGGAAAGATCTTGCGGATTTAACTACTTCCTCAGTTTTTTGACCAAAGCTTATGAAATGTGGCACACACCGTCCTTGATCTTGGTGGGAAGATGTGGAAGACATATTTTTCGGACGTGTTGGAAGCTGCGTTGCCATGGTAACGGCATATAAATGGCAGAAGATCAAGGAAAGATCTTGCGGATTGAACTACTTCCTCTGTATTCGACTGAAGCTCATGAAATGTGGCACACACATTGGTCTTGGTGGGAAGATGTGCAAGACATATTTTTTGGACGTGTCGGAAGCTGCGTTGCCATGGTAACGGCATATTAATGGCGGAAGATCAAGGAAAGATCTTGTGGATTGAACTACTTCCTCAGTTGTTGACAAAAGCTTATGAAATGTGGCACACACAATAGTCTTGGTGGGAAGATGTGCAAGACATATTTTTCGGACGTGTCGGAAGCTGCGTTGCCATGGTAACGGCATTTAAATGGCAGAAGATCAAGGAAAGATCATTCCTTGGGTAAGACTGTCGTCACGGGGCGGGGGTATTAATCACCTTCAGTGATATTTCTAGTTTTTGTTTGGAGGTTGATGTTGTTTTTCACACATCCCCCCCCCCCCCCCCATAGAACGGTTTAGATTATGGCAGTAATATTAAATACAACACATACAATCTTTTTTTTTTATTGCATGGATAAACACGATATTGTGCTTGGTTTCAGCCCAGAATTTCCAGTCAAACACTAATTGTGAATTAGAAGAATATACAAAGTGGGTTGATCCAGGTAAGGCTGTCATGCTTCGTCAAATTATGATACGTATCTCATTTGCACTGATACTATCATTGTAATTCACGTGCAGGGTATGTCTAAAGATTATCACCTAGAATAGTGTTGTCTCATGTGATACTTCTAGTTTGTGTTCAACAAACTGAAATTTGACTATAAGTTGAAAAAACAAAAGGAGACAAATTGAAAAATTTAGCATGAACAAATGTCTATGAAATATATGTGCAAAGCATACATCAAGTGCAACAACTTTCTACAGAACCTCTCAGCACAGAAGCAAAGACATAAACTGTTACAGCCATTGCAAACTGATGTATGCAATTAATCCTTCAAACAAACAAAATACGAAGATCATGCCCGTTCATCTCCTAATGCCTGAATGTTTCCCTCCTCTGCAGTTCCGCAAGAAAGATCTGAAATTCTGCAAGAGTTCCATCCACGGCTGGGGCCTGTACGCCATGGAGCCGATCGCCGCCGACGAGATGGTCATCGAGTATGTGGGCGAGTCCATTCGACAGAGCATCGCCGACCTGCGCGAGAAGAACTACGAGCGCATGGGGATCGGCAGCAGCTATCTGTTCCGAATCGACGCGGAGGCTATCATCGATGCAACCAAGTCAGGGAACCTGGCCAGATTTATCAACCACAGCTGCAATGTGAGTGCTTGGGATTTTCAGTTTCAGTTTGTCTTATTTCTCCACTAGTACAAATGAGATCATTATGACAACTTCAGCAATTTTCATGTCAAAATATTGTCGGGTGAGAATGAGAAGGGTGTTAAGTTGCCACTAAACCCGTAGTGTTCAAGACAACTTAACGCTCTTCTCATTCTCACAACCGACGATATAAACAGGAGTACTCAAAAGAAATAGATACGCATATAATATGCGTTTATATATTTCTTCATATCTTAACTCATTTTGTGCCATGGTGGAAACCCCCTGTGTGCCACGTTATTCTGAGACAGGAAGGTAGTCATGCTTTGAGAAAGAATTCTGTTTTTCCAATTTGTATAACTTCTACAAATTTCTGTTAAGATGAGCATAATAGTAGTCAAAGTTAAAGAGGAATGCCAAGCTTTGTTTCGATATAAATTGTATGACGAATCTATTTTCAAATTTTCGTTTGAATAATCAGTTGCTACATTAATGTAAAGACATGACTTTTGCACATAAAACCGTGACAGAAACTTAGAATGTATGAGCAAATCTAGTTGGGAACACCGCTTGATAGTCAATCTTCACATAGAATGCAAGCCGTATATGAGAGGAACAAAGGCACGAGAAACGTTTTCATTGTGCCGCGGGATTAGCAGTGATTAGCTTTTTATCGATCGGTTTTGGCGGCTTTGGTTGTTGAGCAGAATATGCGAAGTTGGCACGCCGTCGACTGAGTCAGACGTGCGAACGTGGCACATTAAGAGTTAAGGTATACAGGTGGAGGAAAGTGTCATCATTCAATAAAGCGATTCGTTTGATGGGATAACAGCCTCTTGGCAATATGGTTTCTTACAGTTCTGCCTTATTTTTAACTGAAGGAACAAAACACATACATACACACAGATAGACAACTTGAACTTCGAAGTGTTTTCAGTATCATTTGGCCAAGGAGGACAACACAATGGGACTGTAACAAGACAGAAACAAATTTAATGGACAAAGAAGGGGTTACCTGGGTAGGGAAGTTTAGAGAAGTTGAGACAAGAATACTTCGTGTTGACCCAACAGTGAAGGTTTATCAGAATATAGCATGCCAGTGAGAAGGATTGAAGATTATTATCTCCCGAAGTATTACTTTGAGGAGTTGTATTTTACAATTTAGGTTTAATCTAGTGTCTGCTCATTTGTCAATGTACGATGGCTGACTTTGATATTCTTCTGAAATGAAATTATTGCTCAAGAGTTCTAGGGTAGAGGTAGCTCCACCCTTTCTTTGCCAGGGACTTTGGACGGTGTTTACAGAGCTATGAGGTTTCTGTGACAATCTGTACTCGAAGCAAGCAAAGGGTTAAGAGTGACAGCTGTTTCTCACTGATACACAGTGCAAATTCGTCCTCATTTATCTCTAACACTCTAACTTTCTGGCTGGATTTTTATTTATATATATATTTTTTTGCAGCCCAACTGCTATGCCAAGATCATCTCGGTGGAGGCGCAGAAGAAGATTGTGATCTACTCCAAGCAGGCCATCAACGTCGGCGACGAGATCACGTACGACTACAAGTTCCCCATCGAGGAGGAGAAGATCCCGTGCCTGTGCGGCGCCTCCCAGTGCCGCGGGACGCTCAACTGAGGACGGACGTCGGCTCGGCGAGTAGGAGAAAGAATACCGTACCTCTGGGTCCAAGACAAACTTGTGCTCGCGGAAATTTTGTCCCAATGCAATATGGATGGATGGCTTTATCTTGGTCGCCATTCGAGAGCATCGCTGTGAAAGCGTCCACAAGGAAGGAGAGAGTGGGAGATGTTCTGAAATGTTGAGACATTCAATGCCCTCACAGTATTTCTACTAGTGTATGATGTTTCATTGTGATAAAGTGCCAAGAGTGTTGCTATGATACTTTCTTCTTTTTTCTTCTTCTTCTCCATCTTCTGCTTCTTCACCTCCTCCTTTTCTCCTTTCCTTTTTGTCTTCTCTGTTGTTCATTTATTTTTCTTCCTCCTCCTCTTTTCCTTTTTTTTTCATGGGGAGGGAAATTGATGGGAAATAAAACATGCTGTCATGTGTGCAGGAATGTCACTTAATTAAGTTGTGTGGGTTTTGATACTTACGTCAGTCACTGTGGTCAGTTTGCAGAGGTCTGCTGCATAGGGAAATTTTGAAGTAAGCTTACACATTTTAAAAAAATTCTCCTTTGTTCTTTTGTTGTTTTCTAAGGATGTGTTCTATTTTTGCTTTGCTTCATGTTGGACAAGAAGTCTGTCGTGTACTCATCTTCCATCTTTCTAAGTAATGCCGGTCAGTCCACTGTCCAGTCCACAGTCCAGTTCCTCTTCCAGATTTGGCAATACAACACCGTAGTTTACTCTAGACATAGCTTGAGCCAGTCTCTTGCAGACCCTTAGACATGGGCGTAGCTCTACAGTTGAGCGAGTTTAGAGTTTTGGCTATCGTGGCGATTATTTTTTTTTTTCTTAGCTTTTAGCTATGTGTGAACTTAACCTGTTATTGTCCTTTCAACAACTGTCTGTTTTCAGATTCTCTTGAATACGATTTGATGGGGAAAAAAAAGACTGACATAAAGGAGCAAGCTACCAACAAAGGGACATTCAATGCATTCCTAATCTTAAATGTTTAGTAATTGAAATTACCATGGCAACAGCCACTGATAGAGCAATTGTTGCAAGCAGTGGTTGACATTGTTGCAAGGTATATCACCCATGAATCTTTGAACTCATAAATGGGGTATGGGGTATGTGCTAATACCAATAATTTTTGAAAATCAAATGGGGGGAGGGGAATGATGGTATTGTGTAATGGCTTGGCAATATTAGAAGTGCATAACGAGACAAATTTGCCAACAAGGAAGAGTAGATTTAACCAATATTTGAATGTTGCATTATTGTTGTTTTGATCACATTATTGACAATGTCCACTGCTTTTGCCATCATGACTACATCAATTCTGTTTGATTTCCATTGGGGGAGAAGTTAAAAGCAAATATCAGTTGTATTCATGGAGGGAAATGCAACGTGTTTATAATCTGGAAGTACTCTGTGGTACGCCTTTATGAAGATTGATCCAAATTGTGACTCTGTCTAGTTTTGCGTTGCAGCAAGTGTTATGACTTTAATGAGAGACTCTCATTTGAAAGTCTCGTCAGAACCTCTCACCTTTGCATGTACAGATTATTCTCTTCATCGCTAAATTATTGTGCCAATGCCATATCGTCAGTCCCTTATGTTGTAGTGTTTTGTATGAATTCACTGCAGCGAGGTGAAAAAGGTCTTCAGTACCCCTCAATGGTGATCTGTGCGCAAGATTTCTCCAAGACCAAAAGCTCCCAACTCTTGCATAGTCAGAGAACATGATGCCGGCGCTCAGTTCAAGTTTGTTACTAAAAACCAAGACATATTTTGTCACAGCGGTCTACAACTTTCACCTGTCTTAGCACTGCATCATTCTTTCTTTGACTTTTGTTACATGTCTATCAGAGCAAAATGGGGAGCTCCTCTGTGTAGACAAAAAAAAAGAGAGAAAAGGAGAAAGCAATGCCAAGGTAATTCATTATGACTTCCATGAAAGAAATGTGCATCATTGGGGTGTGTTTGTGAGTCCCTGTATTTGTAGAACAATTTGAAACTTTCTTAACAGCGGGATAAAAATTTCAAGAATTGGTTTTGTTGTGTTTGTATGTGTGCGTGTGAGTGTTTAGCTTGGAGGTGATTACTAAAAAGAAAGCTTGAGGATGCTGTACTATGCCAACAGCGGTAAAAGTTTAAATGATGGAAGTTTTCTGCATGGAAAATATGTTTGTGAGACAGAAAAAAACATGCACATTTCTCCAAATGTTTTCAGTTACATCTAAAAGCAGCAACAGCAAATTGGTCATTTGTATGAAGTTGTGGCTGTACTGAGCTAATCTCAGTCCAGCTTAAGTGAAAGTAGGTGTGAAAACAGGAGAAATCGTCTTTGGGGATTTGCAAACTTTCCAAAACGTATTGGATAAAAATGCACCTTCCCTGTATCCAAAATACTGCCATATTTCAAGGGATGTAAACCAAGGAATCTTAGTGCTAGGATTGAAGCACTTCATTTCAATTGTTTTGCTTTGATTTTGTTTGTTTGTTTTTTTGGTGATGGTTGCGGTAAATTCACAAGATACCAAGTTCAATGTTTTGTCATGTGAAAGGGAGAAGGGTCCGAACTCTTTCAGAAGCGTGTGGAAATGAACATCTTTCTCTTTGTTGAAAGGTCAGTTGGTGGCTGACTGATTCTACCTGTCGCTGACTGTACCCGTTGCTATTTATTCTCTCTTCAGAGTTGTTAAACAGTTTTTCAGAAGTTTGGTACGTTCTTGTTCGCTTTTGATGTTGAGATGCCTGCGATCATGTTAAGATTGATTTAATGGTAGCGGATGATCAGTTTGAGTACTGTTATTAGCAGAGAAAGAGAGAGAGAGAGAGAGAGAGAGCGTTTTGTAGTTGATACAGTCAATAGTTACTTCTGTTGTCGTTTTCAATCTTGATATCTTTTCACCTTTTGTGCAGGTCAGAGATAGTTCGATATATTATGGCGCTCGTTTAGAATGTGTTGAATATAGATATGGTTGAAACAAAAAGCACACTGTCTCTGTGTCGCCATCACAACCAATTGCAGGAACATAGCAGTGGGATAGCTTATTTGAAGTAGTACCTCTTGCCGTGCAACATAAACGGAATCCTAGTTCTGTCATTTGCTTTGCAATTTAGGTTTAGTTATGTATTTCACACCTTGCTTCATGCATTTTGTGCATGTGCAGTGTTTACATTGTATGTTGTGTGTGTGTGTGGCCATATGCATTCAATGATGTACATGTAGTACTGTATACTTTGGTGGCCTGTTCTTTTCCATTTCATTTAGTGTGTACAAAAAAGAAGAAGAAAGGAAATACTAGTGATTTCAAGTGTTGCGGACTTGTATCGTATACAAATAATTGTCAGAAACTCATTGGTGCTCAGTTACAGCAGTTGTGGGCTGTCGATTTGGCTGTGAGATTTCTTTGGCGAGAATGCCAGAGTTAGCAAAACATGTTGGCTTTGGATTTAGCATGTCATTTTTTGCCTGCTTTACCTCATTTTACGCAGAAAAATGAGAATGAGCTGATGATTATTCTGCAAAATGTAACATCCACGATCCACTGCTGATGTAAAGGTAACATACTGGCTAATGTTGACCCGTCAATATACTTGCCAAGGGTTAGCCAGACAGCGTTATAACTGTATCTGAGGGGAGATATCCCTGTATCATGCAGTCAATTCTACCAGCATATGCAGAGTTTTTTCTCCCAGTTTACAGAATGTGGGTCCGGGAAAACAAGGATTTGTTGCTTCAGTTGCTTCTTTCATCATTTGTCAAGTTATGCCTGCATAACATGGGTCATTATTCGGAGGATAAGCTAGTGGGAATTATCAAAATAGTGTGGAGACTGTATCCGTATGCGCACAAATCCCACTAGCACCTCCAGTTTCAGCGCAAAATGTCTATATGTAACCTTATCCACTGTATGGACTGCGGGGTGGGGGTGGATGTCGTTTGCGAAGTATTTAGCGTTCCTCGAGTTAGTCAAACTCTCTCAATGTAAAGACACGTGTGCCTTTTCACACAAATGTCGTGAGCAGCATCTTAATGGTGTGGGGAAGTGTGTTAAAAAAAATGAAGAAATTTTGCTGCAAACAATTGGAAGATATGGAAATATTCTAAGTATGTCCTTGAGGGCTGGACTGTAATTTACAAATATGGATATTTGAAGGAATATTGGGAAAAAAAAAATTGAGAAAAGCACAAAATGTTGTTGTTTGTCCAGTTTCGGTGAATCTACTTTGTAAATAGCATTTCTACACTGTAAAGATAGTACATCTCTCTTGTTTTTGTCAACGTGAGAAGTTGACAATCTGTTGATACTTCTGTATAGGTGTTTGACTATGACCGTGATGTAAATATGACAAAAAGGTATAGCTTGTTTCTTTTTTATTATCAGAATATGTTGTGTACAGAATGTACAATAATACATTGCCAAAAACAAGATCTTAGTCTTCCCTTGTATTTTATGTATTATATTTCATTTGAAATTGATAAGAAAGAGATCATGCAAGGAGCAGTATAGAAAGAGAGAGAGAGAGAGTGAGAGAGAGAGAGAGAGAGAGAGAGATACGAAGGTCAAAACCCCTGTTAACATATGAATTTGGGGAAATATTTTTTGGCTCATCGTAGCGGCATTCAAAGAATTTGTAAACTAAGCTTGTGAAACACATTCAGTCACAGTTTTGAGATGTAATTGCTACAAAAGAAAGAAATTGTACTCATTGCATCTAACTGCCACCAGAAGACACTGAGACCCTTTGACCCCCAAGAAAAAACAAGGCAATCGCCAAATTGTGTCTCGCCCATTCGCGTACAAGGAATTAATATTTTTTATAACTCCCAGAAGTTAATTGACCTGCTTATGACCTTTGACCTTGTGGTGACCTTGAACACCCTAAGGGACATTTACCATCCAAGTTTGGTCACAAACGGACAAAGGGATCAAAAGTAATGAGCCGTAATCGAAACGCGCCATAAAAACTTAACATTGGGCCCTAAAAATTTGTTGACCCCTTTCTGTGACCTTTGACCTTGTGATGACCTTTAACTCCCCAAGGGATATCTACTGTCCAAGTTTGGTCACAAACGGACATAGGGATCAAAAGTTATGAGCCACAATCAAAACGTGCCCTAAAAACATAACATTGGGCCCTAAAAGCTTGTTGACCCCTGTCTGTGACCTTTGACCTTGTGACGACCTTCACCTCCCCAAGGGACATCTTCCATCCAAGTTTGGTCACAAACGGACAAAGGGATCAAAAGTTATGAGCCATAAACGAAATGCGCCCTACAAACTTAACATTGGGCCCTAAAAGTTCGTTGACCCCTGTCTGTAACCTTTGACCTTGTGGTTACCTTCAACTTCCCAAGAGACATCTACCATCACCCAAGTTTGATTGCCATTGTAGCAACATGTGCTGAGTTACGTGTGATAAGAGAGTCTTGCAAGTAAACTTTAACGTATGACCTCAAATGACCTTTGACCTTATCATGTGACCTCTTACGGCACCATAACATGAAGGTTCCCCCAGTGCATCCATCACCCGAGTTTGATTGCCATTGTAGCAACATGTGTCGAGTTACATGTGATAAGAGAGTCTTGCAAGTAAACTTTAACGTATGACCTCAAATGACCTTTGACCTTATCATGTGACCTCTTACGGCACCATAACATGAAGGTTCCCCCAGTGCATCCATCACCCGAGTTTGATTGCCATTGTAGCA
This sequence comes from Diadema antillarum, assembly GCF_040938485.1. NCBI lineage: Eukaryota > Metazoa > Echinodermata > Echinoidea > Diadematoida > Diadematidae > Diadema > Diadema antillarum. The sequence continues at coordinate 316,309 of NW_027271517.1, forward strand.
ACATGTGTCGAGTTACATGTGATAAGAGAGTCTTGCAAGTAAACTTTAACGTATGACCTCAAATGACCTTTGACCTTATCCTGTGACCTCCAACGGCACCACAACATGAAGGTACCCCCAGTGCATCTATGATCCAAGTTAGGTTGTAATGCAAGCAACTTATGTGAAGTTATTTGTCAAAAGAGAGTCTTGCAGGTAAACTTTAACGTAGAAAAGAGAGTCTTGCACATACTCTTTAATATATGACCTCAAATGACCTTTGACATCATCACATGACCTCTGACAACACCATATAACATGAAGATACCCCTAGTGTTTCTATCACCCAGGTGTGGCTGCCATTGCTGTAACAGTTGCCAAGTTATGCATCATAAGAGAGTCTTGCAGGTAAACTTTAACATTTGTGACGGACGACGGACGGACGACGGACGACGGACGGACGACGGACGGACGCCATTTGGATCCCTTAGTCTCGCCTTCACCTCCGGTGGGCGAGACAAAAAGGGGGGGGGGAAGAGTCACCATGATTGTGTATGTTCCTTACCCTTGAATTATGACTTGCCTCTGCTATGCAAGGACATTTTTTTTCAAATTTTATTCTTAGTTTCACATCACTTCAATACTAAACAACAACAACAACAAGGAAATGCATGTAAATGCAATCTATTCATTTGAATGCATTCGACAAAATATGAATGCCCTAGTTGACAGGCCAACACATTTAGCTTGCTAGTGGGTGTTTCTTCTGCAGTCTGTACTGAAAAAAAAAAAAAAAAAACATTTTCACGCACAAACAGACACACATGCACACACATACATCTACATCACACTTATCATCTACCATATATTGAAACAACAATAACAACAAAAATGCTTCATGTAAAACATGCTGAATATAATATCATCCTTTGTTAGCTCCAATAGAATAATAACGGTAAACTTTAATTTAAGAAAACAACAATATCGTTTGATTCTCTGCCTAAGCAGCAATACCATGCAATATACACAACGCATAGCAAAAACCATGTCCCATTCTGTATTTTATGTACTTACAGCTTATACTTAAAAAAACAAGAAAGGCAGGTACAAAGAAAAAAAAACTGTAAAAGTGGAAATTTCCCCATGGGTAATTTTTCACTCAACAGTGTAAGGTGAACTTTGCATGTTTTTATTTCTGAGGAATCAAAATATTAACGAGTATTACATAGAGGAAGTACAAATTTTCACATGCTTTTATTTTCAGGCTAGTTGCACGTGGTGCAAAATGTGCAAAAAAAGAAATCCAAGCTGCAAAAATTTCCACTTTTACAATACTACATCCTGTCTTGCAGACAAAAACTTACTGGTATTTCATAATACATAACATGCCTATCAACAGTCTTCAGTTCACATTCCCACACAATCTAATATTGGAGGATGTCCTCACAAAAATGTAGAGCTTGTAAAGCAAACACAATACACAAAACAGACAAAACTAAAAATTCAGTATTGCATAGATTTCAACACTTAACATTCAGCCTGTATGTCCGTTTATAGTCAATAAACTGAATCAGTGAAGATAATATAGCACCACGGGAGTCCCTTTGCCCCCTCCCCCCCCCCCCCCCCCCCACTTCTGTATACAAAATTTAGGGTGGTACTCCATACAGGACAACCATTAACTCTACTTTAACATGTTTGAAGTCAATCCAAACATGAATGTGACATGTAAGCATACATTTCTCCATTCGGTACTACGCTCCATTATCGCAAATTTAACCACTCGCGAAATCGTCAGGAAGTCCCGATTCGCAAAAAATTAGACTCGAGAAATATATGACGTATACAGTATACATGTGCTAGATATTTCTTAAGAGACGTCGGTGAATTAAACAAATGCAAAATTCTTTGAATCTTTAACATAAGATCTAAACACAGTTTGCATAGATAGTTTCACGAATAAAGTCTTTGTTCTTCTAGAAAAAAGAAACATCTACATTGGCAGTCATTCCAAATGATTTTGTTGGCCTGGAAGTGTGGGGGAAAGCAATAAATACCACAGCTTGGACGGACAAATGGGTGGGGGAGGGAGGGAGGGAGGGAGGGGGGTACATGATGATAGAGGGCGCTATAACTCATCGTGGGACTCATTTCTGCTCTGCTCGTCACTCTGCCGGAACCAATCCCCGTAGATCCGGACGGGATCCACGTTCCAGTGTTTGTGGAAAGAGACTGGTGTCTGATGGGACAGTAAACCCTTGGCATAGTCAGCTGGTCTGGCCTGGAGGGGTAGGTAGTGGTCAAGGTTATTAAAGCTTCTTATTTCGTTTAATTTGGTTTGTTGAATTCAAGTCATTTATATGCAAGTTCTCCTCCTGGTGCTCAACACTCTTTTGGATTTGTTTATCCTTACAAACAAACAAACAAAACAAACAAAACCACACACTGATTCACGAGTGCATTTGAATAAAGCATGGTTGTTATCATAAGGCACAATTAAAAAAGACAAAGTATGCATAAAAATTCAATATACATGTCCTTCAGGATTTTCACAATTTTTGTAACACTGAAAAAAAAAGTTTGATAAATTAAATGAGATCAAAACTGTAGTGAGGTTCATGAGGTTTGATATTTGGAGCAAACTTGGTGAAGTCCATAACTGAAGCTACAAATGCATATATATGCCAGTAAAAATGGTTAAATGGTACAATATATCAAATACATCATCACTAATCAGCATAGGCAAACACAAAGTACCCTTTTCGAAACAAATGGTCTTCCTACACACATTACAGGTAAAGCTAAAACACAGTTCTCAGAAAGGCTCAAAATTCATCTTTCACTATTTGGAATTTGCCTGCATTACACCAAAACGCTCCACCAAGAAACCTGTTGGGCTGACACCATTTGTCAGGATAATAAGTTCTTTTGGAGTATCTTAAAATTATAAGCGTGTACAACGTGTAAGAAAAGACAGTGTACTAAGGGGTTGAAAGAATGCTACTAGTAAGTAGGTGATGGTCAAAACATGCCCTAGTAGTAGCATGAAATCTCATGCAGCTAACAAGCTGCAAATGCGATTCACTCTCGTACAATGGATGCTTCTGCTGCTGCAATGGTCCGATATATTGCAATTGATGTAATCAATTATAGAACATCGTGTAGCAACCACGGTCGAGCATGCTCGATTGCAATACTTCTGGCGTATCATTCTGGGTATTAATTTGCATTTTTGTCAATAGCCAATTGAAATCACATTATCACAGCGTTACTTCACACATTTCTTGTGCATATATCTCCATTTTAGAGCGAAAATTGACAACTTTTGCAGTTATCTAGGAACCACGTACTACCCTTTAATAAACTGCACTATTAGGTAATCAGAATCAAACAAAGTGTCTTTGTAGGTAGGAGCATGCTAGAGAAGACATGATCATGCATCTTGGAGAAAGGCCAAGTCACATGACACAAAAGTGGTGACCTTTGACACAATATCAGTCACGCCCTCACCTGGTGAAAGAGGGGAGAGTGAGCGATGGGTACATCGTATCTCTTGGCGCACATCCCAATGATCATATCATCAGGGTCGTCGATTTTGCTGCACTTGCATCCGTTTGAGATCAGTGTCTCCACGGCTGACCGGCTGAAGACCATTCTGTCAGAATGATAGTCAAACAAATTTTTCAAGTCTTCTTTTCATTGAAAATAGTTGGGATGGCCTGTATAGAATGGCTGCCTTACAACTGTTCCTCACATTTCATTAAAAAAGGGTTTAAAAATATACTGGGGAAGCAGGTTTCATATATATATATATATGTATATATATATATATATATAAAACATTATGAAATACAGCAGAAAAAGAAAAGCAATAATGATGAGTAAACACCATTTTTTTTTTTTAAAGATGTTACATATGCTAGTAGTTTGTGTCTCCTGCTGAAGTTGCATCACAGATACATGCTGCAAACTTTCTTCACATCCTGACAAAGGAAAATGTGGTACAGTTGAATCTCTCTTATCCGGCCTCCCTTTATCCGGATCTCTCTATTATACGGACGCAATCTCGCTGTGATTTTTTTTTATAATTACGGGAGGAAAGGAGGATTCCCAACTCCTTGAGAACTCCTACACAAACAAACATGAATTACATATTACTTCCAACATGATTAACATACATTACATCAAATTTCCTCCCAAATTGCTTACCTTCAGACATTTTAACATCCCCAAACATCCCCAAATGTAACAATGAAAAGGTTGCAGTATATACATTACTACATGTGGTACTACAATGGGCTACAGCAGTACATGATGTGTATGTATATGTAAATGTACAGTGTATAAAGCATTGAGTCTCCAGTATCCGGCCAAATCCCTTATCCGGATGAGCTCCGATCCCGACTTGTCCGGATACGAGAGGTTCAACTGTATATGTATTACAGTATTCACTGTACAAGTGGACAATTTCACAGATTTCGTGTAACATGAAACCGGTGCAAAGAGAAAATGCAAAAAAAAAGAAATTGCTTGTCGTTTTAATTTTTTTGTTATTTGTAGTTTTCTTCACATTCGCTATTCCTGTAGCGTGAATGGATTTGCAGATTGTGGGGATCAGTTACCTTTCACTGCAGTATGTGCTGCGAAAGCCCTTAAATACCATGACAGTGGTGAGGTGTTTGAAGTGCTAACTCAGTTGTCACAACCATCTACAAACTTAAAATTATGTGATATTCATTTTTAATACCCTGCTGAGCATGAAGAATTACTTGTGCATAAATGTGCACATTTACAGAACCTTATTGTCATTGTGTCTTGTTGCCTGAAATGTTCGTCTTACCCTCCTCCACCGGTGACGTAATCGTAGCCGTGTCCCTTCACGTGCCCGTACCCGTACCGCTCACCAACGATTACGGGATCTTCGGCTTTGTAACAAGACAGCAGCTGCTCCAAATGCGCCACACTGAGGAGAAAATGCGTAGAGAAGCAGACTCAAACTGTGATTTTACTCATCTAGGGATTGCCTGGCAGGCACTGATGGTTAAGGACTAACTTGGAGTTGTATATTTTACTTTAAAAAGACATCGTATATCTTCTCTTAATAATTGTGTCATGGTAACTCTTGGCAAGCACTAGCAATTTGAAAGTAGAAAGCCTACACAAGCATGATCTTTAAAACCGACTTTTGTAAAGGGGTGACACTATCTTGTCTATGACATCACAGAGAAAAATTATATCATTTTCACCTAGCACCTTTCATTTCATTTCGTTCATTCAATAAAAGGTCAGAAAGTAGTAAACCCATACCAGGAATATATCCAACTCTCAAAAGGGTGACATTACCTTATCAGTGACATCCTGTCTTGCTGACATAGTGACAGCTGAAATCACAGTGCTTACAAAAAATATGTTACAACTAGAAATTGAAATGAGGTGAATAAAATTGTAGCATTATTGTTTTGGACGCAGTCTATCAGAATCAGTACTAAATCATAAAATTTGCCAAATAAACAAAAAGAAGTGTATCAAGAAAGTTCATCCAAACAACACACTGAAAGGTCTAATACTCGTTGGAAATCTGGGTAATGGATATAACTTAAGACAGCTTCTGTTTGAATAAATCATTTTAAAAGTTTTACAAGTTGTTTTGTTCTCATATTTATCCCCTTTCTTTTTATGCGTTGACATTCTGTACCACTCTGTATTTTGACATTGTGTTTGTCAATGAAACACAGACAATCTCTTTAATCAGAAGTGGAATATCATCACTCACCTGAGAATTGTGTCGTCATCTGCTATAACGAGCCACTTGAATTTCTCATACTCCTTTTCACTTAGAAATTTCTCCAAGATGACGAATGTCTTTGCACAGTGTCCTAAGTGGAAAGAACATTATCCAAGATACAGTCCTTCAAAGCTTTGTGAAACTTCCATTTATTTAAAACACAATGTATATATTCCATTGTGTTTGAAAATAAATACAGATATTACCAAATGATTTACGTAAAAAAAAAAAATGATTTTGACAAAACCAGCATCAACTGAGTGTTTTCAGGCAATATGGCCACAGGTACATGTATATCCAGCATTCTTTAGTCAAGACATTACAATTCTAATAGGAAAGAAACTCACTCACAGAAAATGTACCTCAGGTACTTCCATCCTTTGCTTGCATCATTAAAGTTTAAAGCTGATAGGCACAAATCTAAGTATTAGCACTGCCTATTTAAAGGTTGCACATCCTAAGGTGAGATTAACAGCTAATCTCCAACTATTGACAATCATGACATTTCTTTCTTTTATTTTCCTACAACAAACCAGCTACAGATTATCATCGTACACTGACAGAAATATCAATTTAATTTTGTCACGAAGGTCAAAGTTCATTGAAATACCTCGCTCTGTGTTTGGCACGCCACATTCCACGGTTGGTATGGATTCGTCTTCCTTGTCGCTGAAATACACCAAATGCTGTGCAACGTTTCCCCATGTCTTCTTCACCACAGGCACTGAAGTATTGAAGAGAGCATGGCATGAATATAGTATGGAGTCAAAGTCACCACAATAATAACTGTCAGAGTGGACCGTATCAGTGAACTCTATGAAATTTGCATGTGAGAGTACATGTATTCCTGCGCACTAACTGATATCTCTCCTAATATTTATGCTTTATCATATTGCAATTATCTAGTTGAGCACAAAGTTTGTACAAAAATAAAATAAATGTCCACATCATGAAATATTCGATGTTCATAGAAAGCATTCTGCATGTTTCTTGTAAACCTTGTATGTTCGTTTATGACTTTTATAGTCTTGTATGATTATAAACTATATCTTTTTTTCTAATACCATTCATGTGACAGAAAGACTGTCACCAGGATTATGATTGCTAACCACAACTGTGAAAAACCTATCCTCTTTCTTTCTTTTATAGTTGGTTTCACTGTATTAAAATCAGTATCAAAATATGCAATTACATGTAGCTACATATAAAGGAATATCTGTGCAGGGGTGCAATATGTACCTCTGTCTCTATGAAACTTTTCACAAGTTTTAACCGCAAACAGAACATCATCACCTGGAACAGCACTTCCCTGAAAACAAAAAAACAAACCAACAGACAAAACATAAGAACACATTAAGAATAGCAGCTCCTTCATTGCCACACTGGTACCTTTATTTTGTTAATGAAGCATCAATACCTTGTCAGCTTACAACCAGCTTATGACCAGCTTACTACCAGCTTACTACAAACTTACTACCATCTTATGACCAGCTTACAACCAGCTCATGACCAGCTTATGACCAGCTTATGACCAGCTTGTAACCAGCTTACAACCAGCTTACTACAAACTTACTACCAGCTTACTACAAGCTTACTACAAACTTACTTCAAGCTTATTACCAGCTGCCCTAAATAGTGAGTCTTCTCTTCTTGTCAGTACCAGCAAATCTGAGTCACCATATGTATGACTTAATAAATAATAATATTTCATGTTTCATACCATTTAATGAATTCTTTTATTTCTATGGTTATGGGGGGCAGGAGCTTTTTACACCTACTGATGTATCTCTTCTTTAACACCTTTCTCACCATCATCCTATTACATTTTCTTCTTTTTTTTCTGTCCACCCTATCCTCCCGAGTGTCTTTTGTATGCATGACATTTCAGCCTACAGCATGTCACTTGAACCAAGACACGGCATACAATATAATCTTTCTTGAAAAATGATGATATTTGACTTAAGTAATTTCAAAGAGTTTGAAGAATGTGCTGAAGCAAGCATGGGTGTGAAAAGAAAAAACTGATCATATTTGACTTCAGACATCTCATAGAGTTTGAAGAATGTACTGAAGCAAATGTAGGTGGGAAAAGAAAAAAATGCCTTACACATCGGGGCAGAGACTTGGGGTAGGCGGTGACACAGATGGAGTCCGACTTGGACCGCTTCGTCTTGCCCTCCTCGACCCTCTGCCGGACCTGGTCATCGGTCAGCGGCAGCGGACTGTGGTCAATGTTTCCTGCGCACATCTGGGGGAGGCCAGTCAGGTGGAGCCCGCCTTCTTCATTCCAGATGTAGAGAGCAAGCTATGTTTGAGAAGATACAATGTTTGTATGTAAAAACAAAACCAACAAAAATAAACAAAAAAATATGGTAAAGTAAGAACTACACGGGGATGAATCCATACATTAATTCTTTGAGTACTCTTTTTAACCATTTCTGGATAATAAAGAATGGTACATGCTGTGCGGCAATACAGAGAGGGGACAAAAAAAGGAAGATTTGCAATTGATTGTAACTTTCATAAGAGACATATGAAGGTGTGTACCACACTACTTTTTTTTTCTCCTCTTCTTGGCAAAGTCATGTCAACACTATGGAGCTTGAAATCTTGAATATTCTAGACAAACTCAGCATCACGTCATCAACTACTGCAAGTTCTCCAAATACACAAGCATTTTTACTACTTTAACACATATTCTTTGTATAGTTGCAGGAATTTATCTTCATATCAGACTCACATAAAACCACAAATCCTTTGACACCTGATCATCAACAACAGGCAGACTGATTTCTTTTTTTTTTTTGCTGCTTTGGAATTTGTTTCCACAAGCTGTAAGCATATTTTTCAAATTTGAGTCAATGATCTATTTTGATATCTTATTCTATTTCCAGTGTAAATAATCTTACCAAAAACATTCTCTTCTTTCTACACACTCATTACACTGGCAACATGCATTATCAATGAAAACAAAACAAACACACATCTCACTTTAAACTTGACAGATATGAACACGTCTACTCGTAGTCAAGCTACCATCACACATTTTGATATTGAGGTTTAAATAGAGAGTGATGAGTACGATTCTCTGAGCTGACAACTTGGTCATACCTCATGCTTTACGTCAATGCTGAAGTCCACTTTTGGTGTCTCCTTCTGTATCCTTGCAGCGACACTTTCCAGTTAGAGTAGATGAACAGCATATGTAAATCATGTAAGCAATAATATATTTGTTGTATTGACTGAAGACATGAAGAAAACTTCCCTACTCATATTCAGTTCTCTACCTCCATTGAAATTTTCAAAAAGAAACCAAAAACCCATTCATTTCAAGAACAGAACCGATGATTATGTAGTTGTGGATTATTTGTACTCATTGTCGATTTATATGTTTGTTAATTGTACAGCACTCAGAAATATTTGGGTGTAAGTGCCAAATAACAAGTTTTCATATTATTACCATTATCATCACTAATCATCATACTGTAAAAACAAGAAATTTTAACGCGCATGAAACTTTTACAAATTTTATGAGGAGCCAAGATTCGCGAAAGTAGCATGCACATGAAAGGTTTTGTCTATAAACAACGCACTGAATGCCAGTCACCAATTTGCAAATGTTTATGGTTTTACGGTAAATGAAATTAAAAGAAAATTCACTCCGAGAGTCAGCAGACAAAATCTAACAAAGATCCAACAGCATAACACGTGTCAATGTAAGGGAATGAAGTACAATATCATTTGTTTCTCAGAGAGAGCTATCATGAAAGGAACTTCTTTCTTTACGCTCTTTTCTAAATAATCACTCGTAACATTATTTGTTTGATTTCTTTGTTATCATTTCTAATTCTAAATTTGATTTTTTTTTTTCCCTCATGAGTTCAACCTCCTTCCTCCTCCCCCCCCCCCCGAAAAAAAAAGGCTCAATAAAGTGAACCAAAGTGAAATCTGAAGATTAAAATTTAAAAATGAAACAATCTGAAGAGACCTCCATGATAATCACATCCATCTGAGATTCCACAAGCCAGAATTTTACATCAAAATGACTGAGAGCCTCACCTGCTGAGTAGCGTGGCACTCAAGATCCAACCCGCATCAAAGTCCGGGAAGATGAATTCTGACTGGGGATTGTGAAAGTGATGGATGATTGTGGCTTCCTGGTCGTAAAGTGTCTTCCCAAAGAACCATTCCTGGATGATCGGGGGGGGGGAGGGGGGGGGGAGAAAATAATTGGTCACAATCATTGCTACCGCACTTAAGTCAACATTGGTGAAGAAGGCATTGGTACCATGTTTCTTTCTTATAGGTGGAGGTTATGGCTTCAATCAACCTTTATCAATTTTGTGGGCAAGCTTTCATGGATTAAAAGAATTCAACCCACACTCAACAGGGATTCAGGCTACATTTTGTCTCCGATCTTCGGTTCGATGATCTGATGAAGACGAGCAGACTGCCGAGAGAAACGCTTCGATCACTTGGCTCGAGAAAGTCCACGGGAGTGGACGAAGGCTTGCCCACTAATGTGTGAAAGGTTGGTAGAAGCCGTTAACCTCCCCAACATCATCCTCCTAAACTGATGAAAAATTCTGTATCATGTTTCTTTTTTGCACATTTACTCTAATAAACATCAACCCTCACTGTGCCAGGGGCTTTGGACAGTGTGTACAATACTATGTGGTTATCTGTGGCAGTTGGCACTAAAAGCACACAAACACATGATGTGAAAGTGTTTTTTAATCTATTAATGAGGTGCATCAGCCCCGCCCCCCTTTGAAATTAACGTGAGTAATAAGTTGCATGGCTGGTACCAAGGTGTTGATCCTCCAATGCCATGTTTGCTTAACCCGTTGAGGGCGGTTTGATTTTGTTACAACACACATTTCCCACAGACGCTTGCCTGAGTATACTCGGGACTCGTCCTAAATGGGTTAACGGAGAAGACTCTCAAACAATTCTTCCACTGTGAATTCTGGCTAACGTAGAGATAGACACAAACAGTCTATAATTCATGGATATATAAATTTGACAATGGTGTCAGAGACTCCAACCCCAAGCACCTTCTGATCTGGAGATTCTCCCGCCCGAAACCCCTAGCAAACGGGAGACTCCAAGTTGATGTGTGCGAAGCGCGAAGTTCCTAGGGTTCTAGATGTTCTCTGGTGCTATCTAAGGCTTATTTTTTCAACATACGATAGCAATAAGTTAGAAATCCTTTCCACCGGGAGACACAGAGCCAGAGCGGGAGAAATCAAATCTCAAGCGGGAGAATGGGAGATTTTGCAAAAATTGGCTTTTGGCGGGAGATCTCCCGTCAAAAACGGGAGAGTTGGAGTCTCTGTGGTGTCATCCTATGACATTCCATATTCCATTGTCACTCAGTTTTAGCCCAAAGAGATCAACATGCTTATTGTCATTGCGATCACTTCACAGTCTCAAGCAGACTGCAGCTCTTGCCAAGATATCCATATACATATCCATATACATATCCATATACATGGATAATAACAATGTCTAATAGACTTTCAATATTTAAAAGAAGTTACAAAGTCTTTCTTGTTCACAAAGATATACTAAAAATTTCAAGTTTCATTCAGTGTATACGCACCACACTTTGATGACTCTTGCCTTCTTATAAATATTGTATACTTTCTGTAGTACAGTTTTCTTGTGTGTATCGCATTAACGCAAGTATTTTTTGCTGTAATACTTGGGATCAGCCAGAGAAACACCAACGGTCTATGTTGATCCCCCCACAAACTGAAATAACTGCTCTTATGTTGTGTTTGCCTGTTGTGAAATTGTTGTAAGTTGAACATTTTTTTCCTGTATTGTTCCAATGTTCTACTGTGTATGTATCGTTCCTGTATTTTTTGTAAATGCTTTTTATCAGGATGTGGAAATAAATGAAATGAATGAAATGAATGAAATGAATGTACTTTAATCTTTTTTTCCATAGAAATTAAGGAGGAAATGAATGAAAGTAGAATAAGCCATATCTTTTGCATTTCAAAACAGTGTCAATACGAGGATTTTACGAGCAGTCTTTGCTTGAATGAAGTCAGTCGCCACCAAGTATGGAATGGCATTCAGCTCCAGCAAACCATAAAAACAGGTCATATACAGTTTTTGTGTTGTCTTTTTTTACCTCGTCAGAGCTAAATCTGCTGAGAAGGACAAGCAGCCCAGTCACGCTGACCCTCGTATCTTCCTCGCAGAAAAAGAACCATTTCTTGCTGCTGTATTCTCTGAAAATCCTGCCACAGGAGTGAACCAGAAAAGGTTGCTTATTTAGTTCTCAACAGAGATTAGGGGCTCATCACAGATCCGCAAGTAGCATATAGAATGAATAGGATTACACACACTGGACATACACATGACAATTACTGGACTTGAATGTATTACAGTAGATATGCTACCTTCGTTTGAGACTGAAGAACACAATATGACACTTAATATGGCAAGTATGGGTGATAATTTACTTAGACAACAAAGCTACCTAGACAATCATGGGTATGTATAAGCTTTTTAAGGTAAAAGGAGATTAGCTTGCTTTGTTTGCTAACCAAAATTTACCAAAAATCTGCAAGCCTCATTATATCTCATCCCAGAATAAGTTTCAATGATCAAATAGCTGTACAAGTTTGTGCTCACAAGCAGAGATATTTTGGAACACAATCTTGAGCTATGCACTCAGACTTCCACTGAATTTTTTTCCTGCCATCTAATCAGTGGATTGACCAAGTTTGTGCCAGCATCGTGTAAAGTTTGATGAAATTCCTACAGACAATTCTTTACACACATACATACCAATCACAAAAATTGAGACAGACAGACAGACAGACAGACAGACAGACAGACAGACAGACATGGTATAACAAGAAATTTATATAAAGACACACAATTCATCTTTTGGTAATGACATTAAGCCGCTGAGGACGGGCTGATTTTGGTGCAACATGCATTTCCCATAGACACCTGCCCGAGTGTACTCGGGACTCGTCCTCAACAGGTTAAGATGAAAACAAACGTAACAATTGTTTCTGGCATTTAAAGGGAACCCAAACCCAAAGTAACAATGTGGATTGAGTAAAAGCAGCAACATTAGTAGAATACATCAGCAAAAGTTTGAGGAAAATCAGACAATCGATGCAAAAGTTACGAATTTTTAAAGTTTTGCTGTTGAAACCACTGGATGAGGAGACTACTAGAGGTTATGATGTCACGTGTGGACAACAATATAAAGAAAATATAAAGAGATTTCCACAAAAATTATTTTTTCCTGAAAATTGCATTCTCTCAATTTGATACCGGCATATGTGAAGGGTAGTAATTATTCCCCCTGATTTTTAAAAGCAGTAAATGGAGTGCTCTTTTGGTACGCTAGAAAAGTGAAAGCATGTTGAATTTTCTTTATATTTTCTTTATATTGTTGTCCACACATGATGTCATAAACTCAAGTAGTCTCCTTATCCAATGCTTCCAACAACAAAACTTTAAAAATTCATAACTTTTGCATCGATTGTCTGATTTTCCTGATATGTTCAACACTGATATGTTCAACTAATGTTGCTGATTTCACTCAATGTACATTTCTCTTTGGGTTTTGGTGTCCATAATCTTTTCTGGTATTCAATACTTACTTGGGGAGGACAGGCAGCATTGTCCACTGACCGTGGCTTCCATATTTTTCGTGCAACAAAATGACCTCTGCTTGACCCTGGATGGACATTCATGATAAAGGATCAAAGACACTATGAATGTAAATACATTTAAACATATCAGTTTGTCCTAACGTTGATACCATATCAAGTTGACAGATAATCTCTTCACTTCTCTATGCAAGTCATATTTTGAAAACAAATATTTACTTAGATAGACATTTAAGTACGGAAGTAAATGAATGAATAAAAATAAATAAATAAATGAATGAATGAATAAATGAAAGAATGAATGAATGAATGAATGAATGAATAAATGAATGAATGAATGAATAAATAAATAAATAAATAAATAAACAAATAAATAAACAACTAAACAAAATAAACAAATAAATAGACAGATAGTCACAACTTATGACTGTGTAATTCTTTGGGGGGAAACTTGAAGGGTTTGCAAAGATGGCCACTGACAGATTCAGTTCTTTGTTTGTTTGTTTGTTTGTTTGTTGTAATGCTCACCAACTCTTGCACCCTGGTCTGCTGAATGATGTCGTCTCTGACCTGCTGGGCCCATTGTCGGTGGGGCAAGGCGGCTTGGCTTCTGATGACAAACAGGACATCTTTCACCGTCACATTGAAAGCACCCTGAAGAAATGGTCACAAAAAACTAGCCCATTTTATACATGCTGGCAATCATCAAACCAATTCAAGCAAAGCTGCCAATTCTTTCACTGCAAAATGAGACATTGTACGGTGAAAGTGAAATATCAACAAATTCTACGGTTCCCTCAACATCAAAACTGTGTACTGGCATAATTTACCATTTGCAGACAAAACAATAACTCAGCTTTAGTGCTTCAAAATAGTTTTAAAATGTGAGTAGCTTTAGTGCTTCAAAATAGTTTTAAAATGTGAGTTAGGGATAGAAACAGCCAGAGTAAAAAAGTTAATCAGTACAATCAATGTTAAGTATTCTTACATGAACAAAATGTGAACAATAGTTATAATAAAATTATCGCTAGACTAAACCGTCTACAGTTATGGTTTAGTGAGAAACATAGTGGTATCTCCAGGTTATATTTTAGGCTTTATTGCAAAATTCTTTATGCATTACGATGTTTTGTGATACAACTGACCTACACATATGCATCACATGCGATAACTAAAAAAAAAAAAAATTAAATCACTGCTCCCAAAGGTAAACAGTAGATTTAAACAAATGAGAAATGAAGGGAGTAACTGAAAATGATTGATATTGGTCATACTGCAGTTAAGGAAAAAATTGTTTTTTTGAAAGAGTCAATACTTCTCCCAATGACTACTTTCAGCTTAGTCTATGTGTTACATTTTCTTAATTGACTGGAACACAAATCTTGAAGCAAACTTGAGGAGTAACTAGGGGAACTCTCCACAGTGTCCAAGCAGACATACTGGATATCATATATTTCATTATGATTGTTGCATAAATGTTGTGTCTGACAAGGTCAGACTTTGCATTTCACATTGACAACATAATTGTAATTTGAACACTGGAAACAAAGACATATTCTATAAAACAACAGCAAAAAACAAAAACAAAAACAAAAACATAAATAACTCAGGTAAAGACAAATGCGCTGTCAAGAATGGTTTTGCACTACTTAACAAACTTTAAATATAGATATGAAGATGTATTGAATTTCATAAACAGTAATATCAATAATACATCCAAAAAAAAAAAAAAAAAAAGAAGAAGGAAAAGCAAGTCCAACAACTTACATGTGGTTTACTTGAAAAATCCTGATAGGGATTGAATGTACCTGGGAAAAGTGGAAAAAAAAACATTTAAAAGTTGAAAGCAAATTACTGATTGCAAAGACATGCTGAAGTAGGTGTATCTAATACCCAATTCACATTGGTTCGTACACAGTGGAAAAAAAAAACAACAACCCAAAACTGATGCTCGAAAGTACCTCGCATTGGTCTCTTGTCAGTCATAGCTTTGTTTTTGTTTTTTTGTCCAATGAAAAATGAACAGAGAAAATAGGATTCTGTCATGATTTTCTTTGCTCGAATTTTTAAGATATCTATATTAATTATTATATACATTTCTGGTCATTTTTCTTTCTTTTTTTTTAGTTTTTTTAATACATTCTCAGCGATCTTGCCATCTCCAACGAGTAACACACCATCAATAAATTAGTGCATTCATATTGAAGCTAGTGAACACCCTACAAAAGCAAGCATGTAACAAATTCTTGGCCAGTATAGAGTAAAGTCTATAAAATAATGAAACCAGTGCGAGAAAATACACACCTGTGCACCAGTTAGACATTTCATAGTTGCTGTTTTCAGGAATATCGCACAAAAGTGCTGTAACAAGCAATCTCATTTGCTTTATCACTTTTTATTACTCAGGACTAACTTTAGTTTAACAATTCTAAAAAACTTTTTGAAGTTTCAACTAAAATGTCTTTGAATTCATAGATATTGTTCGATATCATGAAATACAAAACATGAAAAAACAAGCCTCTTTTATACTATTAACTATGCTCGCAGCCCTCTAACAACAAATTATTTTATCTGCCTCTAATCCGATACTCATTCATGAGTGGTAGCCGTCTAATATGATTATCAGCTCTACAATATGAAGTCATCTCTTCAAGTGAATTTGTTTAAGACAGGACCGACGGCAATTCAGGATGCGACCCCATTACCTAGTAGTAGTATGAGTAGTACTGGAGTTAGGATGGGATGTTAATGTTGGTAGATGAGATCTACACCCAAATTCATCCCAACAGCTGTCTCACACATTGGGTACAAGTATTGTGTATAGCTTTGGTGCTTGATGGGGCTTGCACCGGGGGTAATGTTATTACCGTACTGGACCATGCTGTATTTACTTCTCCCCCCTCCCCCCCCCCCCCCCCCCCCCCTCCCGATAACAATTAACATACATGTATAACTGGTACACACAGACTTTCAAACACAAATTCTAAAAATGCATGACTCATATCATTTCATTATTTATTAGATCTTTCTACTCTCCACATTTCCCTACAAAGTGGCGGTAAAAACATGAATGATTTTTTAGTGATAACTGATGCGATTTGTAAAAAAGTCTGATCTGTTAGTGTTACTGTTAGTGTTACTACAATTCGCATGCATTGCTGGATTAGGGTAAAATCTGGCACCGATATTAAATGTAGGGCCGTGAAGTGCACAATTGCCCTTAGTACTTCACCAATCAATGTCAAACCATCCTCAACAGTAGGTCTAACCAGTTAGTCAAGTTGATTGTTGCAAATTGGCATTGTCAGGTTTATATTTTAATCATCATACTTTCATTGAGTGTGAAAAACTAGCTGCAATCCGGCTTATTTCTTCGCGTGATGTTCCACGGACAAGTCTGCTTTCAGAAGGGGTGAGCTATGGATAAATAACATTGCTTTTTACTCTGGAGGAATAGAAAGAGACTGGCGCAGACACGTGTACATTCATCAAGCAAGCATGCTTACCTGCTGCAACAGCGGGAACACAACACACCGCCAGCCCGACGGTCAGGGCAGCGATAGTTAGTAATTTTCGATGCATCTTGACGGCAATCCCTCACATACGATCACAGCTGCTATACCGTTAACTTGCGGCAATCCTACTTTCACAAACAAGGCTCGGCAACATTCAGATATTTAAATATCTGCCACTGTCAAAATTTACAGTTTCGTAAAATCTTTTAGTATTACGACGATTTCCGGTTGACCAGACAGACACCGACTCTACCTGTATGTCTGCTAAACCACCGGAGTGGGACGTGTACACAATTGAAATAAACGCTAAATTCTTGACCTTTGCACCGGCACTCCTGCGCTCCTTCCTTTATTCTTGCGGGTGGGTGCGCACTGCGCATAGAGGGCCGGCTTCGGGAATAGGTGGCATCTTCAGTTTTGTACACTCGATAGCACCAAAACAATAACGAATAGGCCTAACGTTACCGGTAGTGTAGTATCTTTACGCTTGCGCAAGGAAGGAGGAGGAGTGGAGTCTAGTTACTTTACCCGTGAAAAGATCGACGCCGAACTCAAAAAATCAAAGCAAATGGCTGGTATGTATTTACGATTGCAGTCATGGTAATTTATTGTTGAAGTGTAGCCAATAATGGTGGGATTTTTATATAAGATAATTTGATGCGAGTGTGAGAGTACGTTGTCGTTGGTCGTGTTGGTCTTGGTCGCCGATCGTCGAAGAAGAGAAGCGTAAAAATATTGCATACTCATGAGTCATGTAGTGATCTCTCAAACACAGAAATGATAGCATGGGACTGTTTCAAACTGTTAACCTCTGGGAATTCCCAGTCTCTGGGTCTGGGTCTGCCAACCTTGAGTCCTTTGGAGACTCTTTTGGATTCCCTTTTGGGGTCTGAGAGTGCAGCCAAAATCGTACTGAAATTGTCTGATCATTACAGCATTTGATTTTTAGATATCTAACGTTACATGTGCAAGTTGTATTGTCTTCAAGTCTTCTAAGATAAATAAAAATCCTGGTAAAATAATCTAACGGTAAGACTCTAACTAACTTACTTAGTGGTAAATTACTTTTTTTTTGGTGGTGGTGGGGGAGTTTGGTGGTTGATCTTATCAATAAAAAAAAACAAACAAACAAAAAACAAACAAATAAACCAAACAAAGAACAAGAACTAAAACAAACCAAAGTAAACAATGCCAACAGGAGATATAGAATCGAATGCAAGTTTGAAATATTGTATAAAATTAACATATTGATATCTGATAGTGATATGTAATGTCAAAAACTATAACATATAAAATTACAAACTGGCTACCCTACCACAATTAAAAGGTGAGGTATCCGAAAAGTACACACATAGGGGCCTACATGTACGTGACAGATGATCTGAGAGTCTATTGACTGTTGTGTTACCGTTACCAGATGCTTATATTTTTTAATTCCCCTGAATTCTGTTCTCAGCCAGAGGATGAAATTTCAAACAAAAGTAAAATAAGCACTGGATCTAGTATAGGCCTAGAAGGTATTCACAAAGTCCTGAAAATTACAAATCCACCGGAGGTGCGGGGAGACGTGAGGGATCGCCTGCGGCGTCTGTCCGTCTGTCGTCTGTCCGTCGTCTGTTCGTAACGCTACAAAAACTTGAATACCGGTAACTCTCTACAGAGGACTTTAATTTCAATCAAACTTGGAGGGATGAGCGGTTATACAAAGTTACAAATTTTACCAAACATGTAGGTCACCTCAAGGTCAAAGGTCACAGGCAGGTCTATGAACTTTAGGGCCCAATGTTAAGTTTTTACGGCGCATTTCGATTATTGCTCATAACTTTTGGTGTATGAGTCCGTTTGTGACCAAACTTGGATGGTAGATGTCCCTTGGGAGTTTAAGGTCAATACAAGGTCAAAGGTCACAGACAGGGGTCAACAAACTTTTAGGGCCCATGTTAAATTTTTACAGCGCGTTTCGATCATGGCTCATAACTTTTGATCCATATGTCCGTTTGTGACCAAACTTGGCTTGTGAATGTCCCTTGGGGAGTTGAAGGTCATCACAAGGTCAAAGGTCATAGGCGGGGTAAATGAACTTCTTGGATTTAGAAAAACATTAATTTCTTCTACGCGAATGGGCGAGACACATTTTGGCACTTGCCTTGTTTAAAATATATTTCTAAGTTAACCCCTCCACGAAATGTTATCTTTTCGTGCAGTGCAAAAACACATCAAAATTCCAAACATGATTTTCGTAATGGATTAAGCGATGTCTTTCACATCTTATTCATCTTATGCAAAGTCCCATGCGTACAGAATGTCATTATTACTTGCAGAGATGCATGCACATTCGGAGTTACTATGAATGATGTAGTGTCCAGTAATACCATGTCTGTTTAGCTAGACATACCTATGATATTTGTCAAGCCGTGAGGGTGGCTTTACTACTGAAATTATGGAATGCAATCACCCCAAATCGTATCGCTCATTTCCTGCCTTTTTCACTCTTAGCAAAATGGATTTTCTTAACTTAGTCACTCAGTCACCACTAATAATGTCTTCCATGATATCTGGGCAGGTAAAAAATCTTGTTGTTGTGTTTTTCTTAAATGGAAAGAGAATTCAGAAGTTCTCCAATCTGAAGTAGATGTAGAACTAGTATGTTTTTGAGAGAAAGCATTGTACAGTAAGTGGTGATTTACTGCAGACTAATATGATTACAATGTGCATTTAGCCACATTTGAAAGTCTTTGTTATCCTACATATAGAAAGAACTACCCCAGGTACCCTCTGCCTTGCTGCCCCTATCTCAATGATGCCTAGTACTAAGTTCCAAATATTTTATTTAACCCTATGGCCTATGTGTTTTTTTAGTGGCGATTGACACAACACGATTCATAACCCTGTAAGCACTGTCCATAGTCCCTGGTACAGAAAAGATTAAACACAATAATGAGTACGAGAATCAATCATGAATAAAACAGGGCAGCAAGTTTAGTATTAGGTCTACCTTTACTTTCAATAATTTGAGTGTGATATGATGTCATAAACAACACTAGGGATCATGTGATTTTTCTTGTAGTCGGGAATGCCATTCTTAGAAAGATTTGACACGCAGTAAACTCTGCAATTGGAAATAAGAAAGAGCAGAAAGTAATGAAGGAATTCATTAATTTGATATAAAAAAAGCATTTCCATATATACATGCATAGCAATGACCTTTCATTATGCAAATTCAACAATTTGCATAAAGGTCATTTGCCCTGTGTTGTGCTGATGTGAAACAAATACGAAGTCAAGAGCATATCTGTCATTGTTTGCTCATGTGTTCTGCCATGTTGAGTATGTTTTTGTGTATTCTGCTAGAAATCACCGAAGCACAGATCAGCTCCCTGCGGGAGGCCTTCAATGCCGACCCCAAGAACATCCTGGCTCAGAACAGTGCCACCAAGTATGACCCTCTGGAGTTCTCCATCGCTCCCAGTGTTGTGCCCAGCAACCAACACCTCTACACACACCGGGTTAGGTCACTTGCCTGTTTGTTAGAGACCTATGTTATTGTTTGCTGAAAACTCTCTCACCTTCAATCATTGAAATTCTTCATAGAGTTTCCTTTACTGTTAAGTTTTAGTTATTTAATAGGCAAGGGACTGATTAAATGCTGAGAAAGAAAAATCTAAGTCCCAGTTATTTTTTTTTTCTCAAAAGAGAACTTGTAAGCTTTCAAATCAGTTGTATTGGCAAAGGAAATCACCTTAAACCTTTAACCATTGCATATTCTTGTAAAGCAAATATACTATGTACGATGACACCCCCTCCCTCCAAAAAAAAAAAAAAAAAAAAAAAATGAATGATAAAGATGACAGAATAAAGTTACCCATTCTGTGTACCTGGTAAGTATTTACAATTGTCTTTTGCCCCCAAGTCAATGGATAGTTGTTCAACGTTACTCTAATATTCTAGACAACCACAGTAGTAACTGTTATTTTTATTTCAACAAAGCTTTCACTTTTCTTGTCATTTTACCATTAACTTTTTTTTTTTTCAAAGTGAACTGGAACTGGGAGTAAAATTTTGACTGTCATTATACTCTGGACGGTTTCCCTTGCATCACTTTGCAGGTCACTGAGGCCAAACCCATGACCAATCAGCGCAACTCCGGAAGATGCTGGATCTTTGCTGCCCTCAACACCATGCGCATTCCATTCATACGGAAGTTCAACTTGGAGGAGTTTGAGTTCAGCCAGAACTACCTCTTCTTTTGGGACAAGGTGAGATAAGGATTCTATACACTTGCTCTTTATGTGCCATGTTCGCACGCCCGACTCGGTCGACGGCGTGCCAACTTGGCATATTCTGCTCAAATGCACAAACCTGCCCAAACCGATCGATAAATAGCCAAATGCCACAGTACAATGAAAGGGTTTCTCGTGATTCTGTTCTTCTCACAAATAGCTTGCAATTCAAGTAGTGATTAACTAGCAATGAGTGTTCCCTACTGGATTAGCATGTGAATTTTAAGTTTCTGTCTCTGTTTTGTGTGCAAAAGTCATGGCTTTACAGTAATGTAGCTACTGGTCACTTGAAAGAAAAACAAACATTGATTTCTCATACCATTTACATCAAAGTAAAGCTTGGCATTTTCTCTACAACTTTACTCACTATATGTTCAGCTTAACAGAAATCTATATAAAAGTTACATAGATTTGAAAAACAGAATGTTTTCCAAAAGCATGACTACATTAGTGTCTCAGCATAATGTGGCACACAGGGGGTTTTCACCATGGCACATGAAGAGCTAGCTGTGTTCCTACTTACAGAACGGAATAGGCTCAACATTGCTGAGCACTAGTTTGTGTTTACTTCAATCATATGTACTGAAATTTTAACAATGGTTTGATTGTTGCCAGTGTTGTGAATAGGCTCTCGATTGTAAAAATGTGGTGAAAAGAAAAGTTATGACAAAAATGTGCCCCACATGCACTGTCCTGATGCAGCACATTGGTGTTACAATATCAAGTGTCTACGAGTAGTAGAACCCAGGGTATCGGGCCACCTGCTCAAATCCTTGAAACACTAGTACTCTCTTTGTGAGAGATTTGATCTCATTTCCAGCAATATTTTAAGAAAATGGTTAGCTTTCTTCTAAACATTTACGTGATTTTTTTTTTTGTTGCAATTATCATGATGATGCGAAAACCACAAAGTGCGAAATAAACAGCCTGTGAAATGTCTTATCAACTGCCATTAGTGTAAATGTGTGTACATGAAAATATCAGTGTGTATAGTGTGTTTCTCCCATAGACCCTATAGATACAGAGATAAATCTTTCTGTAGATATTTATACAGCTTGATGAAAATGTTTCTTGCCTTTACAAAGGGTCAAGCATTGTCTGTAATACAGCGAATGTTAGGATTTTTCTGTTTACAAAATTGAGAGCAATGATTTGTTCCTTTTAGCAAATACACACTTTGTATTCGTAACAGCAATATGAAAATTGGAGAAATGCGAATTGATTGATGTTCTTTGGATGTGATTATTCAAAGGAAAGGTGGAAGAAGATCTGATAACTTTCAAACCTCTCTTTATTTTCATTGATCATGTAGATCGAGAGATCCAACTACTTCCTGCACTCCATGGTGGAGATCTTCCGTCAGAATGAGCCAGTGGATGGGCGACTGGTCAGCTTCATGTTGACCTGTCCCACCAATGATGGTGGTCAGTGGGATATGATTGTCAACCTGATCAAGAAGTACGGCGTCATCCCCAAGAAGTGTTGCCCGGACGTCCACAGCTCCGGTGCCTCTCGCCGACTCAACATCACTCTCACCTCCAAGGTATGGCTGAAGCTGCACATGCAGAGCTGTCATGGCCCAGTGGTCTGTTCACTGGACCCACAATGAGTAGGTCATAGGTTCAAGTCCTTGCCATGATACTAGTGTCCCATAATAGAGACAAACATAAACATGAGTTACTTCTGATTATTCAGGCATTTGGGGGTACCTTCCAGGCCAGGCCAGGGCAAATTAGTCACTGTTCCGTCAATATTCATATGTTGAAATTTCTGTGATACATTTTTTGTGTCTAGACAAGAAGATGTTTTGTGTAAAATTGTTGATAGCCCTCACTAAGTGGTGGATGAGGACTAATGCCAACCTCTGTGCATAGAGTGGCATGTGATATCTATGTAGAGTAGATGCCTTCCATAAAAAAAGTACATGTATATGTAGCATTTTATAGTATTTTACATAAATGATGGACCCACCTTTTATTAGGATTGCTCTCTGTTGGGTATCTCAGCCATTTCAAAACCAATTTTTATCAAATAAACATTGATTTCCTCTTGAAATTACATGCTCTTTCGTATTTCAAGAGAGGTTTCTCATTATCTCACCCCAAAATGTGAGAAACCTGGAGTTAGGTCTCAACCAAAACTGTACAATCCCTTTAAAGAAATCGCTGCGTGACTATTGCCGTTACAGCTGAGAGAGTACGCTCACGTGTTGCAGTCGATGGTGGAGAAGAAGGCGACTGAGGAAGAGATCCAGACCAAGATTACACAGCAGATGTCAGAGGTCAGTAGTAGTGGAGGGTCATGTGATTCCTCACCCATTGTTACCTCCGACAAGGGAGAAGGTTATGTTTTCTGTGGCGTTTGTTTGTTTTGTTTGTCCATGTGCAAAATAGCTTACAGGAAAGGTTGAGAATGACACAAGTAACAGATGATTACATTTTGGTAGTGATCCGGGAATATTTGTGGATTTTGTGAAGGTTTTTCTATATTTTGGCAGGTAGGATCAATGAACTGAGGAGTTCAAGCTGCGCATTTTTTAGGTTTTCATACGTGCACTAAAGCGTGTGCTGTAGTTTCTGCTAGGGCGAGGCACGCCGCGCAGCTGGAAGTTGGTGACGTAACAAAAGGCTTCTGTATTGGGAAATCGGGCGACTTTCAGCATGCATAGTGTGAGTGGATATCACTGATCTCTATGGAAGAACAAGATCAGTGGTGGAAATGAGCTGCTTGGCAAAGGTCTGCACTCTCAGAGTACTTCTCTGTAATACTCAGGGCATGGGGTTTGTTTTCCTTCATGACTTTCAACTTTTCGTAGCACTGGTAACTGATTTTGATATATTACTTCTTCCAAAGTTCTTTGCACAGTTAATGTTTTGATCCATGTCCTTCCTCTGAACTGAAATTTGAGTTTAACACTGCCTGCAACATTAGTGAGTGGTCAGTGAGATAGACAAAATGTTACAGCAAGCCTTGGGTAGTTGCTTACCTATCTTCTGAGCTTGATTTTGATCTGTGTCTTCCACATAGACTAAGACTTTAAAAAAAAAATGAGCGAAGTTAAACTCACAACTGAAAGAGACTATCTTTTATCGCAGTGGCACATATGTTCATTCTGATGTGATTTTTCCTTTTATTTCTTGGGGTTTGTCCTCATTTTGTTGTCATAATTTCTGCCAAACCAGACTTAACCGATTGTGTGCTTTGAGCACTGAGTGGCTCAGAAAACCCCATAGCATTGTACACACTGTCCAATCTGTACAATCTCTAACATATAAAGGGTTAAGATTTTATCCCTACTTGCTTATTTTTTTTCACACTCCCCCGTTTTATGCATTACCTCTTTTGTTTCGCTCTTCTCTCTCTCTTTCTCACTCTTTTGTTGTTGTTTTTTTCATCCATCTTCAATGCAAATGACTCGGTTTTATGGGGTAAACTTTTAGGTAGGTGACTATGGTTTAGTCTGACATGATTGCAAGTTTGCAGTTGCATTGAATTATTGTATGATATTGATCAGCGTTTGAAGCATCTGGAGGCAGTTGACGAGCAGAATGAGTAGGTTGTTATTTTCAATAATTCACTTGTAAATCTAGAAGTGACAGTTGCTTATCTTCATCGTTCACATCATGCCCCAGATTTTCCGTATCACGTGTATATGCCTCGGAACGCCACCAGCGACCTTCACGTGGGAGTACTACGACAAGACCAAGACCTACAAGAAGATTGGGCCTATCTCCCCCAAGGACTTCTATCACCAGCACATCAAGCCCACCTTCAACATGGAAGACAAGGTGACGATATATCCTCCTGCGGAGTAATTAGTACAGTGCACTCCCGTTATAACGAACACGGTTATAAGGAAATTCCGGTTAAAGAGAAGTAAAGTTCGGGTCGCAACTTTATCCACTCTGTGTATTTTTATTGTTTATTTGTTCGCTTACAAGGAAATTTCGATATCATGAAAGAAAACTTCTGGTCCCGTGGACTTTGTTATAACGGGAGTCCACTTTATACAAGTGATCCACAGGTCTGAGTTAGTTAGTAATTGTGTGCATAAGGTAAATATGAAATGTTTAACCTACGCGCAAAGCTGAGTAGGTTAAGGTTAGGGTTAGGGTTAATTAAGAGCCTAAGGTCTCTCGTTAGGGTTGGTGGGTTAGGGTTAGGATTAGTTAATAGCCTAAAGTCTCTTGTTACCGCATGCACACTATTCCTATTGATGCACAAAAAGAACATGTGCATCATCTTTTTTTATAACACAGCAACAAATTTGGGGCTAGAAATCCTTTTTTTGATTGTGTAACCTGATGGAAACTTTACTGGATACATTGCATGGATACATTTCAATGAAGTAATTCATTACTACAACAGTAGAGTTCTTATCTACCATTATCACTCTATATCTTGCTATTCCCAGTCATAATTTTGATTGTTATTCTTAGAATAATTCCTATCAACAGTTACAGAGTAATTTTTTTTTCTTCCCCAACATTGTCACTCATTATATGTTGTTACGGTTATTTTTGTTGTAAGTGATGACAATGAAATAAAATCAAGTGAGATCTAGTGAATAGATTTGCATTCTTTTTAGGTACAAGTTTGTTGGTTTCCTTAGCAGTTTGTGTTGACATAAATGGAGTGTGGGCAATTTGTTGTGTTTGTTATTGCATATCTTTGCATATGTCTGCAGAACATAACAGCTTCTGCAGTATGTTATGAGGGATTTGACTATTTTAATCTTGTTCTGATAGTATCAAAACATCTCATACCATATTTATGGGAGAGTTGTAATGACAGGTAACTTTTCAGGAGTTTACTAACCTGGTAATCTTGTTGATGTTTCAGTATTAAAGACAATGTTTGTTTGTTTGTTTGTATCAGGTCTGTCTTGTCAACGATCCGAGACCGCAAAACAAATATGGAGAGATGTACACAGTGCAGTACCTTGGTAACATGATTGGTGGGCAGAAGACCTTATACAACAACCAGCCGATTGAAGTCATCAAATCTGTCTCTCTTAAGTCCATCAAGAATGGAGAAGTGAGTTCATGCTTTTATTCTATAATTATCATTTTCCATGTCTTTTGTAATCATTATATGTAAATTATCATTTTCATTAGTTTTACGAGGCTTGCAGATTGAATATAGTTTGTTAGTTTTTAAATGTATCCTTTTTTTTCTGATTATCCTTTTAATAGGGTTTTGGTCACATATTAGAAAGTTAATATAAAATTAGCTCTTTTTTTCTGATAAGAATTATGGAGGAATTATTATTACTATTATGGAGAAACCGGCCAACTACATAAGATACAAGTAGAGGGAGTAATTTGAACAGATGTAGTTTGTGAAATGAACAAATGAATTTTTGATCAATACACGCTAAAAAGAAATTTTGTGATGCAGGTTAAAGAAATATTGGGTTTGATGGATTATCATTTTGAATGGCCATGAAGCATACAGAAAAATCATGCCACTGAAGATACTCGTTCAGTAACTGTATACGCCAAATATTTTGTGAGGTTTCTATTCTCGAGAATTTCGCGAGTCAGGTGCTGTTTGCGAATTTTAAGACACACAAAAAATATTGACAATGATCCTGATATTGATGTGACTGCGCATATAAATACATTTCTCCGTTCACTGCTGTACTCCACAGTCACAAATTTAAGCACTCGCGAAATCGTCGTGAAGTCCTGATTCATGAAAATTTAGACTAGCTGAATGTATGGCGTATACAGCTATATGTTACTCACAAAATATAAAATGTGAAGGCTGCCCTCTTTACGCATTTCCCATTCCCCTGTAATCATGCATCTTGTATGCTCCCTTTCCCTCACCCTGCCCCACAGGCTGTCTGGTTTGGGTGCGACGTGGGGCAGTGCTCAACGAAGAAGACAGGAATCCTTGACCCGCAAGCGTATGTTGCACGTCATACTTCTGTTTATTTCATCACTCACATTAATCGTTTCAAGTGTCTGAGTCAGAAAGATCAGTCCCTCACAAAAGGTGTCTTTCTGTCCAGCATAATATTCTCTGGGAATCATATAATATGGCTAAACTGTATGACAGCTGGCTTGAATTTCCATTCACAAATCCCTCTAGAGAAACTAGGAGCACTTTAACTGGAAGAGGACATGTGTGTCCCAGCTTGATCAAGATGATCCTACTAGGGATGATTAAGTCTTGTATCAGTGATCAGAGTTGAAAGTTGAAAAATAGAGGTTAAAGGTCACAAGATGACTTTGGAAAGCCAGGAGTGTGTGCTATTTCTTTGAATTCATGCAAACTTGGCATTGGTATGAGACATGATTATGCAACTCATAGAAATTAACCCAAGATTTCCATGTCAGAGGTCAAGGGGTTAAGATTTAAGGTCAAGATTATATTGTGAATCATATGCACATGTGACTGAACTGCAAATAAGGGTGCAGCCTTGTAGAGAGAGAACAATAGAGATTTTTAAGTAGCAAAAGTACTTTTAGTACAATTTATCTTTGCTAGTCATGTTCAGTTTGTTACTCATATCAAAGTGGAGATATGCATTTTTCATGACATCAAATTTTATTCAATGCAGGAGCAAGTCATTGATTAACAATCACAGCTGCAGCACAATGTATGTGAAAGTGAGAGTGGTTTAATGCACATTTATCAGCAATGTAATGTTCAATATTGAGACATTTCTAGTCATGCACTACATGGAGCTCTGTCTCACTTCCGGAAAATTTTCACCTGTCATTTGAAACAAAGGGAAACTTGAAGATGACACTGTTTTTTTGTTTGTTAGTTTTTTTTTTTTTGTTTGTTGTTTGTTTTTACATTTCTGTCTATATAAGTTTGTAATATTGGATGAGTTTCTTTGCACACTCTTTCCTATTTACTTGCATCTTTAGGGTGGACTATGAGCTGGTGTTTGGCATCAAATCCCTGCAGCTTAACAAGTCTGACCGACTCCGCTTCGGGGAATCCATGATGACCCATGCGATGGTCTTCACCGGTGTAGCAGCTACAACACCGGTAGGTTGTGATTACAGACAGCGCTGCTACTAATGAGATTCAACAGTGTATGTTATTGTATATCAAAGTAATGTTCTAGTTCTAAATCTGAAATGTTTGGTGCGATCTCCTTGTAAAAACTGAATATACTGTCACTGTAAACGTGGACGTTTTTGTCTGAGCAGTTTTCTATGCTCAGCCGGGTAAGAAATTTTGTGTGCTTTTAATTGGAATCAAAGATATAAAATGATGATACATATATATATATACAAGCGAAAAATTCACATTCTTTTACTTTCATGCTTGTTTCAATTCACGCAGAATAAGTGAATGAAAATTTCCACTCATACAGTAAAGGAAAAGTCAGACCTACTGAGTATTGATATCTTTGTGCTGTGTTTTCATGACAGGAGTCAGACAGTGAGTCGGAGGCCGTGCAGAGATGGAGAGTGGAGAACTCCTGGGGGGAGGACGTAGGAGAGAAGGGTAAGTAGAGCAGGGGATGATTCTCTTCCAGAATTCATGCATCCGTATCTCTTTCCTCTGAGTCTAACTCCACCTTTCTCTTTCAGTTTTAAAAACTCTTCGCCTTCTGATCTCTTTTTCTCTTTCTCTCGCTCTCCTCCTGTCTCTTTCTTTCTCTTCTAAACTGAAGAGTTCTAAAGTATTATGAGAGATCTAATGCTTTTGTAAGTTAACATTTCATTGACTACCTTTTGAAACAAGTGAATCATATAAATCACTTCAGCGGTGCAGTTGTAATCATATTTTTATAAATGCTCTCATCAGATTTTCAATTTATGATTTTCAAAGAAGTTGGAAGAGCATTAGACCTGCAAGTCATAATATTAATATTTTTGAAGCAATATCACGAAGAGATATATCTGCGTATTCCAGTGTCGACAGACATGCACACAAGACATACATTCATTTGTCTGAAACACTTTCATGAAGTTAGCATAAAGTCTTTTTAAGTGGTAGGATATTCCCTATGATTTCATATGTGTTTTTAATGGGAACTGAGGGTAAATGGATATTGATCATTAGTAAGGATACCTTTATCAAATATGATGCGAAAAACCCCGCGTTCACATTGGTCCCCGCGACGCGGGGAAAGTCCCGAGCTGTGGGACTTTCTCCTCCAAAACCATAATGTGAACACTCACTGGGACTTGTCCCCCCGTCCCCGCCAAGCAAGTCGGGTACGGGGACAAGATTTGGAGGGGAGAGTGACCTTGGGGCGAAATTGATAGCGTCCAGCTGTGGTCATCAAATGTGCGCATGTGCTATGCCTGGCAGAGCTCGCCCCAAGCCCCAATTGCCCCCACAGCTCGGGGACAGATGAGATACCAATGTGAACGGTCAGTCATAAAAGAGATAAGATCTCTTGTTGCTGTCGTCGCGTCGCGGGGACCAATGTGAACGCGGGGATAGATACTCTGCATTGATTTGTGTTTACCCATGATGACTCTCATTTCAATTGGGGGTTTGTGTTTTGGCAGGCTACTTTCTAATGACGGACCGCTGGTTCGAGGAGTTTGTCTTCGAGGTGGTGGTCGACAAGGCCCACATTCCTCCTGAGGTCCTTGAAGTTCAGAGCAAAGAGCCCATCGTGCTGCCACCTTGGGACCCCATGGGGGCCCTAGCCGGGCCGCTGTCTTCTAAATTATAGCCACCCTCCGCAATATATGGTGATCGAGAAGAGGAGCTCTTGACGATGGAGACTCCTAGATAGCTAGAAAACTCTTGATTATATACTTAAGGTAGGACTATCATTATCTGTAGATCCTAGAGAGAATGGTATTTTTTGATAATCACTTTTTATGATAAAAAGTGCCAGAAGTACACATCCATGTGAACGGACTCTACAGTACTGGCTTGTGTGTTTTGCATCGATGTACGTAGAGAACATTAGTGATTTCCAAAAACTGCCCAGATTTTCAAAACATTAGGCTAGTACAAGAATACCAGAATCCTTTCTCATTGATCTTTTACATTCCCAGGCATTAATCTGTCTAGGCCAGGAAACCATGTTTTTGAGGTTTGATGCTCTTTTTTTTTTCATTATTTCATCATTTATTGCCAGTATATCACAAGGTGGAATACACAGTAAGAACTTCTCTTTAACTTGAGCTATATTTTCATATAACTATATTTTCATATAAAATTGATTACTTTATCTGTGGAATTACCCAACTCCTCAATATTCCTACTTTACACGTGATCCTTAAATTAGCAACACAGTTTGGAAGATCTAAGCAAATATTTCTTATCTCAAATTGTTGATTTTTTTTTCTAAGTCCAATTTTGTGCACATTTCATGTATGTTACCAGTTCCATCTACTCTTTCTCCAGTATAAAACGTGGTGAAGTTTGGAGTTGCCAATTTCATGAAGCCAAGACAATTTCTGCTGCAAAATGACCTGAAGACTCGATCCAATGGGCTCAGTGAATATATTGTTTGAGAATCAACTCTTAAACCCAGCCTGCATGTTACTAGGAAGCCAGAGCAAGATTCATTTTTCTGTTTCTTTTCTTAAAACGGTACTTGCCTCACCTTATGAAACGTTATGGAGCATTTTACACATTTATGTGTCATATGAGAAGACTAAAGAACTCGTATGTCTAGGATTATTTTTCTCCAAATCTTTATTTTGATTTCATTGGTTAGGTACTATACAATCCACTTGAGTGTTTAGATATAGATACAAAATGAATAGACGAAACATTTTTTACGACAACACAACACACACACACACACACATACACACATACCTTGATACCTTCATAATAATTTCGTGGACAACAGTCCCAGACATAGATTTTGGTGTCTGATTATTCTCATGGATAATTTTTCCAAAAGGCCGGGAAAGGCAGCTTACCCATGCAATCTTATCACCATGAATCTATGTTTTGACAAGCTGTTGCCAAAAGTGCTGTCAAACCTTTCGTTGTGGTTTAGTCAGAGTAATTACCAGTGTGTATAAAACTTCATGAAGTGTGAAAAATCATAAGATTTTTTTCTGCAAACTTTGTGAAATTGTATTGTTCAATCAGTTTTTAGCAACATGACTGCAGACAATGAATTTGTATTAATTTTGCATTAATTACTGAGCCCTATTGTGTGATGCTACAAGTAGGAGTGATGATGAAACAATAGTGGGCTAATTTTTGGCATTGTGCACGCAAATGATCATTCTGTAGTCCAATTTAATTGCACAGTTTTACTTCCTGAGTGCATGCAGCCAGACTGTATTGTTGTTCTTCAGCAAGCTGCATTTTTATAGTGAACATGGGCCTTCGTTTGAAGAACAATTGTTGAATGATTGGTGTCGAAGGTTCAGAAACTTGGCATGTTGACTTTGTCCTCTTTTCATCTGATGCCTCCAGCAGGAGTTGAGATCAGATGTGGGTTTGGATATGACTGAAATGAAGGGAGGTGTAGGCTCTAGATTTTCAAACTACCGGTATTTGATGCACATACCAGTGTCATCGTCGTTGGCATACGTACATTTGTCACTCACATGGCGACTTGCTCCAAACCTATTCTGAGTTGTCAGCACCAAGAATTTAAAAAATGTCGGTGGAAGTTTGAAAGATACTTGGGAAGCTCAAGTGAAAGCATGCTCATCTCCCACAGAA
The DNA here is from genome assembly GCF_040938485.1 of Diadema antillarum. Taxonomy (NCBI): domain Eukaryota; kingdom Metazoa; phylum Echinodermata; class Echinoidea; order Diadematoida; family Diadematidae; genus Diadema; species Diadema antillarum. Next base: position 348,149 of record NW_027271517.1, read on the forward strand.
TTCTTTCCCCCAGGTGACCTAGAATGTGAACAATCTATCAAATTTGATGCAAGTCTTTACTTCACATGAGGTAAAAAGAGATGAAGCTATTTGCTAGGATTTACCGGTAATGTGATTTTTCTTGTCATACGAGCTTCCTCATACCTGGGAATGAAGACACACATCATGAATGTATATAGGTATATTTACAGGTGACTATAGCTGGATTGTTCTAGTATGCTTACTGGGTAATCCATGCCAATTCGTGAATGGGGGGCTACCATATCTAATATTTGAGCTTGTTGAAATTGTGGGCAAAAAAAAAAAAACTGCCAGAAATCTTCTCTCCGTAAAGTGAACATTACTCCAATAACCCGCACCAATCATGTTACTGGCATGCTGCATTATGGTTTGCTGCACAAGCTCTAAACAAGAGCAAATCCGCCAGAAATCTTGAATCTGCAAATTGAAGCACACGTCAAAATTTAAAGGCAGCAATACTTTACAGGCTTACTGCATTTTGGTGCTTGTGTATGCGATGCATTGTGATTCATGACGGATGCAAGCTAAACAAGAACCATCATTAATGCATCGTTTGGTTAAAGTATTTTTGTATTAAGAAGTGTTTGCTGTCGGTAATAATTCATATGTCGGTGATTTGGCAATGTACTCATGGCTATTCTGCAAAGTATAAGTAGCATTTGTTAGCTCTGTTTGTATGTAAGAGCTTATTCTTTTTTCTCTCTCTCAGTTCTTTCTAGCATGTTTTATACAATACATATAACTCTCTGTAGAGATCTGTTTCTCTCCATACAATATTTGGCTTTTCTTCTTCAGCAAATAATATGTAAAGAAAAATACGACTTTGACACATTAATTTTTCTGTGATGCTCTCAGAGAGAGAAAGAAAGTATATAACTGCATTTCTAATTAGTGCAGAGTCTAAAATGAGAAATTTAAGATCAAACTAGTGTTTGTGTGGTACAGGTCTACAAAAACTGCAGATCTTTGGAGTTCTACGAGGTGGTTTGATATCAAGTCATGCTTTACAAATACGTTGAGCTCGTAAGTTTTGTTAAACTACTATTACTCAGACTTTTCGCACACTGCAGTGCATTATATCAACATATTGCATTTTTTAGTCCTTATGGTAAGAATTTCATTGCATCATTGATAAGTTTTATTTGCAATTTGTGGTACCTAATGCAATGCTGCAGAAGAAACATTACATATTCTAGCATTTGGCATAAAAATACATACAGCAGCATTGATAACTTCTTCAGCATAACCTGTCTTCAATGTGTGAGTTTTCTTTTCTTTTTCTGTCACAATACTCAGACTGTTTATGCCTTAAATGGTCATGATTAATGATTGTTATTCATGTCAGGCTTTTTGTTGTACCATAAAAAGACCATGGAAGAGCATATAAGGACTGTTCCTGGTATATGTTGTGAATGACCGTAGTGTCAGTGTGAAGGATATGCCAGAAGATATTGCACCAACCAGGGCCATATTTTCTTATATTCCCCTCAAGGCCTGCATAATTATGTTATGTAAATGTTACATACTGAAAGTCTGTGGCTTTTGCCTCAATGCAGATTCATTCCGTAGGGTTGTGTTGATGCGTGAGACAATACTTTTCAAGAACTATATTATATCTGATGTGAGGATACCGAAATTGGATGTTTGTATACAGTAAATGTGTTCATAGAATTTAATTTCTTGAGACTGCAAGACAGATCATTTTAATAATACGATTCTCAAGTATGTTTTACATGGACAAATATACTCAAATATGAATCACTACGTTCATTGTCTTTTGTTCAAATGCTTACCCAGAGCGCATATTATTTTTGCAGCAGGTTTGATACTAGATATACAAACAGAATTACAGTCAACTTCACTAAGTCAGCTCACACAAGTCAAAATATTGACTAAGTAAAAGAACAAGAGACCCGCGGGTCTAGCGCTCACCTGAGTATCGCAAGTTCACCTTTCACGCAGTCACTAATCTAAATTATTCACAGCTCTACCAAAATTTGACCAGGCACTCTCAAGTAGAAGATGAAAATGTACAATAAGGTCCCATTTTTTTAAAGATTCCTTAATTTGGGGGGATTGGGGCCCCCTGGGGCCCTCTGGGTGGGGCATGGTGCTCATTTTGATAAATTGTGATCCTGATCCCCTAGGGATGCTACTTGCCAAGTTTGACGAAAATCCATCATGAGGTTTTCAGGAAGAAGATGAAAATGTACAATTTAGGCCCCCATTTGGACCTTCCCAACCACCCCCCCCCCCCCTCCCCGAGGGGCACCCCTGGATCTCCTATGAACAAACTTGAAACTACAGTCATTAATGTACTCACTCATAGTATTATCTTAGCTCTATAACTTCTGATACTAGAGAAGATTTTAAAAGATTCCTTCATTTTGGGGGTGTGGGCCCCCCGGGGGCCCCCTGGGTGGGGCATGGTGCCCATTTTAACAAATTGAGATCCTAACCCCTTAGGGATGCTACCTGCCAAGTTTGGTGAAAATGGGTCATGGGGTTCTCAAGAAGATAAAAATGTACAATTTAGGCCCCATTAGGATCCCTCCTCACCCCCCTCCCCTGGGTCCCAAGGGGGGCACCCCTGATTCTGCCATGAACAAACTTGAAACTACAGTCATTAATGTACAAACTCATAGTATTAACTTAGCTCTATCACTTATGGTTCTAGAGAAGAAGATTTTTACAGATTCCTTAATTTTGGGGGGTTTGGGCCCCCTGGGGCCCCCTGGGTGGGGCATGGTGCCCATTTTAACAAATTGGGTTCCTAACCCCCTAGGGATGCTAGCTGCCAAGTTTGGTGAAAATGGGTCATGGGATTCTTAAGAAGAAGATGAAAATGTACAATATAGGCCCCATTAGAACCCCTCCCCACCCCCCTCCCCTGGGTCCCAAGGGGGGCACCCCTGATTCTGCCATGAACAAACTTGAAACTACAGTCATCAATGTACTAACTCATAGTATTAACTTAGCTCTATCACTTCTGGTTCTAGAGAAGAAGATTTTTACAGATTCCTTAATTTTGGGGGGTTTGGGCCCCCTGGGGCCCCCTGGGTGGGGCATGGTGCCCATTTTAACAAATTGGGTTCCTAACCCCCTAGGGATGCTAGCTGCCAAGTTTGGTGAAAATGGGTCATGGGATTCTTAAGAAGAAGATGAAAATGTACAATATAGGCCCCATTAGAACCCCTCCCCACCCCCCTCCCCTGGGTCCCAAGGGGGGCACCCCTGATTCTGCCATGAACAAACTTGAAACTACAGTCATCAATGTACTAACTCATAGTATTAACTTAGCTCTATCACTTCTGGTTCTAGAGAAGAAGATTTTTACAGATTCCTTAATTTTGGGGGGTTTGGGCCCCCCTGGGGGCCCCCTGGGTGGGGCATGGTGCCCATTTTAACAAATTGAGTTCCTAACCCCCTAGGGATGCTACCTGCCAAGTTTGATGAAAATCGGTCTTGGGGTTTTCAAGAAGAAGATGAAAATGTAAAAAGTTTACGCACGACGCACGACGGACGACGCACGACGGACGACGGACGACGGACGACGCACGACGCACGACGCACGACGGACGCCGGACGAAGGGCGATCGCAATAGCTCACTTGAGCCTTTGGCTCAGGTGAGCTAAAAATCCTATCGTGTAATACGAATTTTATGTAAATTGAAGAATTTTTCTGGTGCCTTTGGATTTGACTTTCGCGAAGTTGAGTGTATATATTGTAACTTGTGTGTCTGTGTCTGTGTCTGTATGTCTGTGGATAAGAAAAATGTCCCCACCTTTTCACACAAACCCTAGACTACATGATGATCACCAAATTGACAAAATGAGGGCAACATAGCTGAAATATCTGATTTTAATATGTGGCATATTGCACTGTGCAAGTCTTTTTTTACATACAAAAATTACATAATTTTCAATACAGCATGAATGGCATACAGTTTGCCACTGCCATCTATTCTACAGCTTCAATAGAAATAAGAACTAAAAAATAGCTCGTTCATGTCCAGGCATGGATGTACGTACATGTATTGTGTGTTAGTGATATTAATAACACTTGTATCATAATGTATGACTTTTACCCATTCAAGTTTCACAAAGTTGCTCAACGTCAATTTCCTAATTTTTGGCATATCTAAGTTCCCAAGACTCCAAGCTTGCAATTCTGATACAATTTGTCTTAGTTTATTATAAAAACAAAACAAAAACAAAACCTACCACAGAATTGATGAAAATACCATTAACTATGCAACTATTTTTCAGAAAATTTATATCACAGTTTAAGTGCATGTTTGCAGTAAATCAGAAATTCAGCACAATTGAAATGAAATTCCCAAGTCTTAAACTGCAAAACATCCTTAGGATTTGAGATTTAAATTGGAGGTAGAAATGAATGTAGACTTTAGAATTTGAAGGGAATATCAAATTTCTTATCTTTCAACCAATCACCTTGTTTTGCAGTTCTCTCCACTTTGATATTTGCCATTCTTACTTTGTCCCGAAATCACACTAATACAAGCATTTCATCCATTTAAATTGAAGACTAGTCCCGAATACACTTGGCAAGGTGTCTACGGGAAATGCGTGTTGTAGCAAAATCAGCCCGTCCTCAGTGGGTAAAATGTTCTGTCACTGGCTGAGTTTGATAACAATCATTATCATAATGAAGAAATAGCATCTTTCCATCTACTTTTTGTTGCTGTTCTCGCCATTGCATTTAGTTTGGATAATAATGGCATTGATTATGTTTGCAATTAAGACTGAAAGCATAACATCAATCTATAAGAGGAATATCTACCAATCAAACCGAGTTGTTCTTCTTGATTTTTTTTTTTTTTTTGAGGGGGAGGAGGGAGGGGGTGGGAAAAGTAGGAAAATCACATCATCCCACATTTGGATGAGGATAAGAAAAAAAAAATAATAATAATCATCTTCACTTGACCCTTCTGAAATGGCATTGAGACAACTGTCACACAAGAAAAGACGTACACCATACAGTGTGGAATGACATTGAAAATAAAGTATCCCACACACTACATAATGAAGTGTACTGCGGCAGGCCTTTTCCTGTATGGAAGATGATCCTACCCCATATGCAATATCAATAATCGTCCACATATCTATAGATGTTATGTCAAAATGTTAAACAGATATGCCTCCTATTAACAGTGGCATGTCCTATCCACATAAAGGTATGTGTCCAACAAACGAACCTGCTCCACATTTTGCTCTGAAATATGAACATTTACTTCTCTTATAATTATACATTGATGTACCAACTCTGAGGTACCAGCATCGAATTGTAAATAAATCTATGTCAAGAAAGTCAAACTCTAGAAGTTGATGCCAACCTTCATCTTCATGATCGCCAAATCTTATCGGGCAGTCTAATATCCTGTCAAACTGTACAAGTACCTGGTTCGATGGCCTCATGTCCAATAGTACCTTTTGAGTTTTGCTTACACAGTAAATTTCAGATTACAATTATGATATTAGACCACAAAGTTCATTCTGCTCTGCTGGCTCTCTTTATTTTTCAAAACAAATTTATTGGCTTAAAAAAAATTAAGATTGTTTAAAATACCTCTTGATGCTATTGATGTAGTTGTTCATCTACAAATATCAAGTATAAAACCGTCCTGACAAATGCTTGTGGGGCTGCTTTCAAAATGAGTATGAAATAGCAGAGCTCTAAATGAACTAAAATGTGTTCCCCAAACATACAAATTGTATATGCGACTACCCGACATGACCCATATGAAACATGTACTATACATGTTTTTTAGTATGAAATTATAACTTCCTACAATTTGGCCAGAAAGAGATGAGTTCTCATTCATAAACACTCACATTCCTGCATCAAATAGTTGGCAAGCAAGTCTGTTCGATCATTTTTGCTCAACCGAGGTATTATTTGTGAAAGGTTAAACAGCACTGTGAAGATTTTAAAGGAAAAATTAAGAAATTATTACCGTATTGAAGCCTGTTTGATACAGGAGGACAAATAGGTAAGATCCTATCTATCATATAATACACTCTCCTCTCCCAAACATTTTCCCATTAAATGTAAAATAATTTGTGAAAATTAGGTATAGAGTTTAAATTTTTAATTTAGGCATGGATAGTTTTCCATGGCCCAAGCCTAAGCTACGAACAATTTCTCTCTCCAACTGCTACTCTCTCTCCTTAATGTAATACTGAGAACTCCCGTTCCAGAAACACAATAAAAACTTGCTGGAGTCTGGGAATGAGACTATAAAAGGGATCACATGGGCACAAGCTAACCATCCAGTGGTAGACAGAGGCAGCTTGTAATCCAGTGGGAAAAAAAAAATGCCAATGTTTACATCAAACTCGGGTTCTCCACAAGCTGTGCCAGGCTATGAATGAAACAAAGTTCTCGGAGCCAATTCTGCATAAAGTCCAGCTGCAGTGACCCTTAGCTTGACCTAGCAGCAGTAGAGGAGTCCGGAGGGGCAATGTCCGGTCCGTCCATCATGCTCTTGAGCCAGCTATGACCGTTGATGATCTTTGTCGTTGCTATCACATACTCTGACGGGGCTGCCGTGACAAATGAAGGGAAACCAAACGGTGAAGAGATTTATTTTATTTTTTTTTTTTTTGCACTGAGATGCTTTGCAGTGCCTTATTTTTCTACTTCTAGCACAAAAAAGAGAAAAAAAAATATATAAATATATGTATGTCCTGGTGCTATTATGAAAATCACATGCACTGTTAAAATGCAACAAGCACTACACTTTACAATTGTAAGACAGAATACTTTCAGAGCTCAAATGGCTAAACCTATTGAATATGCATTTGTAAATATCATAAGGTAAAATTACCACTTAAATCTTTTATATTGTGTTAATATCAGATGTGTTTTATTTCCTATCAAGACTTGTCAAAATAATGAGACATATTATCAGCATGGGGGGGTGGGTGAGAGAAAGAAAAGGGTGAGGGGATGAACGGGGTCTCCAACATAGAGTATGCTTGTTCTGAGACAAACTTTTGGTTCATCAAGGCAAACAAATCGCAACACTTGCTTCAATCTGGTAATTTGGCATTCCTGGTAGAAATTGTGCACAGCACATAATGCACTCACAGCAATCGATTGCAACGGTGCACAGGCTTTGAATAGGTGGCACGAAAGAGAATGTGTGTGTGAGGGGGAAGAGTGATTTAGGTGGAGACCTTGTATATGAACGGCTCTCTTTTGAGGTCTTTAGGGACTTTTAGATTTTGTGGACATAACAGAGGTCAGGCCACCAAAAAGTGCGAGGCAACCGTTCCTGGTGACTCCCATCAACACCAGAGTAAAACCATTTTAGATTTTAGTTGACGGTGAGTACGAGTCCGACAGATTTGGTGACGTCATAATCGTCATAAGCTGCGCACGCTGCTCGTCCTCAATCTCGGAGGAGGTGAAATCCCTTGAGGACACGTTCTCGATTCTTGTGACGGACGTGCCAGAAAATCTGGAGCATTCACAGTATGATGAAATGACGTCATCACATCGAAGTCCACGTCCTGGATATGAAATCTAAAAGTCCCTTTTATTACTCTCTTTGCAAGGAGTTGTGTTGGCTTACCATCTTCTTGCTGTGAGAGGAAGCGAAGCGCTGCGATCTCGGCGTAAGTGACGCCTCCCAGGAAGAAGACGAGGGTGACCTTGGGGGAATCCCCCTGACTGTCCCCAATCATTGGTCCTGGTGACAGAGATGGGGATGGGGTAATGAGGAAGGAAGGGGTGGGAGTCAAGGGAAGAGGGTTACATGGGTAAATACTATCGTCACTGTGGTGACAAGACCTTGTATCTCAAATTTTGGTGAAAATGACTTTCTTTGATTGATGGCCAGATAATCAGTTCAGTGATGTCCTGTCCAAATCCTACATGTCTTACCCCAAAAATGAAACCACCACGGCATGTCAAATGAAAGTCTATCCCATTTTGATAAAGTGTTTTGGCTGCCATTTTCTTTGTTTTTTTTGCTTTCCCGAATATTTGACATTTTGTAGATACGAGGTCTTGTAACCCCGCGACAATATACTATTTCACTCCACATGATGTATTCATTTATAAAATAATACAGTCATCTGCGTGTAAGTCGATGGTGTATGTCAAATAATCAGCTAAGTCAATGAAATTAAAATGTCCCAAATTACATGAAGAGCCATACATGTGTAATGCCTCTGTAGACACAGAAGGCCAATACTGCCTGAACTTGAAGTCAGTGGGTTTCTTCAGTCCCGTCATGATTGGCTAACGTGGTCATGGGGTTGATTGTACACCACAAGGTTTGTTTGCACACTTTTAATACACTGAATTCGGGTACCTGGATGGCAAGATCTTATGCTGAATATTTCATCTTGGCATTATTTCATGTGGTTTATTTTTAATAAGAATTCATGAATTTCCTATTCAATGCAATGCCACATGCATGCCACTGAAAAAAAAAAAGAAAATTGCCACAAAATTGCAACTTATAGGGGCCATGGAACATTTTTTAGGGGGAAGGTTGTATCAAAGGTCAGTGTACAAATGCAACCCCCACTTTGACAGGAAGAACCTCTGGGTGGAACTCTCGGAAAGTCGTGGGTTAATTCATCTTTTTTTTTACATTACTTTTTTTTCCTGATTCTTATCTCCATTTGTTTTTGTTTTTCTTTCTAAGAGCCAAAACTTTGGGGGAGAGGAGGGCTGCAGCTCCCCCATAAAAGTGCCATTTGTTATTGGTAGAAAACCATAAAGATATCTGGCCTCCAGCTCCACAGCTGGAGTGGAAGAGATGAAGGGGGGGGGGGGGGGGGGGGGGGCAAAATACTCACTCTTTTTCTTGAGTCCAGGAGGTAGGGCCTGGACCTCCTCGATTGTAGAACCTGGGATGAGGCGGAGGACCTCATCGATGCTTCGCCAGCCGGATCCAGCGAGGAACTGGGCCAGACGGACGGAGAGAGGTGCGTAGCCGCTGTACACGTATGAGATGTCTGTTGGATTCTATGGACCAAGAACAGAAAAAAAAAATCATACACTATCCATATTGCACAACATGTGCTGGTTCCTTAATGAAGAAATGCTACAAACACACAGCAATACCACTAACGCTACATACACACAGCAATACCATTGAACACTACATACATGTACATGTACACACAGCAATTCCCTTCTTCATGGAGGGATTTTTTTTGGGGGGGGGGGGGCATTGAGTAGATTTTCATACCACACCATATCTGGGGGGTGTTTCATCAAGGAGTTCGTCGGAGGTTTTCACCGACAAATTTGAAAAGCTACTGAAATCCTTGCGTCTGATTGGCTGATTGCAAATTCGTTGGTGAAAACCTCTGACGAACTCGTTGATGAAACGCCCCCCTGAGGGTTGTGTGGCTGGTGTAAAAATCTGGTGTCATTTGCATAGATAAAATGTGGCTGGTTAACCAGATACATCACAACATGTGACTTTAACCTGTTGAGGACGAGTCCGGAGTATACAGTGTCTATGGGAAATGCGTGTTGTGGCAATATCAAACCGTCCTCATTGGGTTGATATAGAATACACAATGAGAGAGGTTATCCAAGTTTTCAACTGAGTTATATATTAAACATCGTTCTCATGCTTGATGATAACTTTTCAGAGATATTCGTACCATTTTTCCTCTCCTTGAGAATCATATGCAGGTCCACAATACCAATACCACGGCAACATTTTAAATGACATGAAAAGACCAAAAAATTAATTCAACCCCCCACATACCTGTTCATTAACATCCTCTTTGACCAGCTTGAGCGTCTTCCTAATGGTGGGAAACGTCTTCTGCTCCTGAACCTTCATCAAGTGCGCCCTCTCTAGCTGCTGTATTGTCAGCAGGTGATCGTAGCCATAGGTCTGGGGTGAGACATTTGATATCAATGCAAACACAACTGTAATGACATTTCAATTTTTTACCATGCACAAAAGACAAAAGATTCAGTAGTCGACCAACTCTGTCCAGTTGTATATGAAACATTCACATCATTTCAATATCAAGAAGTAACAAATTAAGTTATTCAGCATGTTGTATGCAATACTAGTATTCTAAACGCTTATAGAAGTGCCCAAAATAATAGTCAAAAACATTACACTAATTAATGTACATTTTTCCAGAGTTTTTCAGCTGGATGTTTCCTTAACTGCTTACAGGATTATAAAGCATAGCACACCTTACAAATACAGCAACATTTACTACGAGTATTATACCACACCACAGAATCAATAGTTTGAACTAATACTTACAGCAAACTAATTCAAATGCCTGCTCTTCAAACTGATAATTCACACAGATTCAAATACGGTCGCTTCATATTAGTTTCATCTGTAAGCTTGTTTCGCTCACAGAAAGATAAGAAACATGCTGTCACGACGCACTAGGAAACACATTGGAGTATCTAAATCTAAATCGGTGTTTGAAATCCTACATAGTAACTGCATCAAGCAAGCAGCTCACCTGAAGTATTTCTCGCCGGTAGAAGTCATAAACTTTGGGTTTAAAACCGTTGTTTGTTACAGACTGCATGCAAAGAAGTCTCAAGACCTGTTACAGACCCCCCAAAAAAGGAAGAAAAAAACAAGAAGAAAACAAGAGAATAACTCAATACTGTAAAACGAGGAATGTTCGTGTTCATTTTTATTTCGCAAATTTCGCGAGCGCCGACATTCGCGAAATTAAAATGCATGTGAAAGTTCTTGCCTACACAATATGCACTGGATGCCAGTTGCAATTCGCGAAAATTTCATGCTGCGATAGAGGCCATCGGCTCAAATTCGCAAATTTTTCATGCCATGAATATATCGTATTTCACAGTAGTACAAAATCAGAGCAATCGTTTTCTTCTTGACATGATTTAATTTTGACAAAATTGATAAAATATGCATTCAAAATGTTTTCATAATGATAACGCTGCTTCTAAAGTAGAATGGCCATTCATACACTTAAGAAGAAATCATCATCACCACCATCACCGTCATAATCATCATCATCACCGTCATCACCATCAATATCATCATCATGACACACACATTTCTAAAGTGCAGGAACTACATACACAGATTCTACTGTGTTGCACAAGCATCTGGGTCTTATTTTGTAAAAGATGTTCTGAAAGTAATTCTTGCTCCATAGAATGACAACTCCTTCTAGTAGCAGCCAATCAGGCAAGGGGATTCTTTTCATTATCATGACATTTGCCACTGCAGCAAGATTTGCTATCAGAGGGACTTTCTGTGAAATGGGGCCCGATGTACTTATTGAAAACTATAGATAGACATTAATAGAAAAAGAGTTAAAAAGATCCATATTCTATTTTTATTTCAAAGTGTTCCATGGTTGTTTAGTTTCTAATTTTGGAGAGTATTGGAGTTATACATCATCAAGACGTCCTGGTTTATGCTGAAATTTCTTTTGCTCCATTGATTTCTTGAGTTGTCGATTTTTTACCACATAAACTGCACGACTGAAAAACAGGAACGACATGAAGGAATAATTGTGTTGTTGACTCCAAATGCCATCAAGACAGTATACAAATAGTGAATGGTCACAAGAGCGATGGTACAAGATTTTGCAGGAGGTGAAAGATAGAGGCACTCTATTCAACGAGGTGAAGCCGAGATGAATAGTGCGTTTCATCTTTCACCGAGCGCAAAATCTTGTTCCAACATCAACAGATGTGGTCCACACAGATTCTCGAATTTAGCACAGAAATGGCAATCATTTTCTGTGAAAGATAAATGAGTAGCCTCACAGTCACGGTCACTGTGTACATGTGTACACGAAGCTGATTGGTTGAGGTTGTTTACAAAAATGATTGACATAAGTACACACTTGTAAGCATGCTTGTAATTGTTGAGTGCGCGCGGCAAATGTCTGTTTATTGCGACATCAGAGCCGTGTGATGGAACAAAAACTCTGAGTCAATCGTGAGTTTACCACGGGAGTCAATGGAAATGGGTGACGTCCGCCATGCGCTATCCATTTTTGCTCAAACAAACCTGCACGGCTTAAAACCACAGTGTGTGATGGAACTTTTAACTAAATGTCACGTGATGGGCAATCAACTACCAATCGGAAAGCTACATTCTTTTTAGGTGTTGTATAAATATTTCTAAATAATGGAAAGGACAAGACCTCACCTTGATCAGTGGTTCCTTCCTGGCGATGCAATCTTCTATGTATGCATTGACTTTGTCCGTATCAATGCCATTCATGAATTCTTGAAAGAAGGAAGCAAAGATTGAGAAGATGACGGGACACTGTGAGTCTACACCCTTGTAGTCCAAGACACCACTTTTGCAAGGTTCAGCGCAGTATCATCGTTTATTACAATTTTACTATTCATTGGTAGTGTTTCACGAGGTAGTATGATCTTTCAGGTAAGGTCTTGTTCTTCAAATAAAATAGTTTGTTTCATTTGCAGAATTTTCATCTGTTTCTTCATGGGTGGATTCGTAATATATTCATAAAGATGCAATGCAATTTAACATATCAAATTTCCCTTTCACCATTCCACACTGAATTCTGAGATTTCCACAGACTTAATACACAGGCCACCAGGTTCCCATAGGTAACAGGGTTAAACTGCCAACACAAGCAAACATTCTTTGTTACAACATGGCTTTGATGCAAAATATCACTCTGAAAGATTTGTACTGACAAAACTAGTCACAAGCAAACATCAAGATAGCAGTCTTTTTAGAGTCAATTGACTTATTTGACAAGCACATGCACACACAGAAGGGAAAAAATCAGTTCCTTACATTACCTCTCTGACTGCCTGAACAAAACTCACAACAAACAAAGCAACTTTAATCCATTATGTGCTTTGAGTGCTCATTGACACAGAAAACCCCATAGCATTGTACACACTGTCCAACGTCACTGGCATAGAAAGGGTTAAATATATCAGAAATGTAGAGCTGGGTCTTGCTCACCTTGCTGGGCTTGCAGAGAATCCATGAAACTCTCCTTATCTGTCCTTTCCTTGATCAACTCTGCTATCGATGTATCTGTAGGAAACACAAAGTTTGGCATGAAATTCGCAGAGGTTTAAAAAAAGAATAGTGTTCGCAGATTATGTAAAGCTCAATTGCATAAATACCAGCAGAGTGTTCAAAATAATAATGTCATGACAATTAGTGACCACTTTGTCACAAGTAAGGTGCCAAGAAACACAGCATGGAGTACCCATCCAGCAGTGGACATCATGCAATGAAACTATTTCACTGAATTTATATCCACAGACCGTGGAAACAGCATCAGGAGTGTGCAAAAACATTGCAAACAAAACTAAAACAAACCCACAAAAATCAACCTTTACGAGAACCCTTCATGCTTCAGACAGCATCATAACCACATCACACTGCATGGCATGATAGTTAATGAATGAATGCCTTCCTAACGAATGCCGACAGGTAGATGGAGTTTTCATAGGAGGTCTAACATTGGACTCACGTGTTGCAAGAGACATCTTTGCTGCCTGAATGTGATGGAGTTTGGACACGAACTGTCTGATCGCCGAAACAGACTTTGCATCTTTCCTTTCCTGTAATGCAGAAACAACAGTCAGCAGTAAAGAGGTGAAATGGCAAATAGAAATGGATTGGTAAAAAAAGTCTGAAAAGGTTTCTCATAGCCTAGACTAGCAATACCATATTTGTCTGCCTAGACAGCATTGAAATAGTGTAACACGGGATCCCCATAATGCAGACAGTACATGTTTGTACATCAAGAAAAAATGACCACACTGTCTGTATCCACACAAGAGAAAATCTCTCAGACCCGTGTAATTGGTGTGACTGAATGTAGACTAGCTTTTGTGCTGGTTACGTTCATTGATTTTATGGGATTTGTGCAAATTGACTGTGTTAAAGGACAAGTCTACCTTCATATACATGTGGATTGAGTGAATGCAGCGATATTAGTAGAACACATCAGGGAAAGTTTGGGGAAGATCTGCAGAGACTCCAACCCAAAGCACCTTCTGATCTGGAGATTCTCCCGCCCGAAACCCCTTGCAAACGGGAGATTCCAAGTTGATGTGTGCAAAGCGCAAAGTGCCTAGGGTTCTAGGTGTTCTCTGGTGCTATCTAAGGCTTATTTTTTCAACATGCAATAGCAAAAAGTAAGAAATCCTTTACACCGGGAGACACAGAGCCAGGGCGGGAGAAATTAAATCTCAAGCGGGGGAACGGGAGATTTTGCAAAAATGGGCTTTCGGCGGGAGATCTCCCGTCGAAAATGGGAGAGTTGGAGTCTCTGGATCTGACAATTCGTTCCAAAGTTATGAATTTTTAAAGTATCTGCGCAGTCACTGCTGGATGAGAAGACTACTACAGTGTATGATCTCACATGCGTAGAACAATATAAGGAAAATATAAAGAGAATTCCACAAAATTTAATCTTATGAAAAAAGTGTTAATTTCCTTGACTCGTCACTGACATATGTTTAGGGTAATATTATTCCTGCTGCGTTCTGAAAGAGGCCAAGTCAAGTGTTTTCTTAGGGTTATTGCCACTTGGTCTACTTCCCAGTTTGTCCAACACCACTATGACTAAACTCACTTGGTCTACCATCAATTTCGTCTAATGCCCGTTTGGTCTACTTCTAACTTGGTCCAATGCCCAGTTTGGCTACTTATCATTTTGTCTAATGACCAGATGGTCTAACTGCAGTTTTGTCTCCTTGGACTTTTTCCCATTTTATCTAATAAACTGTGGGTATTAGATGAAGTGAGCATAGCCCATCTGGAAGTAGACCAACTGGAAATTAGGCTAAGTGGCAATTGGACTAAATGGTCAATAGAAAAACTGGTTGTAGACGGAATGGAATTAGACCATGTGGCTTGAGACCAAATGCCTATTAGACGAAATGGTAGTAGACCAACTGATAGATCACCTTTTCTTATGCGAGAAAAGTGAAAAATATGTTGATTTTTCTTTATATTTTCTTTATATTGTTGTTGTACACATGTGACATCACAAGCAGTAGTAGTCTTCTCATCCAGCAGTGACTTAGCAGAAACTTTAAAAATGTATTACTTTTGAACGGATGGTCCGATTTTCCTCAAACTCTCACTGATGTATTCTACTAATATTGCTGCATTCATTTTAAGTGATTTAATCCACATGTCTATGAAGGTGGACTTGTCCTCTAAGTATGTGCTGGCTTGAAAACAGCAAATCTCATGTCTACACATATTTTCTATTTTGACACCTCCTAATTATTCTATGAAGTTCTGTTACAAAATTCTTTAGTCCAAAAGCGTTTACTTACTCACTGTATCTTATGTCACAATCAATTCAAAATTACCAACTAATTATGTAAATGGTATCGTTAGTTTTAGCAAAAATAATCATGGTCACAGAAATAAAGAATAAAGGTGACATAAAAACCAAAAGTAATAACAAACAAAACTTAGCAAAACAAAATTAAAGGACAAGACAAAGCATAGAGAAGGATCGTGGAGTTCAAAAGTCCCAAAGGAGATAATTCCATATCTGACCTCATACTGAGCCGAAAGGATCTTAGCTCGACGACTCAGTTCCGGTCCCACGGCGTGAAAGTTCCTGTCCCTGATCACGGAGAAGAGCTCGTCGGCCGAGTTGAGTTGGATCTTCTTCAGCTCCGTGGGTAGGTCTGGGGCCGGCTTCTCCTGCTGCTTTGGGTCCTCGTCTTTCTTGGCAAACTTCTCCGGCGGCAGTTTGACTGTGGCTGAGGGTTGAATGTAACGCCAGCGAGATATCAACATAACTAGACCAAGCACAAAGGGCCAAACTTCATGCTCTAAAGATGTATTTCTCTGGTCTGTGAGTTGATTGTTCCACGAGTTGCCGCCGATTCTCCAACTCAAATAGCTTGAAATCATTCAACATTCATTAGAAATATCTGCTTTTAGGCACAATTGCACTTCACAGGGAACAGATAACAAAAATTCCTCTTCTATTTCAGACACTTAAAATCCACTGACCTGTGTCCACAGGCCCCTGACATGAACTGTTGAGCACAAGTTCCAAATTCTACATGCTCATCAAGGTGCTTTTTGACACATACTTCCTTTCATTGAATGCCAACCTCAAGCCACTGTGCCAGATTTCGTTCAGTGGTGGCATTTCTCACATCCAAATTCAGAAATGAGTTCACTCTGTTTCACTGATGTTCCTAAAGATGCAAAGACCTTTAAAGATCTTGAAAGAGAGAGAGAGAGAAAAGGTAATTTCAATTATAATGTGCTGTCATTAACTCTTCATGTGCCATGGTGGAAACCTCCTGTGTGCCACATTATTCTGAGACAACATCATTGCAATGCTCTGAGAAAACATTCTGTTTTTCAAATCTATGTTACATCTATAGATTTCTGTTAAGCTGGACATGTAGTGAGCGAAGTTGTAGAGAAAATGCCAAACTTGGCTTTGATGTAAATTGTATGACAAATCTATGATTGCTTTTCTTTCAAATGACTAGTAACTAAATTACTGTAAAGGCATGACTTTTGCACACAAAACAGTGACAGAAACTTAGAATTTACACGCAAATCCAGTAAGGAACATTGCTTGTTAGTCAATCACAATATGAAATGTAAGCTATATGTGAGAGGAACGGAAGCGCTAGAAACGCTTTCATTGTACGGTGGTATTTGGCGATTTATCGATCAGTTTGGGCGGGTTTGTGCATTTGAGCAGAAAAGTTGGCACGCCGTTGACCGAGTCAGACGTGCGAACGTGGCACATAAAGAGTTAACTCTCTTTAATCTTCATCAAAATATATCATTGTATGGTAAACTTGTTTCATTGCATTGTCTTGATGTTAGAAGGCCAGGCCTAGAATCCCCTCTTGGTACAGTTACTGCCCTACAAAATATCTAAGTCTTTGTGTTCTTTGAGTGCTGATTGGCACAGAAAACCCCATAAGGTTGACACACTGTCTAAAGTTCATTGCACAGAAAGAGTTAAAGGGATGGTATATAATTGGTGGAGATGTGGATTGAGCTTTTGACTTTTTGCAAGATACTAAGAAACCACTTATGAAATGTTACAGAGCACACCAGTCTTGAAGGAATCAAAAGTTTATTTGATTAAAATCGGTTTTGATATAACTGAGATATCCAAAAACAGAGTAAAACAAAGAGATCCTAATAAAAGGTGGGTCCTACCTTTTATTGGTGTCACTTGATTTGGATATCTCAGCCATTTCAAAATCAATTTTGATAAAATAAACATTGAATTCCTCTTGGAATTACATGCTCTTTCATATTTCATAAGAGGCTTCTCATTATCTCACCACAAAAGTTAGAAACCCGAGGCTGGGCCTGAACCATATCTATACCATCCCTTTAACACCGTCCTTACTGTTGACGATGCCGTAAATCTCATCGATGAGGCCCTCGTAGGTGAGCTGCGTTGCCAGTGGGGTCAAGAGGTCAACGTTGCGGTCGAGGAGGAGGAGACAGTCAATCTGGGGGGTGATTGGACGCTCCGTGCTCGCTGTCTCTCTCCTCATACGGAGAAGCATTTCAGTCACTTGCTGCGAATGGAACATAAAAATGTTTGAAACATTTTTCCGAAACAGTTTCATCAGGCAATAAGTCTTGACTTGGGTTGAAATACATCTGCCAATCGTATACATCATCGGTTGAGAGCCAGAAAGGGGTTATCGCAATGAAATATTGGCATCACGTTGTGAAGCTCAATCTCCTCTACATGATGATGTCAATTTTTTCACTCTTATAAAATGTTAAAAAGGGTGTGTTATTTCACCTGACATTTGGAACAATGTTATAAATCTAACCACTTTTTACTATTACAAAAAAAGCTACCGGTATTTCATGAAAAGTTATTGTTTTACCTCAATCTATGATCAAATCTTAGAAAGCAATAGTGCCCTTCTGGTTCTCACCAGATGGTATTTTGTTTCTACCACCACCTCCATCACTTCCTCTTCCTCCATCAACTTTGTTGACATCTTTCTCTACTATCAATCATCTTTTTCAAATTGTTCTTGTTGAAAGTAGCAATGACAGGTGGAATATGTTAATATTTTAAGCTTCAAAGTTACTTTCAAGACAGTACATGCAAACATGACTTTTTTATTATGGAAATATCAATGGCAATACTACAAAAAAAAAGTAAAGCAACCATTGCCTAACTGGTAACTCAAAAACATAGTAGGTAACAACAATTGCCACGGCAACAAGGAATATTCTCATGCCTCATTGGCTGTTGCACTGATACGGAATTCCTTATTGAGGCAATTATTCAATGCAGAGGGGCGTAGATGTATCAAATGACTGATCCTGCAAAGTCGGTACATATGACTCTCTTCCTCTGGGTCTGCCAACCTATAAGAGACTACCATCAAAATTTGACTAACCCTGGCGGCTTCTCCTTTGCCATAGACGTGCGGAATGATGCCATAGAGGGCTTGGACCTTCATCAGGGACTTGGCGACATGAAACAGGGCAGTTGGGTCACCTTGCAGATAGCACTCCTGCAAAATGTCACAATACGCCATTTGTGTCAAACCCAGTGTTTCTGAAGTGTACACACACACACACACACACACACACTACAATAAATTGTAGCTTCTGACCGTTATATGAGCATTGAGAATAAAGGGTTTCTGGGATGCACACTACTATGGCTATCTATACCTCAGTCAGTAGTGCACAGGTCTAGCAATCGAGAGGTCTCGGGTTCAAATCTTGTCGTAATTCCATACTCTTCGATTAATTTTCACTAATGAACTGTTTCAGGGGTGCATGTCAATCATGTAGCAGTAATTTTTATTGTTTGTTTTGGGCTACAATTTGTATATTTGTAAGATATTCCCGTCCTCAGTAAAGCAAATCAATTCAAGTCAAACCGATTATCCCGTAGAGAAGGAACTTGTCAATACTATCATCAGTTCTGCTCTACACCCTGCATTGGTTAAAAATGAATAAATAAGATATGAGTCCCCTGCATAGTAACACACATTGATTGAAAACAAATGCATTATCATTTTTCATGATTTGACATCTGTTGGATATACTCAGTAGAGAAATGGTGGAAGTTAGTGGAGACATCAAATACATACACACACATATTTACACATGCATACAAACAGACATCACACACACAAGCACACTCACAGTTAAACCTATAACCCATATACACACAAAACAAGAGCTAAATACATGCACTCAATTTCAGCTAAACTCAAATATTACGAGCTACTGTTAGCAGTGTTTGGATGACAGCGATAATTTTCCTATGAAACCACATCACAGGATTCATCGTACTGCAAGGTTTCCCAGAACTCACTTTGAATGCCGAGTCGGATTCCATTGAGAGGACATCACTATCCATGGGTAAGAGGTCAAGTCCGTATTCTCCTACAGTGGTAAGGTCACCATATACACCAAGCTCCTGGGGGGGGGGGGGGGGGTGATGATAACAAAGAAGGTATAGTTAGGGGGATCTTTTTCCTTTCAAACCACTAGGGAAACGACATGATAAACTAGTGTACATATTTCTGACTTTGATGCCGTCATTTATTTGCTTATTCTGTGACGTAAAAAGTGGTTTAAAATCATGCCTTCTCTGCAGCTGACATATCAGGTACCTATTCTGCAACAACTTAGGTTGAATAATGATATTTGAATGTTCACGGAAATGTCACGAAATTGACTTCTAAGTTACGATTTGATTTCTTTTTCTATGCTTTGTTCTTCTTTGCATAATGTTAAATCGGGGGAGTACCACAACCTGTTTCATTTAGTAATCACTACATACAAGTGTAGAAATGATTTTTTCCCCTTTATATGCATTTCCTCTTGGGGTGAAAAACTTCCGTTTTCTTCTCACTGTTTTAATGCAGCGATGACATCTTTGTGTCCATCACCTACATAATTATACAAAGTCTAGAAGAGAATCTCAATAACCAATGTAGAACAAGCGGCATCAAATCTAGGCTAACAAAATACATTGTTTGATTGAGTTGTTACCGAAATCAACATTCGACGGGTCGTTAAGAAAAACTTGAGCATTACGCCATATACAGATCACCTACTCCTTCATTAATTCCTTTAAGAAATGATTACTATCTTTTCAAATTCCCCCCTCCCCAAATTATTGTTCCATAACTCACTGTAAGCTTCCGCTCGCAAAGCAGACTCTTCCTGGGAACAAAAAAGATGTGGAACTCCTTCCTAAAGCGCCCCTGCATCTCCTGAGCCTTGTGGATGTTGTCCGCCATGATGGTCATCAGATCCAGCTTGGGACGCACGATGAAAATGACATTCTGGATGGCCCCGCCCACTCCACTGGAGGTGGTCGTGAGGGGGAGACGCCCCATGCGTAGCGGGAACATCTTGTCAACCTCATGTTCCTGGCAACAGGGTTCAAAGGACACATTTAAATTTTGCCTTTTACTGTCTACTTTTTAAGACTATTCTCTGTGTGCCGTTCGCATTTAAAATCATATCTGGTCTTTCCTCCTACAGAATTTCAAACAATGAATGAACTTTTAATATGTATCTACATCAAACATGAATTCAAGATCTGAGAATATTTATATTCATTAAATATAAATGGCATTCTTCTAGTGACCACAAAGTGTCATTTGCAGATTGCTTAAGTTCATGATGGTAACTTTCACAGATTTATGATCTTGATCACTGAAATTCAAAGAATATACTCTTCTAGCTGATGAAGAGGATAACCCTATTATTATGAATGTAAAGAAGACAAGTGTAAATGAATTTCATTAAATGCTTCATGAGCAGCTGTTTGAAGTGCAAAGCTTTGACCTTTGAACTCATTCCGCTGACCTCATTTCAACCATGTGACCCAAATTTTTATTTAAGTCATCTCTGTATTGTGATGCCAACATGTGACATATCCCACTGGTTTCTTTTCTCTTTTTTTCTTGACATGTTTGTTAAAATTGCAGATCAGCAGCTGCAATCTTGAAAATACCAGAGGGCGACATTCGATAAGCTGTTACGGCTCAGATTCTCCCCTTGGCATTAATATTCTTTCTTTCATGTGACATATTTTTATGGAAGTACCTCCTGTAGTTATCAAGTAATTGCAGTGATACAAAATAAGTGCAGGTGCCACAACACTCATATATATGCAACCTCAATGCATTTAACGCTAGAAGCACTACTGTGGTCGATGGTGGGGAAATCCAAGAAGAATTGAAATGCAAACTCCTTCTAGGGATTCTGTCTACAACAATCCTGGAATTCTAGTAAAATAGTTGATACAGGTATATCAAATCAACAGATTATAAAATGACTCATCCTCAAAATAGACAGATCATCTTAGTTATTCAACTAAGTACTTGGAAGGAATTATCTCTAAAAGCAAAATACTTTCTGAATAGAAGAAAAAAAAAATGATTTCAAAGGGATGGTACAGTATTGGTGAAGATGAGAATTGGGCTTTTAACTTTTTGTGAGATACCAAGAAAACACTTGAAGTAGTAAAGAGCATACCATTTTCAGAGGAATTCAAAGTTTATTTGATAAAAATCGGGTTTGGAATGACTGAAACATCCAAAAACAAAGTAAAACAAAGTCTGTTTTGGATATCCCAGCCATTTCAAAACCAATTTTCATCAAATAATCATTGAATTCCTCATGGCATTACATGCTCTTTCATATTTGATAAGAGGTTTCTCATTATCTCACCCAAAAATGTTAGAAACCTGAAATTAGGTCTCAACCAAAACTATACAATCCCTTTAACAAAATGCACCCCCCCCCCCAAAAAAAAAAAAATAATAATAACAATAATAAATTGGCATACCTTTAACAAGGAGTATTCTGCAATAAGGCCAATTGGACCAGTCAGAAAGTCATCCCAGACAACTGCCTGCATAGGAAAAATATTCATAGCAGAAAAGCAAAATAGATTTATAAAGATATTTTGCCATTCTGGGTGGTCGAATTGTCATTTTGGATCTATATAGAGCATGGGGCAGTTCTAGTTCTGGCCCAATAATGCTGTCAGTGGACAAGACCATATCTGAGTTCATATGTAGCAGAGGCTTGAATTCAACCTTGAATGACATGCCTTTAACTTAAATAAAAATAACAACATGGTGCCTCTGGACAAGCCACTTCATCCTCATTGCCAAGTCCTGCAAAGGCCAGAAGGGAACTTAAGTCAGTCCGATGGTTGCTCATTTAAGCCTTTACGTGCTCCTTCAATAGCTGTGTAAAACAAAAAAACAAAAACAAAAACAAAAAAATCCACACACTTTAAAAACTCATCCACTGACATTATCACTCACAATGAGACATTCAAAAAAAAAATCTAAAAACAAGATATTCAGGGGAGGGGGGAACATTATCACCCACTTCAGAATGTTCAATTAGAAGAAGCAGGAATTACTTCCTTTAAGTAGTTAATTAGCCAATCGGTTATTGTAAATTTGAAAACACATGGAATCGTTAACAGTTTACATCTTGGCCATGGGTTGCTGTATTATAATTCTTAACTTGCTCTGATCTAAAAATCTTACACTTAGTTATACAGTTGAGTTAGAGGTCTACATCACTCTCTAGCTCTAGATTTCTAGATCTCCAGATGAGTAGAGTCTGTATCCGCATATGAATCTTGTCTTGTCTTGTCTTGTCTTGTCTTGTCTTGTCTTGTCTGGTCCAGTGTAATCAGTCAATCAATCGGGGATGGGGGGGGGGGGTCTAGCTAGTTCAAAGAGACCTCCTGATGTTTTTCAGACTTTTACATTTGGATATTCTATTAATTTGTTATACTGCAGTTACAGACTTTATAGTGATTGGGATGAGGAATATGAATGTTAAAATTTATGACAAATTGCAATTAAACAAGGACATGCAGTCTCACCATAAGAATGCATGAGATGGGGCTCAAGGAAACAGAACAAAAGAAGAAGGGGCAAGACTTCCATATGTACCCCCCGCTATGTGTCATGTACATGTATACGTAACATAAATAAGTTTAGGTGGCTTTGGGATTAGGATTAGAGTTTACTCAGTTTAGGACTAGGGTTAGGGTTAGGGTTAGAGTTAGGGTAATGTTGATCTCGGTGTCCTAGGGAAATGCGGACTTCAGAGGAAGCTCATACAACAATGTACAATGTAGGTGTATAATAGTGGGGGGTACATATGGAAGTCATGCATAGATTCCACACAGGTGAACTTGTTAAGCACAGGGTACTGTAATGGAATTACGCTTCTACATTTTTAAACATGTGAGGATCATTAACACTGTTCACAGTAATTTGTATAAGATTTTTCAGAGTTTTGATTTCTCTGCTCATGAACCACAATAAATTCCACAAATCTATACATGGAACTGTCAATTTATGCACTATACTACTTGAAATCATGAAAATCGTGTGGAATGCCCCTTTATGAATGGGCAATGGCAACGCTGCTTTATATTATTTACATTCTTTGTTTGGTTTGTAAATTGAAAATATTGTTCAGAGGCAGAGCAATAATTTCTCATTCCATCAACATCTAAAATGACCACTAAGTTACTTATTTAACTCAACTATTTGGTTATAATCAATTAAATAAGTTACTACTGTGGGAAAATTCAATAACGACATACAACACTAACTGTAATACAACAACTACTATTGTCACTGTATTCCTTGGCCGGCCAATCAGGATATTTATTCATGCCATGGTTATGAAGAGCCAACACACATCAACATAAACTAGTGGGACTGTATGGACGAAATGGGTCATTATTACTATCTGGAAAACCGGATTCCCAGTCGGGCTTACAATACCTTGCTCCCGCTACATTTGTCAAGACAATCCAGAAGTTCCCTTCTTGCTACTTCCCTCCAAAACGCTAAATTTACGCGTCCACTAACAAGATGAGTTGCCATCTCGCTGCTTGCTTGGTGGGTGGGTAGGTGGTCCCTCGCTCTCGCGATCTCGACTCTTGCATGCTGGATCCCTGCCGCCCGCCGCGCCCGGGTGCCCGCTGATCGCGCCCCGCCTGCAGCTACGAGGCTGCCTGGTACATGTATTTTTCATTCACAGTTTTTTTGCCTGGACAATGTGCTGCTGTGACATATAGATGGCGCTCTCCACTCTCGATCTCTCGATGTTGCATACTTGATACAATTGATTACAATCTATGATTTGATGTATTGTTCCTGCATGGTATTATAAAACATCATTTATATCCACATTACAGTAATTTGCACGAAAAGAAGTTATACATGAATTTACATAAAGAACGCTGTTGTTGAATTCTAAAATATGAACATATCGTAGAGGAGAATTCCCCTTTATCATATCACCAAAGAATACTGGGAATTGGTACACTTTTCAGACAAAAGAGACTGTCAGTTTCCATATGAATGACACTAAAAAGTGGCACAGTTCACACATACAACGTGAAAAAGAGAGACCAAATTCTACAAAAGAATGATAAAAGGGGGGGAGAAGCAATAGCATGGCATTTGTTTCAATGTTTCTTTAAAAATGGTGTATACATCGATATAAAACATTTTAATCTACAATACACGGACAGAGAAATTTTGTTGTTTCTCTTTAATTATCACAAATAATTATTCTGCTTGTATATGATTAGGAACACCTGTGGACAACTCTGATAACCAGCCTTTCTTTTTTTTTTGCTAAAGAGTGTGCTCCACATCATGAGCACATTGATCAATTGATTAACTGATTAATTGGTTGATTGATTGATTGATTGACTGACTGACTGACTGACTGACTGATTGACTGACTGATTATCGATTGATTGATTGATTGATTGATTGATTGATTGATTGATTGATTGATTGATTGATTGATTGATTGGTTTGATTGTTGAAAATGATGAAATACCACCTGTAACGTGTAGCGAAGATCTGAGATCTTAAAGAGCCTGCAAAATGATGATAGTGATTTCATCTATTGTTTACCCACTATTTTTGCCACTAACATGTACCCGCCTATCTTTGATAACAATAGGTTAGAATGGCAGATTCAAAGGGCTGGGAATAGTGCCTATGTATGCATTTTAGGGTTCGAAACTCAATTGAAGCAGCACATCACACAATGCCAGAACTTGCAGAAGCGGAGCAATCAGCAACCTCTTCCCGATTCGCCGTTCGCACAGTATAACCCATCGAATTAACATTTTGCTGTATACAGTGATTAGATCATCTTGTCATCATCAGGTGACACATTTCAATTTCACTTCATATAACATAATACTTGAGGGAGATTAGATATATATCGTTGAATATTCATTCAAGGAAGCCAAAGCCCGAATATAAATGTGGATTGAGTGAAAACAGCAATATTAGTAAAATACCTCGGTAAAAGTTTGAAGAAAATCGATTCAAAAGTTATGAATTTGTAAAGTTTCGGTGCCGCCGTCGCCGGATTAGAAAACTATCACACTTGACGTCATAATGGACAACAATATAGGCCTAAAAGAAATAGAACATTCAACATGTTTTCACTTTTCTTCCATAATGAAAGATCACTGGACTAACCCCTTTCAGAAAGCAGGGAATTCCAAATAATTATCGCCCTTAAAATATGTCAGTTACAACACTCAACCCGCATTTATATCTGGGCTTTGGTTAACTATATGCCCCAATGACCAGATAGATATTAAGTATACAACATAATTCTTAATTTGAAAGAGAAACGTGATCTCTCATCATCTGCAATACTTTTGACAATGTAATTAAGAGTCAATTATTGTGAATGTTAGGTCTATAACCATTAAGAGGATTTTAACAATGCAACCAAACAAACACTACCAAAGGCTCTTCTGACATATTTTTTTCTTCTTTTTGAAACTCTTTGATTATAAACATTGACTAATCATCAATCGTACACAGGTCCGTAACGAGGGTGTTTTTTTATGACAAGGAGGTTCAGAATTGGAAACAGTGTACTTTTTGTCAGGGACTGTATATTATACAGTTTTCGGTATAACGAACTTTATTTCATTTTCGGATTTAAACGAACCTTCGAATAACGCCGGAAATGTAATGTTCGGATTAACGAGCCCTTCTTCATTTTCGCATTAACAAACCTCTAGGTGAAGGGAATGTGTGTGTTTCGGAATAATGCACCTTCTTAATAACGAACCTTGTTTAAATTTTCGGATTAACGAACCTTCGAATCATGAACATCACTCATTTCCTGAAGGCCCACTCATTTTGTTATCCTGGAAATCTTTACAGACGGA
This sequence comes from Diadema antillarum, assembly GCF_040938485.1. Classification (NCBI taxonomy): domain Eukaryota; kingdom Metazoa; phylum Echinodermata; class Echinoidea; order Diadematoida; family Diadematidae; genus Diadema; species Diadema antillarum. Next base: position 374,417 of record NW_027271517.1, read on the forward strand.
AGCCCGTAAGGCTGATGAAGTTACAAGAGTCTTTTGATACATTGTTAATCATATGTATTGGCATAATGTTGATATAGTGATTACTCTAGCTAATTAATGCTCATTCATCGCAAAACCAAGCAAGTTAATACATTTTGATTGCTCTGTCAACATTATGTGTGTGCAAGAAGCATCTACAACTGAATTGCATAGTGTTCCTCTTTGCGACAGCAAAACATCATAATACACTTTCTGATTGCACTTGACTTCGTTACACCAAGGAGGTAGAACTCCTTGGTTACGCTGACTTCATCACACCTGACTTCGTTACACTTGAGTTTATTGCACTTGATTTTGTTACACTTGACTTCATCACACTTCACTTTGTTACAATAGACTTCATTACACTTCAATTCGTTACTCACTTCACTTTCACTTCACTAATATATTACACGGGAGACCCAGAACTGGGTGGGTCGGGGGGGGGGGGGACTGCAGCCGCATATTCACACTTTTGGTTGCAAAGAAAATGTAAAAATGAAAGAAAAAAAATCTAACAAAAGCCATGACTTTTGGAAGGTTCCGTCTATCAGAGATTTTTTTAAGCTAGGGGGGGGGGGGGGAGACCATTGACCCATGACTCCCACACTAAAAACGTTCTGCTGCTCCGGCTGCACTTCGTTGCACTTAGCCATTGTTAGCAGGGGCGGATCCAGGAATTCTGTAAAAGGGGGGGGGGGGGGGGGGGGCAAACAATATTTCTGGTGCTACTTCCGGCTTCCGTCTCAATTTTTTTTCTTTTTACTTCTTTGTTTAACAACAAATAAAGAGGGGGTGCGCGCCCGGTGCGCCCCCCTCTGGATTCGCCAATGCTTAGCTACCCTATTAAAATTCTGCACTCACCACATCTTTGCTGCGGATAGCCCTGGAATTTATGGGGTTATCTATACAGGGCTCAGGTAAACTGCAAAATGCATACTAACCTTCTTCTTCTTGTATCTTTGTGTTTACCTATGTAGCATTATACGAAAGGCTCATTAGACATTAACATGTTTTTAATTAGTGGCCTGGTAGGGACCACTAAAATAACTTAACTTTACTGACTGTACAGTACTGGTTGAGGTGAGGAATCAGGTTTATAACCTGAATTTTGGTGAGATAATGAGAAGCCTCTTATGACATATGAAAGAGCATGTAACTTCAAGAAGGATTCAACATTTATTGGATGAAAATTGGCCTTCAAATGGTTGATATAACCAAAAAAGCCATCCTAATAAAATTGACAGGCCACGACTTTTACTAGGGTCTCTTTGGTTTACCTTGTTTTTAGATATCTCAGTCAGTTCAAAACCGATTTTCAGCAAATAAACTTTTGATTCCCCTTAGAATTGTATGCTCTTTAACTCTTTCATGTAGTGGTTTCTAAATGTCTCGCAAAACGTTACAAGCTGAATCCTCACCTCAACCAGTACTGTACAGTCCCTTTAAGTTTTTGGTGGCATGAATAATGAAGGAAACTCTTTTTTTTTTAAAGTAACAAAGCAATTGTGACATCACATCCGACATTTTAACTGCATGCTTCGCTCGATCACTGTAAGATCCCTTCACTGTTACATCGCATCAGCCACCGACTTAATTCTCGCCTCATATTTCCCCTTCCTTTGTCTAAATTTTTGATCCAAAATATAGTATACAATAACGTTCTTTGCCTTGAGAGTTTCTGGCTAAAACTATCGGCAGGGGTGACTCCAAATTTCCCAAATACTACTATCAAGTGACTGAGGGGCGCAACTCCGAAGTGAAAAATACTTTTGAGACACCTATCCAGGCCTTACAGTTTTAACCGGAAACTCGAAATAAGGCAGAGTTAAATTTGTCTTATACAACTGTATTTCAGATTAAACAAAAGAAGGGAAACTGTGTGGAGAGAAGTCGTGTGGTTGATACAATGTTGTGGAGGGTTCCAAACTGACGGCACGAAGCAGCGCACGATGTCAGAATTGCTTTGTGATGTCAGTTGTTTGGTTGGAAATTGTTACATTTCACAGAGTGCAAGTGACGGTACGAAGCAGTGCGCGATGGTAAAATTGTTTTGTGATGTCACAATTGTTTTTGTTAAATGTTACATTTCACAGTGACGGTACGAAACAGTGCGCGATGTCAGAATTGCTTTGTGATGTCACAATTGTTCTGTTAGAAATTGTTACATTTCAAAGAGTGCAAGTGACGGTAAGAAGCAGTGCGCGATGGCAAAATTGTTTTTTGTGCTGTCACAATTGTTTTGCTAGATGTTACATTTTACAATGACTACGAAACAGTGCGCGATGTCAGAATTGCTTTGTGATGTCACAATTGTCTTGTTAGAAATTGTTACATTTCACAGAGTGCAAGTGACGGTACGAAGGATGCGGTGCGCAATGGCAACATCGTTTTGTGACGTCACGATTGTTTTGTTAGAAATATTGTTACGCTGACAGTACGATGGTCATGCGCGATCGAGGACAAAATGCTTTGTGATGTCACAATTGTTTTGTTAGAAATTGTTACAGTCATATTCACAGAGTGACGGCACGAAGCAGCGCGCGATGTTCTGTGCCGTCATTTGGCATACTAATCATAGTACACCATGGAGTGTCTATGTCAAACATGCCAACATTCTCACATATGAGTACAGTTTTTAGTGTGTAAAATCATATGGCTCAAATAACCCCATCTCGATCGACTGAACTGATAACCCCCATTAAAAAATCATTAAAAGTTGTAATTAGAAGTTCAATAATTTGCAGATGTGATTTCTCTGCTTTAAGCTAGTCCTAAACAAGTTTATTTTCGAATATTAATAAGTTATGTTGAAAAAAATTGTTTTCTCTTCTTTTCTTTTTTTTTAAAACAAAAATTAACTTCAGTACACGCGTTTTACCTTCGCTAATATGTGACCCGCCATGCCCGTATAGCGTATAGCGAATAACGAATAACGAATAGCGAATACGTATGCCGTATACCGTATGTGAACCCAGCCTTAGTGCGTTCGTGTGCGTGCGCGAAAATTGTTACACTTGCCAACGGCGCTCCGATATCACAGCGTCAAATGAGAGAACATACACCACCACCATCTCTGTTTCGCTGTGCGGTGTATGAAGCCACTTACTGTGTATCGAAGACATTCATAGCGTACGTTGTGCATGGCGCGCTCTCAATCATCGGCCCTTTGCTAAATGCAAGTCTGTAGTACGTGCGTGAATACTCAGTATTGTATTAACTGTCTTGTCAAGTGAAAAGTCGTCCTACAGAGGAGGAGCGCCGAGGAGAACGCCTGGCGGAACTCGGGTTTGTCCCTAACCCAACATACACTGGTTCTGTCCACTTGCGCCATTTCCTAGTCATCACCTTGTTCTAGCTTCTCCATCCCTCGAAAATGGCTCTTGTAGAGCTCCTTGGAGACAGGTTGAAGGGAAAGGAAGATGATGATGTTTGCACCTCGAGTATCAGCGGGGATGGCAAGTACGTGGGCCTCTACTTCTCTGCCCACTGGTGCCCGCCTTGCCAAGCTTTCACCCCAAAGCTCGTAGAATTCTACAAGAAATTCAAGAGTAGCCAGAGAGGTGCGGATCTTGAAATTGTATTCATCAGCTCCGATAAAGATAATTCCAGCTTTGATGAGTACTACAGTGATATGCCTTGGCTAGCCCTGCCATATGATCTTCGTACAGAGAAGGTAAGATTTATCATTTATTTTAATAGTATTCTGAAGACTGAGAGATCGAGAAGTCAATCTAAAGTTAGTCAATTGAATTCAATACGGTTTATTCTGCAAATATGAAATTAAATTTACAATTCCGCAGCTCTATAACAAGGCAGATATGGTTTCTTGACATCAGACTCACAAATAAAATTAATTAACACTGAGAATAAAATACATGAGTATTGCACAGCAGGAAATGAGATTCAAAGCATAAGGCAAGATGGAGAAGAGCGGCAGGGCAAGGAAGTAAAGATGTACCTAGAAGCGGGGAAATAAATTCAATGCCCAAAAGCATGAAAACTAACGTTTAAAGTACTCTACCTAAAGGATATTGCTCTGTATTGAAACAACATCAAGCAGATTGTATACACTATATACTAGTTGATACTGATAGAGTAAAACCACCAATTTCAGCCACTAGAGCTTTTCTGCAATATTCATTATTTAGTAATCACTCAAATACATACAAAATTACATAACTATGTATGTTCAATATACTTTTCTCAATGTTTATTAAATTGTTAAATACATCATAAAATTTCACAAAATCCCCAAATATTTATAATTATCACCTTGATAATCCCCCAGAATCCGTCCGGCCTCTTCAGAATACGGATGCGCGCTATCCGCATTCAATGTCTGTACTTTATACAACAAGGCCACTGAAAATGCACCGCGCCATACCTTCTTGGCACAAGGTTACATTGGGGACGTTGTGGCGCCCGTTGGTGTCCGAATTCTGGCGAGTCGGCACTTGCATTCAACGATCAACCCCTGTACATAAGGTCAATGCATCGGCACTTACAAAAACTTTGTCTTTCTTTTATGTTTTTTAGGATACCATCACACACTGAGATTGCGATAAGCAAAAGATCTTGCAACAGAAGGGTGTATTTCTCAATTTTTAGCACTTTTTCGGCGACCCTGATTCTTTACTCGGGACTTACATTCGCACGCGCTTTGGAAAAGTTGTGCCGATTCTGCATATTTGATGGTGAAATTTGGGATTTTATATGAATTTTTGGAGGTGACTAAGTCACTTTCCTGGTGTGAACAACAGTGCCAGTATGTAACATAACGTGATATGTGTGTGTTGTGACAATAGAATTTGCTGGCTTGTGATAAGTGATGTAAGGTCAATCCTGTGGTCAAGATAAGAAAATTCATCAAAATATACAAGAAGGAGCATAAAACATGTGTGGCACATACTATTATGATTAAGTGGGAGAAGTTGAATTATCCCACTCAAATGCATGGTAGTTGAATTCACTTAGTTTTGTCTTGCTTTGTTTATTTTCTGGTCATATTTTTAGAAGACTTTCTCTGATCTAAACTTCAAACTGATGTCAGTTTTTTTCTGGATACAACTATAATTGATAAATCGTTTAAACTGGCCAGTAATAGTGATTTTTTTTACATGTTACAAGTTACATTTTATTGTTATCAAAGACATTAGAAATGACCATTTAACTACCACAGCTGAATGTCAAAAGCTGATAGTGGTAACGCTGTATTATATTTATCTATTTCTGTATACACGATATATATAGCAATCTAAATTTTTGCGAATCGGGACTTCCCAACGATTTCACGATCGTGGAGTACTGTACGAAACAGAGAAATGAGTACATGTGCGTCACGTTCATATTGGGATCAGAGTCATTGTTTTTGCATGTCCTGTTTGTTAATAGCACCTGACTCGCGAAAATCGTGAAAATAGAAACCTCGCAAAATATGTGGCGTATACAGTATTTTGTTTGCATGAAATGCATTTTCAGCAGTATAAAAGGAGCATGCCAGTAGTACCATATACAATGTAACTGTGTCACAGACATTGACACGGCCCCCCCCCAAAAAAAAACAAAAACAAAACAAAAACAAAAAACGGTGAGGAAAAACAAAAGTCAATTTTTTCAACCTGTATTTTGTAGACACATTGTGACTTCTTTAGTTTTTCTTTACATGTATGAGCGTTTGATATGAATGAAGATCACAATCACTGGGCACTGCCTTACTCAAGAAGAAATAACAGGAATTAGATTGAAGTTCCTGATTTATATCTAATTGATGATAGTCCCTTGTTCCTTTATTAAACCTCAGTTCTTTACATCATCTAGAGAGGACACAGGTGTGAGTGTGGAAATGTAATCGAGCCTTAATGATGAAGCGTTGGAGTGGCTCCAGCAACTATAAACTTTCGTCCTCCCTAGCAACCAGTATCAACATCTGATGAAAAATGATTGACATGAAATGTGGAGCAACATGAGGAAGAGGTTATGAGAGGAGGAATGTGTGCGTTCTGCTTGAAAATTGTTTGCCACTTACTTGGTTGCTAAGAGATAGGATGGGAAACCTCCCCCCCCCCCCCCCCCCAATGTAGAGACAAAATAGGCATGTGCACGTCCTGGATCTATTTAGTTTACCACCATGGATACCTTCAAATGCCATCCCTATCAGATGTAATGTTGTTTACATTGCAAACCTTAATGGCCATTATGTTTCAAGGTTTTGGAAATGATTAAAGTTCTAGTGGGTATTAGCAACACTGCTGATAACAGCCATTTTGTATAGAGGATGTCATTATGAATACAATTCACGTATAGACTGTCTGATTTTTTTTTTTCTTTTGTTGACAGTATGATTGCCAGAAATCAAACTTAAACTCTATGATGTCATGTACAGTTGAATGCAAATAGATGTATGTACAAGTACATGTATTATCATATTCCTGGCTTTTTCACATTCTTGTTTATGAAATTAAACCATTTAAGAGGACTTTTAATCCATTGTGTCCCGATGTAAGTTTGCTGCATAAATTATTGTCTTGTCCTCTGGCAACTCTGATTTGATACTACAAGTGTACAATTGTATATGATATATCCTATATTAGAGCATACCTGCCAACTGTTCAGTTTTAATCTGAATATTCAGATTTTTCACTGAAAGAAAATGCATTAATTTCAGTGTGTTCTGATTATTTGGAAATATCTGTAATAGTAAAGTATAAAGAATTAATAGAAGTTCAGATTTTTGAATAATTTTTCTTTGTTTGTTCAGATTTATTAAGTCTCAGGGTTGGCAGGTACTGTATGTTAGAGAAAGATTGAATGGAACTTCCTTGAATCTGCACAAAATAAGAATAAAAAGTTTTCAATTTGAGTTAGAAATGTCAATAGCATGTACTGTATCTTTACTCTTCTAAAATGTGTCACTAGTCTAATGATCAGTTATAGATTCAGCAATTCTGAATTTTTTATTTTTTGTGTTTTTTTTTTAATTCTGCTGCAAAAATAATGATATAGTTTGTTCAATATCAGGCTAAAATGAAAGAGCTAATCTTGTGCTTTTTCGTCAACACCAACAATGAATAGTACAGGTACATATTTCAGTAAACAGATAGGGCCTACAGATACAGCACCCAACAACAGAACTGTGGATTGACACAGTGATTGACTGTATTTGCAATGATTACACTGTATGTTATGGGCTTTACAGTTTTTTGTTGAATTTCTTCAGGCCATTTTTCAGATTACCTATTGACAGCCTGTTGATGACTATAAATGTCCCATTTAATATAAAAAGGTGATAAGGTAGCATTTTTTTTTTCTGGATTTAGCAACCTCTTTTAGCAACAGCCAGTCAGGATGCAGGATTCTCACCATGACATTTGCCATTGCAGCAAGATTTTCTATTTATAGCAACTTTTTTTAATTTTTTTTTTAAAATGAACTGCAACCCTGATGACCTCATCACAGACTTGTGTTTTCTCCTTATTTTTTTTCTTCAATCTAACAATTCTGAATTTGTCAATCTTTCCACATTCATTAGCCACATGATAAAACCAGACAAACAGAATTGCAGAGATTTCATAAAAATCTGATGAAATGTCAATCATTTCACTCATCTGACTTTGCTGTATTTACAAACTGTATTAAAGCAAATTTAGACATGGCATGGACTTGTCATTTTATCAAAATTGTACAAATACTGTTCAGTTTGCAGCAAAGTACACAGAGATGAACTGACACAATTTTACACAAACGTATGTATACGCACTCACAAATGCAAACACACACACACACACACACACACACATATCCCTTGTTACCATATATGGCCTTGATATCACTTGTCATTGCTTGCGAGGCAATATATCATTACTCCTGACAGATGTGTGTGTGCCTCTCTGCATTGCTTTGCAGGGTACGATTGTAGGCTGCTCCCTGCTGGGAATGTCATGTCTAGAAACATTGGCATGGAGGTGATTAACATTAAATTTTCTTATGTCAGTCCTCAGGGGCAACATTTGCAAGGGCATGCTTTCCCATGTCAAAAGATAATACACAATGTAATGTGACTCCTGCTTGTATTGTGATAACCTGGTGATAACTGACTGTAAGATTGCTATTGACAAGTGTTGTTACTGCTGTATGCTTACCAGCTGCATTTGTGTCACAACTTGCGGGACTTGTGTATATTGGTAGGGCCCTTTCAGATTGGCCAAGAACTCATTTGTAAAATGTGTTTAGTTCTAAACAAGCTTTATGCTAGTGGAATTATTTTTTTCCCTAGTTTGTTAAAATCTGGAAGTGCCAAGCACAAATTACGATATGCCAATCACAGTCGATAATGTTTTCTGTTGGAGTGTTGGTCAATTGTGCATATTTGCAGTCTGAAAAGATTGAGGCAGGGCTAACACCCATGTACAGATCTTAAAATCACTGCTGTCAGTGTGCGCAAATCAGTACATACGCTTGCCTGTATAGAGTATTAAGAGTTGCTTGTCCAATGGACTTTGTGGCAAAGCTGTTGTGAGGAAGGGCATTTACATTGAGGCTCATTTCAGTGTCTCAGCACTCCATACTAAAGCAGGTTTAGATCAGCAACAAGTTCTTTTTGAGCAACAAGTTCTTTTTGAGGATGAAACACCTCTGTGTCATTAGAATGTCTTTAATAGTGGGGTCAATTGATGAAGAAAAGTTTTTTTCTTTATTATCATATCTTTTAGTAATCAATTTGTACATGTTTAATAATTGAATGTCAAAGTTATTACTGTATACGCCATATATTTCGCGATTCTAAATTTTCGCGAATAAGGAATTCCCGACGATGTCGCGGATGTCGCGAGTGGTTAGATTTGCGACCGTGGAGCCTTGTACTGAACAGAGAAGTGCACACGCGTATGTCACATTCACATAGGGATCAGAGTCTACATTTTCGCGTGTCTTTAATTTCGCGAATAGCACCTGACTCGCGAAATTCGCGAAAATAAAAACCTCTCAAAATATTTGGCGTATACAGTATAGCCGTACTCAAGAAGGAACCAGGGATGTGCAATCATGTTCCCAATGGTCATGCAAGAGAGTTTAGAAACAAGATCACCAACAGTTTTTCATAATTGTGAGACACCTCAACTTTATGAGAATCTGTTGCTGGTGTCAACTAATGAAGAATTATTTTTTTAGTAACACCTCTTACTATATATATTTAATTGAAATATTTAGGTTATTATTTATAGCCATTCATGAGAAGGAATACCAGGATATAAAATGACAGTCAAATTTCTGGTGATTGTGCCAGGGAGAGCGAGAGAGAGAGAGAGAGAGAGAGAGGGAGAGAGAGAGAGTTGTACAGCAAAAAGTTCATTAAAAATGGAGTATGTTCATTAACTGATTAATAAATTAATTAATTAATCCATTAATTAATTAAATATTAATTCATTCATCCATCCATTCATTCATTCAATTTTACTTACTAAAACATGCATACATAAAAATTGACAACAATATGACAAATATAACATGACAATGTGATAAAGCAAACAAACATTATGCATATCATATACATACAATATGTAGATCAATTTGTTTTTTTAATACATACATTGTCATCTTTGTAGTTCAAAGTAGTATTATCGTGGTGTAAGACTTACCAACTGTTATATTTGTTACAAATTTATGAATACATGTAAAATAACAATACCAGTATTGTGTGAAGAATATATATTAATTAGTTCATGACAGTTTGTGACCATGGTAGTCTTGGCCTGGTTTCCTACCGAAGAGGGACCATAGCATCCAAAACACTGACAGCTGATAGTAATGTCCCAAGATACCTTTTGGGAAAAGGTAAGAGATTTCATCACAATTTCACACTGATAAAAAAGTCATCCTGCCATATTCTTTGAAATGTATTCTGACCAGATTTGTCAGGAAGGATCCCTTGTAATCATGTAGGGAAAGCAGAATCAGTCAGAAAGTACATGGTGGCCCTAGGGTAAACAGGTAAATTGCTACTTGTGTGTGTGTGTGTGTGTGTGTGGGTGTGTGTGTGTAGAATACCCCTAAGGGTAAAGATTAGTATGCAGTGTGTATTGCAAAATTCTTTTTGAGGCTCCTAAAGAGGTAGTCATTAATAGAATAATGACATGTACCGGTATCAAGAGGTACCACAGCAAAATTGCCTCGATGTAAATAATAAATAAAACCCGTTGAGGACAAGTCCCGAGTATACTTGGGCAAGGATCTATGGGAAATGTGTGTTGTAGCAAGATCAGCCCATCCTCAACGGGTTAAGCGATGGCTGGTATTGGCCCTTGAAAATCACTCCACATGAAACCCAGTATGTGGGCATTACATTATTATTGATTTTGAATAGGTGGCAGTTTTTCGTACGAAAACTGTTGCAGATTCAAAGTCCATAATAAGAAAACAATGACTAAAACAAGATGAGTGGATATAGGGGGTGGATGCTTCCACTGTTTGTAGTCTTGCCACTTCAGACATACTATTGCCAGGGATGGTGTTAGGTGCAAGTCATACAATGACAAAAAAAGAAAAAGAAAAAGAAGAAGTAGAAATTTGAACTTGAACTTTATTCTGTTTCATTTAAAAACATATCATTTGTACAGTAACAAACTAAGGACAGGGAACGAGTACATGAACATGCAATACATAACAAATAATAACTATAAATGAAACATGGAAACTACAAAAGACCAGATTCTTGTCATGGTTGTTCCCAAATCTAGACTCAACTGCATGAAGATGCCCAGGACAGCAGGATGCTAGGGGAAACTTACAACATGAGTATAAAAATCTAGACTAATGCTGGGAAAGATGTTACAAGCAGAGCTAGACATCCGCAGGGACCATTATCTTTATAGTGGAAAAGGAGGAGTTGAGGTGACTAGGGGCCGCCAGAGAATGACAAATGCATTTGACCTCTGTGTGCCGGTGGTGATAATAATATACATCTGCCCAACCCACCTCATTGATGAGGTAATGCCAGAGATGAAACAGAAAATAAAGGGGGGGGGAGGGGTTTGGGAGGAGGAGTTGGAGAGAGAGAGAGAGAGAGAGAGAGAGAAGAGAGGAAGAGAAAGAAGAGAGGAGAGAACATGGCTGCCAGTCTGGGCATTCGGAGGCAGAGATGCCAACTTGACTATGGGGCATTATAGTCTGGTTATGGATGGCAGCAATGACCATGGATACATGTGTCTGTGTGGCTGTACTGCTCCGAATTATCTCTTCATTAAAGAGGCGTGGTGGACAGGCATTTCCACTGTCTCCAGCAGCGTGTCTCCTGAAGTTAAAGGCACCATTCAACAATCTTCTTAATGCCGGTTTAGAAAATGAGTGAAAATGAAATGGGGAAAATGGGATTCCATCGGGATGTGAGCTGTATGGTGTGATGCACTCGTACTACTGGAGTCTGTGGAAATCTGAAGCTAGGAAAATCTCATGGTTGAAAAATCACTTTAATGCTATTGAAATTCTTCAAAAGGTGACACCCCCCCCCCCCCCCCCCCCCGAAAAAAAAAAACAAAACAAAACAAAAAACCCAAAAAAACTGTGTAACAAGGTTTATCATTCTCAATACTTCCAGTAGCTGGGGTTATGATCATTTATTCAGTTAACACTAATAACAGTTCACAATTTTTCAGCATGATGATGTTTGTTCATAAATTCCATGTCAGTGACAACGTAATTCTCAAAACTAACAGTCATGTTATTTGAATAAAATGATAATTTTGCTGGCTAAAAGCAATGTGATTTTCAGTTCAAATACACTTGTAAGAAAAAAAAAACTCTACAGGTATTATAAAACATTCAGAGAATTGTGCTGCCATTATCAAGAAAACCTTTAAACAAATTTTATCATGCTGTCAGAGAATAGGTTAGCATTGGGACTATGCGGCTGGGCAATCTACCTCTTTATGTTATTCTTTGATTTTAGGTATCACCTAAATGTCATTGATCTTCAGAAATCATTAATGCATTTGTAGTCTTTCAAATTTAGTAGAATGTATTTTCAAGGTTTTTTGGTGTGTTTTTTTTTTGCGAGATTATATCAAAACCATCATTTAAAATGTACTATGTTGAACTGAAAACAATTAAATAATGCTAATCACTCATTAAATATTTTTTTTTTTCATACAAGTTTTGCTAAAAGGAAGAAAGATGAATTATACATTTCAGTATTCCAGAGGTCATGTGAAATCAGTTACAAAGGGGTGAAATGACCTTTGGAGTTACTGTGGACAAATTTAACTGTAACACTACTATTCTTTTGCTGTCTAGCTATTAAAAAAAAGAAAATCATTGTTCAAAGTCAAACTGCTTAAGATATTTGCTGGAACATTTGTCGTGATGCAATGAATAGAATTGATGTGGCACTTTGTTACATTTTAGCAAATTTCTTTGTCCTAAGACATTGATTTTTTTTCTCAACATTTTTTGGTAACATTACTAACCAATCTTTCAAGTTATCATGGCAACTCTAATATTTGTGTAATTGTATTCATTCTTTTCTATATCATAATACTGGGGAAGGATGAACATGTTGTAACATGACTGAGACTTGAAATGAATAGGTGGTGATTACTAAAAGTAAATTATAGGTAAATTTGCTTAAATGTAATGTTACTAACCACGGAATTGCCCAGCTTATATTGTTTTTTAAACTAGACACATTGTTAGATGGTACCTTTATTCACACGCTTGTGGACAACCTTGGCAAAAAAGTTCCTGACAGGAAACAGTATGTGTAGCTAAAGGCTCGATTGATCTCTGGCTCATTAGCCAACTTTTAATCATACAAAACCTCACCCTTTGGGTAATAACTATCTTAAATAAAATGTAACTCCTGCATCTTAAGGTTTTACATTCTTCAGATACAGTATCCTGTCTCTTGTATGTAATGCAATAAAAGATGCTGCTTACAGTGTAAACAAATTAGTACGTTATTGACTGTAATTGAACAGTCAGTGTGTGTGTAATCTCTGTGCATGTGATGCAAGCGTTCAAAGTGCGTTCACACTCGCCTATCTATGTCAGCGAGATAGCAGTGTTTATGTTTGCCCTTTTCCAGACCAGTCTCATGCTGCCTCACCGTGATAATGTAATCTGGTTTGTTATAGCCTAATGAACTTGTGGTTGCACACAAGTACTGTGAAGGAAATGATAGTGCTACTTTCTCATTATCTGGGCTAGGGAAAGCTTCCTGCTCAGCTCAGATACTTGCAGTAAAATACCCCTTTCACACTGACAAAATTTCACTTGCCTGATGATGTTGTATGAAATGTCTGGCAGGTGAAATTGTGTGTAAAATGTGAGATGACTTTTCAGAAATTTTACCTTCTACTGTCCCTAGTAAACTCCTGGATGCCCTCGGGAAACTTTGGGGTGATGTTTTTAGTGTAAAAGGCATTGCGGGTAAGCTCAAGAGCGAAAATAAAGGCCAGTATGGCAACAATGTCTTTGCGAGCCATTTCGTGCATGCGTCATAACGTGCACCTCCACTGCAGAAAAGCAGACGACAAAAATTCAACAGCTAGCTCATTCGCTATAAGTAAAAGAAATTAAAAAAATTGTGTGTACAGCTGTATTTGGGTATGTATGCATAAATGTACACTATACACAGTATGTGTAATGGATGTAGGTCAATTAATAGAAGTATAAAGGAAGACAAGAGAAAGAGAGAGAGAGGGGGGGGGGGGGGGGGGGGAGTGGAGTCTATTGTTACGTTCCAAAGCCTTTCTTGCTGCTGTTATCCATTCTTCATTTCCTACACTAGTTAGCCTTATTCACAGGCCCTTGCGATGAAAAGTGATGTGATAATCTGCAAGTGGAGTGAGCTAAAAGCCAAGTGTGTCAGCATGATTGCTTTTTGGATCTGCGAGTGTGATTACAAAAGTATGTCTCTTGAGCCTGGAAAAATTGTGAATCCACTCTTATTGAATCATTAACTCTTTATGTGCCATGTTCGCACGTCCGACTCAGTCGACGGCATGCCAACTTCGCATATTCTACTCAACAAACAAAGCCACCAAAACCGATCGATAAATCGCTAATCCCGCGGTACAATCAAAGCGTTTCTTGCGCTTTTGTTCTTCTCTCATACGGCTTGCATTCTATGTGGTGATTGACTATCAAGCGGTGTTCCCAACTAGATTTGCATGGACATTCTAAGTTTCTGTCAGTATTTTATGTGCAAAAGTCATGCCTTTACAGTAATGTAGCAATTGGTTATTCAAAAGAAAAATTGAAAATAGAATTGTTATACATTGTATATGGAAGCAACGTTTGGCATTCCTCTTTAACTTTGCTCACTATTATGTCCAGCTTAACAGAAATTTGCAGAAGTTATACAGATTGGAAAAACAGAATTCTTTCTCAAAGCATGACTGCCTTCATGTCTCAGAATAACGTGGCACACAGGGTGTTTCCACCATGGCACATAAAGAGTTAATAGGTCAGTCACTGTGACCATGGACCTACTACACATAGACGATGAACGGATGTCTTTCTTTGATCCCATCATCACCACCGCCACCTGATTATGTGCATCTTAATGAGTACATTCAGGTGTCTGGACAGTAACGATTGTGTGATCATGTATCGTTTCCCTCATTTCAGTCTTGTTTCGCTGATGTGCCTTTTTCAGACGGAAATGTCTTTGAATAAATACGTAGGATGAGGAGCAGCAAAACCTGAGAACATGACAAATTTTGTGTCAAAAGATGGGTAATTGCTGATTCGCACATTTTCGCACACGCATAAGACCTTGCCTAATGGCAAGATATACCTGTTCTCTACCATTACCTACCATTACCTGCTCTGGAATAAGCTGTGGAAAAGTGAAATATTGAGATCACAAATGACAATCATTCTGCCAAAATGTTAGCTTTCTTTAAAAAACTGCCTGCTTCTCCCAAGTGAAATTGTTTGAGGCATGATTTCATAACATACACCACAACAGCACATTCACTTTACTTGATTTTTGTGAGTTATTTTCTTCTGCGCCGTTCTTCTCCCGGCTTGCTGGCTGTGACGATCAAGGGATCAAAGCAGTGAAGCATGTTAAAAATGTCTTTGTTTCCCTTTTGAGATGTGCAGGTGCATGATATGGATGAATGTCCGTGTATACTAGGTCCATGCTGTGACCAGTGGGATGGTTAGATTATTTTGTCCGTCGGCCGTCAGTACGCAATGTATCCATGAGCTTCTGTAAATGGAGCCCTGCTAATTACGATAACTGTTTTTGCTTCAAATGCTGGTATAGTGGTATTCAGTTCTAAGACATTTATAAGTTAATTTATTAAAAGGGATTTACCTCCAGATAAGTGAATACGTTAGAAATATTAGTATAAACTTCATGAAGTTTCAGGAAAATCAGGTAGTAGGTTCAGAAGTAATGAATTTTTAACATTTGGCCTAGATATGTGTGCGGTCATCCTTACAAATGTGTACCTAGTGAGACTGCATCTATTGATGATGTCACAGTAGGGCAATGATTAATATGAAAATGTATGATGAAAAATGCTACACAACTTTGTTTTTGTTTTCGTTTTTTTGATGAAAAATATGCATCCCTTAGAATTATGCATAAAAACATGCGTACTGTACAAACATAACAAAGTGGTCTATACATTGTATATACAAATAAATGAAGGGGGTCTATCGCTTGTATTACAATCATGATGCAAACACAACATCAGAATTCACTGCACAGTGGATAAAAGTGCTAAAAAATACAAAATCTAGGGTAAATTTGCCCTGAAACAGGTCTCAAATGGCCCTCTGGATGGACTTGCCTCTTGCTGGTAAACTTGACTTAACCTATCGAGGACAAGTCCCGAGCATACTCGGGCAGGGGTTTGTGAGAAATGCGTGTTGTAGCAAAATTAGCCTGTCCTCAATGGGTTAATCTTGCGTGATGACCCTTTGCTTGCACTGTTGGCAGTTATTACATGTATATGATGAAAGGCCCTTTAACAAAGATTAGTCCAACCCAGGAAGGAGGCTCTTCAAGTGAAGGACCTCTTGAAATTGAATGAAGGCTTTTTACGTAGTCTCTAAACAAATTGTGACATGGTATTGCAAGGCAGATTCCTTTACTTCCTTATTGCTCTACAAATGGGATATTCACTTCTCAGAATATTTAAGAGTATTTTTGCAGAGTGAATTTTTGGGAAGATCTGTAATGCGTGAAAAACAGAAGAAGATGCTTGGGAATTTTTGATGTCACTCTCACAGAAGTGTAAAGATTTTTAAAAAAAATCTTAAATAAAATTGTGGTTTTTTTAAAAGTTCTATTGTGTGCTTCCATGGTAAAAGCTGCTGGGGTTATTTTGTTTTTTGTTTGTGCATCTGTCCATCTTTCCCACCCACGTTCAGTAATTTGAATAAGCCAAAACACGGGATGAACTTTCTGGGTATCTGGTGCAAGTTGTGACATGACATTTGCTCCTGCGACAAGTGCTTCAGTCTTATTTTCTCGAAGGACTTAGGGTTGGGGTCAGGGTTGTGATAGGGTTTTAGATTTAGTTTGAAGTGAGGATTGGGATTAGGGTTAGGGCTATGTTTGTGGGTAGAATTAAAAGTCCTGTTTATGGTTTGATTTCTTAAACAAGAGAATTCCACAAAATTTCTTTTCTTATGAAAAGTGTAGGCCTACATTCCTTTGACTTGTGACTGACATACAGGTGATGTTATTCCCTGTTTTCAAACATTAGTAACTCAGTTGCTCTCATTATGCTAGAAGAAATTAAATTCTGCAGAATTATCCCTATATTTTCTTTATATCTTTGTTATGTAGTGATATCACTGAAATCTTCTCATCCAGCAGTAGCTGCACCAGAACTCGAATGGATTTTCCAATTTTCCTCAAGTTTTCTCTGATGTGTTTTACTAATATCATTGCATTCACTCAATCAACATTAGCATGTATATTTAGCAGAACTTCCCCTTTTAAATACATGGAATTCGGACTAAGCACTGCTGTCCAATTGATATCAGCGGTTATAGCCTGTCCAGTTCAAAGGAAGTTGATAACACCTGCCATGTCCATCAAAAGGCCCCAACTTTTGCTCCAGTTGTGTAACTTCCTTTGTGTATTTCATGAGGCAAACATGGCCTGTTTATTCAGCTTCAAGCTTTGATATGGTACACGTGTACATCAGCATGAATATTCCAATTGCCATTTAAAGTTTTAGGGTATGTTTTAAAGGGTAATGATAATTATGATGATAATAATGATAATAATAATAATAATAATGATTATAAAACTAATAATAATAATAATCATAATGATAATAATAATGATAATGATGATGATGATGATAATAATAATAATAATAATAATAATAATAATAACACATTCTTATATTATACCATCACACAAAATATAACAACAAAAATTACAATTTACCAAACACAATATATTACTCTAAAATAACTATTTCTTATACGTACATAAAGGGTCAGAGTTGCTAATACAAATGTACATCTGACATAACTACATTAATGAGTTCAAATTCAACAATCATATGCTACTGTCAGGGTCGGCGCAGCCGTGGGGGCCGTGGGGGCTCGGGCCCCCACACTTTTTGTGCACCATACAAAGGAATACATAAGGTGTCATCACTTTGTTAGCTCATGAAACCCGGAAGTGGGCCCCCACACTTTTGAAAACACTGTGTATAGATAAGTTTTGAGTTTTTGTTTGAGATTGTCTATTGGCATGTTATTTCTCAGTGGGTCTGGCAGAGAATTCCATAAAGTAGGTGCGGCAAAAGAGAAAAGAAAGTAATACCCAAATATACAGATAGTCATAGAGAGGACAAAAGAAAAGTATGAAGATATTGTTTAGATTTGTTCTTTGTTCTTTGTCAAGGAGTATGATTCCCAGTATGATGTGCCGCTGTTGGGGTGACAAAACCTCGTATCTAAAAAATGTCAGATGTTCAAGAGTGCGAATAAATATGGCAGTCAAAGCACTATAGTGCAAATGGAGTCACCTTTTCTTTGACATGCTGTGGTGGCTTCATTTTGGGGGTAAGACAGCTGAGATGTAGGCCTAAACCCAAAAAGTGATTTTCACCAAAATTTGAGATACAAGGTGTTGTACCACCCCAACGATGATGCAATTTTGCAGATCAGCGGTTGGCTGTGAAGAGTTCCAACCCATGCTGAAGGCAATCTCTCTAATGAAATGGGAAATAAAACATACACGGAGCCTGGGCCATCTGATCAAAAACATGTAATGTTAATTTTGTAAATCATTTGTGTCTTCATGTCAAGGCATTATACATATGTCAGTCAAATGTGCTGGTTGGTAGTGACATTGACTGTGGCTGTTTTGTTTCCAAATACGATGCCGTAGGACAGGATATCCATGTTGACATACAGCTGTATAGCGGACAGCAAGATGAGCTGTGTCATCATTCCTGTGATATCGATCAGGAAACCTGTGATTATTGAGTGTTTCTCCCTGTTACTTCATTCTGACAGTTTCCTGAATCTGTTTGCAAAGCTTTCAACATTGTAACTCTTGATTGCAAATCATTGTAAGGTCATGGGGGGGGGGGGGGGGAGGGAGAAGAATAGACAGCCTACATAGAGACCAGAGTGTTAATACATTTATTATTTGAGCCAAATGGCTGATGAGAAAATCAGATTCCTTTCGCCAAAGGGGGTCGGAAGATGACGAAACATTTCTGAGACTAAAGGAAAGGATAGACATAAAGCTGTTTTTTCCTCTCTCTTTTATACTTCTGAACATGTTGACACTTACAGTTTGTGCCCAAACAATTTTCACACAATGCCATCCTAACACAACAGGATGTATTACAGTGAAATTTTGTTCAAATTTGGTCGGCCTGAAAAAGCAGTCTATTTAATCAGTGCTCGTGAAAGTTGCTATTAAAGTGCTGAGAATCTGTGTCTCATGTTCTGCCCATGATTTTTGCATCTATTATTCATATGCAAAAGCCTGTACTTTTATGAATGTTTTAGTGTGATCGTAAAGATTGGAGAATGATAGAATTTAAAATTCATACTTATTTTCGTATTGGTCGTATCTAACAGCGTTGGTGGATTTAATGCTGTAATGCATTGTCATCTATGCGTGTGTGAGCACCCTTTAACCAGTTGTGAGGGATACAAATTTTAGTGCTACCCAATTTCCACTCCCCAGGAGCAATTTTCCAAAAGAAAATTGAGTGCAAACCACATCAAAATTGTAAATCTTCATAAATGAGGTATTACCATGCTTATACCATCTCCTGTAATGAAACTAGGCATCTTCTGGTTTTAGAAATAATTTCCAGCCCTGTTTATGAGGGCATAACTTCTGAGTCATATTTTGATTCTTGGATAGACCCTGAAAGTACAGCACACTGGAAGAATTTAAGGCATGCAGACAAAGAAGCTGTATATATCAACCCAGTCTCCTGTTTAAAGGGTGTGTACAGTTTTGGTCGAGGTGATGATTTAGCTTCTAACGTTTTGCGAGATATTCAGAAACCACTCTATGAGATGTCAAAGAGCATGCAATTCTAAGGGGTATCAAAAGTTTATTTGATGAAAATCGGTTTTGAAATGGCTGAGATATCCAAAAACAAGGTGAAACAAAGAGATCCTAATAAAAGGTGTGGCCTGTCGCCTTTTATTATTATCACTTTTTTTTTGTGGATATCTGAGCCATTTGAAAACCAATTTTCATCAAATAAACGTTGAATCCTTCTTAAAATTATATGCTCTTTTATATTTCATAAGAGGTTTCTCATTATCTCACTTAGGAATGTTCAAAACATGAATCCCCACCTCAGCCAGTACTGTACAGTCCCTTTAAACCAAGGAGGTGGAGGAGAGACCCTCCGTAGTTTAACTCTATCTCTCCCATGGTTCCTGGCCTTCTGGTGCCTTAAAGGTTTGAATCAGCTGTTGAGCAAATATGGCAAATTTCAGTAAGAGATCTTTTATAGGAAGATAGCATTCGATTCCAGGCTGTGCCATTGTTCGTATGAAACTCCCTCCTGTAGTTGTAAAACAGCACATGAAAGGGAAAAGGAGTTGTGAATGTATTGTTGAGTTTCATATTAGTGCCTGCAACATCCCTGTAGCTGCTGAGGGATTGAAGTATTTCATTAGAACATGAGGATATTAAAGACAATGGAATGATCTCTGTAGTGATATTTGTTAGTCCTGCTCCTATTGGGTTTCCAAACTCAATATTTTCAGTGCAGTCTGGGGCCTGTTTCACAAAGATTCTAAGTCGATCTTATTGCAGATTCAAGATTGACTAAAAATTATGGTAGGCCTATACCACTCGTTTCCCTGTTCAATTTTGTTAGCCTTTCACCATCCACTTCGAATTATCATCAATATTTACAGAATAATTTCTTTGTTATTTATTTTATCTTGTATTATCAATGGCTACATGAAAAAAGTCTCCAAAATCTTCATTTTCATTAGAAAGTTGAGCAACGTTGAAGACACACACAGCATACCATGATTGGTAGCTAATCTTAAATTCTAAGATTGACTTTAGATTCTTTGTGATACAGGCCCCAGGCCCCAAAGTATCAGTTAGACAATGCTTGCAAGTATTAGCAGACAATCTGTCCAAGTACAGATTTGTTTTTATGCCTCCGCTACGAAGTGGCCGGAGGCATTATGTTTTCGGGTCGTCCGTCCGTCCGTCCGTCCGTCCGTCCGTCCGTCCGTCCGTCCGTCCGTCCGTCCGTCCGTCCGTCCGTCCGTCCGTACGTACGTCCGTACGTCCGTCCGTCCCGTTTTGTTTTTGTCGATATCTCAAGAACCGTGTGGTGGTTTTACATCAAACTTGGTATGAGGGTATATCCTTGGGGGATAATACTTTGTGTGGATTTTAGGGTCACAGGGTCAAAGGTCAAAGGTCACAGGTTATTTTGTGGAAAAAAAAATTGAAATTTCATGTTTTTCTCCATATCTCGCAAATGGTTCAAGGTATCTTCATGGAACTTAGTATATATGCTTTTACCGATGGGCAGTGATTATCTAGGGAAGTTGGGGGTCATGGGTCAAAGGTCAGGGGGTCAAAGGTCGAGGTCAACTCCTCAAAATATCGCTACTTTCCTTAAAATGCAATATGCCTGAAGGTTTTTTTTTAAAAACTTGATGTATGGCATGTATTACCCAATATATATTTTTGGGGAAGTTTCTTGCCTAAAGGTCAAAGGTCAAAAGGTAAAAGGTCAAGTGAAAGTGCTAAATTGCACTTTTTCTTCCACATCTCGAAAGTAACTCAAGGTATCATCATGAAACTTACATATTTATGCATGTTCAACCTAACAGTGATTCTCTTTGGAACTGTGAGGTCAAAGGTCAAAGACCAGGTTTAGATAATGCTATTTTCCCATTTGATACTGAAATTATACTTTTTCTCAATACCTTGAAAATTACTCAATGCATAAACTTATAAAAGGGTCAAAAGTCAAGTAAAAATCATCAATTCCCCAAATACCTGCACTCTTACATTTTAATCATTCATCCAATTGAACCTAGTTCTAGGAAAGTGAACATTCAGCACATTTGTGTCAAACCTGTCATTTTAATATTTTGCCAATTGTGTGAAACTGTCATCACACATTGTCAAGACATTGTACTATAGACCTATTAGGAGAACCATGCATTATGGCGGAGGCATATCAGTAGCCGTAGCGATATATCTAGTTTTGTTTTTTTTTTCTTTTTTAAAGATTAGCACAAGATTTTTTCTGGACAAATAGGTGGCCTACTATATTGATGTTTTAAGTGTGTTCTGTAGGCAATAAACTTGTTTAATAAATAAGCCTGTTTTCAACACACATTCTATCAGTTGTCTTCTTTGATATTCTTACAGGAGCAGGGAGAAATTTTGTTAGAAAGCACAAAACATCTGAAATATTCAGGTCATTTTTCAAAAGTTTGCTGCGTCTTTAAAAGGAACGTATAGCAGGGCTGCACACTAAACCTATTTTGTTTACTGGTCTAGCCTGTCTGTCTGACCAGTAGGTACCCAGTATTCCCATGTTTTACTGGTCCATTCTTGAAAATGTTACTGGTCCTACAGTGAATTTTACTGGTCAGGGACCATCAGACCAGTGCCATTATGCAGCACTGGGTATAGTATTGGTGGAGATGAGGATTGGGCTTTTAACTTTTTGCGAGATACCAAGAAACCACTCATGAAATAGTACAGAGCATACCATTCTAAGAGGAATTCAAAGTTTATTTGAAGAAAATTGATTTTGGAATGGCTGAGACATCAAAAAACAAAGTAAAACAAAGCGATTGTACACCTTTCGTTAGGATCGCTCTGTTATCAGATCTCAGTCATTTCAAAACAGATTTTCATCAAATAGATATTGAATTCCTCTGGGAATTACATGCTCTTTCATATTCCACTAGAGGTTTCTCATTCATTCACCAAAAAAATATTAGAAATCTGAAGTTAGGTCTCCACCAAAACTATATGATCCCTTTAAGCAGTAATTTTTTTTTTTTCTCATTAACATGGTGACCAACTGATGGCAGTTGCCTAGTATTCAGATGCCGTGAACCCACCTATGGATGTCGTTGTCACTTTATTGGATTCGGTGGACAACAGCCTTAATGAAAAGTCCATAAAACAGGCACTTTATGTGAGTGGACGACAACCTGCATAATTAACAAGGCTATACCATCCTCGGTACACTACACTGTATATAGTCCTCTGCCTAAAGATAAGCTTGTGGACTCTGAATATCAATTAATTAACACTTTACAGTGATGACCATCTCCCATAAAACTTGTCAAACTTGCCACTCTCCATTAAACTGTCCAGAATCGTGACGGCATCTTGTGGATATACGTAGCAATAAGCTACGCATTTATTGGTAAAAAAGCTTTCAACAAACCCAAGTAATAATAGAGTAAGGTTTTATGTATATGTTCGTCAAGTGAGATACCAATGAAATTTCTATTATGAACAGTTACAAAGAAAGAGAGATGGAACCCAGAGGCGTCCGTGCAAGGGCTTTTTGAAATCTGTGAATGTGACTATCGTTCATGAGCTGGTAAGAGCCTAAAGGGCGTATCTCACCGGAGGAGACTTTGCTTGGACTGCTGTGACTGATCAGTCGCTGCGACTCGTGCCACTCGAAAGACCAAAAAGAAAAAAAAAATGGCTTGCACTTTCAACAAGGAGGGGACTCCACAGTTACTTCATAGACGTCTCCATAGGGTTATATTCATCTTGAAGTTGTGGAGACATCACTATGATGTCTCCGAGACATCTCTGCAACATATATCCATTAGTTTGCCAGTTGGTCTTTGCAGACTCTAGAGATGTCTTGGAGACCTTGCAAATAAGATTGGTCTCCCCGACTTGGCCGTGACTAGAAGGAAACGTGACAGAGATGTCTTCACGACCGGCTGGAGATCAGAAAGAGTCTGTGAAAAATTGAACATGTTCTATTCCCCCCCCCCCCCCAACTCTCAGGAGACTCAGCTACATTCAAGCTACATTCAATCTACATTCAAGCTACATTCCACCTAAATTGCTACTTTTACAGTACTTATACTTTTGTGCAAGTTTGATTATGTGAATGTGGTATGAACATAATACCATGTCAAATACAATGTGTGTGTGTGTTTTCCTGTGTCTTTTCAGAACAAACTGTCGAAGAAATTCAAAGTCTCCGGTATCCCGTCATTGGTGATCCTGGATTCGCAGACCGGAGAGGTCGTCTGCGAGAATGGACGTGGAGAGGTCGCGGACGACCCAGATGCCAAAGGGTTTCCATGGAAACCAAGATCGTTTGCAGGTATGTATCATTTATGGCTGTGATGCATCAAAGTATCACTTTTGGATTGAAACAGCAAATAGGAGACAACATTTATTAATTTTAGTCCATGTCTATTACAAATTATATCATTTTAGAGACTTCAAACAGGTCAATTATTCGGGGATAGGCCTACACCACTACGCTCTTCATTCCTTTTCAAAAACTTCTTGTGCTTTCTCTTGCTCTACTTCCAATTTATTTGTTCCACTTTTGACTACCTATACATCAAGAGAAGTGCTGCCTGTATGCCTGGGAGACTATTTTGTTACCATGGCAACCATGATTTCATCGCTTTAATCTTGCAGGGAGAATTATACATTATTTTTCACATCATTTCTGGTAGTTGTGATGCAACTTATTACACAACTTCGATATGATGACTGTATGGTAGAGATGTGCAAGACATGTAAATACATTTTGTGTGTGTGTGTGTGTGTGTGTAGGTCAAGGTGTAGGCAAGCTCAGTTTATGTTCTAGAATGTGTTACCAGTGATATGGCAGTGATGATGGCTGATGTGATGTTTCCAGTGTTTTGTTTGTTTGTTTGTTTGTTTGGGGTTTTTGTGAGGATATTTTCCCTTTATTAGTTTATTTGTTGCAAGCAGAAAGCAAACTTCTATACACATTTCAAAATAAACTTAACAACAATATCCAAAGCAATAGGCACATCTTATAACTATGAAAAGGTACAGTCACCATACATGTATGTGACCCTGCATCACAAAACCAATAAATAGTCACCAGACATGGATTTTAGTTAAGAGGAGATTCTCTAAGAGCAGACTTTAAGCTGTACAATGACATATAACCCAATTCAAATGGGCTCTCCGAACCTATCTGTATATTGAAAAAGACAGCACACACTCTGTAGAAGTGTGAACTGAGAAAAGAGGCATTGAAGTACAGGGTCTGGCAAGGCATGCTAGCTGTGAGATGAATGGAACAAAAAACAGGATGTAAACCACTGGAGCAACAACAATGAAGGGATTATCAGATTAAGATGAAATTGAGCATGCTTTATTAACACATTCTGTCCTTGATTTATGCCAACTTTCAAAGTAGTAGCATCATCCTTTCTAAAGTTATTAGAGTTGAAAGTGAAAAGTATATACATGTTAGAAATAAAAACGGGACTCTATAAGACACCTAATCACACTGTTCTAAAAAAAAAAATTGTTCAAGATAAACAGTTAAAAACACAATTTCATGTTTTTTTTTATGATCCCAAACTTTAGCATAATGAAGAAGAAGAAATGCTCTTTTAGAAAACATGAAAAGCTCCAGATTGGATGGGTTGATCCATTTCACCTATTTTCGGTCCTCACACAAAATCTGCGCTTGCGACTTTTTATCGGTTTTATGATGCATAGTCACATATGATCAATATGGGGAGGATTTTGTCTGCATGTCATGACCTAGGTACTTACACAATGTAAACACATGATCAAGGGTATATCAGGTGAATTGCCGATGAAATGGGTCTCTGGCTCTTCTTTGGGAAAAAAACAGAACAAAACAGAAAAGAAAAGAAGAAGATATGATTGCTCAACTGCGATACAGCAGGTTTATGCTGCGGTGGAATTTCAAGTATGTGCGGAGTGATCATCAGCCCCAACCATGTCTTTTTGAAATAACAAGCATTAGCCCGCATTGCACAGGGATGGGGGTAGAGATCAGAGCATAGCTGTGTAATATCCCAGGGTGTCCCTTGACTAGCGACTAGAGCGACTAGAGCGACTAGAGGGTAGGACCGTGACCCTCTGGGAGTGCTGTTGGCCTTGAAATAAGCATGTTACAGAGTCAATTTACAGTATAGTAAGAC
Source organism: Diadema antillarum (assembly GCF_040938485.1). Lineage (NCBI taxonomy): Eukaryota > Metazoa > Echinodermata > Echinoidea > Diadematoida > Diadematidae > Diadema > Diadema antillarum. The sequence goes on from NW_027271517.1 coordinate 400,094, forward strand.
CACGTTCATCCATATCACATACAATGTGTGGTTCAGGAAAGGGAATATTACATGTACTATGACAGTGATGATGGTAGTAATGATGATATTGGTACTGAAATTGATATTGACATTGATTTTGGTATTGGTTTCAATCTTTATTGATAATGATAATGGGAATGATGATGGTAGTGATATGTTAATGATTATTATTCAGTAATGATGATATTGATAATGATAATCACAATGCAATTGTGATTATGATTTTGAACCTTTGAAGTACGTGAACTCCACATACATGTATTAAGGTCTCAAGTTTTAATTTTTTATTTGAAAAATTTCAGAACTATGCAATGATAAGCAAATGAAAATAAAATATCCATTTTGGGGGTAAAAGTACAAATTTTTTGACATATTACCTGACATGTGAAGAAGGTAATAATACTCTTCATGCCTTCTTGAAGAGCTAAGTGGAGTGTTCTTTCGTCGTGCAAGGAAAATGAAAATATGCGGCATTCTATATATATGTTCTTATTTGTTCTACTGTAATTGCACTGATTTTTGTAGCCTTCTCATCCAGTAAGGGTGGTACATGGGTTTAATCAAGACTTTAAAGATCTACAACTTTTAAGTGGATTGCCTGATTTTCCTCAAACCTCACTGATGTGATCTGTAGTAATGTTTCTGCATTTGATTTTTAATATCCGCATATACATGTAGTTAAGGTCGAATTCTCTGTGACATTATAGCTCGTCATGAGGATGGAAAGGGTGGGGCAAAACTTTGAAAAAAATGCATGAGTTCATTTTGTTGTTGTTGTTGTGGCATTATTGTTGGTGTGCAGATGAGAGTGCAGTGTATTTGATTTTCAGAGCAGTGAAAGATGGGAGGTTGCACCATATATGCTTTGCAGCTGATTGCAGGGAGGGAGTGACCAGAGCTCTGTTGCATTAAATTATAATAACCTTATCAATGGTAACCATCAGTGATATCTTGCATTTGATTGGCTGTGGAATAGTGTTGCTATTGTAACAAATTTGCCTCTTTGTTATTACTGAGTATTTTCATCCACTCAATCGGGATACTCGCCAAAGTATATGGCTGGCAAGCACCTCAGCTCATCGTTCACTCATTCATGGTCACCTCTAACTATACACAGCCCAGTCGCTGTACATAGCGTAACAGTGTCTGGTCGGGCTAGGTCACCTCACACCCTCGCTCATGGAGACATCAGAGCAACCACCAACAATGAGCACCCACTACATGCACTTATTATGTAGGCCAAGACATCACAAAATGAGTCAACAGTCAGGGTACATACCGTTCCGATGTGTTTAATCGAGGAGGATCAACTCCAATACAGCTGCAGTGTATGTCGATTCAAGTACAGAGCATAGCAAGAGAGAAGTACAGTAAACAGTATTGCAGCCAAAACAGCACCGTGGCAGGATCAGGGAGGTGAGACAACTCACCTCCCTGCACCTCCCTGGCAGGATTCAGTCTTCACCCCACTGCAATCCGCGGACAAACTCATCAACAACTGCCAAGACAAGTGCACATCACTAAACTTTATACTGACCTGACACTGGGTCAGGCACACACACACTCATGACCTGTGTACTTTAACACATGACCTATGCCTACAGTACAGTACACACTCCAGTGCACACTCCAGTGCACAACCCTGGACTGATCCATTACAGTGAGAGCGGTGCTCTAGGCAATTTTGTGACACAACCCTCTACCAAGATTGAAACGTCCCAGTTTCAAATTATCTGAAAACGCCACAAAATTCACAGAACGTTATTTTTTTTCAAAGAAGACAAAATGAAAACTATTTACAAACTCTGAGGTACGATTGACCAACACACGTATGGCAATTAAGGCATCAAGTGTAACATACAAAAATATACCTTCTCACGTAGCATATACAGTAGCGTATCGAAAATATTTCTGTCACACACTAATGTTTGGCAAAAAGTTGTTTAGCACTGAAAGAGGTATCAAACTTCAGAATACGTATGGCACTTTCATACTTTGCATCTTGAAACACCCTGTATCACTTGGCACAACAATATAGAAATGTGAATACAAGCATAAAACTTTCTTCATAAAAGTCATGTTCACACCTGAGGAACTTGCAGCAATTAAACTCCAGATATCGTCATACATGTAATACAAAACAAAATCATGTCTCGCTAATGGTAACAACGCACAACTGTCAAATCGTTCTGGTAGAGAAAGACAACAGAGAAAGTGAGCAGAAATAGTTAAAGAGAAGGGGGAAATGTGAGGCAGAACCTGTACGGATAGTCGAAAAGGAAAAAGCAAAAGTGACAGGCGATAGAGCAGGAAAGTAGAGAAGGGTAAGTTAAGACATAACATGACAATTTCAATCTTCCAGTAATCATTTGAAAACAAAATGTTTTAACTGTTTGCACAAATTTTTTCTTCTAAGTCCAACAACAGCGAACTTCAAGACAAAGGTTACAAGATAATGAAACACTCGTTCGAATAATGCTGACAAGATTCTCCAACAGTGTTATCAACAAACAGACTTAAACATAATAAACATACACCTGGCATGTAAAAAGCTAAGTTTAAATCTGGTTCCCTTTGTTCCTCTAAAAACATACATATAACATATAAACTAATTTTTTATGCACCTGTTCATATACATGTCAGCCATACTCCTCCTTTGGCAAACCTGCTTTGGAATAAGCTTTATACACAACAGACAAAAAGTGTACCTTTATGTGTACACTATACATGAACACATAGTTAGAAGAGAGTGAAAGTCTGTATAAAAACACATACTTTAGTGTAAAGACAAAAAAAGTGTAAAGGCAATTATCATTTGCACTTGCAAATGTAAACACAAATTCATATGATCGGCAAAACTTTTTTTTTTTGTTACTGCAAAGAGAACTCATACAAACCGAACTTTTTGTAAAGTATTCCTTTACCAAGTGTCAAAAAAACCAAGGCATAACAAAAGCATTACTTAACAAAACAGAAAAGTTTTTGAATACTGGTGTACCATATTTACAATACTTACAACATATCAACCTTATCAATGCATATAACCTGTAATAGAAAAGAGACAGAGACAGAGAGAGGAAGAGATAGAGAGAGAGAGAGAACAAGCAAGAGAGAGAGAAGAGGAGAATAGGTAAGGTTAGAAACAGGTTCAGAAAAGAAATAAACGGTCATAGAACATCTATACATGCATAGTAATGTACATAGGAACAAATCCATGCATTAACTATTACTTCTTCGACAAAGCGTGATTACATTCCACGCTGTTGTCCCAGTCCTTAGGGACCTTTACAGTGTAAGTTATTGTGGAATCGAACTGTCGGATGATGCGTCCGTCGTAATAGTAGCGGATAATCTTCTTCTCAACCGCACTTGCAAGAAGGGTGGTAGGCGCAATCGGGGTGGGGGTGTATCTTCCTCATCTGTGTCGCTGCCGCTAGCCGACTGGTTATTCAAGCTTTGTAGTAGGAAAGCCAAAGGCTTTCGGCTGGGGCGAGATGTGGGCGTAGTCGTCTGCGACATTTTCTTCATCGTCTAGTGATGAAGTTGTCAGGTCAATAGGCATCCTCATCTGTCTCCCAAGCATCATCCATCTGAAGTCTTCATCTGCTAGTTGGGCGTCTCGTATGTCTGACAGTGTCAAGGCAGGTTGTGAAGTAATACCTCTGACGTTTCCATCTATGTCATCTTTTGGAGAGGTGACTTGGGACGTAGTCAGGACTTCAGTATATACCTCTTCTACCTTTCTTCCACACTGTTTACACTGCATGCGTGATAGCCCATCTGCATTTGCATGTTTGCGACCTGGTCATGCTGGCTCAGATCATGTTCTTGATCTCCTCTGTCATGACCATGTAGCAGATGTGCCTTACCCTTTTGCCCGGTGGAAATCTGTTTGGCTTGATGGGAAGAATGAGGCTTTGGATTAATCATCACTCTTGGCCTTCTTGCTGAAAGTAGAAGAGACATAATTATCTGCAGACAACTGTGACTTAAACTTGGTCCCTTCATCAGAGTGTAGCTTGTGAGATATACCCCAAAGGTATCAATTCCTTCTTCGGGGGAGACTTGCTCCGCTCACCCAACTCACACCTTCTGATACTCGTACGCACCTCATCAGCTGTAATTCCTGGCTTGTAAAACCTAGCCTATATACTCAGCTAACATCTTTTTCAGCCCATATTGTTATCCATCCCTTGGACCAGCATGCACCTCGGCTACACGTAGGCATTGTTCTGGAGTTTCAATGGCAATACAACATGCCTCCACAGAGATTTCCTTTACTCTGCCTCCCAATGTCTACTCATGCAATACACCCTTATGCACTTCCAGCTGTTCCCGCCGGGACCAATATGTCTTGGCTGACATCAACATGTGCGAAATGCCTGACCACTCTGGTCACATCTGATTGTCTTCCTTGGTTTCTACAAGCCACCCCTCCATGTCATCTTCTACCGGAACATCTCTTTAGCACTTGTATACGGCCACCACAGAGAAAATTTGGCTGCTATACCCCTGACCATCTGCCTGCTCACCTTTACTTGGTGATATAAGACTGTCAGTATCTCTAGTATGCTTTACCATTTACTCTTGGCCGCTCTGTCTCTGGCGTTACTTGGATAGCCCATCCAAATTGCCATGTTCTTCCCAGGTCAAAATTGCATTCTAATGTTATACTCAGCTATGTTGCATTTATTTCAGGATTCTTGTCGTTTTCTTGTAAGGTCTTTCCTCAAATCTTCCATAATAAGAAGTGATTACTCGTCAGTCTTACCAACTCACTGTATGAGTCATGCTGCACACGAAGGGTGTCATATACTACATGTTGGCTCTCAGTGCCCTTCCTTGAAGACTTGCTGTCAGAAATGTTGCTGCTTGGAAGTCATTCCAGCCGTTAACTTTGATACAAGCCTTAAAGTGCGGCTTGTATTCGTTCCAAGATGACTCACCATTATATCTATCTGGTACTAGTAATGGTCTCTGATGCACTCCTGGGTATGGTGTGTGGGGTAGAGGTACGCCGACATCACTGACATGGTATCCATGTGCTTGCCCATAACCCACTGGAGATGATTGGTTGCTCTGTCTCTGCATTGGGGTGTGTTCTGCTGTATTGCTAGCTGGCATGTTCCTGTTTCCTGGAATCAGGGGCCCTGCATTCACTGTGTTTGCCACTATCGGTGTCGACATGCCAAATGTCATGCTGGGCCTTGGGTGTGTTGCAAAATTTGGTCCCTGATTTATTGGTGTCTGGGTTGGTGGTTCCATCGACATGTAGCCTGTCTCATTCACCTGTTTACGCTGAGGCAACTTGAATCTAATTTCAGAATCGACTTCACGAAATTTCTGTGGAAATTCCTTTGCTCGAGTTGGAGTTTCTCTTGTGCAGAGATTTGCCTGAGAGTTACTAGCATCCTCCTGTCGTTCCATTCTTGGATCTTCTACTCGAGCCATTTCCCACTCGAGTAGTTCCTTGTCCATCCTAGAACGGCTAAGTGCCTCCCTCAGTTTCGCAATCTCTCTCTCTACCTCCAGTACCCTTTCTTCAGGACTTTCCATTTTCGTTGTTTGCAGAGTCAGTCTTTATTTCAACCCAAAACCATCAGACCGCCAGAATTTTCAAATAATTGGTCAGAAACTATTACATGCGGAAACAGCCATAAATCATGATGAAATGCATCATTGTCTGAGCTTATCACAGTTCTCTGAATTTGTTATGGTCTTATTTCCAGACTCAACACAAACAACACTTTCTCATGTGTTCATCCTCATTGAGCCATTGTTTTTCATCTATCTGTGTATCAGTAAACTGATCTGATATCTCTGCAGATATAACCCAATACAGGCTACCATTCCCTTTGAATTACTCAGTACCACCTGAAGTACTACAACATATTCAGTGCATGCTCACGACTCACATAGGCCTACGAGCATGGTGCACTCACGAACGAACTTGCGAGCAAGTCCAACTCACGAGCAGGTTATACTCACGAGCACACTATCAACTCATAACTCATGAGCAACACTAACTAATGAGCAACACTAACTCACCAACACGAGCATATGCTATGCTTTACGTGTACTTGTCAGGTACATGCTTACGGGTCACACTTGCTTGTGAATTTTGTATAGCATTCAGTGTCTGAGCTATTTCTGGGTGCATCAGTTCTGAGCACCAATGCTTTTCACTGTACCGTAGTGCAACTCATTGTTATACAGATACAGCCTGTATCACATCATGACATGCATTGATTGAAGGCTTTCAATTACGTTTCAACTTCACTTCTGAGCAACTAGTTCTAGTGCTTCATATCTGAGTTGAAAATTATGTTTCAACATCACCTCTGAGCAACTATTGCTTCATATCTGAGTTGAAATATACTCGCTCTTATTGCAAGGATAGACTCATGAGTGAGAGCGACTCAAATGCCGGCCAGATCCCACCGCTGCCACCATTTGTAACAAATTTGCCTCTTTGTTATTACTGAGTATTTTCATCCACTCAATCGGGATACTCGCCAAAGTATATGGCTGGCAAGCACCTCAGCTCATCGTTCACTCATTCATGGTCACCTCTAACTATACACAGCCCAGTCGCTGTACATAGCGTAACAGTGTCTGGTCGGGCTAGGTCACCTCACACCCTCGCTCATGGAGACATCAGAGCAACCACCAACAATGAGCACCCACTACATGCACTTATTATGTAGGCCAAGACATCACAAAATGAGTCAACAGTCAGGGTACATACCGTTCCGATGTGTTTAATCGAGGAGGATCAACTCCAATACAGCTGCAGTGTATGTCGATTCAAGTACAGAGCATAGCAAGAGAGAAGTACAGTAAACAGTATTGCAGCCAAAACAGCACCGTGGCAGGATCAGGGAGGTGAGACAACTCACCTCCCTGCACCTCCCTGGCAGGATTCAGTCTTCACCCCACTGCGATCCGCGGACAAACTCATCAACAACTGCCAAGACAAGTGCACATCACTAAACTTTATACTGACCTGACACTGGGTCAGGCACACACACACTCATGACCTGTGTACTTTAACACATGACCTATGCCTACAGTACAGTACACACTCCAGTGCACACTCCAGTGCACAACCCTGGACTGATCCATTACAGTGAGAGCGGTGCTCTAGGCAATTTTGTGACACTATGGTAGTTACCATTAATGTGTAGAGTTACCATTAAACCCAAAATATAGTTCTCTTTAGGCTGGAGAACTGTCAATTATTTCTCCAAAAATGTACCTATTTGCATAAAGAAATAATATGACATAATGCTCTATAATACCTTTGTGTCAACCTGAATCCCATCAACCAGGTACCAATGGGTAAGTTTCTAGGTAGATCCTTTTGATGTATTGCGAGTAAGATCCAAAGGAAAGGTGGAAAAAAAATGAATTTTGAGCCCTTCTGAAACTATGTTTGGACTTCAAAATATTGTAAAGTTGCCATCGTTTTATGCACTCAAGCACATGAATTGATGCCAGACTGCTTGTGTTGTTCCTTCTCGTCACACAGAGGTGATTCCAGGGAAGCTGATCAATAATAAGAAGGAGGAAGTCCCTGAAGTCAAGGATAAAATCACTGGGCTCTACTTCTCTGCACACTGGGTAAGATTCCATCATCCTCCAATTTAAAGTTACGTTCACATGCAGTCGCCAAACTTCAAGTTTAGGTTGAAAACTTAACTGTCGATGAATAGCTCCGCTCGTGAATTCATGACGCGGGTTCACACGCCCACGTAAACTTTAAGTTATGTACAACTCATGAGCGAATCCCACTCGATGATTACACCGAAGTGCAGAGTTTTTGCTACCTGACCTTATGCCCGTACAATTAGCGCAGCTGGAGGTTGACCCAAATGCGAAAGAGAAGCGAGGTTCACGCTAACTCACAAGCTTGTTGTTTATTGTGCCATACACAGCGAAACTACTAGTGTGGACCCCCTGGCTACTGGAGAGAGCATAAACCCTAAGATGTCTTGTGGTTCTAACTATCGACTATAACTTTAAGATTGCTAAATTGGGTTTGTCTTCAGTGCATTTTAGTTCATTGATGATAACAGTAAATATATATAGTGCTGCCCCACTCTGTCAGTACACAACTTGGAAGGCAACAAATCTTGGCATTGTGTGTTTATGTTATTGCACAATGCCCCTTGTTGCTGGGGTCTGCGCAGAGGACCCCAGAAGCTCTAGGGTTGTAGGTGTTCTCTCTCTGTTGCTTTCTTTGCTTTTAATATTTGCTTTAACATTTGACCACTGTGAATGAGCCATAATCCAAGGTCCAAGTATAAATACAGATGAGATAGGTACCAGAGTGAGAAAATAGATGGTATGCCAGTAGATGAATGAAAATATATATACCTAGCTAGAAGATAGTGAAATGAATGAATATATATTTACATAAAGATTGATAGGTAGGTATGTGAATAGAAAGATGAATAGACAGATATTATATACAGAAGGACAGAGAGATGGAGAGAAATTTTGTAAGAGAGTGATGTTTATCTGTCACTTCTTATTCTTTTTACTATTTCAAAAGCTCTGAGCAGAAAACTATAATTTGAGATCAACATACAAACATACCCATGTATGTATACACACACACACACACACACACACACACACACACACACACACACACACACACACACACATGAATTTAAAGGACAAGTTCACCTTCATAAACATAAGGATTGAGAGAATGTAGCAATATTAGTAGAACACATCATTGAAAGTTTGAGGAAAATCAGACAATCCGTTCAAAAGTTATGAATTTTTGAAGTTTTTGTGCAGTACCCGCTGGATGAGAAGACTACTGCAGTGTATGAATAACTTAGATGTCACATGCGTACAACAATATATGGAAAATATAAAGAGAATTTCACAAAATTCCATCTTTTGAAAAAAGCACACATTCCCCTGACTCGTTACCGACAAATGTTATGGGTAATATTATTCCCCCTGCCTTTAGAAAGAGGCAAGTCAAGTGCTCTTTTATTATGCGAAAAAAGTGAAAATATGTTGAATTTTCTTTTACATTTTCTTTATACTTTATACGCATATGACTCACAAGCTGTAGTAGTCTCCTCATCCAGCGGTTCCAACACAAAAATTTAAAAACTTCATAACTTTTGCATCGATTGTCCAATTTTCCTCAAACTTTCACTGATGTGTTCTACTAATATTGTTGCATTTTCTCAATCCTTATGTTTATGAAGGTGAACTTGTCCTTTAAGTAAATATATGCATGCATGTATAATTGATATACTCTGTATGTGCATTGAAATACAGTGCCCACCATGTAGAAATTTCACTCCAGAACTGGTCAAGACATACAACAAGCTGAAGGAAGATGGCAAAGATTTTGAGATCATCTTCATAACCTGGGACAGGGCGGAGGAGTCATTCACGAAGTACTTCCAAGACATGCCGTGGCTCGCGATCCCCTACGGCGACCCGCGTGTAGCTGAGCTGGCCAAGGTGTTTCAAGTGGCAGGTAGGACTGGAGTTATGCCATTTTGCAGGGTGCTACATAAGTTTATTTTACCACTTACCTGGTCGGGCATGTAGATTTTCAAATTTGCTGTGAAATACTTGCCCGAATATTACTTCTACTTACCTGTAAAAAAAGTTGAAAATATAAGGGCAATTCCACGGTAACTCGCGTTACAAATAATGGGTACATTTTTGGGATAATGTGCCAATATCTTTGTAATTGGTAGGATCTACAAGTTACTTTTTTCATCATGGGTTAAGTAGACATACACCAACTAAATGAATCCAAAAAGAAAAATAAAGGACAAACATGTTGGGATTCTTGAATCATTTAATTTCGGTAACTCGCGTTACACAAAAAGGACATGGTCAATTCTATGAAGACCTCTTTTTGGAAAGTCTCCTCATACTAGACAATCTTGATAAAAGTTTTCCTACCTTGAATTGATAGTGGGTTAGGACTCATAAATTAACAATATCAAAGTTGAGTAACAATGACCTGGAAAAATGTAGGGAGCCTTTATGTCGGTAACTCGCGTTACGGTAACTCGCGTTACATTATGTCCACTAACATAGGGTGACACAAATTGATGACATACAATTGTTCTGATGGCACTGAATCTTGTGTTGAATAATCTGAGAGATGCTTATCTGTGTAGATAGTAAAACGAATAAATGTTAAACAAATATTTTACTAATAAACCCAATAGAAGAGTGTGTTTAAGACTAATAAGAGCTTCACTCCTCATAGAGACCTTGAATATGTTTGAACATATACTAGATGATGTAGGTGTATTATTACATTGTAAGTTTCAGAGTGTAAAGATGAAAAATGTTGAAAGTCTTTTTAAAACAAAACAAAAGTATCAAACCCTATATACAAGTTTACGAAACAGCTTACAATCTTTCAAAAATTCAAATCCTATCTTTGTGAGGAGTGAAAACTAGTACATTTCTTTGCAACTGATTGACAAAAAGACCAGTTCGTAATTCCACTTTGTGCATGAGCAAAAAAAGATCATTTGTACGAACAGGCATTTTGGTTTGTAAATTCACTGACATAAGCATCTGTGATGCGATGATTATTCATGCGATCCTTATCTAAACGATGCTTGCCAGCACATCCACCTGACAGCAAGAATGGTATTTTGCAATATAAACGGAAATAAGCTGTTACTGCATTCAATACAAAACAATGAAATGGATGCCTGCTAAATTATAAACTGATGGGAGTATTCTGATCCCCTGATCTAAATGCAATTTCATTCTTTTTTTGAAGAGAAGTTCCATAAATTGTTATGTCATGCAAGCTTATGCATTATGCTGCTTTGAAAACAAGTGAAGTGCCGAACCAACTGAGAAAAAAGAAAGGTCATTTGTACCAATGTGTACATGAGCTACAGTGTATACGAACTGGCTTATTACCCTACATCGACGTAAATAAGCACTGAATTGATCAGTGTTTTAGTAGTAGCCATGATAAAAAAAGTCATGGGCGTACATACTCAAGCAGTATTCAAACTTACGACCTCCTGATCACCGGACAGGTGTCATCTCCACGAGACCACCGTGCTTTCGCCTGACAGCAAGTGCTGGTTCTAATCCTTATAACATGCAGTGGGTACTGCGTAATTATTCAAATTCATGAAATTCTTCCGTTGAGATGTTTTCATTGCAACTGATTGACAAATTGCCCTACATCAACGTTAATAAGCTCACTGAATTGATCAGTGTTTTATTATTAGCCATGATAAAAAATCATGGGCATACATACTTGAGCAGGATTCGAACCCACAACCTCCTGATCTCCGGACAGGTGTCATCTTCAGTAGACCACCAAACAAGGATTAGAACCAACACTTGCTGTGCTTTATAGCATTCTGTAATAAAAATTCTGTAATACTGATGCAGGAAATTCAAAAGATAAATCTAATGGTCTCATTCACTGCTGGATACATGTACAGTATGCAGTGAAAGCCAGGCTAGACTCTTCAATGTGGCATGTGATCAGTGGTCTTGATGCTAATCACAGTTTATTAGGCTGCCCTCCTTTGTTTCAGTCCAGCATAGTGTGTATAGCACTGCATTTGATTGTTTTCACCACAATCTAGCTCAATTAAGTGCTAAAATTTGCTTATGTTGGGGGAAACTTGTGTTTATAGTTGGTAACTCGCGTTACATGCCGGTAACTCGCGTTACATGGTAACTCGCGTTACACTTTTCATTGACATTTTTTAATGTGATAACAGTGTTTATTCAAGTCAACATCCTGTGTACAGTATTAGGGTGTGATGAATTTAGAAAATTATGATTCCCAACAAATTACCTCCACTGCTTCCTTCAGAATGAAAAATATTTCTTGTTTCGGTAACTCGCGTTACATGGCTCAAGGGCTGAACTTTCATGTGGTGATTAGAATTTATTGAAGGTGGCATAAAAATTTCCTCATGGGAGACTGAAGTAGAACCAATTTGCTTCTTTAAAATAAATTAATTGAAGTGCTAGCAGAATTTTTCTATTAAAAAAAATTATATCAAGTTAAGCATGCATTTTAGCAATTTGGATGACTGAAAAATTGTCTTCAATATTTGTAGCTGTTTCTCGGGAAATATTTGACCGATTGATATAATTCTTTGAGTTTCTTTAACTTCAATATATGGGTAATACATAATGAGTAATTCTTTTGCAATGTGATAAAGTTGAAATTTTAGTGCCATGTCCACATTCCCATGGAATTGCCCATAAGGTAGTAATACAGAAAAATTATGTCAAGTCAAAGGCTTAATAAATCACAATCATCTGAATAAACAGCACACATTGATTTGCATGCTTAAACATAATGGCGTAACAAACCTGGTCCGATCAAGTGTTGCCGTTGCATTGCATTGGGGCTTCTTCACATAAGTGTTGGAAAGTTGCTGAAGTGGGATATAAAGTGTGTTGCATCACTAAACAGCCATTATCTTTGAGCTTCTGTATGGTTGACTTTATGCATTTTTGGGGGGAATAAGTGAAAAAAAAAGGTGGCTTCAAAAATGTTTCCTTTGTTCTCTCCAAAGAGTTCAAATTGTTGTTGATGGAGCTTGTACCCTCTGTCCTCCCCACAATGCCATGTCCCTAACATTTCTCAACCACAAAAATCTTTATTTTATCGTATGACATGGGTTTAATCATAGTCCACAAAATTGTCCCCCCCCCCCCTTGAACAACATAACACCATGTTCTTCCCTTCGAGCACACATCATGATATTTTACCATCTCATGATTATGTTTATCCAATTGCTGACTTGTATTTTAGTAGTCTACATAAAGTTTTTAAAAAAAAATCATTTTTGTTGCTAGTTTCTTGACGCTGACTTTTGAAAGAATCATTGCTAAATGTTTGCTAGTTTTCACTTGATTAAACTCTCAATTAAAAAAAAGAAAGAAAGGTCAAATTCAAGAAACAAGAATCAGAAATTGTTTTTCCAAAACGATTCATGAGCAGTGAATCACCATCGAACATGACTTAAAGGGATCGTACAGTTTTGGTTAAGACCTAATTTCAGGTTTCTAACATTTTTTGTTGAGATAATGAGAAACCTCCTATGAAATATGAAAGAGCATGTACTTCCATGAGGACTTAACGTTTATTTGATGAAAATTGGTTTTGAAATGGCTGAGATATCCAAAACAGAGCGATTCTAATAAAGTGTGGGACCTACCTTTTATTACGATCGCTTTGTTTTACATTGTTTTTGGATGTTTGAGTCATTCCTAACCCAATTTTCATCAAATAAACTTTGAAATCCTCTTAAAATGGTATGCTCTGTACTATTTCATGAGTGTTTTCTTGGTATCTCGCAAAAAGTTAAAAGCCCAATTGTCATCTCTACCAATACTGTACCATCCCTTTAAATGCATAATGCTGCTCTCGTTTCCCTTTAACCCATCCTCTGAGTCGGTCTGCTCACGCATTGGTGTAGACAGTTGTGAAAATTGTCCTCGGCACACACAGTACCTCTGAAAGCTATCTGTCTACCCAGAGACGGTCTCTGTCGAGGGCAAGTTCAGAATGGTGTGCAGCCTCACACTCACCCACCCATCCACACACACACACACACACACACACACACACACACACACACACACACATACATAAACTAACACACACAAACTCACACACACACACACACACACACATATGAATACATACACATATGCACACAACTGCCTTGAAAACAGGAAAGGAAGAGAGTAAAACAAAATAAAGTAACAACAACAACAAAAGTGACATTCCAGCTGCAAATCCATTCCAGGTTCAGTTATATATGAAGAGACAGATGCAAGCTGCCCCATGATGAAAGAACACATCAAGAAGACGATAACATGAGCTTCGTCATGGCTAGCCTAAAGCCAGCAGTTCATATCTGTATTTCTTTTCTAATATTTCTATAATGTTTCTATGATACCTGCATTTCATTTCTAATATGGATGATCTTCATGCATTTAACTGAATCTTACTGTAGCCATTTAGCTTCAGTGTTTTTAGCTATCATGTAGGAAAACTTGATATTAAAGGGGCTGTACAGTACTGGATGAGGTGAGGATTCATGGTTTTACAATCCTAAGTGAGATTATGAGAAACCTCTTATGAAATATGAAAGAGCATGTAATTTTAAGAAGGATTCAACGTTTATTTGGTGAAAATTGGTTTTCAAATGGCTGAGATATTCCAAAAAGTGATAATAATAAAAGACTACATGCCCCAACTTTATTAGGATCTCTTTGTTTCACATTGTTTTTGGATATCTCGGCCGCTTCAGAACCGATTTTCATCAAATAAACTTTTGATACCCCTTAGAATTGCATGCTCTATGACATCTCATAGAGTGGTTTCTGAATATCTCACAAAATGTTAAAAGCTAAATCCTCACCTCGACCAGAACTGTACACACCCTTTAACCCAAGGATTGATTATAGAGGACCCAAGAAACAACTAGTGCAACAGTCTTGAAGCAAGGCTAGGCCACAGATGGACTTGATTTCTCGCCCGAAACTTGGTGGCAGAAGCAATTTGAAATGTACATTCAGGAATAGCTCCCAGATCGCACAGATCAGTGGCACAGACATGAATGCTGGCCTCACGTGAGAGAGTGTTCCAGGGGTGTTGATCCTTTCGATAATACACTGTCCCTCCCAGTGATATAATTCAAACATGCCTGTCTGTCTGTCTGTCTGTCCGTCCGTCTTTCTGTCTGTCTGTTTGTCTGTGTGTCTGTGTCTCATCTTGAATCTATCAATCTGTATCTGTCTATTCAATTCAATTCAATTCAATTCGATTTTATTGTCCATTTCTGGAAATTTGTTTTGTTTGCATGCATACAAGTTACATTGATACATACATATAGAGACATACATATACAGAGCACACATTTAACATGGATACATAAATGTGATAGACACACAAGAGATATACAGCAATACAATATCTATCTATAGGCCTATATTATACAAATAATGATTGTTTATGAGTGCAATGGACAGACTATTTCATGAGGTGAATGGATCAATAATTTCATCTTTCACCGAATAAAATATTCTGTCCATTGCATGAATGAAAACATTAATTATTTGTTTTATATATCACAAAAGATAAATCCTTGTCATTTGATGTTTTATGAATTTAGAAACAAGAGAGAATTCAATTCAATTCAATTCAAAGTTTATTTCATTTTTCGACAAAACATATAAGTTACACTTCTTTTGACGACAGAGAATAAGGTAAACAGAACATTATGTATCGAAAAGAATGTAAAACAATTGAGGAGGACCTTGTAGTAATTATATATTGTAGTATCGAAATAAAGTACATGTATAACTTTGCTTAAAGTGCGAAAAATGGAGAGACCCACTAAAAAGACAGAGCTTGTAGAATGTGGGCCCCTCTGGAATAATAACATCAATGGAAAGATTAATTGATTGATTGAAGCATCATAAATACAAAAGGAGAGGAAAAAAAAAAGAGGAAGAAGTCTGGAAGCCCACTGGGAACTAGCTTCACAGATAAATACACTTACTATTATAGACGTGAACAACATAGGACAAGACTAGACAACAAAACAACTGCTGGAGAAAAGGCTGTATTGGACAAAACGGGATGGACAAGACTAACAGACGCGAACAAACATGAAACAAGACTAGACAGCAAAACAACTACTGAAGAAAAGGCTGTACGGGACAAAACGGAATGGAAACGATGAACAAATAGAAGACAAAATAGCAAACGAAAATGCACAACAGAGACAGCGATCTTCGACAGAAGCGTATCAAGAGAAACAGATATGTGAGAAACAGAATGTGAGGCATCTGAGATCGAGAGAGTGCTCACTGAGCGCTGTATGGTAGCGCGCTGTGGCATACACACTGCAAACGGAAGCGTTTTACATGCAAAGAGTGCCGAGCTCTCGGTGTGCGTGCAATGGAGGAAATTGTATGGATCCAAAGTTGCATGGTAAATGGAGCTGTATTTGTATGAATGATGACGTAATCGTAAAATGGGACGAATGAGCAATAGCAAACAACCAATCAAATGACAAGGATCTATCTAGGTATTTTATCATCATCATCAAAAACAAAACCGAAACAAAGTTCATGCTGTATTCACCAATAGTTAAGTTCGACAAACAAGCTTTCAAGCGATTCGCTCTTTCTCAAGTGTTGATACATGTACTAAGAGAACAATAACAATAACAATTGCTTTTGTTCTCTCAATATCAATGCTTGAGAAAGAGCGAATTGCTGGAAAATTTGAGTACCATATAAACTCTTGGTGAATACAGCATGACCTTTGCTTCAGTTTTGTTTTTGATAAAATTATCATACCAACACATGGACAAATATATTTATATTTAGATAGGTAGATAGATATCCATCTTCTATTTGCTATCTGTCCATTTATTCATTCATATCTGTATTTTATTTGTTCACTATATGTGCATGTGTGTATGTGTGTATGATATTGTCACTGTGTTTGTGCATGTTTAAATTTATATCAAACAGTAATTTCTATGTCTTTTGTATATTTTTCCACCGTCTTTTTTAATACATAGTTAGACCAGATTATATATTCTTGTCTTCTTATTCATCTGTAAGTGAAATGAAAGGCCAGTTTGTTCTGTTTCCTACAATCATAAAAGTACACAAAGAAACCACTCAACATCAGTGTCAACAAGTTTAGAACACCCCCGCCCCCAAAAAAGTTTCATTACTGATATTCTAATGGAGTATCTATGTAAGGATTTTGCCAATTAAAAAAACAATTTGCCTACCCCGCCCCCAGTTTCATTTCTGTGCTCCAAAAAGTCATATGTGTCACTAGTCTGCAGTGACATGAATCCCAAAAGTCTCTGATTCTTTGTATAGAAATTAATACCAAACATCACTCCATCTACTGTAAAAGTGGACATTTTCGCGGTGTTGAAATTTTCGTGCATTTCGTGCAACCTCAAACTAGCGCGAAAATAAAAGCACGTAAATATTTTTCCTTGCCACATGTTCCAGTAGTTGATGTCTTGGTTCCGCGGAATAAAAAACATGAGAAACTCTTCTTACCCCGCTGAGCGTGAAAAATTACTGGTAGTCGCGCGAAAATATCCACTTTTACAGTATATGTAGGCCTATAGGCCTATATCATATACCTTGCCATATTTTTATCAATTTATCCACTTCAAAAAAAAAAAAAATCAGCTTTCATACATGTACTTCAACCTGGGTATGCTTCAAAATTATTAGCAAACTTGTAAAAAATTGCTGAGCTGAACCCTCCTTCCCGTCCCTCCTACCCCCCCCCCCCCCCATTGCATGAGCAGACTGGTACCCCTATGCTCCTCTCTTCCCCGCCACAGCTCCAGACGGTTCATCATAGCTCAGAGCCGCTCTGCTCCCCAAGGGGAATGACTTTGAGGCAGGAGTTAAAAGTCAAGTTCATACAGCAGATCGCTGCCTCACAATGTCTCCTCCTAAAAATAAGGCAATAAACACTACCGCAGCAGCGACATAAACTGGCATATGGCGTAAATATTTTACTGGTATATGCAGACATGTGCATACAGTGTATATGTATGTACCCATATAATACAATGTTGATATTGCAGGTATCAGTAGAGTTTGGTTCAAAGAAACTTACATTCTGGACTGATAGCAGGATGTTTTAATAGATAGGTAAATGAGTGGATGGATACAGGTTACTGTACGAGCTGAAATTTTCGAGTACAGATATTTTCGCTAATTGCTACTTGGAGGACATTTTCGCCTGTTGTTAATTTTGCGGTTGCAAGGGTCTAACTGAACTTGCTTATTTGCGCGTTATATTCGCGTGTTGTTATTTTCGTGGTTCAAAGGCAATTCGCGAAATTCGCAAAAATAAAATCACCGCGAAAATTTCAGCTCGTACAGTACATGAAAAGGGAGAGAGAAAACGATAGACAGAGCGAGAGAGGGAGAGAGAAGGGAGAGAGATAGTGAGACATACAGAGAAAGAGGGGGATATAGAGAGATAGAAAGAAGAGAGATGCAATCTTATAGCACTTTGGAATCATGTCTGTAATTAAGTTGACATGTTTATGGCAGTGACCTGGAAACAAACTCTTTGTTTATCCCTCCTCCTATCCCTAGGCATTCCATCCCTGATTATCCTGGATGCTGAGGGCAAGGTCATCACAGCAGAGGGCAGAGGTCGCATCATGAAGGATCCAGAGGGCAAGGTGAAAGGTCAAGGAGAGGGCAGGGGGTGGGGGCTTTGAGGTGGGGTGAGGTGCATGCACACTCGCACACACCACACAGCCACTTTTGAAAAGGGGTGTGGTAGGTGCTGGCCTTTCAGTGTGTGTGTGTAGCAGTGGTAATTTTGGAGGTGGAATAGATGGGGGGGGGGGGGGAGTTGTCATGTGTCTCCCCCCCCCCTAAAAAAAAAGGGGGGGGGGGAGTAAGCTGATCTAGACCAGAAATGATGTCTTACCTGGGTTATGATTTCACACTATTCAAAGCATGAATTTTCACTTTGACCCCAAAATTCAAGTGTGCACCTCTTGCAATCAGTGAAAGCAGAAGAAGATAAGAGAAGGTCGGTCTTTTCGCATTACCAAATAAAGAGGAAGTTTTATCTGAATTAAATATTTTTTTTTTTAATGCCAAATGCCCCCTTCCCGATTTGATAGAATAATTACTTGAAAGGAAAGGGCTGCTTTGCATCAGTGTAATGCAAGAACAATGAACAAAATATAACAGAAATCAGTTTCAATGATTAAAGTATTTGTGATGTAAAATGCAAGATTCCAGATGACAAGGTTTGTCTTCAGTTTGGTAGAGTTTTGATGGGAGTGTGCACACAAATATAGGCTTTAGTTACCCAGATGTTCATGATGTAAACAGTGTCACCATCATATCTGTCCTTCTTGTCATCATCATCATCATCATCATCATCATCATCATCATCACCTTATCACCATCATTATGATAAGCATCGTCACTTCTACCTCCACTTCCAGTACCACTACCCTCACCACTGCTGGTATCACCACCACCACCACCACCTACATCATCATCATCATTGTTATCATCTCCTTCATCATCATCATCATCATCATCATCATCTACTTTTCCTTCTTCTTGTTCTTGTTCTTGTTCTCCTTCTTCTTCATCTTCATCTTCTTCATCTTGTTGTTGTTGTTCTTTTTTTTCTTCCTTTTTTTTTTTCTTCTTCTTCTACGTCTTCATCATCATCATCCTCAAAATCATCATCTTCATCGTCATCATCATCATCATGGTATGTTGCTAAAATGGTTTACTGACATTTCTCCTCTGATGCAGGAGTTTCCATGGTATCCACTTCCATGCTGCGAGCTGGACTCCTTCAGTGCAGGAGTCATCAATGAAGAGCCTTGTCTCATCCTCTTTGCAGGTAAGAGGAACATATTCAATACAGGAACATATTCAATACAGGAACATATTCAATACAGGAACATATTCAATACAAGAACATATTAAATACAGGTACATATTTTATACCACGCATATGTACATATGAGTGGATGAAAAAAAAAGAAGAAAGGTAGTTGAACACATAAGTGGAATTTGGAGACTCCTTTCAAAAGTTATGAATTTTTATAGTTTTGGCAAAATCCATAGGCTTTCATGCCTAAATGGGAAGACTACAACAGTGTATGATGACAAGATAGTACAACAATATTGAGAAAGTTTAAAGCGAATTTCACAAAGTTTTTGATTTTTATGAATAGTAAACATTCCTTTGACTTCTGAAGGATGTAAGGCAAGTGCTCTTTTGTTATGCGAGAAAAAGTAAATTTTTGTCCAAAGTTCTTATGTAGTTTCACTACTTGTGACAAAATGAAACTGTTGTATTCTTCTTATCCAGTAATTATGGCACATGGATCTAATCAAACTTTAAAAGTGTGAAACTGCTGAAAGGATTGTCCTATGTTGTTACTGATGTGTTTTCATTACTAATATTTCTGCCCTCACTAAATTCAATATAAGTTTCTGGTAAATTCTCCTTTTAGTCTACGTATCTTTTACAGAACATGATTTTTTTTTTCTCCTCCCCTCCCCCTTTCTTATTGCCCATGTGGTACAATTACAGATCTTAACTCACTGGGGTGCAGATTTGTCCTCCTCCCTGCCCCACATGGTGACATTGACATTTTGAAACTTTCCAACTGTGGCTAATTTGTGGGAGTTTGTATCCATAGCGACAGACCAAAGTTATCCCCATTGGTTCATTGCAGCTGCATTATATTTGCCCAGTTGCCGGGAGAGTTAACATTCTTTTGCAGTATTCAAACTTCATGGCACAGCACTTCAAAGTACTGTATGTTTTTTCCACATGAGATTGTGCAGAGACATTTTATTTCAATTCCTCCTTTTTTTTTTCTTTTTTTTTTTTTTTTTTTTTTTTTTTTGATTGCCCTGATGCATCTTGCAGTCTAGAACTATGAGAGTGTCCTTGTCATAGTGATGACACCTTTTATGTTAGGTGTATACAAATTTCCCTCTCATCTCTACTTCTTTAAAAAAAAAAAAAATGATTACCAGAAGAGAGCTTGTTTGATGAAGAAAGAGAGAACATTTTTTGTTTGTTTGTTTATGGACTAAGAATGGAAACAAAGGACTACAGCTGTCATTTTGTTTTGTCAATGAAAAATCAACACATTTTCAACTTGTGGGATGACTTTAAAGCCTTATAAACAACCTTCCCCAACCCAACAAACAAACAAACAAACAAACAAACAAACAAACAAACAAACAAACAAACAAACAAACAAACAAACAAACAAACAAACAAACTACCCACTTTAGTGAATTCAACTGTACACATGCGACAGTTGTTCTAGTCTTATTTTCTCCAGGGACTAAGGGTTAGGTCTATGGTTGTTATAGGTTTTTGGTTTAGTTTGATGTGAGAATTAGGATTGGGGTAAGGGTTATGTTTGTGGGTGGAATTTGTTCGGTTTTGCTTGCAGATATTTGATAGTGAGCAGTTCTCGGAGGAGTAAATGTCATGGAACCTAGGAGGTTTAACAAATCCATGTCCTCCTACTTTCAAAGGAGTGCCATTACTTACATAGTATATCTGCATTAGACATTGATGGAATGAACAAGCCCAGGTTTCCTTCATCTAATATTACTTTTGAAGTATCGTCACGACGCTGTACGATTGTGGACCTTCCATCTAGTTAATTTTTGACAAGGGTGTGTCCATGCTTTCACCTGGCTGTTCAAGTGCACTTCTCCTGAGAATAATTTTCCTGGTGTCACATGGAAATTTCCTCTGCATTTCGGATATGACTGCAACATAAAATTCCATTTGTATACCAATTTCATTACATAGAGTTGTGTATCAATTTTGTTTGTTATATGTGTCCATTGACTAAAATTGCTTTTCAATTTCAAGAAGGGAAATTATTCTGTGATCTCTGCATTTGAAGGACAACTCCACCAAAGTATCTGCACAGTCACCGCTGGATGAGAAGACTACTAGAGTGTATGATGTTATATGCGTAGAACAATTTAAAGGAAAACATAAAGAGAATTTCATAAAATTGTATTTTTTGAAAAAGTGCACATTTTCTCGACTTGTCACTGACATAGTGTATGTTAAAGACACTCAGTCGTGGCGAGTGGCTTGTGCGGCACGGAGACGAACGCAACACGCTGCCTCCCCCATTCTGTATCAAATGTAGTGACCCCCGAATGAGAATAGAGCTGGCTCAATGGGTCAGCGAAAATACGGTAGGCTACAAGATGGCTGTCCCAGCGAGCCACGAGAGCTTCCGAATGGACGCACACTCTCAGTGCGCATGCGCATGAAGAGAGGCCAAAAGAGCCACGCGTCTTCTGGCCTCTCTCCTCCAATCACCGCAGCTCGCGGTGACAATATTTGTGTATGATGCGTACACACACACGCACATACACACACACACACACACACACGCCGCAGCGTCTTCTGGCCTCTCTCCTCCAATCATCGCAGCTCGCGGTGACAATGTTTGTGTATGATGCGTACACACACACGCACACATACACACTTGTCTCAGTGGTAGCATTGTCCCACACGTTTATGGATATAGCACCGATCTGGCATTGCGCAATTGCACGCACAAACTTCGGTCGTTCGGAGTTTACGTACCATTAGGGATGGCGATCGGCTGCCTTTAAGGGTAGTATTCCTCCTGCCTTCTGAAAGAGGCGAATCAAGTATTTTATTATGCGAGAAAAGTGAAGATATGTTGAATTTTCTATAAATATCTTTTTGTATTGTTCGACATCACAAGCTGTAGTAGTCTTCTCATCCAGCAGTGACTGGGCAGCAACTTTAAAAATTAATAACTTTTTGAACGGATTGTGCGATTTTCCTCAAACTCTCACTAATTCCTTCTACAAGTATTGCTGCATTCACTCAATCCACATGTCTACGAAGGTGGACTTGTCCTTAAAATCGTTACTTTCTGCTCATTGTTTCCTCAAAATCTGCCAGACATCGAGGAGGATGATGACGTCAAGAAGGCTATGGACCTGATGAAGCCCGTGGCGGAGGAGATCATTGCAGCCGAGAAGGAGAAGGGAAAGAAACCCGCCTGCAAGTTCATCGTCGCCGGCGATGTGAGTTCAAAGTTCAAAACTTCCTGCTCGTGTGGGGCTGGCTGATACCAGCCACCGCACAGTGGGTTTGGCCCAAAAGAGATTTTTCTCCTCCTCACCACCACTAGAGGGCGAACTATACAATGGTGTCTCAGATTTCATGGAGGCTGCCATTACCCACTTAGTAATGGCGGACTTTGTGCGCTCAAGTAACATTCTTTATAGCGTGTATTTGAACTTTTACGCGAGTGTGCACTGCTTGATTTGGCTACCCCTCGGCTGCTCGTATGCTAGTGTGTTAGTATGATTGGTGAGCCTACCGCCTCACATCTCCCCGTGCACTCACTAAGCAATTGTACAGGGTGTATGCATACTTCACATGCTAGTACCCACTCATTATGAGCTCTTTGGTTTGGCCACAAGGGAGTGAGGGATGGCGAACCAAGATGGGCAGATATGAAGTTTATGTGGTTTCAATCAGAAATCAGCAGGGGGGAGGAGGAAATATTTTGATGTATGGCTGTTTCTTTTGCATGATCTGAGTAATTTGTTATTCCATCACATGCTCTGTGACTTTTGTAGATTTTATGTTATAACCTTAGTCTGACGTTGTTAGCAGGTTGGACAATCTTTCTTGTTTTCAAAGCAAATCTTTGGTTGTGAGGTTGTGCAAAGTATTGTAATATGTTACAAGCTCTCTTCCAAAAGTAAGCATAGGAAACATAACTAAATATAGACATTTGTTGTTGTTTTTGTTGTGCTCCTGTGATAGACCAGTTAACTGACATATTCAAATTTTGTGTCTGCCCTATAAGAATGTTCTTAAACATGAAGGCTTGCCAAAGGCCTGCCCAACCTAACAAAAACAATGCATTGTAAATTGGATTCCATCTGAAATGAATTGAGCTGGCTTGTACAGGTAATTTGAGTAACTTGTTGGTAGGACTTGATAGGAGAAATACCCATGCATTTTTCATATGCTTGCAGACCTGCCTATTGTCAGATGGTGTGAGCTCAAGTGTTTATTTTCCCATACATGTCTGACTCGTCTCAACTATCGTGTGCTTTCTCTGTTGGTGTTTTGCACTCATGTAGATGATTTATGGTATCAGGTTTTTGTTTTATTTTTGTTTTTCAAAAGCAAAAGTGCAAACACAAGGAAACTGACCAGAAATTTATGTAAAATAAGTGAAATATGAGGAAAGAAAATGGGATTTCATGGGAATTTGAACCCAAGACCTCCAGATCGCCAAACCGCTGCTCCTTTGAACTAAGCTGTGGCAAGAACCTTTACCCTTGAAGGAAACCAAGTGAAGTCTGTTGTTTTCTGTCTGTGTAAGCCGGGGGAAAGGTAAATTGCAGTCAACCCCGCCCAAGTTGATTTGGCACAAGAAGAATTTCCAAAGTTGAGACAAATCCTACCCAGGACAGATGTTAAAGGGACTGTACAGTACTGGTTGAGGTGGGGATTCATGTTTTGAACATTCCTAAGTGAGATAATGAAAAGCCTCTTATGAAATATGAAAGAGCATGTAATTTTAAGAAGGATTCTACGTTTATTTGATGAAAATTGGTTTTCAAATGGCTGAGATATCCAAAAAAGGGCTAATAATAAAAGGTGACATGCCACAACTTTATTAGGATCTCTTTGTTTCACCTTGTTTTTGGATATCTCAGCCATTTTCAAACCGATTTTCATCGAATAAACTTTTGATACCCCTTAGAATTGCATGCTCTTTGACATCTCATAGAGTGGTTTCTGAATATCTAGCAAAACGTTAAAAGCTAAATCCTCACCTCGACCAGAACTGTACACACCCTTTAATATGTGTTGATTTTTATATGTAAGTGGATATTCACTTTAGTTGAGAAATTTTGTGTGGTCTCGTTGTTTTTGATACGGTGAAGTTTTTGTTGTTTTTTTAAAAGCCTGTTGTTTACAAGTCCCGAGTATACTCGGGCAGGGGTTTGTGGGAAATGCGTTTTGTAGCAAAATTAACGGGTTAATATGAAAGTGGTGGCATCATTTTGTGATGTTTTATTTTTTTCCCATCCTTGTCAGGACGACATCGTGGAGAACCTGCAGCACTTCCTGGGCATCGCTGACGAGAGCCTTCCGCTCCTCGTCCTGGTCGACATTCCAGAGCAGCGGGTCGCCCAGTGCGACGAGAAGGAGATCAACGCGGAGCTCATCAGAAGCTACTACCAGAAGTTCGCCAGCAATCAGTTGGAGTGGACGGCCATCCAGCGCTAGGGAGAGCTGTTCTTCCTTTCACCTTCCACTGTCTTTTCTTCAAGTGTCACTTGGCGGGATATAAAGGTCGTCACTGCAGCTAGTTATGTGCAATTTTCTGGTGTAAACATACGAAGAAAGGGTTAGGGACTAATGAGTGTATACCATGTCCATCCTAGTAAGTCAAAGTCATGTCCTGTAGCAATTGTACTGTACATTGTACAAATTATCACGGTAATAAGAATAGATGTATGAGGGTTTTTTTTTAAGATATCTATGAATTTTATCTGTCCTGCCGTTTTTACTTTTATCAAGATCAAATCAAAAGCTGCGCAAAGGAAATGCATTTGTTTTGGTATATTTGCAGGATGGGGCAAAAGGCAACCATGTTGTGTAATTCTGAATCTATCACAGTGGAACACATGACTCTGTAACTACATGTTTGGATATAAATATGGCGAGTGGAATAAACATCTTCCATATGATTTGAAACTAATGACCATCTACTAAAGTCAACAATATAAAAACATCGCCTTACTTTATGGCGTTGCGGAATAAGTTAAAATATAGGTTGCTGATTTTTTCCCCCCCTTTTTTGGTCGAGGTTTTCTCTAGGCACACATAATCTGTTTATGTGCACTGTTACTCATGTTGAAACATTTCTTGTGTATTTATATGAAGTTCTTGTATCATGATTTGTACAGTAACAAAGAGTTGACTTCATGCATCATGGAGGTCTTGTGACGTTTAAGTTGTCCACTTTTTGGTAAAATATGCCAGCATGGTGTACACACACACACACACACAACACAAGCCCTCACCACGATCCTGGTTCCATCTTGTAAATAGATTTGCTGTTGTTTGCTCCAAAGTCCATTTTTTAAACTCTGGTGATGTTTTGTGCTTGCTGCTTTGTAACTCACGGAGATTGAATTACAGGCCTCTTCAATAATTTCACAGGGATACAAATGTTGAATCTGTTTGAATGCAACAGTCGTGCTCAACTGATTATGGATTTAGTGTATGCTAACATTTTTTTTTTTTTTGCTACTAGAGGCTGAGAAAGGGGAGTGTATTTTTACATTTCTGTGACCAAGAGACTGAGAATGACAGTATTTGGTACCCCACAGTGGTCACTGTCTGTACAAAGTGTACATGTATATTTCTAAGATACGAAATGTTATTCAACGTGTGCAAAAAAATGTAAGGCAATGCGCTGTACTTGTAGATGCATGCCTGTTGAGACGTGTCGAAAAGCGAGCAATGAAATGCTATGTGCATGATTGTGCCACGTCTGTGTGGTGACATAAAGTTATGAGGAAATAATTTTTCAGCGCCTGTAAGTTTTCCACAACTGTCTATTCATGTCTGTGCTTTGGGTAGTGCATGAAAGTGTTCAAAATGTTCTAAGTCTCTTGCCCATGCAAATGTCAAATAAATAACATTTTTTTTAGGAAGATAAATGACTTTGCAACGGTGTGCTTTGATATCTCTTTTTCTTTTGAGTAGGAGTGACGTTTCAATGTATTTGAAATAAGGAAAAATGCAGCTTGTTATTACCATTTTAATAAATAAAAGGGTATAGGAACGTAAAGTCTTACATGGTCTACAGCTAAGAAATTCTTTATTTTCCAGGCAAGCTTGTTAGTAAATATGACTGCTCAGAAGAATAATAATTTTCAAGGGGAATTCTACCTAGGGAAGCCCAGTGCAGTAACTTCAAAGCTGTACAGAGATATGTATAGATTACATATCAAGTTCTTCATGACATCTTGTTAAACGTTAAACAAGTACTTCATCATAATATCTTCATAAAAATTACCAATCACCCCATGTTATGTGTTGAAAGCACATTCAGATTTTGGAAGTAGGCCACGGCTATCGAGCTGTCATGGGCCTGATGTTGATACCTTGCACAAAAAACAAAATAATAATAACAATTTGTTTTTCCACCAGCAGTGATAACTCACTGATTGTTGGCTAAATCATATCAAATACTGCCCAAGAAGCCTGTATGCTAATGAGGTTTGTGGCGTGTGCCAGTGAAATGAAGCAGGTAATCTTCTTGAGGTCAAAGGTCATTTCAGCAACATTCACCTCCAGTCGTCTTTCACCATCCTTTTATGAGCTAGTCCTGACTGCCTGTCTTGACGTTTTTTTTTTCGTGATATATTTCTTGATATTAACATTACTTTCTTTTCTAAACATATTTATCCAAAGAATGAATTGAATGCCAATCTATTAATGATTACGACTGTCTTTATGGCCTAAAGAATATCAGTGATGCAGTCATGCTAACTTTCTGTTCAGTACAATGTATGATATATTTTGTATATATTTTTGTATCAAAAAGGAGAGTGGAGAGGAACGTTGGGATTTTATCTTTCTTGTCTGATGCGTGCTTAAGCATGGTTCACTGTTTTCAAGTGAAGTGTTGTGTTTTACAATTTGCAAGAGAAGGTCTGGCGTGTGTGTAGACTTCCTTTTATTGTGTTAACTTTTTTTTTAAAAGATAAATTTGTGCCTTTTGTCGCATTCATCAAAACGGTTGAAAAGATACTGCGTGAAGTTACATTGGGAGAATGTATTTTGGTGTTCTGACAGATGAAAAGTTCACTTGTGATTTAAAGGCAGTGTACTGTGTGTAATCATGAATGCAAAAGTGCTAATGCTGAACAAGTAAAGGTTTGATGCGCTTGTTTGGGGGATAAACAGAGCAAAGACAAAGGCCTGTTTTGTTTTAGTTTTTGATGCATACATATGTTTTACTTGCCTATCTTTTTCACAAAGAATTTCACTTGGACCAAATTACTTTTCTCCCCTTCCTGACAGAAGTATGAGCGATTTATTGAAGTTTTATATGTCAAAATGCATTGATCTGCCTTTGCTTTATACTAATGGCAATATAAAAACACAAGAACAGACCTCAGTGTGATGTCATAATGAATATTCAGTGTGATGTCATAATGAATATGTGATGTTAATTTGACATCACACTCAATAGAATTCAACAGCTTGCTGTCATGCACAATAAAAAGAGAGAAACATGTCAAGTATTACCCATTAGGGCCACGGGTACCTAACTATGTTTTGTCTATGCAGGTTATGCATGAGTCAATGTGTGCTATTTCTTCTAAACCGTTGTACAGTAGATTTTCTTTTTACACTGTAAAATTAGGATTTGTCCTTTTTAATATTCACAGTAGAAAGTGGTTGCACCATATCTTGTGTGATTTGTTATGCGGTGGAAAGAAATAAGCTTTATCACAATTATGACACCATTTCTGGATTGTATGTCCGTTAATGTGATATAGATTTTCTGAGCTTCCTCTCTGTGTGATATAGTTAGGTCTGTATTCCTTACATTTTATAGCTAGTCTTTCATTTTGAGCACTGGAAACTTCTCAGTTTGTTGCACTCAGAAACTGCAGGAAAGGCAAGGAAATTCATATTCATTGTACTTCACAATATCATAAGCATTGAGTGGTAAAATATGATTTCCGATGAGTTTGTTCGATGTGACATGTCCACTTATACTGTACTAATTGTGAAGAGCTCTTGTGTGGGTGGAAAGCAGACAAAATGCTGCTGGAATTGCTTTAGCAGAACTTACCTGATATCGTAAGAGTTTTCCTTGTCATCTACCACATGTACAAAACTGTACTTCCACTCACTGTGTGCATCTGTTCTGTGTCTTGTGACAAATATGGACGTCAGCATAATTTCTGTAATCTTTGTGAAGAATTCCAGCAAGACTGCATGGCATCCCACTCCAGATGTGCTGTTTTACAAAAAGTGGGTTTCGTAATGGTTTCTGCCCAATGCTCCCACTTACTTAAGTTGCATCCACACCTAACCCCCACCATCTTCATTTTCGAGAAAATAGCACTATCTTGTGGACAGCTGCTATTTTATGTTAATTTTTATTTTTATTTCTTTATTTTTATTTTTATTTTTATTTTTTATTTTTTATTTTTTTTTTTTGGGGGGGATGTTGTGCTAGATGCTGATCTGTTATGTATTTTACAATATCTGAAAAATCTGAAAGGTTTTGGCTGCCACTAGTCCCCCTTCTTTTACTCAGAGATATTTATGTCCCTATTTAGATCAGCTCCTGTATTCTAAGTGCCACCAACTGATCCATATTAATGTTTAGGACCCCCCCCCCCCCCCCCCCCCCCCCCCCATTAACAGAACTCTGTGTTTAGACACATAGTTGACGAGATCACCATATGAGATCGTTAGGCAAGTTTAACCCTTTGGCCCGAATTCACGAAGGTGGTACAAATGAAACCATGGTTTAAACCATGGACAAAAACCATGGAGCGCCAAGTGTTGCATTGAATATTTTCATGACAAAATCAGTCATTTCGTTGATGAAATTATTATTTTGTAATGAAATGACAACATTTTGTAACCTAGAACATTTCGTCTACGAAATGATAATTTGGTTAACAAAACGGTAATTTTGTCATCGAAATATTCCACGCGACACTTGGCGCTCCATGGTTTTTGTCCATGATTTAAACCACGGTTTCATTTGTACCACCTTCGTGAATTCGGGTCATTGAGTGCTTCAAGTGCCGACTGGCACAGAAAGCCCCATAGCATTGTACACACCGTCCATGGTCCCTGGCACAGAAAGGCTTGATGCTGCCAACAATATTGTACTATTCATGGATGCCAACCTCGTAAACAGCATGGCAGTATTCTTTAGGACTTTTGGCTTGAAAGGCGCATTTTCAGTTCGGAAAAAGCACACAAACAAAACAGTATTTCTTATTCTATCTTTCCTGCAATAGACGTTTAGAAGCACAATTTTTGTTGAACAGTATTGCCATGAAACCTGCAGCGTTACTGACAAAAAACAGTACAAAATACAGCAAAAAAGTAACAATTTCATCTAGGGCTATTCATCTTTACATACAGGTAACTCCCCAAATTTGGTGTGCATACCAGCATTGTTCAATTCTGCATGTACTCTCGATTTAAAATACTGTAATTGTTTCCATGTCAACGAATTGGTTTTGTATGTGACACTAATTTGGGAGTAAAGTTTAATGGTTGTGATTTTACTTTTTTTAACACGATTTGCATATAGACACTCTTAACTTGGCATGTGCTTCATTAAATTGTCTTCATAGAGTGAAAATGAGAATGATTGAGCTCTTTATGTGGTGTTTTGTGTCCTAAAAGGTATGGATTTCCCCTCATACAGTCATTCATAAAGTTTAAATTGATGACCAACATGGCGAAGGGAAATTTGTTATGCAGCTAAGCGATTTGTGTGGACTTTGTCTGGAATATGTAGTTCTTCAATCAACTACTGTAAAAGTGGAAATTTTCGCGGTGTTGAAATTTTCGCGCATTTCGCGCAACCAGAAACTAGCGCGAAAATAAACGCACGCGAATATTTTTGCTCGCCATACGTTCCTGTGAGCGATGTCTTGATTCCGCAGAATTAAAAACACGCGAAACTCTTCTAACCCGGCCAAACGCGAAAATATCCACTTTTACAGTACCCAGCATCTGTAAAAACAGACAAAATGAATTGCACATGCAAACTAACACGAAACAATACATGCGCACACGACACCCAGATATACAGTCAACCTCAAATAATTGCCTACGTTGGAGGTCTTTTAAGTCCTCTTCTCTTTATATTGATTTTAATCCCTCGTAAGTCAATTTTCTGTACGTTGGAGCTACAAACGTATTTCTTCAGTCGGAATACAATTGTAGATTTGACTTTGGCGAGGTTGACTATACAGATGCGCACATGCACATACATTGTACATACCCACGATCAATGTGTGTGTGCTGATTGTAATCATTATGCTCTTAGAGGTTTAGCATAGTTCTCAGAATGGCTAAAAAAATCATCTATCATTTTGGACTTTGCTGGCGCAACATTGTAAGGGTCTACCAAGAAAAGTGTCCGGCTGAACAATTTGCCAGGATAACAAGTTCCTTTGGAGGATTCTGATATCCTCCAGGGGAAACTCAGTATAGTGTAACAGACACTGCTATAACGAGATATCGGTTATTACAAATTGTATAAGGAAACTTTCGTGGTCCAAAATTTCCTTCCACACAAGTCCATGTAAAACACTACTCTTACAGCGAGATCGGCTGTTACGAAGTAACTGCTATAACGAGATAAAGTTATGATTTCCGAATACAGAAAAACGTAGTTAATCAAACTTGGGGCCCCGGTTTTTAAAAAGAGTTAAAATTGATTATATACAAAGTGTAGTTGATTTCAACTGTAAGTATATGGCAAGCCGGTGTGGTAAGGAAATTTAAAGTTGATTTTATCTTTTGATAAAACGGGGCCCTGTTACAGCAACTCTCCAGGTAAAGCTTTACTTCGCCAGATCATGTTCGAAGTTTGTAAAGCTCGATGTGACGCAAAGTGTGTCTTGTACGCATGTACATTGTATTTTCTTCAGTGCACTCCACCTAGCACCACATGTTGTACCAACACACGTGTGTGTGTGTGTGTGTGTGTGTGTATGTGCACAGAGTGTGCTAGGAGTATGTGTGACTCTATGCATACATGACATTATGTGTGAAGCAATCTGATGCTGTGATTGGCTTTCTACCAGGGAATTCCCAATCTTCACACACACAGGCATAATGTACATAAATACAGAATGTGTCACATACACACGCAGCATTATGCAGAACATGTTCAAGCTTTCCACAAACAACACACACTTGCCATAACCACATACCAATCCACAGACAATCATGACATGATCGCACGCAAACTACAGTCCATGTATACATTTACAAATTTGAACATTCTTTAAACTCATTCTTGATATTGTACTTCATTGGCGAAAAACCTCTTTTTACACATATTAAGGTAATTCCCTCACACACATTTCCAGGTTATTAGTATTAATTGAAACATGATATTTAGTCCCACATGAACAAATTAATGTCTCTATGTTACACTTTTTTTATGCCTACTGATATAACGAAGTATCGGCTATAACGAGGAAAACGACTTGGTCCTGGCCTTGTTATATCGAGTTTCCCCTGTAACATATTCCTTACCATGCAGTTCATAATGTAAAGCTGTAGGCCTGTATCCATGAAGGTGGTTTACATTTACACCATGGTTTACACAAACTTCTTCTGTGTGTATTGGCATGACAGATTGCATACGACAATAAGGACCGCGCGTCCATACACTCATGTGAGAAGTACACCTTTTTCATGCTTACTTTCATCCCGTGGACTAATTCTAAACCATAGTTTTGATTTCAACCACCTTCGTGAATGCAGGCTTTTAAGAAACCTTCAGAAAGGAAAAGTAACAAGTGACATCAGAGCTTTGCTGTGATCATAACTTTATTACGCAACCATTGCAGATGATTTAACGAGTGACACTGAGGTGGTGGAAAATAAGAGTCACATTTGAGCAGATCGAGTCCTAAAATTGACAATCACAACAGTTTTGGGAGTTTTTTGTTCTTATGCGTGTGTTGGCCACTGGGAAGCCTAGTCAAAGAGACCGAAGCCCATGTCGTCATCCGACTCTTCCTCGCTCTCTTCCTTCTTCTCCTCCTTCTTCTCCTCCTCAGCGGCTGCTCCGCCGCCTGCTGCTCCACCACCGCCCGCGGCTACGGCTCCTCCTGCCGGCATGGATGCCAGCTTGCCCTTGCCTGGAGAGACAACAACCACACAATACACTCAAAACTTTACAACACATTCATTGCTTGCTTAACCCATACAAAATGTAAAAATAAACCTGCCATACTACTACCTCACATGTATATGTTAAGCCCACCCCCCCCCCCCCATCCCCAACAACAAATAAACAAATACAATAATTTCGCAAGGTAAAAATTTCATGCTGTTGCTAAGATGGGACTCTCCTTCAAAGAAAGCTATTGGAGTAGAATACTAATGGATTGCAAAATCATCTTTCATGGACAGCTGGTGTCAGAATATCTTAGCATACCATTGGATACATGCAAACTGGCAAGAAAAGAAGGTGGTGTAACTGAACATTTCATGGAAGCATCAGCATCTAAGAGTCTTCTGCAGCTTGCCCAAGCCCTGGCATCTGGAATTAAAGGGCAGTTGCTTGGAAATCAAGCTCAAGTTGAACACCAAGCATTTTGGACAGTGCTTTGTCGTTTACATGGAAGTCTTATGAAATGCAAACATTCACACATTTGATGTCAACTTGAACATTTTTTTTCAAAAATATAATTTAAGCTCATTCCCTTTGAATGGCCAGTTGCTTCAAGTTATTCTTTGACGAGTAGTAGTATATGTTGTCACATGTAGGGAAGGGGTCAACAATCTAAACTGCCCAAACAACTTCACAGAATGCTTTCAGTCTTAAAAGTTTACAACTATCGATATATGGCCACATTTTCAGATACTAGTAGCTAATCACAGAAAATCAGCCGAAAGATGGTGTTGTGTTGATTATCATCACTAAATGTGACCAGAACATAATTCACATTAACTCCTGATTATACAGTAATGATTTTCTCAATTAAACAGAATCTTCCTTGAAACAGCATGTGGAAAGACATCAATTACATTTCATCTGTATATATCAGTAAATATCAACAAGTTTACTGCAAGAACATGCTTATTATAAACAAGATATCTTTATCTTACACTCTTCCAACTGTTAAATGTTGTATTTAAAGGTACTGAAACAGAAACACACACATGCACATTAAACAATTATGCCTTTAATTCAGGAAAAAAAAAATCATGAGACTGAGCCAAGTTTTGATGTGCAATCCTACAAATATAACTTCAAAATGCTGCCTTTAAAATGGAAAATCTGACTGCGATACAAAAAAAAAAAAAATGACTGGAAGAGTTGGAGATGTCCCTCAAAGAAAGAAAAAAAAAATACTTGAAGCTACTTTACCTTCTGTGATCAGCTGCTCCAGATTCTTTCCACTGAGTTCGGAGATGACCTTGTCCATTTTTTCTTGGTCGGCTTCAATGCCTACGCTTCCCAGTACCTTCTTGATGTCATCGGCTGAGGGACTGCTGTTGCCACCCAGGGCACAGAGGAGGTATGCGGCCACGTAACGCATTCTGGAAAACATGAAAGATTTCCTTTGTATAACTTACTTTTCTAAACCATTTGTGTATCATACAATTCCGAACAAAGTCAATGGGGGAAAAGCTGAGGGCAGCAAGTGTATTCAGTCACATTTTCAGATAAAAATGAGGATAATCATAAATGCATCAGACGAAAGATGGTGATCATTCTATTATCATCATGAAATGTGACACGAGTATAGAAACTGGTCATTTAATAGATCACTAACTAGTCTATGCATCAAGTACAGAAATGTCAGATACTCAGAGCAATATCCCCCAGATAGACAGGTTGAAGCTTTGGATCTTTCTTTTGGACTATATGACTAGCACTGACTAGTCTTTCCCTAAAACTTCTAAACTTCTACTTCTAAGGTATCAGGGTACAATTTCCTCAGTATCTGTATCAACAATATGTCCAGTTTTTGCAAGTCCATCAATCAAATCACACAGATGAAATCCCAATGTGTGTGCAAATGCGATACTATACAGTTGCCTTTATTACACTAACGTTAAGTCGATCATGATTGTCGAAATCAACTTCAGTAGAAACATGCACCTAACCTTTAAAGGGACTGTACAGTTCTGGCTGAGGTGAGGATTTAGCTTTTAATGTCTTGCAAGATATTCAGCAACCACAGTATGAGATGTCAAACAGCATGCAATTCTAAGGGGTATCAAAAGTTTATTTGATGAAAATCGGTTTTGAAATGGCCGAGATATCCAGAAACAAGGTGAAACAAAGAGATCCTAATAAAAAGCGTGGCCTGTCGCCTTTTATAATCACTTTTTGGGATATCTCAGTTATTTGAAACCCAATTTTCATCAAATAAACGTTGAATGCTTCTTAAAATTACATGCTCTTTCATATTTCATAAAAAAAGGTTTCTCATTATCTCACTTTGGAATGTTATAAAACTGAATCCCCACCTCAACCAGGCAGAACTGTACAGTTCCTTTAGTTTAAGACAGTTGAATGATCACATCTGCTTTCACAACACAGCAGGGATGCCAAGTTCAAACAATTTTTATGAGTGAGATTTTCACGACTCCATATCTCGACGTGTGAATGTGCGCGCGAGTGAGGGTGTGGGAGGGGTTTTTTCCCCCCTGTGGCCTCCCACGGTAGGGAGCTTTTTCAATTTTTAGCTCTTAATGGTGCGATCAGGTGCACACTTCAGTGATTATTTTGTACTTTAATATTTTGAAAGACAAAAGGGAAATATACCTTCAACAGTTCAATTGCAACTACTGTAAACGTGGAAATTTTCGCGGTACATTAATTTTCGCGGATTTCGCGCTACGCTCGGCTAGCGCGAATTCAAAAACGCGCGAATATATCTTCACAATTTTCTACGCACATTTTGAACGGGATGAATTGTGTGCGCTTCATCGATGATACTGCTACGTAGTACAATGTACAGGCATGTTTACGCTACTAGTACTGTGCGAAGAGACGATACCCTAGATTGCTGTGTATTGTAGCATTCATGTGTGCACCGCACGCATCGATGCTACAGTCCCCCGTGACTACGGCACTAGAGTCACAGCTGTACTACGTATTTGAGTGCTTGTACTCGCAGTCGAGCCGCTCGCTACGTCGCTTGTCGTACGCTGGCATAGCAAGCTATGTAGCAGAGGCTTTGGATGAAAGCAGTGAATGTGTATTACAGTAAAGTAACCTGCTGCGGAGCGCGAATTTAAGAACCCGCGAATACGTTTTCGAGCCGCTCAGCGCGAAAAATTAATCGCGCGAAAATATTGACGTTTACAGTATCACTTTAATCTTTTGAGCTATGCTCATTATTATAGGCCCAAGTTGCAGACTTTGCCCTATGCGTGAGAAAAATGGGTGTCATGCGTGAGATCGGGAGATGGCCCCTAAATTCTTGACTTGAGTCTCACGCAGAATGCGCAAGACTTGGTAGCTCTGACACAGTAAAGCAAATTGTCCAAGGTTCGACCTCCCAATAAAAATTCAACCACATGCAAAAGGCGTCAAATTTTTGTGACGGCATTACGGTCAAATTATGGGCCGCTTGCTTTTAACATCTCCATAAATCCAAAATTCCAGTCTCACACACTGTGCGGTCTGTAGTGTTACAGACTCGACTCAGAGCAAAAATCCTTATTTTTTGATCATGCAGACATTGATAAATGATATGACTTTATGAGAACTGCTCTATTTTAGGCAATTGTGCACTTTACGGCCCTATATTATCGGTGCGAGATTTTACCCTAATCGAGCAGTGCATGCGAATTCGAGTACCTATCAGGCACCGCAGGTTCGACAGCGTGTCTTCGGGCAGCACTAGCACTGTACTGTGTGTGCATGTGTACATGTATGAGATTTCGCGATGGGACGCAGTGTGTGTGTGAATGTGTCAACGTGTGTGTACGTGTGTGTGTGTGCCACCGAACTGTGGTGTGTGCGTGATGAAAGCACTTACGGTACGCCACATGGTTGCTCTATAAACGTCTTTCGCTGCGAGGCGCGGCGTGATCGAGCGCGAGCAGAGACCCCCGCAGACAAACATACGATGCTGTGCATTGGCACTCAACGGAACGCAACAGTAAACTTCCGTGCTACAATCATGATTTTAAATGAATGAATTCTGCATTATATCTTAAACAGGAGATCACTAATTAACCTATTTCAGAGGACATATGTCCACTCGCGGCCTTGGCGAAATTATTCTGTGACATTATGATGAAAAAACCCAAAATCTTATCCCGATTCGTCAGTCTGTTAGTGTTTATTTCGTCCAGGCCTACAATACCGTTCCCCGAGCCCAACCAGACGTTGTGCGAAGTGTGTATGATAGCTACCGATTTACGGGCAGCCATTACATGGACACACACACACACTCACACACACGCAAGTCTCGCCAGCGTGGTTGGTTCGATGTGTCCGCTCCGCAGAAGCGCAGTGAGTGAGGCGGGCTTTTAGTGACCTTATCACTTGTCAAGCGGCGTTCCATACAGCAAGAAAAGCTCGCCAGCTGCTCAGTGCGTAGGTGATTCAC
The DNA here is from genome assembly GCF_040938485.1 of Diadema antillarum. NCBI lineage: Eukaryota > Metazoa > Echinodermata > Echinoidea > Diadematoida > Diadematidae > Diadema > Diadema antillarum. The sequence goes on from NW_027271517.1 coordinate 437,114, forward strand.
GGGATATCACCTTGGCATACGGCGAATAAGGTACCGATAATATAGGGCCGTAAAGTGCAATATTGACCTATTTTACGTACATTCCACCTTTAAAAGGAACTCGTACACATACACATAAATTTACGATCGTAGATACGATGTATCTCGGCCAAGTTAAACAAAGTGCCAATCAATGGCAATGCACTGAATACACACCATGATACAAAGGGAATGCAAAATTGGGGATTGAACAGCCAGCCGTCCAGTGGCCAGGCGACTCCAACACGCCATGCGGTGCACTGCTGTACTGTGCGACTGATACACAGCGCACTGCACTGAGCCAAGCTGAACTGACCACATTGCCATTGGCACTACACACGTGTCATGACGCCATGTTAGTAGGCTGTTCGACTACGACTTGTTCACTCTATAAAGTGCAAGGCAGTGGTTGTTTAAAACTGCAGATTTGCATAATATTGCTTCGAATTACTAAGTTACTTCTGATTATAGTTTCAAGTGTTTCTACGTTCGATTTTAGCATCTTACTTTAAGTCTTTGAGACACGAAACGGTGTGCACGCTAGACCAGAATAACCCTTCGTAGAGAAAGAGGGTGAATTCGTGCGCGCGTTCAGCACGACATACGTATATACCAATCTCTTTGGTATATACACACTGCACGCGCGCGCACAACCAAACGTCCGTGCATGCCTAGTCTGGCTTCCAGACCCTCTGCCCATACTATTTCGCTATCCATGATATTGACGCCCTCAACGTCGAAAACTAGTATAGTTTAAGTTGATTTTCTCGCGCAGAGGGTCTGGAAGCATTCGTCTTGGAGTTAATGGATTCCGCCCGATTTTGGGCGGAATCCATAAATCTGTCAGCGCTCCCGTCCTCTGAAGCGCGAAATTCGAATTATCCTGCTCAGCGTGTTATCAGAGCCGGGTGGTGGGAGGACTCTCCCTACTACCTGTGTGTTGGCATTGCGGCGTGTGTGTACCAATGGTGTGGATGCTGTATACTGTAGTATGCAGGATGACGGTGACGGTATACAGGTACATTCAGGGAGGCGTATATTCTACCTCTCTGCACACGAACATTCGGACTTTTCTAAGATCTAAAGTAAGGTCGGATGGAAGAATCGGCAATCGTAGACAGTGTGTACTCCATGATGTGTATTCCTAAAAGTTTTCGATGTTTTTGATTGTTACTCACGTTTTTACCTGTTTACTACTATAGATGCGCACAATGGTCAAGTGAATATGTTTCCAATAAAATTAAAGCAGACCATTTTGTGTCATTGTGTCTATCGACGAAATCAAAAATCACATATCCTTGTTACTTATGTTATAAGCTCAATGAGGAATAGGTGTCCAAGGAAGATTTTTTTTTTTGTTTCTTCATTTGTGCTGGGTTTTTTTTTTCAACTAATGTAGGGCCTATAGTGCAATACAATCAGTAAAGTTAACAATTGCAACCACATTTCCCTTCCTTCCTTTACAAAGTATCTCAATCACAGTATTTTAATGCATAACCATCTGGGTCGTTTTCTCGTTTCCACTATGTTGTCTAATGGATTTCTTTTGTAGGCTCGACTTGGGGAAAACCAGCAACATTTTTTTTTTAACCTTTTTTTTTAGTAGGCCTTATGAGTATGAATGTAAAAACCGGTCTAATTTGACTACTAGTATACTGAATCCTACAAATAAAGCAAAATTCACGGATCTTTGACCAATGAAAAAATACAAAATGGATGCATATTTTGATAGAAACTGGCAATTTCAGATACACATTTTTTTTTTCTATATGTGATATTGAGTTCACTTCAATGATTTAATCTTAAAGGGTGTGTACAGTTCTGGTCGTGGTGAGGATATAGCTTTTAACGTTTTGCGAGATATTCAGAAACCTTCTAAGTTCTAAGGGGTATCAAAAGTTTATTCGATGAAAATCGGTTTTGAAATGGCCGAGATAACCAAAAACAAGGTGAAACAAAGAGATCCTAATAAAGTTGTGGCATGTCGCCTTTTATTATTAGCACTTTTTTGGGGGGATATCTCAGCCATTTGAAAACCAATTTTCATCAAATAAACATTGAATCCTTCTTAAAATTACATGCTCTTTCATATTTCATAAGAGGCTTTTCATTATCTCACTTAGGAATGTTCAAAAGATGAATGCCCACCTCAACCAGTACTGTACAGTCCCTTTATAGGCTAGCGAAAGGGTGCTATAGACGTGGAATGTAATCATCAGCTCAATGTAAATGAACCCAATTATCTGAGGTCCCAAATCTTTCCGACATTCATCAATGTGCGAATTGGTGCTCAAATATCCAAATGAACAGCATCAACGGTGAAGTATTTTAATTTGTTGCTTTTTTTGGGGGAAGGGGGGATGGTTTGGGTTTTTTCAGAGAGAAACAAGTTAACAATTCATATAGGCATTATTGTTGTTGTTGTTGTTGTTGTTGTTTTAAAGAACGAAAGAAGAGAGAGAGAAAATGGGGCCCTATACAAATAATTTGCCCCAGACAGCACTTAACAAAAACAAACATTATAAATCTTAGAGAGATATAATTATTGTTCTCATGATATCAATGATCATTTTCGACGAATAATGAAAACTCTAAAGAGGTTTCCCAAATCAGGTATCCGGAATTGTGAGTTTCAAAATCAGGCATCTTTGTGGATGAAAAAATTGAGGCCCTCTAAAAAAGCAAAACAACAACAACAACAACAACAACAACAACAACAAAAAAACAAACCTGCAAGTATAATAGACTTGATTGTGGCGATATTGATTGATGCACAACGCCTTCCGCTGTATTTGTTCGTATAACGTTAAACTCATACTTAAGAGTCTGAACGATGAGATACATTAGAAAAATACACACAATTTCTCCATCTGAAAAGCATAGTGCTTCCACATGCTCTGTAAAATATGTTTATGACAAGCTATTATTATTGCATAAGGCAGGCTAATATTCGGAGAAGAGCTATGATTCAATATGACCTGTGCACGGGAAAAATATAAAAAAATTTTATTCAAGTTAAAAGTATCTGAATTGGACATATATATACATTCTTTAAATTTTTGTCAATGCTTTCATACGTACTCTCTAAAAAATATCGAGTGAAAATTTTCACTCTAAAAGGATTGAATACAAAGAAGAGTGAATTTAAAGTGAAATTGGAGTGAATTTCAAGTGAAAATGTTTATTTTCACTCATTTTGGAGTGACCTCAGGGATCACTCGAAGATTTTGGAGTGATCCCTGACGTCACTCTAAAAAGAGTGAAAATGAACATTTTCACTCAAAATTCACTCCAATTTCACTCTAAGTTCACTCTTTTTTTGTATTCACTCCTTTTAGAGTGAAAATCTTCACTCGATTTTTTTTAGAGAGTAAAATTCTCATTGTCATAATTCGTTACGTTCCGAACAAAGTTCGCTAATGCGAATGATTAAGTTCATTATTTCGAAAGTTTGTCAGTGCTAAAATGTAATATGTTTCGTGAATCAAAAATTTATGATTAATCCCAAAATGAATGCAGAGTCGTAATTCTTCAGAAGGTTTGTTGATCAGATCATGTTTTTCGGAATGACGAACATTATTCATATCATCAGATGATATTGAATAATGTTCCTTATTCCGAAAAACTTAATTGGGTACTTTATTCCAAAGTTTCGTTTATCCCAAAATGAATGAAGGGTCGTTATTCCAAAGGCGCGTCAATCTGGTGATGAAATAGGATTCGTAATTCCGAAAATGAAATATGTTTTATTTTTCTGCGAAATGCGGTGTTGTTATTGTTAAGATACTATATAGAATATTACGCAATGAAATTTAAGGGAAGAGCGCTGGAATACAATTGGAATTTTGGATTGCATTATTGATAGAAAACGAATATTTCCTCTTCTTCCTCCGTATCCCACCTTTCCCATATACTCTATAGCCAACATCGTCATCGGGATGAACCATTCTTTGCCACATTCACCATTCACTTATCGGAATCAGGAATGTAACAACATCAATATTTACAAAAGGTCACACAAGTGCTCGGTTTTCCCACCTCCCTGGTTATACCACCTATATGGCCTACATGCTTACATCCTATAAGGTCCAAGGAGCATATCAACTAAAGACATGCATATATGGTGAAATGGAGAAGTTTGTCGTCGAGGGATTAAAAAGCAAAAATTACAGGATGGAGACCAAATTAATTGGTTGTGGTGTGCCATATAGCATGGCTCGACACTAACTTTTTTGTTTGGTGGCCCGATGGGGCCACCAAAATCCTAATTTCAAATGTTTGGTGGCCCGAGAGAAAAATTTGGTGGCCCGAAAAAAAGCAATAAAAAACATTAAAAGTCCTTTTTTTTTTAATGAGTCAAATATTTAAGTTTTATGATAGTAAGAATTAGAAGTTGGACATATCTACTCATAAATAAACTTCAACAAACTTGCAACACTCACTCTCAGGCACTCATTTAGTCCTTTTCATCCATCCTTTAAACAAATTTAACTGCTAATTTCCGGCGCAAAAAGTTACGAATTTATTGACATACTTTTCAAAAAATTTTGGTGGCCCGAGGCGGGCCACCAAATTTGCCCTTTTTAAAAATTTGGTGGCCTGACTTTCATTTTTGGTGGCCCCGGGCCGCCGGGCCACCGTTAGTGTCGAGCCCTGCATATAGTACCGAACTTATTTCTGTTCTCTACTTATCTACACTCAATTTTCATTTTGCATTTAATGAGGTAATAAAAGCAGCCAACTTGCGTTGCTTCTTATATATAGAAATAAAAAAAACAACAATTAATAGTCTTACGATGGGGTGATAATTGTCTCTAAACATCATCATTTGTCATAAACTTGACACCTGTTTCTTTTATAGAAAGTTTATTATGATTAACTCATATGGACGGGTCTCTGAGCATATGAAAAACAATGAAAAAAAAGTACATGAGCATCTTTTGAGAATTTGAATTGAGGCAAAATATTCCACAAAACTGATACTTTCCTATATACAAGTGATAAATCTGCAATAAGCTGAAAAAATATATGAGTTACATGGACAAATCTATATCAAATGCTAGAGCTTGTCATATCTTAATTATGTGAATACAAAAACTGCAAGTCAGAGTCTATTATTGTTTGTAACGTTTGGCCGTTAATTTTGTTGCATGATGACCTTGGGAAATGAAGTCTTTCAGCTGAAAATATCCAAAACCAAGCTGCAATGATAATTCATTATGATTGCACTGTATACGTCCACTTGATATATGCCAGCAATGAACCGTGTTAATTGCGACTTAAACTAAATAATTAGTATTCTTTCTTGCATATATACCCATGGATGTTAATTCTTAGCAAAACAAGGCTTTTTAAGGGGGGGGGGGGGGCATAATTGCCCCGAAGCGCATCATGCTTCAAACAATGGCCTTCTGTCAAAGAAATATTTTTTTATTATTTGTTTAATTATACATAACCACTTCAGACAAGGTTTTTATCATCAAGTGACTTTATGAAAAATAGATTGGAAATGAATAGATGTGGCTCTTATCGCGCGTTCTTTTAAAAACTGGTCCCCCTATAGATGCTATAATTGCTAAATGAATGGATGTTGGAGCATTATAGTGGTAAGAAGTGACCTTGTACGGCTATCAAGCGGGCTATTTCAAGGGATAGAAGATGGTGTATGAAGACATCTTATGTTGAAGGGCCACAATACCCCAGCTCACCTATACATGCAAGTGTACTTCATTTTTCTTGTGTGGGTTCATACATATCCCGATGTTATTATCTTGGTGATTATCATATGTGTGAGATGAAGAAATAAACAATATCGTAGAATATTTATAAGTTTAGTCAGATGCCGCAATGTTTCCACGAGAGGGACACGATATTATGAAGACAAGAACTGATCGGAAGAGCACGTTGCTAATCATCTGTTTCTTTTTTATTCACTAGCTGCTATTAAGTTATAGAAAGAAGGGTCTCAACTGAACGTATTCATCAGCAAACACGAACATAAAAAATACATGTACATAGAAAAATACATTATATATCACATGGGCCGCCCACCCACAACTCATCTCCACATACAAAGTTTTTACAAAAAAATTTGCACAATACTCCGCTGCACTTTCTTTTTTCGACTTCATTTTTCGCTTTTTGGATGCCATGTGTCTTGGGCATAGTGTAGCTCCGTGCATAGTGTGGATATAGTGACTAAATAGGCCCTATCAGAAACAGGATTATCGCACCAGAAAACCTTTCCATGCAGTAAACAGTGCATGGAAATACTCCACGGACAGTGGATGCATGCATGTAATGTATATGGAGAGTGTCCTTGGGACCTCTGGGTGAGGATGCAGGGGTCACTAACGATGACCTCTTCCTTATTACGTAATGACAGAATGATCGCCCTCGCTCACTGGGGGTAAATTTAGGCTCCTCCCACTTGAAGCGAATGTGCCCAGACCCTTTGCCTTCGGCAAAGGCGGCGACTTCGTCGCGGGGCGGCGACTTCGTCGCCGCGGAGTCCAGTTGGCAAAGGGTCTGGAAACCAGACTAGTGCATGCCATCATCCTGCATGCAAGCTTTGGAAATTACGCGCGCATTTTATTTATTTATTTATTTATTTATTTCTAATCTTTTGTCAGGGTAGTCCATTCACCAATAAATAGTGGTCTTCCATGGAGCCCTGAATAATATTGATGAACATATGTACATTAGATAGCAAAACGTATATACAGAAGATGACATAATACAGTGTAGATACATACCAGCATACTGTACATTGCAAAGTAACATAAAAAGTACATGCCACAGCAAGAGTTCACCAGAATGCCGAAATAACAATTAAAAACGCTATTATACAGGAATGATAAAGCCCAGAATGAATTTCGTGTGTTACTTACAAATAGCAACTTTGCTTAAACAATCTCTTAAATGAATATATGGAAGAAGCTGATCTAATTGAATGATCTAGCCTGTTCCATTCAAGTACAGAGGATACGATTGGGCTGCACTTAGCTGCACTTGTGACAATCAGAGCGAAATCTTGGCACACATAGATTTCCACTGTCTATTAGCCTTGTATGATGTTCATGTACATCACTAGGCTTAACTAAGTGCACCTGAAGGGTGCACTTAGTTAAGATGGATAGAAAGCAATCTTTCACCATTCATTGCAATAGTTGCTAGATGTTTTGTTATGATCGTTTACCCCTCACGAGTTAAAACATGATACTTGGTAGCTAAAATAGTACATGTACAATGCAGTGGCCGCGGAACCGGGGGGGGGGGGGGGGGGGGGGCTGCAGCCCCCCACACTTTTGGCTAGTAAAAAAAAAAAAAAAAAAAAAAATCGGGAAAGAAATTACAACAACCTGACCCATGATTTTTTATTTCCAAAGAGTTCCCACTTAGATTCTTCCTGTCTAAGCGGGGGTGGGTGTCATGACCTTGACACCTCCTTCGCCGGTCCTGCAGCGCACCCCTCCCCCCCCCCCCCAACACACACACAGGGCCGGCAGAGCATTTTCAAAAGATGTGTGTGTGTGTGGGGGGGGGCACTTCCGGGTCTCATGAGCTGACAAACAAAAAAACAAAAAAAGGCCTTCTGCGCAACTTCTGGTGCCACTTCCGGGTTTCTTCACCTGACAAGTAAAACCAAAAAAAAAAACAAAATAAAATAAAATGAAATAAAAAAAAAAAAATGCTTTCAGCTCAACTTTCTCCTTCCACTTCCGGGTTTCTTCAGCTGACAAGCAACAAAAAAAAAAAAGAAAAAAAAAAGAAAAGAAAAAGGTCTTCAGTGCAAAAAAAAAACAACAAAAAAACATAACCTAACCGCACTCACACTTCAAGTTCTTCCTTTATGGTGCACAAAAAGTGGGGCCCATTTAGCCCCCCAGCCCCCCCCCCCCCCCCGTTCCGCCGGCCATGACACACACACACACACACACACTGAAAAACGTTCCGCGGCATGTAATTGGTAGCCGTGTTGCAGTAGTGGTGTACTACGTGTTCGCGATCTTTTTAATTTAAAAAAAGAAAAAAGAAATATTTCATAAAGAATGAGTTCAAGTGTATCCAACCTGCAGAGCATTACATGTAATGGAAAATTGTTTCCCTCTCACCCGAATGTGCACTGAGCAAGAGTTTGTATAGTAGGAGTATAGTACTTGATCAACCCAGCTAATTATAGTTTTCCTGTAATAAGCTAGCTGCCATGTGAGTTTCTGCATCCCGACGAGTGTATACACAACAGGGAAGCAGCTGCGGTTAAGAGGTTTCACGGGTTTGCTATGCATCAAGGGACGACAGTGTACACATAATTTCATGTGCAACCTAAAAAACCAACAACAATGTTTACAACGCAAAACTTCAAGACTTTGGATGGGATATGGATAAAACGTTTGTTATTATTGATTGTGCTGTACTTATTTTCTAGAGGTGTTTTCTACTAACCAATAGACAATTATTTTTACAAGTTTTGAGACTAAAACTGATGTTCATGCTCACTAGAGAGAGCAGTTATAGATGAGCTAAACTTTTGCACGCATTACTACTTTTGCAAAATTTCATTTCTGAACAAATCAGAAGTATAGATTTTAGTGAGCCTGAGGAGACGTAGGGGGCGCTACGTGAAATAAACATTCTAATTCACATTAAATTTGTGAGTGACAGTCGTAGGCCATATACTGCTGTTGTGCAAAAATCTCTTGAGCTCCAACTTGTCACGACTAAATTACTGTATATACTTCATATCAAATTAAAGAAAAGAAAAAGAAAACCTCACTGATCTGTCGGTTTAATTTGAATACTCTTATCAATGTCACCTATAGAACACAGAGTATAGTTCCTGGAAGAAATATCCATTAAAATGTATCCGACACTAATGTCATTCTTTTGGCGACCCGACAATGAAATTTCATGTCCCCTGAAAAAAAAAAACCCATAGAAAATAAAGAAACGATTTTTGAAAATGGATATGACACAATACATGAATATTGACAGGCATATATGACAAAGTGCATTAAATACAACTTAATATGACTAAAATTTAAGAAAGGAAAACAGTGCAAAATGAAAGCAACCATTTTGAAAAATTGGTATGATTTATACTAAACCTTGATACTTATCATAAACCGTATATAAGAATTATGTGAAATTGGCAGGTATGACTAGGGGATTTTAACTTTCAATTACTATAACTAAGCTCAGTTCATATTTGATATTGAATTGACACATAAACATAATTTCCACGACTCCTCATAATATTCATTAAATTATCATAATTAACATACAGGGGTACACCAATTTCTATTATTGAAAAGAGGAGAGGCAGAAAAAAAAAATCGTTTGGCCGGAATTTGACCAAAAAACAGGTTAAAGTTCATCCGTGAAGATTAGGCCTATCTTGCTATACTCTGGTCGCGGCATCTGCTGAAATATGTACAGTTATGAAACACTGAGCCGCGAATTATTCTCCCCATTACATCTGCGTGAGAAAAACACATAAACAATCACACACTCATTTTCGCGGCCCGATCGGCCACAAAAACATGTTTGCTTAAAAATTAGTGGCCTAACAACTATTTCTGGTGGTCCCGGACCACCGGGCCACCGCTAATGTTGACTCCTGCCCATATAGACAATATAAACTTTCTTACTTTTGACCTTTCTTGCTTAGGGCCAGATCCGATTGTCCTTTCTTTGTGGATAATATCGACAGATTTTTACCAATTTCTTCCTGAATATCGCAATTGGTATCAGATCATTATGTCCAAAATAATGACTATTACTAGGCCTATAGTCGATAAGTTATCTTCAAAGGACTCTCTGTCTATCTCTTCTTGGTCTTTTCTTCTTATGGATGTCGTTTTTGCAGTGGTTGCACATCGAATGGAATATAATGCAGACATAGGCGTACCCAGGATTTTTTAGAGGGGGGTGTTCAGTGGCGTACCGTGGGTCAAGACATTGGGGGGGGGGGGGGGGCGCACCTCATGGCCGGAAGCAACATCAGAATTGCATAATTGTACAATTAAATGCGAGCGAGCGGAGCGAGCGAGCTTGAAAATTTTGATATTTTACAGTCCCCAAACTGCCGTTTGTAGCTATGTATAATAATATATGTATGTATATATATATATATATATTTGCTTTGGAAATTAAGGGGGTTGCACCGGGTGCAACTGCTGGCAGTTGCTGGCAGTAACATCAGGAGAATGGCATAACGATTAAATGCGAGCGAGCGAAGCGAGCGAGCTTGAAAATTTTGACATTTTAAGTCCCCAAACTGCCGTTGGCAGCTATATTTTTTTGCTTTAGAAATTAAGGGGAGGGGGCGCACTGGGCGCAACTGCTGGTAATTACTGACAGCAACATCAGGAGAATTGCATATGCGAGCGAGCGAAGCGAGCGAGCTTGAAAATTTTGACATTTTACAGTCCCAAAACTGCCGTTTGTAGCTATATTTTTTCGCCTTAGAAATTAAGGGGAGGGGAAGCACCGGGCGCAACTGCTGGCAATTACTGACAGCAACATCAGGAGAATTGCATAACGATAAAATGCGAGCGAGCGAAGCGAGCGAGCTTAAAAATTTTGACATTTTACAGTCCCAAAACTGCCGTTTGTAGCTATATTTTTTCGCTTTGGAAATTAAGGGGAGGGGGCGCACCGGGCGCAACTGCTGGCAATTGCTGACAGCAACATCAGGAGAATTGCATAACGATTAAATGCGAGCGAACGAAGCGAGCGAGCTAGAAAATTTTGACATTTTACAGTCCTCAAACTGCCGTTTGTAGCTATATTTTTTCGCTTTAGAAATTAATGGGAGGGGCGCACCGGGCGCAACTGCTGGCAATTACTGACAGCAACATCAGGAGAATTGCATAACGATTAAATGCGACCGAGCGAAGCAAGCGAGCTTGAAAATTTTGATATTTTACAGTCCCAAAACTGCCGTTTGTAGCTATGTATAATAATATATGTATGTATATATATATATATATATATATTATTTGCTTTGGACATTAAGGGGGTTGCACCGGGTGCAACTGCTGGCAGTTGCTGGCAGTAACATCAGGAGAATGGCATAACGATTAAATGCGAGCGAGCGAAGCGAGCGAGCTTGAAAATTTTGACATTTTAAGTCCCCAAACTGCCGTTGGCAGCTATATTTTTTCGCTTTAGAAATTAAGGGGAGGGGGCGCACCGGGCGCAACTGCTGGTAATTACTGACAGCAACATCAGGAGAATTGCATAACGATTAAATGCGAGCGAGCGAAGCGAGCGAGCTTGAAAATTTTGACATTTTACAGTCCCAAAACTGCCGTTTGTAGCTATATTTTTTCGCCTTAGAAATTAAGGGGAGGGGAAGCACCGGGCGCAATTGCTGGCAATTTGACAGCAACATCAGGAGAATTGCATAACGATAAAATGCGAGCGAGCAAAGCGAGCGAGCTTGAAAATTTTGACATTTTACATTCCCAAAACTGCCGTTTGTAGCTATATTTTTTCGCTTTGGAAATTAAGGGGAGGGGGCGCACCGGGCGCAACTGCTGGCAATTACTGACAGCAACATCAGGAGAATTGCATAACGATTAAATGCGAGCGAGCGAAGCGAGCGAGCTTGAAAATTTTGACATTTTTACAGTCCCCAAACTGCCGTTTGTAGCTATATTTTTTCGCTTTGGAAATTCGGGGGGGGGGGGGGGGGGGGGGGGCGGGGGCGCACCGGGCGCAACTGCTGGCAATTACTGGCAGTAACATCAGGAGAATGGAATATAACGGTTAAATGCGAGCGAGGGAAGCGAGCGAGCTTTAAAATTTTGACATTTTACCGTCCAAAAACTGTCGTTTGTGGCTACATATTATATATATTTTTTCGCATTGGAGGGAGGGGGCGCCCGGTGCGCCCCCTGGATCCGCCACTGGTCGTCAAGGGTGTCGGTTTATGTTCATGATTGGGGGAGGTATGACCAGCGAGCTTGAAAATTTTGATATTTTACAGTCCCCAAACTGCCGTTTGTAGCTATATATATATATATTTGCTTTGGAAATTAAGGGGTTTGCACCGGGTGCAACTGCTGGCAGTTGCTGGCAGTAACATCAGGAGAATGGCATAACGATTAAATGCGAGCGAGCGAAGCGAGCGAGCTTGAAAATTTTGACATTTTAAGTCCCCAAACTGCCGTTGGCAGCTATATTTTTTCGCTTTAGAAATTAAGGGGAGGGGGCGCACCGGGTGCAACTGCTGGCAGTTGCTGGCAGTAACATCAGGAGAATGGCATAACGATTAAATGCGAGCGAAAGTCCACTTGATATGCTTTTTCGAGCACTTAAAAGGGTTTTTTTTTGAGGGTGATATAAAATCTGATAAATTTAAGAGGGGTCTTTTGAGGGTGATGTAAATGTATAAATAGGCAACCCTAAATTTTGATATATTTTGGCGAGCGAGCGCAGCAAGCGAGCCGAAAATTTTTATATTTCAGCTTTATACATAACATGGAATTCTTGTCATTTTTGGTTATTAAATCTTCAAATTACAATTCTAATCATAGTGACGGCCTTATAGATAACGATTTGTTCCAACAGTGTCCAACCCCATCCCGGTAGGGACTTAAAAAAAGTCCACATGATGTGCTTTTTCAAGTACTTATAGAAGGGGTCTTTTTGAGGGTGTTTTAAATGTAATAGATATTGAAGAATTTTGGCGAGCGAGTGCAGCGAGCGAGCCGAAAATTTTTGTATTTCAGCTTACAAAACATGGAATTCTTGTCATTTTTGGTTATTAAATCTTCGAATGACAATTCTAATCAAGATATAGTGACGGTCTTATAGATAACGATTTATACCAACAGTGTTCAACCCCAATCCCATCCCGGTAGGGACTTTAAAAAAGTCCACTTGATGTGCTTTTTCGAGCACTTAAAAGGTTTTTTTTTTTGAGGGTGATATAAAATCTGATAAATTTTGATAAATTTTGGCGAGCGAGCGCAGCGAGCGAGCCGACAATTTTTGTATTTCACCTTGCAAAACATGGAATTCTTGTCATTTTTTGGTTATTAAATCTTACAATTCTAATCAAGATGGGATAGTGACGGCTTCATAGATAACGATTTATGCCAACAAACTAAGGACTTGGAAAAATACTCTAAATTACACGAGTGAGTGACCCGAAATTTTTATATTTCCACGTCATCATTACGTTTTGTTCTTCTTTTTTTTTTGGATAAATTTTGGCGAGCGGGCGCAGCGAGCGAGCCGAAAATTTGTATATTTCAGCGTTACAAAACATGGAATTCATGTTTTGTTTTTATCTTGTTTGATTTGGTTTTCTGTTTGCGCGTCAGCTTCGCGCGCGGTGCAGTAACGTAGTATTAACACGTACTGTACACGAGTTCTTTAGTGCGTATGATATTATGTAACTCCATAATGTATCATCATCCACACAAACATTAAAACAAGGAAGAGAGAGAGAAAAAAAATGAACGCAAAAGAAAGGAAATGCGGAATTCAAAACGGAAATAAAAGCGGTAAAGACAGCTTTTGTTTCATTTGTCAACATCTAAGCATTGCTGAAGAGGGGTGTTGAATAGCTCAAACACCTTCCTCTTGCCCAAGGGGGGTGTTTGAACACCTTAAACACCCCCCTTTTGGCAAAGGGGGGTGTTTGAACACCCAAAACACCCCCCCCCCCCCCCCCCCCCCCTCGGTACGCCCTTGAATGCAGATGTCCCGGAATATCACTAGACGTAGGCCTATGAATTTTAGTGAAATCCCGCTAGTACCGCATTGTCTTTTGTTTTTCCTTTTTTTTTTTTTTTTGTGGCGGCAGGCGCCATCATTTTACGGAAAACAGAGAAGGCTCTGACGTAAAAAGGACGAGAGCTGCCATTGGCTCTTGATCTTTCCCCTGTGAAGGCTGGGAAACCCCCGTGCGCGGTGATTGGTCAAAACTTTTCCGGTCTGCGCACTACCTGCTGTCTGACCTCGTTAACGTTGCGCATGCTGAAGGTGTGCAGGAGGGACAAGAGACGGAGGGTTTCCCTCTTCTGATAACTTCACTTTTTTACGTTCTCTCCGTAACTAAGGGACAAAGTTTTTTCCCCCAATTTTATCAACAAAGACGGAATACTGACATGCCTCACTGAGCTGAACGTCTCTCATCAGGGATTCGAACAGAGAACCCCAGCCCTGAGCCGGTTGAGTGTAAGTTGCAAGGCCGCATGTGCAATTTATTGTCAGTTGCTAACCACATGCATGGCCTGGGCCGCCGCGAGAAGATGCGTGGTGCATGTATTGCAGGTAAGCTACAACTTCTCAATTAGTCCCCTAATCATGACAAAACCTGATTTTTGACGCGAAGCGTGAAACACAGGGCATTAACTGCTACGCCTACGTGGGCATTGTCGATACGTGAAGCGATATGAGTTTGAGCATGTTATCACCGGCGGCCCACTTTTCTTTTTTGCACTACCTAGTACAAAGGAATACATAAGGTGTCACCACTTTGGGCCCCCACTTTTTTTTTTTTTAACCCGCGGCCCGGAAGTGCGTAAGTGGCACTAGCAAGAAATAGATAGAAACCTTGAAGAGTGAGCGCAGTAAGGTTATGTTTTTTTTTTTTTTTTTTTTTTTGCTGAAGACCATTTTTTTTTCTTTGCTTGTCAGCTGAAGAAACCTGGAAGTGAAATGAAAAAGATGAGCTGAAGAACTTTTTTGTTTTGTTTTTGTTTTTGCTTGTCAGCTGAAGAAACCCGGAAGTGGAAGGAGAAAGATGAGCTGAAGCCCCCCCCCCCCTTTTTTTTTGCTTGTCAGCTGAAGGAACCCGCTTTCCACAGCTTCATCAGGAACTTCACATTCTGCTAACCAAATTGTATGATAAGTAGGCCTGCTATACTGTATGCCACTGATGAATATTCAGGTTAGATACCAGTATGTATCATAAAAAATGATTAAAAGATGTAGCTGCTGTTTTGCAAAACTGTGCCTTTGGGTTTGAAAGCTGATAATTCTTCCATACTGATTGATGATTTTATAAGTTGTCATTTTTTTTTCTTCCTTTTAAATTAGGAATAATGTAAATTTCCAGAGCAAGTTCTTGCCTGTGTATTGCAGCGATTTGAACTTTTTACAGCATGTAGAATGTAATTGTGCTCACTCACACACATGCAGTATGTAGAAGTGTATATCAAGCATTCAATCCCTAAAACTTCCCATGGTCAGATGACATGTGGAAAAAAAACAAACAAAAAGAAATCATGAGTTAAACCCTTTGGGCTGCTGGTTTATATCATCTTGTTGCTTAGATTTTTTGGTAAGGTGTATTTTGGTATGATATACATATTATAAACATACCCTACCAAACTTAAAAAGTATTCTAAAAAGAATTGTTGAAGTAATTGTGGAACATAAATGCATTATAATATATTTCATCCTTATTTTCACTGACTCTCAAATTTGATAATCATGAACATACCTTCATTGGGGTCAATCAAAACATCTTCTTGAGTCCTGCCCAAGAAACCTTTGAGGTCACCTTCTTCACGTTTGAGCAAAACCTTGGGACAATTTCGATGTTTGAAGTGTTGCATCTGAAGTCGATAATATCTTCATGTGTCCAAATATTATGCCCCAGAAATATGACCAGGAAATATTTATAAATCATTAAATCCTAAAAATTCATCACTTGGGATAATAAGTAATAATGATAATAATAGTAATAGTAATAGTAATAGTAATAGTAGTAGTAGTAGTAGTAGTAGTAATAGTAATAGTAATAGTAATAGTAATAATAATAGTAATAGTAATAGTAACAGTAATAATAGTAATAGTAGTAGTAATAATAATAGTAATTATGATGATAATAGTGATAATGATAATAATAACAATTCACATTTAACCATGCGTAACAGTTTCTAAATGCCTTACAAAAGTATGATCATAATTCCCACAACATGCATAAATCTTACATTACTAAACATAGTGGCAATAATTCCTGTAACACTTAATTCATCAAACCTTACACCTAAACCAAAACAACATTTCATGATATCAAATACTAAATAATTTGTCTAAAAAATAATGACACATCATTGATAATCATTGATAATTGCATGGGTACTGTGATTAACACTCATAAATAAAGAAAATTATAATGATATGACAGATACAACAGCATCAAATTCTGCTGATATTGACTGACAGTGATTTCATGTGTTTTCAGCGGAGTCTTTCAATTGCCTAATTAAGGTATAAGATTGGATGTGAAGGGGGAACTGCTATCGACTGTGTTTCCTCAGGCTTGTTCTCGAGTATTCTGGTTTCTTGGCACCACATTTTTCTGCATGTTCTCGTATGTGAGTGCATGTATTCAAATGACCATTCACATTCATCTGTTCAAAGACATGCATGGATTTGTGTCCTCAACCTCTGCTTCTTTTCTTTTCTCAATTAGAAGATCAAGAGCAGCTTTCATACTATCATACTTCTTAGTAAGTAATACTAGTATGGTCTTGGTACACTTTCCAACAATTTCAGGATGCCTTGTATAGGACACAATGGAGATCTTTCTTCCATGTAGACAAAACATGAGACAAGATCCATCACAAAGTTTTCTCCATTATTTGCAGCACTGTTTGAGGTCTTTGAGATCTGTCCAAAGATACCTTCCTTGGTCTTTTCCTTTCGAATATGATCATTTGTGACAGAAGTGTTTTACTGAGTTTCCCCTCTGTGTACTGTAGATTGTTACTTTATTTGGCATCATCACATTGAACATTCTTACGGTCTCATCTACATTATACACCTGTAGATACAAATGAAGTGTATTATACAGTGCATAATGTAAGGAGTTTTAGGCTCACACTGCAAAAACATCGGTGTTAGAATTAACACCATGAGTGTTAAATCTAACACCGATCAAGTGTCAATAGAGCACCACACCCACAGTAGTACCAAGATGGCCTGCTTAGCAGTTATGAAATTCTCTATTATATACTAATAAAATAATCATGTATTTGTGTTTTAATCGTTTGTTTGTTTGTTTGTTTTTGGGAGGGTATTCAATATATTTGTTAGGGCTGAAAGGACTGACTGAGACACAAGACCTGTGCTACTCTTCTGCTGGAGTCTTTACTGCTACTTTTTTCCCCCTTCATATCGAGATTGCATGGAAAGATCCACAGTCCAAAGTGCTACTACCCCCTCTTTGATGGGACGTGGCCATGGCTCGCATTGCTTCAAGCACTCATTAGTCGTGTGGTGCATCGTACAGAGGATGCTGCAACCCTGTCTTTTGCTGAATGCAGTGAGTGACAAATCGGATGAGTTAAATGATGATTTTACATAAGGCTATACATAGGACATGTTTGTCCACATTACAGACATAAAGTCAAGCTGTTATAACATTATACAGGCGCCAGTGTATATAGCAAATAGTTTGCACTTAACAATTTTTTTTTGTTCCATTGGAATATTTATTCTATGTTGTATACAACATTCATCAAAACAAATGTGCATCTCAACACTTCTATGCCTTGTTAAAAAAAGTCAACTTTGTCACCCAAATTTTTTGTTGCTGTGTGTGACAAGTGACTTAATTACAATACCAACCAAGAGAGAGAGAGAGAGAGAGAGGGAGAGAGAGAGAGAGAGAGAGAATGAATGATAGTAGAAATATTTACTTTAAATGATCATGATCACATAATGGCTTTTATGAAATAAAGTTAGTGATTATAACAATGATGATAGCAATATACAATGTAATGACAAAAATAATAGTAATGACAATAATAATAGTAACATTAATAGTAATAGTAGTAGTAATGATAATGATAATAATAATCATAACAATTACAATAACATAACAAATGGATGATAAGGATAAATGATAATGGTAATCAAATTAATTTATTTGATTATATTGTTCTGCAGGCTGCTAGGATATGTGTTACACTCCCCTTTATTTGCTTTCCAACAGCAGAGAAACTAAATCATCATATACTGGAAACATATAATTTTATGTACTACTCAGCATATCATGAAGTGTTCTATATGGTATGCTTCTCTAAAATTCATCAATATACTGAGAGACTTTCTAATAAAGTACTATTCTAACATTCTCCAGAAATACAGAAATATAGATTGGTAATGGCACTAATATCATTGATCAGATCTGGCCTAGATCTATGTTGTTTGCAAACCCCAAAGTCAGGTAATACACAGCGTTAGTGTGCAGTGGAGTGTGAATGTTTGCTGTAATCCTTGTAAATGAGTCCCAGTATCAAAGCCTTTTCACCCCGAATGGCCAACCACCACGAGAATGGAGTGTTTTGTCCCTGTTCATGGATTTGCAGTTTTAGAGAAAAAGCAGAGCAAATACAAATCACAAACTCTTCCTGATATTCACCCCTGAAATTTGACTCGGGGCATATTTCTGTAAATTCTTTAGAAAACAATCTGTGGCATCAAGTTGATATCTGTCAGTAGACATTTGACACTTCAAAAATCTGTCACTATGGATTTGGAAAGAGATTAGAATAGGAAATATCTCTCAGGCTGTACTGTTCTGTGAGCAAGCTCAGTTTATGTCCCAGAGGTTTTCTTTTTTTTTGTTTTCTTTATCTCATACATTAAAAAAAAAAGAAACATGTCTGGGTTTTCCACAGAGATGAGTATGAGGAAGCAGTGTGAATTGATTCTCGGAATGCTCCGGCAATGTTCTTGTCGATCCCGACCAATTGTCATTCACTATTAGGAAGTTCCTCCTAATTCTGGATTATGTATTGGACTGTGCTTGTGTCTGCTAGTCGAGCTAGGTTACTGTCCAGTTGTGTGAGAGAATGCAGAGTTCTGGTGTCGGATTTTATTTTGCCTTTTCTTTGTGACAGTGCACTCGGGTGAAAGCTTTTGCATACCAGTCTATTGACTGTTTATGGGTGATGTACCATCATATTTTGTGCTACTGGATGAATTAATGGCCCTACTGTAGAATTGTTTCGGCTCAACGGCTTTACTCCAGGAGAGCCCCTTCTGGGCTGCGTGTGTCTGAACGGCCGGGAGCAGTCGTGGGGTTTCTGTCAGGTGTTTGCTGGACAGGATGTCTGTGGATGGAGTGGGAAAGAGTGAAGGGACGAGGGCTAATGATGGAGAGAAGGAATCTATTAATGAAGGAGGAAGAGATGGAGATAGAGAGGGCTGCGATGCAGAGACTCAACCCAAAGAAGGAGGGGAAGAAGAAGAAGAAGAAGCAGGGAAAAATTGGGAGCAAATGGAGTGTGATACGGAGGAGCAATCCAGGGAGGATGTCGGAGAAAATGTGGAGAGACGGGCCAGCTGTGATATAGAGAAACGAGCCTCAGAAATCAATCACAACCATCAAGATGTCAAGGATCATGATGTGGAGAAACAAGCAGGAAAGAATGAAGAAAAACTGCCTTTTGAAGGAAAAGGTAATGATATCAAAATTTAATTCATTCATATGTCAATCAATTTAATACATTTATGTAATATCATGACTCTAACTGCTTTTTAAAAAGAAATCTACCCATGCAGCTATATATTCGTATATTCATTTTCATATTCATATATTTATCAATTTATCAATTTATTAATTCATTAATTCATTTCTTGTCTTTCTATCTGTTTAATCCATTATCTTTTACTCTTGAATCCATGACCAAACTTGTGTGTTGCCCAATGTGATTAATGAATGAATTTTGATTGTAACAATACTTGTTTCAGTATCATGTTTATGAATTGTCCCTGTACAATTGACCATTGATGCCATTAACAGACTTTCAGTAACTATGTGCCGGTATAATATATATATATTTTTTACTGACTGCATTATTCTCTTAAACTTAACTGGTCTGTCTTGCATGAATTTCAATTTCCTGTGTTTTGAATATCACCCTACAGCACTCAGTAGTCTTTAAATAACTATTAAGGGTTCTGTTGTGATGATGTAAGTCTCATCGGTTAATCCCCTTGAATGCTGGGATAAACACAGATTTTTAAGGTTATTTCATATGTTTTATGTTCATAAGAGGCATTCTGATTGCAATTTTTCTTTGAATAGCAAATTCTTGTAGCATTGTTCTGTCAATCAGAAAGTGTTATCATTGTCAAGACCATGACACTTGCCATTACAGTAAGAGTTGCTACTTAAGTGGCTTTCTATGAAATGGTGCAGAGTACTCCCACATGCACTGGAGGTATTATCTACATGATATTAATTGTATCACACTTCATCTTTAACTAATTACAAGGGAATCATTGACTTTTAATGAAACATTTCAAGTGTTTAATAAAAATTCTCCCTTCTTCAAGGAATTGTTCACATCATGCTCTATCATTTTTAAAGACTGTATAATATTTTAATTAAAGTATAAATTTTCTTTAGTTTGCAGGCCATGGCAATGTTTTACTGTATAATGATGTTTAACAGAATTTGTATTGTGCCATATAATCTGTTAACCCCCCATATATATACACACACACACACACACACATATTGTACCTTTGAAATACTTTTCTATCCCATTAAGAAAAAGTAAAAAAAAAATCATGTGATTTTATATGCAAAATTCAAATTAAACGTTGATGGCCTGAAGCATAAACTAGCCAACAAGCTCCTTGCCTTGAAAAGATCACTTCCCCCATATATCTTACTTCCTTGATACTTAAGTCCTTTGTTATTGGTGAACTTTCATGCCATTCTTTTTTGTTGTTGTTATTTATATATTCTGTGATCTTGCAGAATGGAAGTTGGTTTTCCTGTGTTCAAAGCAAACTACTTCTTGGTATATCTCTGTGTGTGCATGTTATTTTCCACTTATATGTAGACAATATTTCCCCTATCTATGCTTTATTTGCAGGTTGTCATTGTTTCACTTTCTGTATAAAGAGGATATTTGCACTTGATCTTATCATAGCAATCTGTGAGTTTCTAGTTTCCTTCTCCTGTTTGTCAAATAAACCTTCATGACAGTGCATTTATTGGTTGGGCGCAGTTCAACATTTTCCAATTTGTGGGTTTTATTTTCTTGTCTTGAAACATATCCAAGGATTCATTTCTACCCCCGCCGAATGAAAGTTTGAAGGGTTTATAGGAATCGCCCAATGGCAGGTCAGTCAGTCAGTCGGTCAGTCGGTCGGACAGGTGCGTGGATGGCCAGGGATCTCCTGTAAATGCTGTGCAGCAAACCATATCTCCAGTTTACAAGCAATTCAAAAGAAATCTGGCACATATGTTGAGCTCCATTCAAAGTTGTGCATTGCACTTTTTTTCAATAGTAGTGGAAAGTGCATTAATTGCCACGGTAATAGCACATTTTGACTTCGAAATAAAAAAAAAAAATGAACAGGCTTTGGATCAAACTGCTCATCCACTTATTCAGCTGATGTATAAGAAAATAATTGTCACACATAAAAAAAAAATCAAAGTATAGTTTGTGCAGAAGGCACATGTTCTAAGAACTGGGAAGTGCATTGCCATGGTAACAGTGCATTATGGCACCCAAATTGGGAATAAACCTTGCAGATAAAACTTCTGCTCAAGTTTTTTTTAAAAATTGAGATTCAACGTAAATTTGGCATACTTGTTGAACTTGTTGTGAAGGACAAATTTATCAGAGTAGCAGAAAGTATGTTGCTATGGTAACTGCATGATGGCCCTAAGAGCAGGATTGAAAGCCTTGCAGATTGAAATTCTTCACCAGTTTGTAAGCAAATTCAGAATTGTTTGATGGGGTTGTTATTAACCTTCAGTGATATTTCTATTTTTGTTTGATTTCTTCTAGCTGAAATGAAGATATTGAAAATTGCAATGTGGAGAAATGTAAGGACAATGGAGCGTAAGTGATAGGCTTATACAAAATCTTCCTGACTGAGTAAAAAGGGCAAACAGTATTCTATGTGAGCTTTATCATAACCATCTTCTGAATAGTGTTTTGTTTTGTGCTTACGATTTGGTGATGTTTTCAATTGATGTTTTCTTCACAATGATTAAAAAATACAGAGAATGCAATTATAGCACCAACAATGACAAATGTTTGTACAGCTGTCTCACAGGCTTTCTCTTCAAAAAAAAAAATATGATGAAATGGTATTGAATTAACTAATCTTTCACCTGGTTTTTGGTGTAGCTACTTCAAGTTTTCCAAATGGTGGAGAGGTAATTACTTATGTACATAGGAAAAATGAAAACCAACAACTTACGTTAATTTCCTTCACACTTCATATTAATGATAGACCATTCCTGGAAACATCTATTAGTGGCAATTAAGACCACTGAATGACTGTTTACTTGTTTATCAGGAGCATTTAATAACCTTAACCATTAAGGCTCAAGTAATGCTTAGTTAAAGAAAGTACCATGGATACTAGCTACAAATTATGCTTCCTGGCCGATTGATTGTAGTTTAAAAGTCAGAATCATTATGAAGTACAATTGTACATGGGAATTGTAAGGCAAACCTTGACAACTTTGAATATGTGTGATAAAGATATTTCGATTTTTACAATGTACTGTTCTATGTAAAAGTGTATACATGAAATACCGACCACTTTGATGGCAGAAAGCTGGTGCTTGGGTGGACTATCATCTTACTTTACTACCTTTTAGTTACTAATATCTTGTTGAAAGCAGTTGCAGTAATGCAACAATTGTCTTTTCCAGTGTACACATAAGGTATCAAGGCCTATGGTAATCTTAGTGCTAGGATTGATCATTTGAATTGACTAACCTTGTAGCTGTGTGGGATTACCTTTATTATATTTTTTTCTCTGAAGTTGCTGTGAATATAACAATCAATCGTGAGCAGTAATAAAAAAAGTTAGTAATTGAAATTAACTATATCATAGAGCATTCAGCAGCATCAGCATTCAGCAGCAGCAGCAGCAGTAATACTAGTGAGTAGAAGTAGCACATACTAGAATTTAAGACGAATAATAAATATTGGTATGTCTTTCTCTTGCTGGTCAAAGTCACGAGTATGACCCTTTTTGTTAACTACCAAATTGATGAGTAACTAGGCCTAGGCGAACCAGTATACATGTACACATGCCCCTAAAATTCTGCGGTGACTGCTGATCACACATGCGTAGTCTTGCCTTCTGACACTGGCTTTGTACCTAGTATTCGAACCAAACTGCAAGCATGTTATTGTACTGTGTTTAAAAAGTAAATGTTTGCAATACCTGTAATTAAGAGACCTCTCGATTCTACATATGACACAGGGCTATGAGCCCTTCTGCACACTTTAACGATGAAAATAAGCTAGTTTAAACTCAAACTCGGTATGATTATATACTTATTGTATTGGCCTAAGACATGGGTCTGGAATCAAGAACAGCATGGTTTGTGTTATTGATAGGACCCCGCGCCTTGCTCTTTCCTCCCCCTTATTTCTTGTTCTTTCGGGCCGTCAGTCGAGGCGGGATAACCAGCGGCTTAGTCATTGCGAGGAGGCGAGGGGAGAGATTCCGGCTTGACGAGGACTCAAATCCGTCGATCAGTGTCCCAGGGTTGCAGCATGGTTGGAGAGAGAGAAGGGGAGCTAATATCCTCTCAGTTTGCCGTGTTGTGATTTGTTTGGTGTGATGTGATGAACAATGATTTATTTCAACGCTGCAAACAGATCGAACAAGACACCCATCTATAACTGCACGTTGAGTGTGTAAAGGAATAGTTCAGCTTTGGCTTTCACAGTGTATTTCTCCTGCAAGCATATGTGGTGAGCAGTATATTTCATTATGTTTGTTTTTGTATGTTATGAATGCACATTATACGTGTAAATCTTTCTTCTGCAAGTGAAATGTTTGCATTGATAATTTTGGAGATGATTTTGTTGTTAACCTCAGCACTTATCATTGCATTAGAGCATACTGTTGCAAAGTATATTTTGGCTGTTTTGTTTTGTTTCATGCAGAACATTGAAAAGTGCTGTTATTAGTGCTTAATTTTTCAAAGTGTAACACACTTTCCACACATTGTTTTCATAATGTAATTAAGACACTGTTTCCTAAAATGAGCAGGGATCTTCTTTGCTCTGATATGAATGCAAAGCAAAATTGCCATCATATTGAAGTGATAAACAAAAAATTAAAACCAGTAGCCCAACCATCAAAAAAATTATTTTATTCTTTAACTGTGAAATCGAAGAGGTAAATATGGATCAAATGTGAAATTATACTCTTTGCTTTAAGGCCAAGTAAAAAAAGAAACCAGTTTCTCGTCCTCGCGCGCATCGATTTTGGCCGCCGCATCGATTTTTTTACTATTTACTATTTTCAAAATGGCGCTGAAAATACCAAGAAATTCATAATTCTCGTCCCAGTCCGCTCCCCGCCCGCATCGACTTTCAGTTGCCGCATCGACTTTTTTGATATTTACTATTTTTTCGGCCGCCGAAAAAAAATCGACAATTCACCTACCAATCGTGATGTCTCATTTCTAATTACGCCTAGGCCTTGCGTCCTCTATTTAGCTGTAGTACAGCTGTAGCTTCTGTAGTGCGTATGTAATAACGCATGCATTTCACACTGCGAGCTCGGCAAGAAGGAATGACCCACAAAGCAGTCGAACTGTAGTTGGATGGGCGCGGGCGGGCCGGCCTGGGCTAGCTGTGATGTACAGCGCACTCGGTACGTCGTGAACGCGAGCGCGGCTACATTTTTGCGATCAATCGTTGTCAATATTCTACGCATATTTCGCGCATTGTTCGTATTTTTCCCCGTTTATATTTCAAGCGGATGAATTGTACTGTACAAATGCTTGTGAGGATTGTATCGAGTTTGTATACATTTTCATGTCATTGTGACTATGTGCATGTGTGTGCAGTGTCGGAAGGTACGGTGCCGGTGCAATGGCCGTGCCGCACCGTATTGGCAAAGTGTGCGTGTCTGTGTAGCTAGCTGTATCTGTAGCTGTCCAGGGTCGGTCACCGGTACCATCCCCTGCAGCCTGGTCTGTCAGCTGTCTGCACGCATGCATGAACACATTCGAATGTGTAGAGCCCGTACACTCTGCTCTGTAACATTGCATCTGACGGCGATGTATTATTCTATTTTGAAGAGAAAATGAATGCACTTTTCCAACAAATGTAGAATTATCAAATGGGTGTATCTACAAAATAAATAACTTTTCCACAGATTCTGGTTTGTCTCGTATTTCTGCGGGATACTTTTCTTTACGATGTAAATTCACGGACACGGCCGTGAGTCGTATCAACCCATTCTGTAGTGTGGTATACAATCATTCGTCATCCATATGATGAGTGATTATCAAATGTCTTTTTAGAACATGAAGAAACATCTTTAAATGTTTAATGCTATAATGCCATATCAGTATCATTTTGACATCCATCTGCAATTGTACAAGCTAGTTTCCAGTTGAATGTGCTACAATTGTACTGTGAAGAAATGCAGATACATACCAGCTGTGTGGACACAAAAAGTCACAAACACCAATGATGAATAAAGCAGTGTTTTGAATATCATGGAATTAAATTTCAGACGTACATTCTTTGTCGAAAGACATGTTTTATACCTGTTTCATTTAATAGCACAATACATCAGAATTGCAAGTACACTGGTATCAGAAATGCCATTACAACACTAAATACCAGTATGAAGATTGTCATTTTCCCTTGACATCTATAGTGGAAAGAAAAAGCAAATGTATTTCTGCATGCATGAAGTTTCATTTCCAGTATGGCACATAATCTATTTGTTTGAAAATGCACAGAGTGCAGGCAAGACATACACTTGGGACCTGGTCTCTCATAACACAGCTACCAGAGTGATATTTCATTTCATAAATTTGATATAGAAAATATAAAACCCTCTCTCGTTACCTTTCTCAGAATTACCGGACGAGAAACACATATTACTTTCATTTTGTCAATCCTCGAAAAAATAGTAAGATATCAAATAGTAAGGACCTCCCTCATCGCCTTGCTCAAAAAACCCGGACGAGAAACTACTATCTTTTTTTACTTGGCCTAATCTAAAAAACCAGAAGAAGTATAAAAAAATCCAGAATTTAAAATCTCTGCTGTACTGTTAAAGATCTAAAAAAAAAAAAAAAATAGATATGATTATGGCACATTATTATATCACTCAATATATTTGTGATTTTTGAAGGTTTAATGATAAGCAAAATAAAATGTCATTCATGTCTTCAGCTTCTCATGCTAGCAGGTTCACTCCACATATTCCTGAACACTAGCAGACCGCCCCCCCCCCCCCCCAACCATTGTGAATATGGATCAAGGAAAGAATCTGAATTTTGACCATTACCAGCCCTCGTATCAATAGGAGTTTCTTTTCTTTCTTGATAATGTTGCTGCCTTTGGGAGCTGCTCGTTCTTTCCTGCTCTCGAGCCAAGGGAGGTCTGCACTAGGGTGTATTAATTGTTACTAATGTTTGAAAGCATATATACACACACACAATTATCTCTCTCTCTCACTCTCTGTATGTTTCTCTATATTTTATGTAGCAAAACAATTCAGTGTTTTGTGTCAATGGCATCCTACCAATAGGCAGGCAATCAGTGTCTGACATGCCTGCCATGGTCTTGATGATCGAGTGGTAGGCGTATCATCCATTCTGAAAACACCCCATGGCACCCCATTAAACAGTCGTTGTTTGAAGATATCCCCTGGGCATGTAATTGCACTTTAACCCCTCATGATTTGGACTTCTATCTCAACTGATAAGATACTTCGCATCCACTGAGTCTGTGTATATGGTGGCGAGTCGGACCAAATTTCTTTAGGAATTCTTTAACGCTGCTTCTGTTTACGTTTGCAATACAGCAGTTCATGTTTGGTTCAAACTTTCCACTTGTTGCATTGCTTTACCTTTTTTTACCGTTCTAATGTTATTTTATGTGTTTGTACAGATCTGCTGCATAGCAGCCCATCATATCTGATTGCATACATATGTAAACATGTATTTTTTTAAAATAAAAGAATCAAACTGTGTTTACATCTGCAGTACTTTTGAAAGAACAGCTATGCAGCAATCAGAAATAATTAAAATTTGATTATTACTTGAAGACACACATCAGTGATCATGTGCAAATTAAATGTGAAAGGGTAGCTACTCATCAGTACTGCTAAGCTTCCACACAGTTGGCATTATTATTGATTATAACATATATATATATATATATATATATATTTTAATTGTGTCTGCTTGGTTGCTCTTGACTAATACACATTTAGGCAAAATTATAAAAGAAATAATTAAAGGACAAGTTCACCTTCTTTGACATGTAGGTTGAGTGAATGCAGCAATGTTAGTAGAACACATCAGTGAGAGTTTGAGCAAAATCGGACAATCCGTTAAAATGTTATGAATTTTTGAAGTTTCCGCTCTGTCACGGCTGGATGAAAAGACTACTATAGCTTGTGATGTCACATGAGTACAACGATAAAAAGAAAGAATAAAGAAAATTCAACATATTTCCATTTTTCTCCCATAACAAAAGAACACTCGACTTCTCTCTTTCAGAAGGCAGGGGGAATAATATTACCCTTAACATACGCCAGTAGCAAGTCGAAGAACTGTGCACTTTATTCAAAAAGTAAAGTTTTGTGAAATTCTCTTTTTATTTTCGTTATATAGTTGTACGCATGTGACATCATATACTGTAGTAGTCTTCTCTTCCAGCAGTGACTGCGCAGATACTTAAAATATTCGTAACTTTTGAACGGATTGTCCAATTTTCCTCAAACTTTCACTGATGTGTTCTACTAATATTGCTGCATTCTCTCAATCCTTATGTATATGAAGGTGGACTTGTCCTTTAAATGCAGACATTAAATATATTAATTATACTATTCAGTGTCTTCACAGAAATCAGAAAAAAAAAACCCCAACAACATATTATGGCAAAATACATGATGTTACACTCTGCAATATATATTCCTTTTTTGAAAGGGAGTTTGTTCTAATGGTGATCTGTGCTAATTTTAGTCTCTTTCTTCCCATTGATAACTGAACGAATCTGATGAATGATCACAAAATTGAGATCGACAATTTCTCAGCTTTCTGTTGAACAGCTTTTCTAGACAGAATTTTATGCACAAGGGCAACAGGATCAATTTTGTAAACACATCTTGTCATCATAAAATTGTTGAGACAAGATAAAAGAAACATTAGTCAAGAGTCAAGAGTGTTAGCATGTAGTTAGAGGGCACTACTTGTGGAATTCGCGTACCAGCAATATTTTGTCATTTTTATTGTCTGTCATCAAAGTGCGGTACTACCCTTGAAATCTATCAGCATGTGGTTCATGTGGGGATATTTTAGCTTGCCTTCAACAGGATATTTTCTGACATATTCCCCTAGCTAGTCAGTACATGTATACTAATTATCATTCAGAAATGGGTCGCAAGGGCAGGGAGTTGCTTGGCATGCCTTGCTTTGAGCCTTGAAAAGACAGGATTAAAGGTCCAATTTACCTTTGGGAGCAGTGATTTAAAAAATGATCAAGATATCACTTTTGATGCACATGTGTAGGTCAGTTGTGCATGTCATAAAACATGTATCACAAACATCCTACCATAAAGAATTTTTGCAATAAATCCTAAAATATAAGGAGATATCACTATTTTTCTCATTAAACCATAACTGTAGACGGATTAGTCTGGAAACATTTTTATTGTAACTATTGTTCACATTTTGCATATTTAACAATACTTAACATCAATTATACTTGTTCATTTTTTTTTTTAATTGGTTGTTTCTATCCCTAACTGACATTTTAGAACTATTTTGAAGCACTAATGCTGGGTTTTTGTTTCATCTGCAGATGGTAAATTATTCCTTTAAAGGGGAAGGCTAGTAACTGATCAGTGGGAATCAGTGGAAATGCTGGGAGATGATTGTTCCAATCCTTGTGGGATTCATTCAAGAGTTCATTGTATATCTATTGTTGTGTGAAAATGATTTGCTTCAGAACGGTCTCATATTCAAGTAATGTGCAGATTAATGCTCCGTCACTGACCAGGGACGCTAACCTGGAAGCATTAAACTGCACATTACTTGAATATGAGACCATTCTGAAGCAAATCATTTTCACACAACAATAGGTATACAATGAACTCTTGAATGAATCCCATAAGGATTGGAACAATCATCTCCCAGCATTTCCACTGATTCCCACTGATCAGTTACTAGCCTTCCCCTTTAAGTGTCTTTTAAATCCACCAGCCACTTCTTTGATGCAGCAGAATGCTACAGATAGATGTTATATATAGGAAGAGTAAAAAGAAAAAAAAAAGTGCAGCTAATCGTTCAAATTACACTACTAGGTTTAACATTTGTCACAGGTATTGAATTTCTCTCAGATGCCTCATGGGTAATCCACCAGCAGAATATTCTGGAGACATTCACCTTTTGCTCGTCTCAGCCCAGAATTTTATGTTTCATTTTGCTGTGTGCTACTTTGAACCCTGGCCATTTACGAAGATTTTGTGAAAGCACACTTCCAGTCCCCCCCCCCTCCCAATCTTGGATTTTGCAGTGACCCACCTATAGAAATATGACACAAAATATAAGTTATTTGTTTTACGCTCTTTTGAGCTAAAGTTTTCAATTCTTGATTTGTGCTTGTGTAAGCTCTATTGTATGCCAATTCACAAAGGCTTCAGAATTCTTTTCAAGTGATGGATAATGAACAAAATTATTAACAGAGTACATAAAATTTTGTGTAATTTTGGAATGGCTTTGACCATTTTTTTTTCCAAAGATGTTTGTGTACCCCAAAGATGTGTGACAGTTGTTCTTTTCAAATAACTATTCCTTAAATATTATACAATATAATGTGAGCTATATCTACAGTCTACAGAATAGAAGAGCTAAAAAGAGCAGTTAGATGCCATCTGTAGCAGTTATTGTGATAAAGTCATTTATGACTTTATTGTATGAATGTATAATATCATTACCGTTTTATATGAATAATATTATATCAATGACATTATGACTATGACTTCCAGTTTGTTATGCATATTTTGCTGCACCATTTCATATGAAAACAGTGTACTATTTTCACTGTAGGTAGATGGCATGTACTACAATCTCAGTATCACAATCATGAACTGTAGTCTCTAGTACAAATTTGCAAATGGGCAAATGGAAAGTCTTCATTGAGAGAGAATGTCAAGAATATGTTCAGAATGCCATTTTATATGATCCACTTGTAAATGATGCTTTATGGGATTTCATTGACTAACACCCATATGTGAACTGAATTGAATTATATTACTGAAACTGCACTGGTCTTACACTCGAGACACAGTGAACAGTTCCAGCATGTGTATTTTCATATTTCACTTGACATCTATATATTAGATATACTATTAAAGCAAAAAATAAAAATAAAAAAGTAAAAATAAAAACAAGCAAGATACAAAATATGATATAAAGTGGGTCATGAGTAGAAAGTGTGTCAGCGTACATCGTATGTACATAAAAGACAATTCTCTGTAACGTGAAATATGAAGGAACCGCAAAAGCAAAGCTAATATTGTAACCGCAGGTTCCAGGAAAAAAATACCAATGTAAATTTGTTTTGCAAAGGAGATAGGACACAAAGCACTAATGACAAAACTATATGAAAGCTAAAATAGTGAGGTACAAAGGGCAGAAGAAGTAGTAGATGACAAACTAGAAATGTTGCTATGGCGACTGGTATGCCTCCGCCATAATGTATGGTTCTCCTAATAGGTCTATACTATAATGTCTCGACAAAGTGTGATGACAGTTTCACAAAATACTGATCGGCAAAATGACAAAAAAGTTGATCTGGACCTTATTGTCCCCGCCGAACGAGTTCGAGCAGGGGACTATGAAACGGGCTCCGTACGTGTGTGTCCGTCCGTGTGTCCGTCCGTGTGTGCGTCCGTGTGTGATCAAAATGTTCAAAATGCTACTCCTTCGCCATTTCTAACCCGATTTTGATTCTGTTTGCTTTATATGATAGCACTACATGGGAGCTTTGAAACTTCTATACAGAATTTCAATTGTGACCTTTGACCTTGACCTTTGACCTATATTGTACATTTTGCTTCAAAATGCTACTCCTTCGCCATTTCTAACCCGATTTTGATTCCGTTTGCTTTATATGATGGCACTAGGTGAGGGCTTCAAAACTTCTACACAGAATTTTGACCTTTGACTTCTTTGACCTTTGACCTTGATTTTTGACCTATATTGTACATTTTGCTACAAAATGCTACTCCTTCGCCATTTGTAACCCGATTTCAATTCCGTTTGCTTTAAGTGATGGCACTAGGTGAGGGCTTCAAAACTTCTACACAGAATTTTGACCTTTGACTTCTTTGACCTTTGACCTTGATTTTTGACCTATATTGTACATTGGCTACAAAATGCTACTTCTTCGCCATTTCTAACCCGATTTTGATTCCGTTTGCTTTATGTGATGGCACTAGGTGAGGGCTTCAAAACTTCTGCACAGAATTTTGACCTTTGACTTCTTTGACCTTTGACCTTGATTTTTGACCTATATTGCACATTTTGCTACAAAATGCTACTCCTTTGCCATTTGTAACCCGATTTCAATTCCGTTTGCTTTAAGTGATGGCACTAGGTGAGGGCTTCAAAACTTCTACACAGAATTTTGACCTTTGACTTCTTTGACCTTTGACCTTGATTTTTTTTACCTATATTGTACGTTGGCTACAAAATGCTACTCCTTCGCCATTTCTAACCCGATTTCGATTCCGTTTGCTTTATGTGATGGCACTAGGTGAGGGCTTCAAAACTTCTACATAGAATTTTGACCTTTGACTTCTTTGACCTTCGACCTTCATCTTTTTACCTATATTGTACATTTTGCTACTAAATGCTACTTCCGGCGGGGACATATATTACGCACCGCGTAATTTCTACTTTTCCTTGTATTGAAATAGGTTTTAGCATGGATACCTATGTTTCATGTTAGATTAGTGAGGCCATGACAACAATTTTTCTTTTTTTTGTGGTCACAAATTATACCTCAGCTATTTGGTGGCTGACTTTTCAGTCATTGCCCTCCGAGGTCTTCACCTTCTAAGATTTATCTTGCAATTTTATACCTCAAGTCAATTTAGAAATGAAACAAAATGTTGGGCAACATTTTGATGGCTGCTTGTTTTTCATAACATAGCATACATGTGCTCCCAGAGTATATGTGTGAACTAGCTGCCAAACGGCAGGAGAAATGCGATCAGAGAGCTAGCTGTGATGTCACTCCCAGAGCCAGATTAGCGCTTCGCAGATCTCGAGGCGTGCATTCCGTGATGCTGATGCAACAGAAGTTGTCACAGGTAACCTAATCCTGGGCAGCTGTCGAATTCATCAGTCCATAATTGTCGAGATCCAAGCATGAGTGACACATCCAAATGGATATGGGTCGATCCTTAAGGTGTGCTGGGCATGAATTATTGATAACTGTGAGGTGGCTGCTGCCACAAAATGCAAATTTGTTTGGGAGGTGTCTTTCTCATTATTCCTTCCTCCCCCATATCATTCACAAGATAATTATTTGCAGTTTTATAATGTGTGTGTGTATTAAGTTTATTATGTTTGAATGGTCCCATGTTATTTTTTTTTCTTTTTCTTTTCTTTTCTTTTTCATTTATCACTTTTTTGTTGTTGTGTTTTGCACATTGTTTACAAGGTGAAAGAACTTGTTTGATTTCTGTTATAATGTCCATAAATGAGAAGTATGGAAATAGATGAATTGAATTGAATTGAATGTGTGTATATATATATATATATACATGTATATATGCATATTTTTCTTCTTTTAATGCGTAATTTTATGGAATTATTTCAGTATAGATTGTAGTATTTCTTAATATGTTGTTGATTTTACAGTGTATAATAATTGTGTTTGTTTTTTATCTCTTATGTTTTGTATACTAAGTATAAAATGTTGTATTATGTTACTTTGATCTGTTTTTACCTCTTCACGGACTCACTGAAGAACAGCCATTGGCTGAAGTGGGTGACCGTGTCGAAATAAAATAAACTGAAAATAAACTGAAGGTATTCTTTCATCTACAAATTCAACTTGCTATTAATAACATTTTTACAGTATTGTATGCTTGAACAAACTGTAACTTAAGTATGCACTGTTGTAAGTTGCAAATTTTTTTCTAATTGTATCTACATAATTTTTTCATGCTGTAAGTTAGGGTGAGATAAAATTCATGGAGCTGATTCATTAAATGAAGATAGAAGTGACATTTCTAATTAAGCGGTGCATTTTGGATGATAAGGCTGTCTCATATCTACTCATTCTTAGTAAAACATTTTGTTTATGATTTATAAACGATGGTCCTCCCTCATCCCGTTGAGAGTTATTCTGCTCTGAAATATTATGATAAACTTCATTTTCAGGTAATAACTGTGATAGAATATTTCATCAAAATGCAGGATGCAAATGACAGTAACCATCTAACCCTAATGCTTTTATGTGCCTAAATGGTGAGAGTAACACGACCTTAAAAAAATGAAGGAAAGGAAAAGATTTCTCTTCTGAGAGATGAGTGAGTGAGAGTCTACTTCTCAGGAAAAATAAAGTCTAATAGTTTTAGAATCAGACTTCTTTGAGGATTTTTTTTTCCTTGGTTTTGTTTTCAGTTTTTGCTGAGTTTTTGCAGAAAATCCAGAATGTGACTAACTTTTTTTTTTCTTGGCTGCCATTTTAATTTCCCTTAAAGTGTGAGAGCTACGGATCTACACTACAAAAACATGCTGAGATAAGATGAAATAAACAACAAGGTCCAAGTGTGGATGAGTCTATAGTACAGGCCTTCTATAATGCAGTGATGATTTCTGGATGCATCCTCCCACATAGGTGGTGGTGATGCAGACATGTTTGGATTCCGACGACTCAGCGACCCGACCAAGTCTTCCTCCGCCTCCGACACGCAGCGCGTGATCGTGAAGGATGATAGCAGCGACTCCGTGGTCAGCGACGGCCGCAGCATCCAGGGCCGAGGCGAGCCGCAGTCGCTGCGAGAGCGCCTCCACGACATCATGACCACGCAGGCCTTCCACATCGCCATCCTGGTCCTGGTCATTCTCGACTGCGTTCTCGTCGTCACGGAGCTGGTGCTGGACTTTCAGCTGCTGGAGGTAAGTTTGCTGCAGAGAGAGTCAGTGTTTTGGAATGGATGGATTCATTCATCTCAGATTTTTTTTCCCCCAATGCTGGGCAAAAAAGGGATTAATTTGGACCAAACTAATTCTAATTTCTTTTTCTTTCATAAATATGTAGAATTTCATTATTCAACTTTTAAATTCAGTTTCTCAGGTTTCCATGTTCGCTTAAATGTAAGAAATCAAAGGGAGACTTACATGTTTGTGTTATATACTCTGTTCTTGTGCATAACAAAGTTGGAAGGGATAAGATTTTACACCTCTTTCATTAATTGTCAGGTAATAATAGCATTGAAAATATGGCAGAGGAGTCAGCTGCCCTCTTTCTCAACTTTAAAAAAAAAATTTAATGTGTCACTGTGCCTTTTGAAGAAATGCGTCATATATCTCAGATGAACTCTTTGTTTCAGAAAGGATTTTATTAGTATCTAAAAAGAATGCACTGGTCCACATGTGATTGACACCATCATGTAATCATACTTCAAGCATAGTCACACCAATAATCTCTGTGTATCGTTATCCTGACTCAGAGAAATGAAGGCAACCCATAAAGTTCGAATGAGAAATTACCAAGATGAAATAAATATGAACATCCTCAAAGTGTTGGATTATGAGTCAACCATATTGGCAGCAAGGAGTTAGGTCAGTGTGGGTTGTCATGAAAAACTTACACTGGTAATGGATTTATTGATAAATACTTATCTTTTTGACAAGTTTGAAATGATTTCTTACAGCTTCTGGGCCATTTCAGTGAAGAATCCCATGATGTAAGCCGTGCTAAATTCCTGACACAGTTAGAAAATCTAGACCAAATCTCTTGCACACTTCTGATATCAAACTTTCGCTAGCCATTGTATGGGGGCACGAGTGTTGGTCAACAAGGGTTTGCATTTGTTACAACAATGAAATTCTTGCAGCACATTCCCTTTTTTTTTTCTTTCTCAAAGCAAATTTTTAAATTTGTATTCATGGTGTTGGTCTCTAGGTGTTTAAACATGAATGATGTTGAAAAAGAATTATGTATGTATGCATGATATATTCATATGGTCCATTGTATATGATTGTAAGTGTTAAATTCTGGTTACTTGATTGACATAGTCCAAAGTTTCTTCACAATACTATATTTGAATTATATAAATTGCAGAAGAGAGCCTAAGGGTAGGAAAGTTTCCAAAGTTTCCAAAAGCAGCATGGAGTATAAAGAAAGAAAAAATATTATCTTGTTGGATATAATGTAAGCTTTACTGCAATCAGCCGAATGATGTTGCATGATGTATATTTTTCTCACACGTTTGTACATATGCTGCACTATGTAGAATAAGAAAGATGAGTTAGAGGCCTCAACTGTGCACACTCAGGCATTCACAGATTTATGACACACTCAAACATATACTGCACTTGTAGTTGGTGTATTCTTTAAACACATTTTAAATGAAATGTTCAGGCAACATAATTATATTTGAACACATTTGTCAAAGGATGCACCTAGATCTCAAGATGTTGATATTACAGTGAAAGAAAAGGAGAGGATGAGTGATGTAGTCTTGAGTTGGATTAGATTATCAGATTAGAATAAAGTAGACTGATATGGAATAGAATAGAATAGAATAGAATAAAATAGAATAGAATAGAATAGAATAGAATAAACTAAACTTGAATGTAATGATATAAAATAGGGTAGAATAGAATAGAAATGAATACTGTAAAAGTGGATATTTTCGCGCGACTAATTTTTCGTGCTCGGCCAGGTAAGACTTGTTGTGCGTGTTTTTAATTCCGCGGAATCAAGACATCAACTACTGGAACATATTGCAAGCAACATATGGCACACTGCAAAAATTTCCACTTTTACAGTACTGTATATGCTGAATGTTTTGCAAGGTTTCTATTTTCACGAATTTTGTGAGTCTGGAGCTATTCGCAAATTCAAAAACATGCAAATATACAGCGTGTCCCAGAAAAAACGAAACTGAGTTTCATTGCAATTTTTTGCGATCATAATCATATATTTGTTTTATCAGATATGCATGAGTGGAAAGATTTACTTCTCTTTTTCATTTGATGCACAACGCATTGTTCATAATTCATGCATGGCTGAGTTAGAACAATAAGTAATGCTACTAAATTTTCATTTGCACGAGCAAATGGCGACTTTGGATGAGTTTTTAAGGCTTTTTCGGCAATCCTTTGTAAAAAAAATGAAATCATGGCCTTAATATCCATTCTTTTTCCTTTCAAATGATATCTCATGCGTAAAAAATGATCTACAGCTACTCGAGAAAACTTAATTTGAAAATGTGTCCATTTTTACTCAGAAAGATGGATAGTAATCAAGGAGTCAGTTAGCTTTCTCGACGCCTGCCCGACTTGGCAGATAACAATGGCCTTCACGCTTCAATGAATTTACACAAACATGAAGGGAGGGGTTAAAAGGGAATGTTACAGACGGTTCGGAATAGGGTCATAAATTAGCACATCCAACCACAGAGCAAGGGTGTTCATCAGAGGAATGTGAAGGGGGATGAAAGTAACTGAAAAAGCCTTCCGAGCCCTCCCCCCCCCCCCTCACACACACACAAAACAGAACAAAACAGAAGACGACTTTTTGCCCTGCACTTGTACCTTTGAAATGTTAGAAGCTCAAGTTCAGTGATAAATAAAGCGAAGAACACTCTCTTTCTTCTCCCCCTCCCCCTTCAAAAACTTCAAAACCCTGTCAGTGATGAAGGACTAAGCACGCGTGAGGGAAATGTAGAGAGGAATGAAAACAGTGAAATAAGTTTAAGGTATAAAATCATCAAAATGTGTATCATTGTTCGATTTCCCATAGCCATTGGACTGCGTGCAACCTGAGAATACTCACGATATTAGTCTTCAATTATTGGTTATGTCTCATAGCTTATTCAAAATAAATGACAACAAAGGGCTGTCCGTCTCATACAGCATCCTCTGTAAATACCCCCTCCCCCCAACAACAGTCACTGTAGCACTGCGGTTGTTTTGAGTGAATTCAATGATGCAGATGAGCCCATTGTCTAATGCTATGTCGGGAGAGCTGAATGCTCATTTTCTTCGACTATCCGTATAGAATTGGCAGAAATGAAGCATGCTTTCATACAGATTTTTCTCAAGCATGCGTTATTCATATTTGACGCGTAAGGTCTCATATGAAAGAAGAAAATATGAATATTTGGGTTAAGAACTTTATTTTTCGAAAACGTAACGTTAAAAGTCTGAAAAATTCACTTAAAGTCACCATTTGCGCGTGCAAATGAAAATTTGGTAGCACCACTTTTCATTGTTCTAACTCAGTCATGCATGAACAATGAACATTAAGTTGTACATCAAATGAAAGAAGAAAAAAATATCTTTCCATTGATGTATAGCTCGTAAAGAAAATGTATGATTTCGATAGTAAAAAGTTGAATGGAAACCCGGTTTCGTTTTTTCTGGGACACGCTGTATTATCTCCTACCCCGACATGAATGTTATATGCATGCATACATTTCTCTGTTAAGTTCTGTATTCCACTACCGCAAATTTAACCACTTGCAAAATTGTTGGGAAGTCCCGATTTGTGAAATACATGGCGTATAAACAGTACAGTACAATAAAATGGAACAGAATAGAGTTTGGTGAATCAGAACAGAATGCGATGAAAGAGTAATGCTAGAAAATATATGTTCATCATTAGTAAACCATAATTAGAATTGCATCATCCTCCAAACCTGGCTCATAATTCAGTGTAAACTTCATATTCATTGTTGCCTGTCTCCAGTTCTTCATAATATTTTTCTTTGACATCATAAAAAGAAAACCCAAAATGAACACCAAAATCCAGCAAAGTCAAGCTCTATTTCTTGCCAGAGCTTTGTTTTGTCATGGTTACCACACATTACTTCCCAAGTTTGTGAATGACTATGGATATGACAGATCATGACATCCAAACCCGATGGTTGCAATGCTTGGTGTCTTTTCCTCGGAAGGAAATAATGACAGGATGACTTGATGGTTATAAGGTTATTTGATGATTCACACAAACTTTCTGCTGCTGTTGTATTTAATCATCACAAGTTTGACAGTATAAGCATCTGAGTAATCAGGTATATGTACCAGAGGCATCTGTATCACTGCCAGGTACATTGATGATATGAATATGAGCATATTCGTAAATGTGCACATGACTACACTGTTGAATAATTCATATTTCATTTGCTACTATCTCTTCATATTCCCTTTGTGAAACAATTATATGTAAAACTTGGCAGGAGCATGATGAGAGTGAAACAGAATGTCATGGTGTAAGTATTGATGGAATATTGTTTGAAATTATTGTATCATTCCAGCTGACTCTGAGTGGCAGTGACTCGATTTTAATCCTTAACTTCACTATATGAGTGCATAGTGGTGGATGGTTATACTCACAATAATTGAAGTACATTTGTGAGAAATATACATGTTAAAGTCCATTATACTTTCATCGTATTTTTCTACTTTGTTAGTATTTCATGAGGTAAAATGAAAAAAAAAAAACTGTCTTTAGTCCGAGTCCTGTTTTGGTAGGATGATGTTTGTTATTCTGAAGGGTTTGTTAGTAAAAAAAAAAAAAAAGAATGATGTTCATTATTGGGAAGGTTCATTCACCTGAAAATGAAATGAGGTTTGTTGTTCCTAAGGTTCATAACCTGAAATTGAAAAGAAGTTGTGTGCGACCAGACCTTCGGAAGGGATGGCAACTTGTATTTAATGACAAAAATTGTCATTAAATACAAGAAAAAGGTGGGGTTTTTTTTGATAAGAAAAAAGGAAAGTAAGTACTAACTAGATAAAATTCATGCACATTGAGACGGTCACCGATATTATTATTGTGACTATAGCAAGATGATTGTAAAGATTGAAATCACATGTACAGTAGTGAGTGGTGGTCTTGTTTACATTTCAGCAGTGTCAACCAGGGTCTGATCTTGCACTAGTATTGTGGTGTAATTGAGGTGAATAAAAAGGAACTTTGTACTCAGCGGTTTAGGAGGGATTTGAGGTGATTAAACCTATCCGCAAATATTTGTTCATCATTGAGAGTGAAGCTCAAGCTAGTAAATACAGCAGTAAAAATGGGAAAAAGTCCACTAATTTTTGAAATCTACATTCCCAATGTCTTTTCATTTGGTGTGTAGAATGTGCCCCTTCAAGTTGCTATAAGTCCAAAGGTCATGATAATTCAGTGAAGGTCACAACAGACAGAGGCATGAATGTATCAATTTATGTATCATTTATGTGGTAACCGGTGTAGTACTGACACTATAAGGCTCTGAGAAAAATCAAGAGAAATTGCATAAAGGTAGATATGTCATTTGTCACCGAAGACGTAAAGGGTAAATATTTGTAGCTCTGTCTATACTGCAAAATGGGCATATAAATATACAAATATAAAGACAGATGAACTGAACTGATATGTATGTATATCACACTAACTATACATTGTAGCTACCTATAAACATAACCAAGTATATTTGCACATTTCTTTTTTTTTTTTGGTCATCAGTTTATGTGCGCTTATGATTGGCTGTGGATGGTCACAT
The DNA here is from genome assembly GCF_040938485.1 of Diadema antillarum. Lineage (NCBI taxonomy): Eukaryota > Metazoa > Echinodermata > Echinoidea > Diadematoida > Diadematidae > Diadema > Diadema antillarum. The sequence continues at coordinate 476,885 of NW_027271517.1, forward strand.
GATTTATACATGATGACTGATGTGCGTTGTGTTGCGGTCAAACTAATGCAGTATATTCACTTCCTATATACATGGCAAACTGCAGTTTTGTGATGAAGCAGATGTGCCTAGACCATGCCATAATGTGTACTGTGATAAGAGAGAGATATTGCAAAGATACTCATTGGTATTCTGTAGACACCTGTAAGGTTTGAATTCACAGTCGGGAGAATGGTTTCACGATAATTCAGACAGTACTTTTTACTATCCAACCTAGCACTTTGCCAATTATATGATTATGTTTACTATCTCCCCCCCCCCCAAAAAAAAAAGCGTCTCTGGATTCTGATCTATTCATTGTCAAAAACATGTCTATTTCCTATCAATTACCATATCTCATTTTCTATTTATGAATTGCCTCAATGTTTTTTTTTTTCTCTCATGCTTTTTTCTGTTTAAAGTATAGCATTTATCACCAAAGTTTTGAGTTGATACTATGGAATAGAGATGTGGATTCTTTAACCTGAAAATTAGACCATCCTGCAAAGCCTACAGTAATTTCATCAGTATGATGTGACATTATGTGTACCCTCCCAGTCAGAAATATAAAAACAGGGAAGATATCAATGAATGAGCAAAGACGACCATTGGACTTGTCCTCTAATTTTGCATGGATTTGATAAAGGGTTAATGGCAATCTGTCTTCTACGAGGGGCGATTGTGTTTCAAGTATGACTCACTTTATTTCCTAAAGAGCACACTGATATCCCTCACCAGAAGTGTTTCACATTAGCTTTCTGTTAATTAGCTGGGTCATTTGATACGAACCTGTAATGTCACTGTTTATATTTGAAGCAGATTCAGTGTTTGTACACACAGCACATTAGTCTACCTTATTTAATTACAGGTAGATTTAGAAGTAATATGGTAAATGTTAAAAGTACAGTCGACCCCCATTATAACAAAGTCCTTGAGGCCGGCAGTTTTGTTTTGTTATATTGAAATTTCGCTGTAACTGAACAAATAAACAATAAAAAAATATGGAGCTGATAATGTTAGAGCCTGAATTTTTACTTCGTTGTAACCGAAACTTTGTTATATCCTGTTTGTTATAATGGGAGTGCACTGTGTTAGTTTGTTGACAATCATGTCACACATATTATTCGCATACAGTATCAACATAATATGTCAATTTTCTATGTGACTATGTCACAAAAGGTTGGAGTATTGATAACATATTCCATTTGTGTTCCTCCCATCATATGCTTCAGTTTGGTAAAGTCCTCTGTGTGGAGTGAAACATACCCCCCTCCCCATAATCTGTCTCACTGCTCACAAGGGTGCCACTATACACTGGTATCTTAGTGGGGCAGATATGTGAAAGAGATGCTCACATCTGGCAGAGAGTATGAAATTTTGCATATACAGTGTACTCCTGTTATAACGAACACTGTTATAACGAAATTCCGCTTACAACGAAATAAAAATTCAAGCCACAATATCATTTGCTCTATGTTTTTAATTGTTTATTTGTTTGGTTATAGCAAAATTTCGATACAACGAAAGAAAACTAGTGGTCCCAAGGACTTCGTTTAAACTGATTTAAAAAATTGCTGGATCCAAGAGATCCGACTACTGGGTCGGCTGCCATTCTGAATTCCAATATGGCCGCCATCACAAAACATTGAAAGGTCTGTATCTTCAGCTCTGAATGATGATTATAGGACATTGAAACTTGGAACATAAAAGCATGATAATATGATGACTTCCATAACAGACTAATTTGACATATCTGGCAAACTGCAAGGCAGCCAAGCTATTATCATGACTGTGGTTGTTTGTTTGACCAAAGCGAGGTGAATAAACCTGAAATTTTTGCTTGGTTTGTCTTCATACCACCAGTCCGAGTCAAATTGCGAGGTCAACGGTACGGCTAAACCACCGGAGAATGAAGTGTCGGCGGTACACATCTTACACTACTTCAGTCTGACCATCCTCTCCATTTTTATGCTGGAGCTCATCGTCAAAATTCTCGTCTTCCAGATGGAGTTCTTTCGTAGCAAGCTTGAGGTAAGGTAGCATCAGTCATCTTTCAGCCTGCTCACTTGTGGCACACTATGTGTCGTATATTTCATAGCATATTCTCAAATTGCAACGTAATTGTATAACAATGACAAGTACTGGTAGTCTGATTCCTGATCTGAAATAGATCATGTCAATTGTCAATCAATGCCAAAGTGCTGTGAGCATACGTTGAGCAAGAACAAAGTAAGAGTAAAGGGCTGCATAGTTGGGCCATATTGTATGACAATTTATTTTTTGGAAAAAAAAAGGAGAGGGAAGAATCAATCACGAGTTTATTTTCAGGATACCCGTAACATTTTTGAAGGACAGATTAATATCTTTAAACCTGACTGTATGTGTTGCTCTTTCTTTCTTTCCCATTGAATGACAAAATCATACTGGCTGCTTATGTGATGTCCAGGTCTTTGACGGCCTGGTAATCATTGTCTCGTTCGTGCTTGACATCCTGTCCCTGATCTACGAGGAAGAATTTGCCGCTGCTCAGCTCATCGTCCTCCTTCGACTCTGGAGAATAGTCAGAGTTGTCAACGGTGAGTCAGATTCCAGACCCGGCTTGCCTTTCAATATGTCCCTTCATGTTCCAAGGACTTTGGACAGTGTGTAGAAATCAACATGATGGGATTTTTGTGCCATCAGCACTCCAAGAGTTAACCCTTTCTGTGCCAGGGACTTTTGACAGTGCGTACACTGCTATGGAATTTTCTGTACCAATTGGAACTCAAAGCACACAAAGGGTTATGCCTCACACGTCCACCACTTCAAAACGGCCTCTGATCTGGTGTACATTCAGGTTGACTGTGACAAGAGTAAAGTTAAGATGGCCGCTGGAACCCCTCTTAAAGGGGATGGCTAGTAACCGATCAGTGGGAATCAGTGGGAATGCTGAGGGATGATTGTTCCAATCCTTGTGGGATTTATTTAAGAGTGCATTATATATCTATTGTTGTGTGAAAATTATTTGCTTCAGAACGGTCTCATATTAAAGTAATGTGCAGATTAATGCCCCATCACTGACCAGGGACGCTTACCTGGAAACATTAAACTGCACATTACTTGAATATGAGACCATTCTGAAGCAAATAATTTTCACACAAGAATAGATATATAGTGTACTCTTAAATGAATCCCACAAGGATTGGAACAATCATCCTCCAGCATTCCCACTGATTCCCACTGATCAGTTACTAGCCATCCCCTTTAAAAGAATTACTAGTATGTTCCATTCCATTGCAAAGGCCCTGTTGCATAAAAGTTGAGATCACACACAAGTCCGAAAATCAAACATAAGTCTCTGAAAACTCAGTATTGATGGGCTGATACCTGACTTATGCTTGATTGCATCTTCTCATGTGACAGGGCCCAGGTTTGTGTTTTATCATTTCAATGTCCTTTCTTGAACAATAAGCAAGCAAATTGACATTACATATGGTACAGCAGTCTCGTCAGTATCACTTACTGAATGAAACATGATGCATATAATGCCATATGGACATAAAACACATGTGTTGCATGATTCATACCAAGGTGAAATAAGCATGAATAAAAAAAATCTAATCATTGAAAAAGCAAACAGAATCCTTTTCCTTGTTTAAATTCCATACATTGCACTCCCGCAGGGGTCACACTTAACTTTTTTTTTAACTAGCCAGGCGGACTACTTAGAATCAATTTTGACACTGAAGCAATATTTTGGCTAGCCAGACGGACTAGTTACTTCAGAATTTTAGGATTTTTAGCTAGTCCGACATGATTTTGGGTGGCCAATGGCCAGCGGACCATCGCCAATTTCGAACCCTGTCCCGTGATAACGAACATGGTTATAACAAAATTTCGGTTACAACGAAGTGAAAATTCAGGCCACAAGATTATCTACTCTGTGTATTTTCATTGTTTATTTGTTCGGTTATAACGAAATTTCGATATAACAACAGAAAACGACTGGTCCCAAGGACTTCATTATAATGGGAGTCGACTGTATCACACTTGCAAATAATCTCTCTTTTGCTGTCTGAATCCCCCTTTAGGTGTTATTCTGTCGGTGGAAACGCAAGCAGAGAAGAAAATTGAACAGCAAAAGCATTTATGCGAGGAGGTCGAACACGAGTTGGAGAAATTCCGACAATACTGCACTGCTCAGGAGAAAGAAATTGAGATTCTGAGGAATACTTTAAACCAGCACGGCATTAAAATAGGTAAGACCTGATAATCATCATTGTATATAGTGAAATTAGATTTACAAGAAACTTGGATTTTGCTTTTATTTACAATTTCCATCCTCAAAACCAAAATATTTGTTTCATATTCATAATTTTGTATGCATTTCATAGCGAAAATCTATGCATCTCTATTATTTCTGCTCAGGTGATATTGCGTGTTTTTTCCCATAAGATCTCCCTTTGCAATGGTATGTGTCATGTGTTCACCTGCTGAAAAAAAATATATCTTGTTATATTAGAGATACGCGTAAAAGCGAAATAATATACTGTAAAAGTGGATATTTTCGCGTGACTAATTTTTCGCGCTTGGCTGTGTAAGAAGAGCTTCGCGTGTTTTTAATTCCGCGGAATCAAGACATCAAGTACTGGAACACATGGCACGCAAAAATATTCGCGTGCTTCTATTTTCTAATTGTGCGAAATGCGCGAAAATTTCCACTTTTACAGAATGGAACTGGCAAAATTACCTTATTATCAGACTTGCTAAATTTGAATTTGTTATATCAAGGTTCCACTGTCGCATACTAGTAGTGTGATTTTTCAATCAATTTTAATAAACCAAATTTAATTTTTGCCTGTTTGAAAAAAACAACTTTTTAATGTGTATTAGTATGTTGCTTATTCAGCAGCAGTTGTCAACCATGTTGCTCTGTTTGTTTGTATTTCAATGTTTTTTTTTTTCTTTTTACCCCAGAGGATGATTATGTAGCTGAGAAGCCCAAGATAAGTCTGAACCAAGTCAATGTGGTAGTGGAAGTTAACGCATCTGAGAAGCTGCAACTCGGTGTGGAGGCTGATGAGGAGAAATCCCCAGGGGAGAGCGACGGGGTAGGGGAGAGGAAGGGGGAGACGGACCAGGGAAAACAACCAAGAGAAGGGGTGCAGCTGGAGCCAGCCCCGCAGGAATCTGTCACCCTGGGCGACGAGACGATGCAAGGTGGTACCGTCCAAGCAGAATTCCACAGCAACGCATCTTCCGTGGCCTAGCCCCCCGAGGGGTGGAGCGGCCTTCTCAGCAGCCTATCTGCATCTTCCTGCCTTGAAAGTGGACTCTGTACCCCTCGTGGACAACATGAATGGAATATTTTGCCAAGTGACTGCTGTTTGTTAATTCTATCATCTCTTCCCCCGTCGGCAAAAATGATAAATATGCGAATATATACTCTACCACATTGATGATTTTGATAAATGTCATCTATGTTTCATGATTTGTATTTGTCTGACCTGAGTTGACAAATTAGTCTCTTTGGGAAAGATATGTGATGTTTTGAATGTGTGGTTGTATTGTTATACGTTATTTTCTGTATGGTGGACAATGGGTCACAATATCATCTATCCTCTCTTATTCTCACATTATAACACATGTATTAAAGTGTTACAGAGAAAAAGTGCTGGTACATCCGGTATATATTAAAGGATGTGGTTGATCGTATTTGTACAAAGCATAGAGAAGGTTGAAAGTACACATAAACCTTTCAAGTGCACACAAATAACAATCAAATATTCACATTGCCCCTTCACCCAGTGCTACTAATTGCATCTCACTGGTCAGTTAGAATGGCCCTAGTATGTAGATTGCATCCTACTGGTCAGTCAGAAAGACTGTAAAAGGTAGATTGTATCTCACTGGTCAGTGAGAATGACCATGCATCTTACAGGTCAATCAGAATGTTTCTAGGTGGATTGCATCTTACTTGTCCATCAATATGACTCTATGTAGACAACATCTTACTGGTCAGAATGACTCTAGTAGATCATATCCCACCGGTCAGTCAGAATGACTCGAATGTAGATTGCATCACACTGGTCGATCAGAATGACCCAAGTTAGATCGCATCCCACTGGTTATAATCAGAATGACACTTGTAGGTAGATAACATCCAAATGGTCAGTCAGAATGACTCCAGAAGGTAGATTGCATCTCACTGGTCAGTGAGAATGGCTCTATGTAGATCACATCTTACTGGTCAGTCAGAATGACTCTAGGTAGATCGCATCGAACTTGTCCATCAGAATGACTCTATGTTGATCACATCTTACTGGTCAGAATGACTCTAGTAGATCATATCCCACCGGTCAGTCAGAATGACTCATATGTAGATTGCATCACACTGGCTGATCAAAATGACTGGAGGTAGATAGAATCCAACTGGTTATGGTCAAAATAACAATTGTAGGTAGAGAACATCCCAATGGTCAGTCAGAATGACCCAAAGTATAGATTGTATCCCGCTGGTTAGTCAGAGTGACCCTATGCAGGTCGCATCACTTTAGTCAGTCAGAATAACCGTACATAGATTGCAAACCACTTTTCTTTGATATTCAAATCTTTCAAACATATTCCTTGATCTATCGTTTTGCTACACACAAAGCCCTAAGACGGTGCAGTGGCACAATGGTGAATGTTGTATGTCATTTAACCTATGGAACCAACCATAATAACACATATCCTCCTAATCACAAACTTACGTAAATTATGCTGTGAATTTGAAAGTAATCATAAGGGTGTATGAAATGTAATGGTGTAGCGAGTGTCATCTCACATGAAATTACCTGGTTAATATTCCCAAAGGATGCAAACTAAACATTCATCACAATCTATTTAATATATGCTCATACAGTTTTGGCAATATACCATTCATTTTGTACTGTTTCATCACTTCTTGGGAAGCAAAGGTTCTCAAGAAATCAGTATTTGTTATATCAGTATGCCAGTAACCAGCTAGTAGTGTAAATATTGCAATTTGAGATTTCTTATTTTTGTAACTAAGGTTTTTATGACAAAGCATTTTTTCTCTCTTTTCCTATACCACGGCATATTTTTACAATGAAGTGCAAATGGAACCTGTCCTCAGTGATCTCGTTCTGATTCTCATTTTACTCACTAGGAATCTGTTATTATTATTATTCTTACTACTACTACTACTACTACTACTACTACTACTACTTCTACTACTAGCACAGAGAAGTGTATTTGATACTTTTATGAGCTTTGAGCATTTGTTATGGCAATGCAATGTTTTAATGTAATACTGTTTTACATTTCACACATGTAATGGAATGAAACAAAAGTTTGAATTTGTTGTAAATTTTGTACAGAGCGCTGCCATTAGAGTTTGTAAACCCACGCCATGCAATTAAGCATTGCCAGGATCTCGTCTGTATGTGCAATAAACTGATTATGAATGCAAAATGTCTTAAATGATAATATATTCACAAATGAATTTACTTTAGTGAAATATTTGTAGAGATTATAGTAACAAGACAGCTCATACATACAGCTTCTTTGTTTTCTGAAAATAAGATTCTGAAAATTAAGGATTTGTTTTTATTTCATTTAGGACAATTTATGTATAGTTATAATAATAACTGTCTTCCGCTTATATTCGATTCTATGTTTCCTCGTAACCTGACATACCATAGTTACCCAACAAGACAGTCTAATGAATTTCATTTGCCCCTGCTTAGAACGGTTTTAGCTCAGCAGACATTTATATATACAGGCCCAAGATTCTGGAACTCCCTTAGTCCAAACATAAAAAATGCTCCTTCTTTGTTTTCATTCAAAAAAAGATTGAAATCATTCCTTCTTAAGTCTTATGATGTAACAGAAAGAAATTAATTTTGTTTGTTAATTTTTTTCAGTAAGTAGGTTTTGTAAGCACCAGGATGCTATTGATTTTTCATAGGCTTGTTAGGTCGCGTCTTTCGCGGAATTCCGCATCGGATCCCCTGTTTTTCCTATTGCAAACTTACGTGCCTTCACAGAACAGATAATGTGTTCTGCTATCAGCAATTCCATACAATTGTATATATCACTTTCTCGTCGCTTTTAATGCTCTACACTTCTAATATGGCTAATAGTCTCTGTTGGTTTGATCTTGAATGTACCGATTGATCTAGGCTTTTTGTTCTTAGTTGTCTCGTCTCTTTACTTGTATTTATGCTTCTTCCCTTTCCCCTTTTCCACTTCTTTTTTCATCCCGCACACTTGTAGTTAAGTTTTCACCTTTTTTTTCTTCCTGTGAGGTGCCCACGTTGTACAAGCATAGTCTTTTGAGTGGGTACCTCCACTTTTTTTGGCAGAATGTATAAATATGTCTGTATGAAAAATGCCTAAATTTGTAATGATTATTGACAAATGCTATCCTTTGCTATCTATGTATCATTCCTTCAAACGTAAGTTATGTCGAATTTATATTTTTTGTACATTCTGTTGAAAGAAGTGAAAATAAAACCTTTGAATTTGAAAAAAAAAAAAAAAAAAAGACTATAAAATGCCAAGGCACACATTTTTAATTGTCATTAATGTGTACAAACATGACCAATACTGTATTAAAGCACTGCATCTCTTCACTTTTTCCTTTCTTTCTCCTCATTCTCTACTTTACTATTCTTTGAAAACTTTCAAATAAATGTGCATACACTATATCAGCAGAATCATCACAAATTATAATTATCATGATGCAAATTAATTGCATAGAAATCCAACTTAATGCTGCACTAATCTACCAATTAAATGTGAATTAGAATCACCATGACAACCAGATCTTCCAAATGTTTGGGAACATGATCAATTATACTGGGGATTGTTTATGGCAATAATTTGTGTAGTTGTCATATGTTTTATGAAAAGAGCATAATGTATACCTTGGCAGATGCTTCAGTTGATATTGATGAAATTGGATTTCTGATTATCTATAGAGGCCTGTGTGTAAGAATGTGTAATGTATGCGATATATTTCACTGTTTTCATTTCCTCGTATGTCACTAAGTCAACACATTTTACGCAAAGCTGACAACTCGCATACATATTTCCTCCTTTAACACAAATGCATTGTATATTTTATCTGATGTGGGATTTGTTTTCTTGGAAAGTGATAATACTTCCTTCTTATTCTGTTAATCTCTTTGTAGATTGTAAACTCAGCCCCTCATGAAATGTCATGAAATGTTAATCATCAACCTTGTAATTAAAAAAAAAATGTTTTGTTTTGTTTTTGTCACGGCAATTTGTCTGTTTACATGAACTTGTGGAATGTGCAGATTTCTTTATGTTTAAATGTCGTCAGTAAGTGTAGTGGAAAGAGACACAAAACATGTACCATTTTATACAGTTGTAGATGTCATGTACTACTTTACTTGACTGATACAACCACAAATTGCAATACTCTATTTTTGTTTTAAGAGGAAAATGTGAGAATAAAGGATTCTTTGTTATTATTCTTGGTATTAAATCATTGACTCACATACATGTGGTGCTACATATTTTCTTACACACCATGAGGTGTACAAATGTTGTTTTCCCCAAAGAACAAAAGATATTGATTAAAGATCTATTTGAGTAGAGTTGGGTCTGTCAAAACTTGAATATTTCATGTGTTGTCAAAAACGAATGGCATGATTGGACTAAGTGTGTCTTATAGCCTGTGTGATGTGCTACATTATTATCTTGCTCTGATTTTTCTTACATGAATTAGCCTATCACAACATAACAGCAAAGCAAACGATAAGTTTTGGACAAATAACACATGAAAGTATGTGCATAAATGGTGAATTCTTGTTTGATACTTGTTTGATTGATTTTCACTACACTGTACCTATGCTTCACTCTATTGCATCAAAATAAATCTCAGGCCTTACCAAATGGCAAAAAAGAAGAAAAAAAAAAAAAGAGCCCCAAATCATTAGCACATATTCTCATACAAATACAGGGGACCCTGTCAGAGTAAGCTGCTTACGGCCAATGACATGTCCTCATTATATCGGGGATAAAAACCAAAATATAAAAGGAATGGGACCTAAGAAATTACCTCGCTATATCTGACCTTGTTATAAAAAGCTTCCACTGTACAAATGCACACACATAAAACACATGAGCAGACACACACACAAACACAATCAAAAGGAATGATATGCCAGGATAAGTAAGTTTGGATTTGTAAGAATACTGTTTTTTCAATTCACCGGGCCTTTCAAAATGTGCTTGTTACAAAATATGTCATATAGAAACTATTTTTTTTTTGTCTTTCTTTTGTTTGGCAGAAAATTTGGCTCTTTACATTGTGAGTTTGTGATATCTGTAGTAAACTGGCATTAGTCATGCCAAAACATATTCATGGTAACATCCAGGCATATCCAAACAAGCTTTTACCAGCTCATTTGATGTTATATTCCTATTTTGCTCCATTTCAAGTCAACAGCATAATACTATGGCAACGTCGCACCACATGCAGATGCCACAGCAACAACCAGAGCATTCTACACTGATTGGCTACTATTACAACAGTTTCACTCGCTGAAAATCAACAATCATTCTCTCAACATTCATAGACTACAGTCGTGAAGGTCCACATCACTGCCATGTAAGGATATGTGGGTAGACATTCTATGTTTTTGTATTGTATATATCTTTATTTCTCATAATGATACTTTAATCTGTGCAGGTTAATTATAAGACAGGTATACACAAGATAGTCCTATTTTTTTGTTTGTTTGCTTGTTTTGTTTGGTGATAATTTGACAGATATATGACAAATTCCAGTGATGGACAGTTACTTTCCTTGCTGCACATATGAGCCATGATACACTGCTCTTGGGATAAGATTTTGCTCAATATGCTTTTAAGGCCGTTTCTGCGGCACTTGAAGCTCATTATAAGACATTCAACATGTGCTTGCAAGTGGCCACATCATACTCGGCTATTCACTTTTGAGAGGGGAGCATTACTGGTAATGCATCTCAGTATAGACAGAGTTCTAGGTCAGATGAGGCATTGCCCGAGGTGCAAATACAAATCAAGTTTGTACTGAGCACATAGCTCTAGTGCGTGGTACATGTACTGTAACGGTACACCAACCTGGCTATAATGGGATGTGGGATGTAACGCTTATGCGCTTCCCTGCACATGATAGTGGACCCCATACACAGTTTTTGCCCCTCAGCATGGCTCAGTGATATCATTGGAGCCTTGTCTATACAACATTGTCAATTTCATTGAAAAAATCAAAAATGAAAAAATCAATAAATTTGCTGCCATTAAAAAACATTTAAGAAATTGGTCCAAGAGTTTTAGCTCCAGATGATCAAAACATGGATCATGAAAGTTGATAACTCATCAAATGTCATATCAAGAAAATATTCAAACATGATGTAGCTTACATTTGCAGAAGCAAACCATTCTCAAGCTTGCTCTCACATATATTCAACTTTTGTGGCAATAACCAGGAGGTAGTCTTTTCTTTGAAGGTATTTGAATATGCAGGTGTGTTTCTACATCAAAATGACCAATTTTAGTTTCTCTACGTGTTAGAACAATGAAGACACAGAAACCTTTGGTTACTCCCTTGTGACAGCAATTTGTGAATTATTAACTCCTGTCTTCTTATACATTGCAAAAATGATAAACCAAATACATGACAAAAGTGAACCTTTGAACAAATGGCACTAGTTTCGTTTGAGATGTGGTTGCCCTCCACATGTTCCATATAACCCTTTGCCTGCCAGGGACTTTGGACAGTGTGTGTAACACTATGGGGTTTACTGTGACAATCGGCGCCCAACATACACCAAGGGTTAATATGAGCCAATTGAAATCGGGGTCAATTTGCTTACAGCTGCCGACTTGTCTCTTGTTAGACAGCTGGAGGGTTCGTGAGGCGGGGCAAGACACGTCACCGCTTCTTGCCCTTCTTGCGCTTGGCGTCGGCTCGCTTCTGGGCGCGCACATCCTTCTTCATCCTGGGGTCGACGACCTTGAATGGACCCTTCACCCCCTTTGGCCGGCGAACCCGCTTGCTGGCCGTGTGCTTCTTGGACACCACGTAGGACACATCCTTCTTCTTGTTGCCCAGCTTGAATTTCTTGTACAAACTGAAAGACAAATGGAAATGGTAGATGACACATTAAACACCAAAAAAAGAGTAAATAAATATTTCTGCATACATAAGAAAAACAAACAAAAAATATTCTTTGATTTCATCAACTATGTCACGCACTTCCACATCTTTAAGTTTGAGGGTTGTAAGTGAAGAGAATGCTTTGCCAAACGAATACCACAAACTCCTCTCTAGTGGACATGGAAAATATTCACAGGAGTTGAACAGCTGTCAAAGTAAGTGGGTAATCCTTCAATGATTCCCCTACAAAAAAAATACAAACAAACAAACAAACAAAAAACACACACTAATAAATACAAACTATATGATAACGCTATCCTAAGTCTCATCCAGTCTGGCAATAGTAACATTAACACACAGGAAGTTTGCCGGTAGTCATGGTACATATCTTTTAAACTTCTTCAGACTGGATATTGTATGCTTGAAAGTCATTTGTGAATGACCCCAAATCATAATTCTCAAACTGAAATCAGTATTGGCTAGGCAGTAATTCTGTGAAATTAAATATCAGAGCTTCAACACTAATTTGATCAAGGTTTGGATGAGATTCTGCTGATCGCTCACTGCTTTTCATGGAGAACATTATTCACTTTCAGGTACTCGCTGAAATGGGATGTTCATTATGGAAAGATTTTGAGATTTGTATGAGCAAATTCATCTTTACAGGATTTGCTTGTATCATGGACAAAACTCAAGAGGCTTGCGTATCACCCATTCGGGGATCAAGCGAGGGCTCACCTCTTGATCTGGTGCATCTTTTCTCCCTCTGAGGTGTCGGCCATGTCGCTGATCGCCTGTGCCTTCTTCCTCAGCTTTTCAACGCGGGCCACCTGCCGCTTCTTCTTCCTCGCCTTGGCCTCGGCGATTTTCTTGATGGGCCTGGCGTTGATCTCTCGCAGGCGAGCACGGTACTCCGACACCAGCTCCTGAATTATGTGAAAAGATGAATCGAACAAACTTACAAAATTCATTTGCAAATAGTACCGGACTTGCAAAATTCGAGAAAATAAAGAACCTTGCAAAATATTTGATGTATACGGCAAGGCTCGACACTAACTTTTTTGTTTGGTGGCCCGATGGGGCCACCAAAATCCTAAATTTCAAATTTTTGGTGGCCCGAGAGAAAAATTTGGTGTCCCGAATAAAAAAACCGATACAAAACATTAAAAGTCCTTTTTTTTTTTTTAAATGAGTCAAATATTTAAGTTTTATGATAGTAAGAATTAGAAGTTGGACATATCTACTCATGAATAAACTTCAACAAACGTGCAACACTCACTCTCAGGCACTCATTCAGTCCTTTTCATCCATTCTTAAAACAAATTTAACTGCTAATTTCCGGTGCAAAAAGTTACGAATTTATTGACATACTTTTCAAAAAATTTTGGTGGCCCGAGGCGGGCCACCAAATTTACCCTTTTTTGAAATTTGGTGGCCCGACTTTCATTTTTGGTGGCCCTGGGCCACCGGGCCACCGGGCCACCGTTAGTGTCGAGCCCTGTATACGGTATATTTTGTGAAATTATCTCATCCAAAAATTGCCCCCTGCTGTACAAATGATATAAATTGTCTTCAAGGTGAAAAATTACTATGTTTGCTCTTTGAAAAAGGATAACACCTACTTCTTATTCCATTCCTGGAACTCTTAATCACAAATTTCACCACTCATAAATATATCTTACAAGTACTACTGTAAAAGGAGCATCTGCGGCATGAAACTTTTGTGTTTTGGAGCTGATGGCCGTTTTTGTGGCGTGAAACTTTAAATTCAATGCATTGTGAAGAAAGAAAACCTGATGGCTCCTTGTGAAATTTGTCATGGTTTCATGCACGAGAAACTTTCTGGTTTTACAGTACAGTTCGACCTCAATTACCCGGCCTCCTTTTATCCGGAAATCTCTATTATCTGAACATGTTCACATCCTTTTTTTTTTCATCCAAAAATTGAGAAAAAACAGTAACTTTAATATCTTTTCATGGATCTATTTCACTAATTTCATAAGATGTGCATGATAGGTTTCTCAATATCTAATGAGGTAAAACATGTATGATTTTCACATAATGATATACTTTATTTTTGTGAAGAAGGGACTACAATTTTGCGCAGGCTAGCATAGATTACACCACCGTTGCAGGGTACGCTACCTGCCAAGCTGCCAGTGCACTGGGACGGCAGCTTGGATGGCAGCTATATACATTAACATTGTGTCTCCCAAATCCGGCCAATTCGCTTATCCGGATGAGCGCCGGTCCTGACATCGCTAGATAATCGAGGTCGAACTGTAATTCCCAAAATATATGATGTATGCAGTAAATTTCACAAACGTTATTAGCTGCTTCCAGAGTCCTTTCATACAATTGTGATGAAAAAGAGATGCTTTTTGATCTGTTCCCCTGACATTAGCATGGACTGCTTGGATTCTTTTGACAAGAAGAGGATGATACTGGGACCATAATTCTGGTGCGTTATTTTACCTTGCTGACCGGCATCTTCCTCCTACAGTGCTTACTCTCATCCTGCCGCAGCCAGTCTGGGATGCGGTCTTGGTCCCCGTAGGAATATCTAGAGAAATGTGGTGGTGAAAGAAACTAATTTAGAACACGGAATAACTGGATGAAGTCCAACTTTGGCCTTTTGATGGTCCCTTGGTCAGAGGTTTTCATGGTTTTAAAATATTAACCTTTTTTTTTAATGCTTCAAGTGCTGATAGGCACAGAACACTCCATTATGTACATACTGTTCAAAGTCCCTGGCATAGAAAAAAAAAAAAATTAAACCCATTCCTCATGAGAGTTTGATACGTTTTAGTAGGCAATGGGTTAGGGCAATTGAAGGCATATAACTACCCCTGACTCTGCAGTCAGAATTAGGAGTGACTTTTGCCACATCAGGGTTGTTTTTTATTTATTTATTTTCTGACAGCTGGAAATATTTGTATAAGCTGTGCTATCAAAAATTGTACCAGGGGGGTCTGGTTTCAGTGGTTCATTCCTGAAACCCTTGTACATGGCATTTACAACCGGAAATCAAGAAACAAATTGTACAGAAAAAAAACACACAGTATGTCAAAAAGAAAATCTAATTTGGTAATTGTTGAGTATGTTATATGACCATGATTATGACCATTATCACCACTGTTACCATCATCACCACCATCATCATCATCATCCTCATTATCC
Organism: Diadema antillarum; assembly: GCF_040938485.1. Lineage (NCBI taxonomy): Eukaryota > Metazoa > Echinodermata > Echinoidea > Diadematoida > Diadematidae > Diadema > Diadema antillarum. The sequence continues at coordinate 492,243 of NW_027271517.1, forward strand.
TCACCATCACCCTCATTAATATCATCACCATCAACATCACTGTCATTCCAATCAACACAATCCCCTTCATCAATGTCCTCCTCCTCCTCCTCGTCATCATCATCATCTTCAATATCATCACCATCATCATCATCATCATCATCATCATCATCATCACCATCATCACCACAAGCAGCAGCATCATAACCATCAATACAGAGAGTTTCAGAATCTCTCCTCTTACCTGTTGTATGCATGTTCGATGATCTCCCTGGTCGCCTTCTTTGAGGTCGCCATCAGAGTTCCGAGGGCCAGTCCCTCCGGGTCCAACTTGGGTAGCTTGACTGTTCAAAACAGACATGCACAGTCAGTCAATAGTACCAGGAATTTAATAGACACACAACAATGCACCTCAGAATCTTTGTAAAGGGATATAAATGTGGGTTGTAACCTCAGTATATCCCACTATGATGACATATGTACTCAATGCACATAAGGCATTAAAGATTTATTGTAACAGATGATATGCAATATTTGTTTAATTATCACACTGAGCATGCGATAAACTGAAATATATGTCATCAGATACAGCACAACATTCATCATCACTTCATAATGCAATATGGGGATTATTTTCTTTTTTACTAAGGGTATATGCAGCACACAAAGTTACATCATCATCCCATTTACCTTGCTTCTTATTCTGGACGTCATCATCACCACCATCCGCTCCTCTTTTGCCCTTCTTGTTCTTCCGGCCAGGAGCCGAGTCTCCACGTTCCTCGGCAGCCTCATCTCCGAGATCGCCCCTCATCATGACCTCGTCGTCGTAGTCGCTGTCGGAACTATCGCTGTCGTACGACCCTGCTCCTGCTCGTGAACCGCCAACCGTTCCATTCTTATTTCTCTGTCCACTTTGGCTTTTTGTTTTGCCTTTAGTCCTCACGTCCTCATCCTCATCGCTGTCATCCGACATGCTATCTTCCTCCTCCTCTCCCTCGGAATCAATGCTTGTTATCGTGGCGTTGAATTTCACACTCTTGCCGCTCTTCCCTTTCTTGCCATTTGCATCCTCTTCCATCTCTTTAGCTTTCTTCTGTCTCTCTGAAAAGAAAAAGACACAAGAAAATATTTACTTATTTATCTATTCATCTATGTATGTATGTATGTATGTATGTATGTATGTATGTATGTATGTACGTACATTGTATGTATCTCTATCTATTCATCTATTCATCTATTCATCTATTCACAATCATCTATCTATCTACATTGTATCTATCTATCTATCTATCTATCTATCTGTCTATCTATCTATCAATCTATGTCTATTCATCTATTCATCTATCTATCTATTCATAATCATCGTCTTTAACAGCCTGGTAGTCCCATTCAGAGCCACAAAGGCTCATTTTACAAGAGAGCCCTGCATCAAACATATACAATGTAATAAAGTGCGTACAATCAGAAACTCATAAAGCAACTCTATGAAACACATAATGTGTTTCTTTTGTTTTATGGATGCAAAGCAAGAGAATGAACTGACATAAGCAAATGACGTAAACTGGTTTGCAAAAGTTGGCAGATTGTACACCAAATTACCACCACTACAGAAGGAGTTAAGAGCACATAGCTATTTGGAAAAGGGGAAAAAGAAAAAAACTCAATGTAATAAAAGCAGAGGACTTACTACCTTATCACAATACTTATACACAATAATTATCACAAATTCACTGATGCTACAGGATTAGCGAACATAAAAACAGAACCCAGAAATATCAAAAAAGCAAACAATAAGCAAAAAAATGTTTGCACTCTTACTTTTGTGCAAGATTCATGTCTCAAACAAGGAAAAGTAGAAATTACGCGGTGCGTAACATATGTCCCCGCCGGAAGTAGCATTTTGTAACAAAATGTGCAATATAGGTAAAAAATCAAGGTCAAAGGTCAAAGAAGTCAAAGGTCAAAATTCTGTGTAGAAGTTTTGAAGCCCTCACCTAGTGCCATCACATAAAGCAAATGGAATCGAAATTGGGTTAGAAATGGCGAAGGAGTAGCATTTTGTAGCCAATGTACAATATAGGTCAAAAATCAAGGTCAAAGGTCAAAGAAGACAAAGGTCAAAATTCTGTGTAGAAGTTTTGAAGCCCTCACCTAGTGCTATCACATAAAGCAAACGGAATCGAAATCGGGTTAGAAATGGCGAAGGAGTAACATTCTGTAGCAAAATGCACAATATAGGTCAGAAATCAAGGTCAAAGGTCAAAGAAGTCAAAGGTCAAAATTCTGTGTAGAAGTTTTGAAGCCCTCAACTAGTGCCATCATATAAAGCAAACGGAATCGAAATCGGGTTAAAAATGGCGAAGGAGTAGCATTTCGTAGCAAAATGTACAATATAGGTCAAAAATCAAGGTCAAAGGTCAAAGAAGTCAAAGGTCAAAATTCTGTGTAGAAGTTTTGAAGCCCTCAACTAGTGCCATCACATAAAGCAAACGGAATCGAAATCGGGTTAGAAATGGCGAAGGAGTAGCATTTTGTAGCAAAATGTACAATATAGGTCAAAAAATCAAGGTCAAAGGTCAAAGAAGTCAAAGGTCAAAATTCTGTGTAGAAGTTTTGAAGCCCTCACCTAGTGCCATCACATAAAGCAAACGGAATCGAAATCGGGTTAGAAATGGCGAAGGAGTAGCATTTTGTAGCAAAATGTACAATACAGGTCAAAAATCAAGGTCAAAGGTCAAAGAAGTCAAAGGTCAAAATTCTGTGTAGAAGTTTTGAAGCCCTCAACTAGTGCCATCACATAAAGCAAACGGAATCGAAATCGGGTTAGAAATGGCGAAGGAGTAGCATTTTGTAGCAAAATGTACAATATAGGTCAAAGGTCAAGGTCAAAGGTCACGACTGAAATTCTGTGTAGAAGTTTCAAAGCTCCCATGTAGTGCTATCATATAAAGCAAACAGAATCAAAATTGGCTTATAAATGACAGAGAAGTAGCAAATTGAAGATTTTGATCACACACGGACGCACACACGGACACACGGACGGACGGACGGACGGACGGACGGACGGACACACGGACGGACGGACGGACACACGGACACACACACGTACGGAGCCCGTTTCATAGTCCCCTGCTCGAACTCGTTCGGCGGGGACAAAAATCAACATAACTTTTCACACTGTGAAAATTTGAAGAAAAATTTTCTTTCCAATTGGTTAATTCTGCTCTACAATTTTTATAAGAATGCCTGGACAAGGTAAAGAAAAAAAAATACAGTTTAGGAAACCTATCTCTTCTATCATTTTTTAATTACACCCAGCATGGTAACATGTCCTATCTTCAGCTTAAATACTGCACCACTCCCATTGACTTACTACAAGCAGACAAAGAAGAGACCTACCAAGCACCACTCCGCCTTGCTGCTCGTAACTCCTGGTCGCCTGGGAGATCTCGATGTCCTCGTCGTCTTCCTCCTCGAGGTCGGCGAAGACTCCCTTCCGGAACCAGAGCTTGGCCCGCCTCCGGGCGCCCTCTTCTGGGTCTTCCTTCTCCAGGTCGACCACGAGGGGGTTGGAGGTCGTCTCATCATCTGACGCCTCCTCGTCGGATTCACTGCGAAACAAGCAAGGGGGACATTGGCACAGTCGGACGTTGGACAATTTGTTTGGATGTCACACACACATTTTTATGCAATAGGATCACAGACATATTAAAGGGACTGTGTAGTTTTGGTTGAGACCTAACTTCAGGTTTCTAACATTTTCTGTTGAGATAATGAGAAACCTCTCCTGAAATGTGAAAGAGCATGTAATTCCAAGAGGCATTCATTTAAAAATTTGATGAAAATTGGTTTTGAAATGACCGAGATATCCAAAACAGAGCAATCCTAATAAAAGGTGGGACCCACCTTTTATTACAATTGCTTTGTTTTACTTTGTTGTCGGATGTCTAAGCCATTCCAGAATTGATTTTCATCATATTAACTTTGAATTCCTCTTAGAATGGAATGCTCTGCACTATTTCATAAGTGGTTTTTTTGCATCTCGCAAAAGCTAATTTAAGTCCAATCCTCATCTCCACTAATACTATACTATTCCTCCCTTCAATAGCTCTTCAGCATTCATTTCTACTTCAATCATCTTGACACTGCAATTACTCTTCGAAGACACATTACACCTAAGGAAACCTCAGTGGGAAGCACAACATGACAATCCCAATGAAATACTGTAAAATGAGGAATGTTCGCGTGCATTTTGATTTTGCGAATTTCACGAGAGCCATAATTTGCGAAATTAAAATGCACGAGAAAGTTCTTGGCTACACTATACACATTGAATGTTAGAGGCAACTCGCGAAAATTTCATGCCGCAAAAATAGGCCGTCAGCTCCAATTTGCGAAAATTTCATGCCACGAAAATATCATGTTTTACAGTAGTCTGCTATAGTTAACTCCACAATGCTAAGAAAATATTCATCATTATTCAACACCTAAAGAGATTATAGCTTTTTGATTGGTTGACTACTTATCACGTGACATGCAGTTGAAAGTACCAAATGCATGCTACTGTAAAAGTGGATATTTTCGCGCAACTAATTTTTCGCGCTTGGCCGGGTCAGAAGAGTTTCGCGTGTTTTTAATTCCGCGGAATCAAGACACCAAGTACAGGAACATATGGCAAGCAAAAATATTCACATGCTTTTATTCTGCGCTAGTTTCTGGTTGCGCAAAATGCGTGAAAATTTCAACACCGCGAAAATTTTCACTTTTACAGTATATCATTAAGTGTGCATTTTTTAATTTAAGTCTCGTAGTGAAAGATGTTTTTTTTTAATCTCTTAGTGACAGAGGAGACACTCTAGAATGTCTCATCTTTGCCCTGTGCGAAGGCCTGGGATATTGCACAGTCACTATTCACTATTTGTATACTATTAGTAATTTGAGTCCAACTTACAATTCTACATCACTGTCGGTGTCATAGCGATCGTTGGCTTTCTCAATCTCTGCCCTGAGTGCGCTGGCTTCATCTTCCTCCAACTCGCTGTCGATATAGCTGTCGTCATCGTCGTCGTCATCCTCCTCTTCCTCATCATCGTCGAGATCCTTGGGCATCTTGACAGGCTTCAGCGAAGGCAGCTGTTTCTTCTGCCTCTCCCTGGGTTGCTCTCCGTCGTCGTCCACGATGCTGCCGTCGCCGGTGTCGACCTTCTCAAGTTGCTGAAGGGAGATAGCAACGATGGCACATAAACATTGGATGCTATACAGGGGCAGGGTGAAAAATCGGTCACCCAAGACCATTCTATAAGTGTGCTATGACTACAGACAAAGCTACAGGTCATAGCATGCAAATGAGAAATACACTGTACCATACTTGTGACAATTATTATAATTCATACCAAAATAATGCAAATAGTCAATATTTGTTGCACATACAACATTAAATAGGAGAAATATCTTTCAAACAAAAATAATTAATTTCCGAAGGAATTGATATCATCAAGAACAAACTTACAATGTAACACTGACAGAAATGCACAGCTAATCTACTTTGCAATCTACATACACGCTGTGTTCTGTCGTAACTGTACAAACGTGCAACAATGAATGTAGACATCACCCTACTGACCTCTTGAGGAGGTGAATGTCTCTTGTTCTTAGTCACATGATCTCAACCAACCAATAGGACGCTGGCATTGCCACTAAAGATGAAGTAATGATGCATACTGAACATACTGAAGATTCTATTCAAACTTTAGGCATTTCAAGCACATATTGTGCGATGGTCACCCCTTTGCAGCATTAACCTAAAGTTTATCTTTTGTCTAAGGTTAAATGCGGGCAAGAATTAGAGGAAAAATTTATGCACAGAGAGAAAGATATTACAAATATTATGACTGTCTGAAAGACATGGAATAAAAAAATACAGTGGCTTAGCAAGAACATTGATCTAGCTGCTTCATAGCATGTCTGTGGCACTGGCCTGGTACTGCTTGTTTGTTGATTCTAATGCAAAACATCAATAACAAAACTCATTTTGACTTAAAACAGCATAATAGGACTATAATGCCTGAAAAAGTTCAAATGTTATATCTTTACATCATGCATATCTGTATTATTATCATTTTTTTTCCAATAAAAATTTAAATTCTAACACCTTGAATACAACACAAATGGATGGTTTTGGTACATGTAATGCCAAAATGCCATGTCACATAATCAAGAATCAATTTTGAAGTTCTGACAGGCCACCACATTTCCTATTGCTGGCATTTTCACATCACAAGTGTCCACCATCTACTGTAAGAGCTCACCTTCTTATTCTTGATGTTGACCAATCCAAAGAGAGATTCCCCCTGGGTGGCATCTCCCATGGTGCTTTGCAGCTCCTTAGTCTTGTGCAGCCGCTCCCTTAACTTCTTTCGCCTCTTGAGGGTGTCCTTCTTTTTCCTGTTATAATTTTGTTCATGAACAACATTATGCTGGTAAAGTCGCGGTTTGTTAATTTGTTTGTTTGTTTTTGTTTTTTTAAATAATGATCAAGTCCAATTCCAACACTGTACTTAGTGAAGATAGCACTAAAACCTATAAAAAGAGGGACTGATTATGATGCCTTTCCTGGGGACCAATTCTTCATTCTCATTCGAAATCAACTTTTACCAAGCTTTGCTCAGTCAGTTTTTCCTCTCATGGGAGAATGGTTATGGAGCCCTGTTCAACGGGACCAAGATTGCCTGCTCTAACATCATACTCAATATGTTTAAAGGTGCATAGTCCCGGTAGTGTAGAGGGCGCTGTTGATGATACTGCCGATCAACGTTAGCATTGATACGAAGATTACCGAAGTTGCGCTGTCATCAAGAGTAAAGTGCGTAGGTGTTGCTGAGTAACGTTGCCTTCGTTGTCTTCTCTGCGCATCGCGCAGTCTTTAGTAATGCCAGGGTGCGTGCATACGTGCTTGTTATTATGACATCACAAAAGGAGTTTGCTAGAGCTGTCATCCCCCTCAGCCGAATCATGAGCCGAACTGTGATCGGACCACTGACTACAGTGAATCGGACTTCTTCGGACTCGAAGAAGTGGGCCACAGCGTAAGCGCTGAAGAGGAGTCGATAGCGTAGGTCTCTATAGGAAACTTGCGCCGTGCGCCCGCGTACGCATTTGACTAAAACACCGGGAAAATGCACCTTTAACAAGACTTTACTCGCATTTTACATGTGAATATATGGCCAGTATACAGTTGTATATAACATGATTATGCTTTAAACATAATCAACTCAACAAGATCAATTCAGGCATGGGAGCGACAAGCAAATTCATGTTACTAGTGATAAAACCAACATGAAATCAATGTGTCAAATAGCTCTTAAAATGATGATGTCTGGAGTCACATGTAGTGTGCCATCCCTGTGCACAGCATAACAGCAATTAACTATGGCTGCCATGGTAAAACATTCACTCATAAGAATGCATCAAATGAACATCTAGTGTTTACCTTCTCTCTGCCAGTCTTTCTCCTTCCTTCAGATCGGCGAGTTGCTTAGCAACCTCATCATCCTCATCCTCGTCTGAATCCTTGTCTTTACCATCCTCTGTTTTGGCTTTCCTAAAAACAGGGAAAAAATTATGACCAGCAATCAACAACAGCACAAAAAATGCCTTTTGGAAAGAAGTGACTACTATAAATACACCTTTGTGCTACCCCTTTGTAATGCGTAATACATCACACTCACAAGATTCTCTAAACATGGTGAAAAATTAATTTCCACATAGTCCTCCAAGGCAACGTGAGAGCTCATTTGTTCTATAACTATGTTGTATGCATGACGTACGTGTGAACTGGCACGTTTTGTTTTTCCTTTTGTTTTCTTACTCATGCCACTCTATGCGTATCCAAGTTTTCATATCGTTGGTGGGGTGACAAAACCTCGTTTCTCAAAAATGTCAAATGTTCAGGAGAGCTAAAAAACATGGCTGCCATAACATGTAAGTCAATGGAAATATCCAACTTTTATTTATCATTTGTAACCTTATTTTTGTAGATGGGCATATAAGGATTGGGAATTACATAGTAATGGTTTCTAGCTTCAATATAATGAAGAAAACTCATTTACACCAAATATTGAGATACGAGGTTTTGTCACCCCACCAACGATATACTAGTATGTCATGTTTACGTTTCGTTTGTACACGTAAGATTTTTGTGCATGTGACAGTGCTGTGTTCTCCTGTAGGAATTTTTTGGCCCCATCTTTTTATATCCCAAGATGAAAGATATTACAGTGGGGGCCTCTCTCCTGAAAAACTAGCTCTTTAAGATTGACCTTTGACCTTTCAATAATTGTCTCTAAATGATTTGTTCATGTTCATGACATTGTTAGCTCACTTCCATGGGGTATTGTTGCTTCCTTACTATTTTCTTTGGTTTCACCAACTTTCATACCCCAAATCCTTTCATATTTCATGATTTGAAATATGAACACATTGCTGAAATTTTAATCAAACTGTTTTCATCATGACATTATTCCCTTGATGTGCAGTCAATTTTGGATAAATATTCAGACACAGAAATGCATTACTGGGACTAAGGGTGAGTCTTTCTTACTCTGCCTGTTTGGCTGCCTCCTCTGCCTCGCTCCGCTCCTTGTTGATCTTTTTGTGCCAGTTGAGGAGGTCCCTGACCTCCCGACGACCCAGGACCTTGATGTCACGGCAACAGAGCTTGATCTCGTTGGACGTCAGTGGGTTGGACTCGATGCTGGGGTCGTCAAAGACCAGCTAGATTGGGAGCAAACATAGCAAAGGGCGAGATGGATTGTGATGTACTGTTGGTTCATGATGCAAACATTAGATACAGGCTTGCAGAGTACTCATGATATTCCTGTATATGCCTTATATTTAGCAAGCCTATTTTTTGGGCGAATCGCGACTTCCTGATGATTTCTTGAGTGGTTAAATTTGCGATTGTGGAGTGCAGTACTGAATGGCAAAAAGTATGAGTGCAAATCACATTTATGTAAGGTTGAAAGTCAATATTTTCATGTGTCTTTAAATTCGTAAATGGCACCCTCGTGAAATTTTCGGGGTATACGGCATCCTAGCTATCATGCCCTATCTGTATCATTACCATCACCCAGCACTAGTGCTATTTCTAACCCAACTTCTTCAATTATTACCGACTGCTACAAATACTGCTGTTGCTGCAACATTTCTGCACAAGCAGCATTGTGCTATCACAATTTAACTTTGCTGTGGAACAAAAAATTGCCCCTGTATTTGTGGTTAAACAAAATTCATCATACAAGGCGGTGCAAAACTATGCCAGCATCATGCACTATGCAGCAGCTTGAGATAAAAAGAAAATAGTAAGATATCAAAAAGTAAGGACCTCCCGCATCACTTCTCTCTAAAAATCCAGATGAGAAACTACTTTCTCTTTCTACTTGACCTTAGACATAGACAATTTTATTCAAAAATAAGAGAGTTGAAAGCTGCATGATGGAAAACACTGGCCCAACAAAAAACATAACTGTCCATCTTGTTCCCATGACAACCTGGTCCCTGGCCACACCCACCTCACTGCACTCATTGAGGACCTCCAGGGGATCTTCACTGCTCATGTACTCCGTGACAGGCACTGGGTGGTAGAGGGTGATGTCTCCGTCCTTGTAACCCTCCGCCTTGGCTTTCTTGACCTTGGCCGGGTCTCGCAGTATCGTCGCCTTCTGCTTCGTGTCCTCTCCGACGTCCTTGAAGATGTACTTTGGGTCAAAGAACTTGGAGTCTGAAAGGGACAGAGTGTAGGACCTAATGAGAGTCTGCCATGTACTTAAGATGCATGGAACATATGTCACATCATCACGACAGATAATCATATTCACTAGAAGTGAAATAAACATGTTTTACAACCATCTCTAATTCTTGAGACATGAAGTTCATTGTAATGATATCTAGCTACGTTGCATGAGTCTACTTTTCTAAACATCAACACATATCAACCCAAGCAAACAAACATACATACATGTAAGCAAAAACATTAACATACATACAAACATGCATACTTTAATAAAAAGATACATACATATCTATACATACATACATGCAAACATACATACAAAAATACATACATACATACATACATACATACAAATATAAATGCTAAAAGTAACATACAAATACACAACTGCAGGCATACATATGTGTACACACAAACCCAAGTAAACAAACATATACCAGCACATACATGTAAAGGCCATGTCACACCTTTCTGGGCAAGCCTTGCATGAGATTTGTGAAGAACAATTTTTACTACCCGGAGGTCCCCGCATATGACCCGCACATGACAGTACCTAGCACGTATCTCATCCGTAGTCGCCCAGAGGTGCGCAAGCAAATCTTTTTACCCGCAACCATGATTAGGCCCTGTCACACCTTTCTGGGCAAGCTACTCCGGCTTGTTGCTTGTAGGGATTTTCCAGCATACCAGACAATTTATGAGGGCGGACAAGGATTTGGACGAGTCAGTGCATGTGTCTTACTTGCTGGACACATTCTACTTAAATTCTACTTGCGGGTATACTGTGTGACCTGTGTACCAGTCGTGTGGGGGCTGACAACTCAGTGAAGGAATTCCTCTGAAGGAATGGCAGAAGTCCCACAGAATGTCATTATCTTGGCTGCATATGGGGACTGTGAAGTACCTGCATGGGAGCTGCCTGTGAGGTGCTGCCGCTAAGGGCCTCCTACTGGCGTTCTGTGTGGACCTCTCCGGGCATAAACGCGACTCACCCTGAAAAAGTTTTGGTCATGCTCAAATCTTGGCTGTGGTTAAATTGGACTTGCGTGCGCACCTGCGGGCAACTACAGGTGAGATACACGCTAGGTACTGTTAGGTGCGGACCAACTGTGGAGAGCACTGGGTAGCAAATTTGTTTCCCCGCAAGTCAAGCCACAAAACTTCCCCAGATACGGTATGACAAGGCCTTGAGCATGCTCAAAACTCATTCTGAGTGAGTCGTGTGGGTTCGCTCGCAGAGGTACACGCAGAACACCAGTAGGAGACCAGTAGACCAGTAGGAGTAGGCAGCACCTCTCAGGCAACTCCAACGCAGGTACTTCTCAGTACCCATAAGTCGCTTGTAACAGAAAACGGATTGGTTTCAAAGCTCTCACGCAGGTCACACAGAATGTACGCAACTAGAGGGTAAGTAGAACGCGTCTTGTAGGTAAGAAACAAGTGCGAAACTCGCAAACATTCTTGTCCGCGGACAATTCTCCTGCATCAAGTGTGTGCTGGAAAATCCCTCCTCGCAACAAGCCCGCATAGCTCGCCCGGAAAGGTGTGACACGGCCTTTAGAAAAGCATAACGCATGCATGCATACTTCAATAAGAAGGTACATACGTATACATACATACATATATTCTTACATACAGATATACCAATGCAGGCATACATAAACGCACACACACACACACACACACACACACACACACACACAAACACACACACACACACACACACACACACACACACACACACATGTAATGTATGCACACATCATGCCATCCCTCCCTCACCCACCTATCTTGTCCGGGGCGATGTAACTCTGACAAACGACGAAGATCTCGGCCGACTCGTTCCTGGAGGCCTGAGGCTTGGTGACGTGGACCTTGCGGAACATCTGGTGAAACACCCAGAGGAGGGGTTGGTAGTCCCTTGAGCGGAAAACCTTGGTGACGAACCAGCCCCCCTTGTTCAGGAACTCACAGGACAGCTTCAGGGCGTGTAGTGTGAGCTGGGCTGTACCATAATTGATGGGTGAAATTCTCGTATGTAAACAGCATTACACAACATTTTGAAGATGATGACTATGGTGATGATGATGATGATGATGATGATGATGATGATGATGATGATGATTTATGATGATGATGATGGTGGTGGTGATTAATAATGGTAAAGATAATGGTGATGATAGTGTTGAAGACTTAATATTTCAAATACTATACGACTACAAGAATATGAATATTAACAATTACACTGATAACATTTATAATTTTGACTTACTACACATGGCATAGACATAGCACTGCTGAAAATGAAAATCAATGGTGAAAATGACAATACTGATGAAAAATAGTAAAATGATGATAAAGATGATGGTATTAAAGACAATTATTTCTTGAACATTCTTTACAGAATATTCATGAATCATTACTCCAACTGCAATAAATGACAGATCTAGGCAAATATCAATAAGGACATGAAGAACTGTAAAAATGGCAAGAATGCCTCTTTATCATTAATTCAAGAAAAATGTGTGACAAGCAATATAAATGCAATTATTGGGCCGGATGCATAAACGCTAGCAATTGCTTGTGCTAGCCTTTAACTCGAATCCGTATGCATAAAAACAAGCAATTGCTTGTGAGCAGAAGCTTTTGCCAACAAGCACAAGCAATTGCTTGCTGCCCGCAAGCAATTGCTTAGAGACCAAGCATTTGCTTAAAAACATATGCATAAAACATACCTTTTGCTAGTTCTTGCTAGCAATTGCTCACAATTTTCAAAGCTCTGTAAAATGAGCTTGAGCTTTTGCTTTAATCTGGGACGTTCCCTTTTAAGTATCATTTTCATATTCATGGAAGAAAGACCACACTTGTGAAGGAGTGGAATAAATCTACAACAAATTATTCATAAGCAGAGTAAGAAATTTTTCATTTCAACAACGGGAATGTCCAGTGGTTAGCACGCAAAATGTGATGAAAAACAGGTAGGATGTCTGACTTTGGTGGAGAGCAAGATGCCTCTCCACGTGCGATCTGGCAGATGCGGGCTACTGTAAGCAGTGATGGGAATCAGCTAGTAATATGTGTGTGTGCATCTGTGTGTGCATTTACGAGTGTCATTTCATAGCTCTTCTGCTATGTCAGGAAATGTTTCTGCACACACATGCACTTTCAAATACATGCTGCCACACTCGCCTTTGTTCTTGAGTTCGCACAGGCGTGACGTCCCTTTTGTTGAAAACGCAAGCAATTGCTTGTGCGGGACAAGCAAAATGTATAAGCACTAGCAAAAGGTTATGCATATATGAGCTTGTGCTTTTGCTTGAAGCAATTGCTTACAAGCAATTGCTTGTTTTATGCATTTGGCCCATTGTCTGTTTCATATTGACATATATGTCCAAGACAGAATATAATTTCCAATATACTTATGTCTAAATGTCTAAATATACTTATGTCTTATGTCTAAATGTATAACACAACTCGTAAAAAAGTGGACTGGGCAACAAAGGAAGATGAGAAATAAATTAGAAAAGTGAAGCGCATCGACACTTTCCAACTTTCTGATGGCAAACCTACCCTGAGAGAAAGCGTCCAGTACCCAGTTAGCACCAACGTTTGGAGCTCCGTCATGGAGGATGCAGTCAGCTTTCCATGTCTTCAACTCCTTGCGCAATTGCTGATAAAAATGGACAAGAAATGCTTGTAAACTGCCTTCCTTTTTTTGAGTTCTACGATTCTTAATTTCCATTCTCAAAATCTTGGTACACTTTGGGAAGAGCAGACATATTTCATGAGAACATAATATGACAAAATAATGTTCAGACGGATTAATTATGCTGTAACTCTGATCCTACCAATGTGATGAAAAGTGTTCACCATTTCTGCACTTCACAGTACTCCTTGCAATTATTTGTCTCACCCAACACGCGAATAAATCTTCCAGAGCAAGCTGCTAATAAGGGGATCATTCCATCACAAATCAAGCATCAAGTACAGTTGTAACATCCCAGCATGCACCGAGACAGCCTGAGAGATACTCACCATTCTACACTTGGTGGTGGTGATGTCGGCGGTGAAGGTGACGACATTGGGGATGGGTTTGATGGGGAACAGATCCACACCAATTATCATGCTGGAAACGGGCATGTTTCTTGATGCTACTTGGAGCCTGGGGGGAGAAAGGAAGACAACCATTCCACTATCACATACCCCCAGTTTGTTTAATCAGTGTTGCAAAACACATACACATACACAATATCGATATGTATACACACACAAACACAGAAATATACAGGATTTAAATTGGGTCTGAAATGGCTGAGATATTTAACAAATTAAAACCAAGTGGTCCCAATGAAAGGTAATGGAAGGTGAGACCCACCTTTTGTTTAATAGGACAGGTCTCTTTGTTTCTGGATATCTCAGCCATTTCAAAACCAATTTTCATCAAAAAGACTTTGAATTCCTCTCAGAATTAAGTGGTATCTTATCTTGCAAAAAAAGTTAAAATCTCTGGTAAATCACCCTGTTTAACCAAACTATACCATTCTTTTAAAGGCAGTGTTGAGTGGTGATTGGAACATAAGAGATCTCTCTGCAAATTCTTGGAATGAGCATGAATGCTACAGGGTGAGAGTTCAAAGGTCATACCATCCTCCTGGTGCAGCACAAAGGTCAATCAGAACTCTGGACTGCTGCAAAAAGGGGTACTTTCTGTTCAGCTGGATCAGCTTGAAGGCAGAGCGGGACCTGTAACCTGTAACATGAAAAGTAGTGATGGCATGATGAATCAGGCGAGATTGTAACCCCCGAGGTGCTCCATTCTGGAGCGGATCGAGTGAGAATAGCATGCTATTTTGGCACAATCAGAAAAAACAACACAAACATTAATTCAGGTACCTCTAAAAGTGCCCTATTTCACCAACAATAGACTGGCACTCACAACATGCATGCATCTAATTTATATCTGACATTAAACTTGCACAAATCCAATCTGTTCCAATTTGGAAAAACGTTTATCTTCATTCATCTTCTTTCCGTGGTTCACAATAGATCATCCTGGGGTTATGTCTTTGATGCCGCGATACAGCCTTTACAGGTGATGAATGACTAGCGGGCGCATGAGAATAGGCTCCTTAATCACTTAGTTTATGCAATCAAATGTAGAGTCTAACGTTTAGAGATTTCATGGTGGTTTGTAACACTCAACAGGAGTCGCACTTAACTTTTTTTTAAACTAGCCAGGCGGACTACTTAGAATCAATTTTGACACTGAGGCAATATTTTGGCTAGCCAGACGGACTAGTAACTTCAGAATTTTTCGATTTTTAGCTAGTCCGACGTGATTTTGGGTGGCCAATGGCCAGCGGACCATCGCCAATTTCGAACCCTGCTCAAGACTTGACCGAATCAAGAAAAATCAATTTGGACAGCAAATAACTACTGGAGGAACCAAATTTTACACGTTGTGAGCTATGTAATAATATCAACAATTGACCTACACTCAAATAAAAAATAATTCGTTTCATTCAATTTCATGTCAAAATGTCACTGCATACGAGAAACTGAAAATGCTTTCATCCACATAGTACATCCCAAATGCCAAACATTCAGAATTTGGGCAACTGCCTGGTTGCAGTGTAAATTCAAATTTACTGAGATTTAATTTTGTAATCAACAAACTGCCTGGACTTGGGAAAAGTCAGTGGTATTAAACAGTACATTCACAATATCATTATCAATCACAAAACTGACTGAATTTGGACATTAGTAAATTAATGTTTTTACTTGTGTTGACTACTGACTGGTGCAGCTAGTAGTACTCTAGTAGTCTAGTACCGGTAGCCTTGTTACAATGTAGCACACAGCTAGACACAGTAAAAAGCAACATTTTTAAAAACTGTTTAATAAAGTTTACAAAGTAATCATAGGTTCTATTGTAGTTAACATGTATTAACTTGAGTCTATAGAAACTGTAGTTGTATGGTGTAACTTTTCTCGCTCGTCACACAATCAATTTAAGTGGCAATTGTCTTGATGTAACGTTAAAAATAAATTTGACAGAGACAAGACGAAAGATCCACAAACCTGTCTCTTTGGCAAGATGGTAATATCTGTCCCTCCTCTGCTTTCCAATCTTCGCTTTTCTACCCATTTTGAAGATGAAAACAAGGGTCCCCACAGCATGAGTTGGTGGCTAGCTAATAAAATAGGCTGATGGCTGGTTAGTTTTGAGTTCCACGTCTTGTCGCCTAGCCTCTACCGTGTGGCCGTCTGCAGCCGCTTGTCCTACAGCTGGAGCATCTGCGGCTTGCTCGGGAAAGTCTCGGCTGCTGTGCTGTGATGAAAGTTCCGTTGAACGAGCTAGTACAGCGGGCATGCACAGTTTACATGTATTTCTCGAGCTCGCATGAACGCACGTGGTGAGAACGAACGCAGTCACTGTACGTGCACCATGAGGTCTCATAGCGCAAAATTATATTCCTCTCTGTAGTCAGAGAAGGGTGAGTACAGAATTTGGCGCTATGTACTCTTCACTCTAATACATGTATCGTATGAGCGCGCCCGCGCGCGCTTTGGTATATGTACAAAGTACGTTCTCACGACGAGTATTACCTGCTGCGACTAGTGGTGAGTGACTAGAACATATTGCCCAATTATTATTAGAATATTTGCCGCAATACTGTAGGCTTAGCTTCGTAATTTGAGATTTGCGTTTATGTTCGATGATATGTTGTATTGAGTGTAAAAAGAGTGTAATGATAGATAAAGAAAAGTTAGGATTGTGTTTCATTCATTCACACTTCGGCGGTGCGACATGCAGCAAGCAAGTGCACAAGGCGCACTACACTAATATTGTTAAACATGCATGATGCTGCAGGCAGGCGCGCGCGTGTGTAGCTGCAATAAATTAATTTCATGAAATGCATGGCATGCAATCATACATTGTGTATGTGCTGCAAATGAGAGATTATAAAGTAGAAGCCGAAGTGCTTTTTGCTATCAAATACTGCATGGTGAGCACACTGGATAGAGCTAGCTAGGTACAGCTGCACAGGTTCTTAATCTTAGTCTACGAAGAAAATCTACCAGATCAGTTTGGTCGGGGTAGCTCAATCGAATTAAAGAAATGTAGGTGGATGTCCAACAAGGTTTACTGCATGCCGTTATTTGTGACAACAGAGATTTGATCTGCTGAGTGCAAGATTGTACTGTTTTTATTTTTTCCTCCAATACAGGTCAAATACTGTCATCTGTGGTTGCTCTGTTGAATACTACAATCGACATAAGCCAGGCTGGTGACAAACGTCTTGAATCATGGCGTCGCGTTTCTTTGCGGGTGGCTCCTCCACGGAGAGCGACTCGGAATCGAGCGATGATGGGATGCCCGTCCCCCAGTCCAAGCCTGTGCCCATGGCCAGGTTCTTCTTCAGCGATGATGAGGAAGAAACTAAACGTGTTGTGAGGAGCGCAAAGTCAAAGAGGTATGAGACTTCTGCTGTTCTCTCTCCCTCCATTTCTAGCGTATATTTTTGGATTTGGATTTGGATTTATTTATTCAATACCAACCAGGTACTTTATAAAAACCATATAAACAAACAGAAAATTCACAACATATAAGTACAACTATGTTATATTCAGATTCATGTTGTCAAGTGTATATAGAGTTACTGACATGTCTGCAACGGATACAAAAGATAAACATCAGCATCAGAAATTAAGAAGAATAGGAACTTGACATTAAGGCGGAGCCTTATTATATGAAGCCAAGTCCTGTAACATGTACCAATATGGATGACATATTAATTACAAAATTACAAACAGCAGCACAAAAAAAAAAAAAATAGACATGTATGCATACTAATGGCAAATGCACACTTAGTTATACACACAATGAACAATACACATTAAACCAAAAAAAATCTTATAATAACATTTTCTACATTATATATTCTAAAGATTGTCCGTCACTTAAATACTGCTTATGATGGATTTTAAAAATTGTAAAAACCTGACTTGATTTTATTCTATCTAACAACTCTTTCCATATTTTTGGTCCATTCTAAAATATTGACTTTTGATAAGAGCTTGATCTTACAAATGGCAAATGATAATTAAAAAGGTTTCTTGTTACACATGTACTATCGTGTTGATGACTCCGTGACATTTGCCTCTGTGACAATTGCTTCCATGAAATATCTGCATGCTAAGCGAAACATAAAACCTACCCACAAACAAACAATCCTAAACCTAATCCTAATACACACATCAATCTCAACCGAAAACCCAATCACAACCCTAACTCTAACCCTAAGTCCTTGGAGTAAATAAGACCGGAGCAATTGTCACAGGAGCAGATGTTATGCCACCCTTGTTGGTGGGGCCATTCAGGTGCGTGTTTAGCAATTACCCAAGTGTTGTCAATATATGGGGATTTCATATGATTTCTTCTAGATTGCATCATCTTTGTTTTTTGTTTTTTTGGTAAGTACTGATGGAGAGAAAAAAAAAAAGTCAAGACAGAAATGGCATAATGTACAATTGTACTTGGTTGGTAGGGTCATTCAGGTGTGAATGTATAGCAAATACCAGAGTGTTGTCAAAATATCGGGATTCCATATGTGTTCTTGATTGCATCGTCTTTTCTTTTTGGTCCTGATGGAGAGAAGAAAAAAGTGTCATGACAGAAATGGCATGTACTTGGTTGGTAGGGCCATTCAAGCGTGAATGTATAGCAAATACCAGAGTGTTGTCGAAATATCAGGATTTCACATGTTTTCCTCAAAATTGCATCATTTTTTAAAATACTGATGAAGAAAAAAAAGTGTCATGATAGAAATGGCATATACTCTGTGTCCGCTTTGAAAATTATTTCAAATTCAATCACTGCCAAAGTAGAACAAATAAAATTGAGTATATGATGAGAGGGTTGCAACAGATTATCTATGCCTTCTTTAATTTGATGTTTATATCAGCTGGGGGGGGGGGGGGGGGGCAACCATTAAGATGAATTTGTACCAGGAAGAAGTATTGAATATTCAGTAGTATGAGATATTTTGCTTCTAGTATATATGAGGTTTTAACAGTAGTGGTTTCAAATTTTGCAAGATTTCAAGGCACATGTAAAAAGGGGCTTTAATTGAATTGTAAGCTAGATGCTGAAGTGAAATCTCCAGATAAATTTCAATTTCTACTTCAGCAATTGTGACCCCCCCAAAAAAAGAGATAAATAAATAAGAGAGAAAATGATGATGCCCTTGTTTCCCACAAACTTCATAAACAAGTTTTCTCATCCCTTTTTGGATGATATTTCTCTTCGTTTCTACAGGCATGATGAAATCATGGATGTGATCAAGCAGATGAAAAATCAGAAGAAGATTCGCGACGTGTCTCGGGTGCTGTCAAGCTTTGAGGAGCTGACCCGAGTGTATGCCAAGGCCCAGAATGTGCTGAGCAGCGAAGGGCAGTACCCTCGCTACTACGTCCGCTGCCTTGTGGAGCTGGAATCCTTCGTCAATGAGGTACTGATATTGGGGATCAAATGTTGGGGATCGTACTGGTTATTTCTTTTGACATAGTGTTGATTTAGACTTGTAATGCATTGAACTTCCTTCTGTATGCTACGTGTAGTCATGAATCTAATTCATTGTTTAAAGTAATTCTTCGATGAAATACAGAATTGGGGGGTTAAATGTCAGTCAGCTTTCTGTTATACTCTCAATGTTCAGTCATCACCCACAAAAATCTGTTTTCATATCTCTATAAAATGAATTTTGTCTTCTGTTTAAAACGAAACTTACTGAAACCTATTTAAACTCGTTTTATTCGTTTGAAACACACTTTTTTGTGATTATAGTATTGCAGAGTGATTAGTTATTGTATCAGTTCTGTATTTAATTGATGTGTTCTTGCTTGTAGTTGTGGGAGGAGAAAAAGAAGCTGAACAAGGCAAATGCTAAAGCGTTGGCCACCTTGAGGCAGAAGTCCAGGAAGTATGTCCGAGAGAGCCAACTGGAGGAACAGTTTGAGAAGTACAAGGAGGTGAGTGTGTGGAATTTTTCCCAGTTTTCACAATTATGCATGTTGCAGTTCCATTTGTCACAAACGTTCATAATTTTCTGATGATAGATTGAACGAGTTGTTGGGGAATCTGTTTTCTGATGATCATCTTGATAACAATGTCAGAAAAATTAATTTTTGTGTTAGGGTTGAATTTTAAGAACTTGTTTTTTTTTTTTCTACCAGCAATTGATGACCCCAAACAAGCAGCTGGCATCATTTTTTTCTGTGGAATATGATGTGTGATTTCTGGTCTTTAGCTTCAGATGAGATTTATGAGTAATCTCTCATTGATTTAAATGTTTTTGATGATCAAACTGCATGCTTATGCATGTGTACTTTTTGATACTGAGCAAACGCAAAATGGAGCATGCTGGACTTACGTCTGTGTTTTGCTTCTAATTGGTGAAAAAACAATGTATGTGCTGTTTTGATGTCAATGATAAGAACAAAGATGCATTCAATCAGTAGGCCACATTGTATTCTTTGCTTTTACATTTGACATATGTTTAAATCATGAAGCAGAATTCTATCAATGTAATCGTAAGTTTCACATTGCTATCTTCACATGTCTAGTTTGTTTACGTTCAAAAGAGCAGATTTTTGTAATCATCGATAACATGATGTTGTTCTGATGCAGAATCCCGATGCTGAGAAAGATGATGATGAGGATGAGGATGAGGAGGAGGAGAGCGGTGAGCCGGAGGAGGAGGAAGAGAAGGCCCCGGTGCAGAGCTTCAAGAAGACTGTCCCCAAGGCAAAGGAGGAGAGAGACTCAGTAAGAAGTCATCTTTACTTTGTCTGGAAGGAGCTGTTTGGAGTCATCACTTTCAGATGTGATTGAAGGGGCATTCCAGACGACTTTCATAATTTCACATCATGTAGTACATAAATCGACAGCTCCATGTATGGATTTTTAGAATTTATTGTGGTCTTTGAGCAGAGAAACAATACTCTGAAAAATCTTAAACAAATTACACTGAACAGTGTTGATGACATAGGAGACTCACATATTTCAGAAATGCAGCAGTGTAATTCCATTACGATACCACTTGCTTAAAACAAGTTCACCTCTGTATAATCTATGCATGCCTTCTTCTCTTGTTCTGCTTCCTTGACCCCAACTCATGCATTCATATGGTGAGGCTGCCATGTCATCATCCTTGTTCATTGCAATTTGTTGTAAATTTTGAAAACATGCTTATTCCTCAACCCAATTACTATAAATTTTGAAATTCTGTACTCAGTATAACTAATTCATATTTGTTCAAATGTAAAAGTCTGAAAATCATCCGGAGGTCTCCTTTAAATTCAAAATATAGTCTATCATCCAAAATCCTGTTTTTTTTTTCCTCCCATAAGCATCATTATCAAAATGTCCCAGCAACCAACAAGAAAATATTGACATTTTCTGGAAGAAACTCACTTTCATTTGAAGAACAATATACAGTAGATGATTGTGTCATTTATGGATCATTTTTACTCAAAGTTGACTTTTATGGGTTTTTTTCTTAATTGTAAAGTGCTTAGAAAACTTAAGGTCTTAAGCACTATGTAAATTTTTCATATTATTATATCATTACTATTTATATAGGTATATTATTATAGAATGTGAATGTACACAGTTTATATACAAATGTATTTGAAAGAGATGATATACTATGTTTTCAGTCAGTTTGAGTAAAAGAAATCAAATATAAACAATTCCTGTCTTATAAAGTTAAATGTTCATATAAAAAAAGAAAAGAGGAAGGTGTCAAAGAATGAAAAAGTTTTCCAATATCAAATTTAGTTGTCTACTTGAGGTGTTGCTAAGTATAACAATGTTGCATACCTAAAAACTGTCAAAGAATAGTTGCATATTGGAAATGCAGGTAAATTGAGTATCCTACATAGATTGACAAGGCCATCTTTGCAGTCATAAAACAGTGATCCAGCTTCCTGTCTCTATATATCATTCACCAGGATGACGAATCAGACGACTCTTGGGACGAATCCATGTCATCCGACTCCAGCTCGGACGACGAAGTCCCGGCCATCGCTCATCTAACGGCCGAGTACTTCTTGAAGAAGTGAGTAGCATTTCTCCCTTGACCTCACCATGTAGGGATGATCAAAGTGATATGTGAAACTTGCCCGTATTTGAGCAATATCTCCTTGTCCAACCATGTCCCTGTGGAAAAAGTACCTAATGTTTAACATTGGTTTATCTTGGTTGTCCAAATCCCTGCGAAAGAGTGAATATGCACCTAGAATCACCACAATATTTATATCATGTAATATTATTTTTTGTTTGTATTTTATGTTGAAATGTGAACTAAATAAATGAATGAATGAATGAATGAATGAATGAATGAATGAATGAATAAGTAGATAGATAGATAGATAAATAAATGAATGAATAAATAAATAAGTAAATAAAATGATAATGATAATAGTAGTAAAATTCTTGATTCGTGAAGTCATTTCTCAAGTTCTCCCCACAGTCGCTTGTTTCTTGGAAACAAGCACACAAACAAAGAAATGTGGGATCAAATATGGTCTTGACCTGCAGTAATTATGCTCACTGTCTTTCTGTGGTGGTGTTGAAGATGCTGTCAAAGCTATGTCTCACAGCCATAAACTCAGAATAAGGGATAAGATGGACTCTATTAACCTGCCAGTTACAATCTGCAAGTGCAATGACACCAAAATGAGTCCACAAGAATAGTAACAGATGGTCCTTGTGGGTCCGTGACATTTATTTCCATGACAATTGCTCCCATGAAGTATCTGCACGCTAATCCAAGCATAAAACCTACCCACAAACATAACCCTAATCTTATTCCTCACGTCAAACTAAACCTAAGACCCCATCACAACCCTAACCCTAACCCCAAGTCCTTGGAGAAAATGCGACCAGAGCAATTGTCGAAGGAGCAAATGTCGTGTCACTGGTCCTGGCTGATGAGTGCATACCTACATTGTACGCTGGTGTGACTGTTAAAGGGATTGTACAGTTTTGGTTGAGACCTAATTTCGGGTTTCTAACATTTTTTGGTGAAATAAAGAGAAACCTCTTATGAAATATGAAAGAGCATGTAATTCTATGAGGAATTCAACGTTTATTTGATGAAAATTGGTTTTGAAATGGTCAAGATATCCAAAAAAGAGCGATTCTAATAAAGTGTGAGACCCACACTTTATTATGATGGCTTTGCTTTACTTTGTTTTTAGATGTTTCAGTCATTCCAAACCCGATTTTCATCAAACAAACTTTGAATTCCTCTTAAAATGGTATGCTCTGTACTATATCATAAGTGTTTTCATGGTATCTCGCAAAAAGTTAAAAGCCCAATTCTCATCTCCACCAATACTGTACCATCCCTTTAATACTGGTTCCTTTCCATTCTACCAGAACCCCAGCAACAACCGACAAGACTTCGAGGAAAGACAGGAGTAGGAAGAAGGCTAAGGTCAGAGAAGAGGAGCTAGCAGAGGACGGCGAGGCAGGAGATGGAGAATGGGAAGAGGTCAAAGGTGGCATCAAGGTCGAGAAGGTCAGAGGTCGTTTCAACCTCTTGTCGTTCAGTAAACCCACAGGCTCTGTGGGCTCATTCTTCTTTCTTTTGCCTGATCTGTGTTTTCACTCTTGTGTTTTTATTGTCCGCTTTTTTCAAAGTATTTATTTGTCATTCTGCAAGTCATTTTTTGTTGTTAGGCTTCATTGTGGAGAGGGTAAACCCAGAACATGCATGCCCAGCTGTCATGATACTGTGTGGCAATGTGCTACGATCAAGAAAATGGCATTCCTTACCTATGCATTACAGTGCAAAATAGATCACTGTGGTGCGATGGTGTAGATGTAGGTTTCACCAGATCCTTGAAGAATAATGTATGTTGGTCTCAATTCATGTTGGTACTTTGTACACAATTTTTGCAGGAAAAACCGAAGATGTTTGCCAAGGACGTTGAAATCACGCACTCTGTGGTCGTCAAGAAGCTGGGCGAGATCGTCTCCGCCCGCGGCAAGCGCGGCACCAACCGGGCCGACCAGATCGAGCTGCTGAAGGAGCTTCGGAGCATCGCCCGACAGAACAACCTTGGGCTGGGCATCGACCTCAAGATCGACTTCCACATCATGTCGGCCATCTTTGATTACAACCCCAACGTGGCGGCGTGCATGAAAACTACCATGTGGGAAATGTAAGGAAGCCCACTATGAAATGTTTTTGTTACAGGAGCACATTTAAATTTGCTTGAGTTTATGTGCCTATAGTGCTGTTAGTGTGAGTGTGTGTATATCCGTATACGCGTGTTAGGCATTCATTCACATGATTTTAAAAAATCTACCTTTTGTGAGAGGCAAATCTGAGGTAATTTCCTCATGAAACTGTCAGCCCGGTTTCAGCCATGCTTATGCTTCCATGATGAATCGAATGTCCTCTCTTATATGATTTATTCAGCCATAAAGGTGGCTGATAATTACATTTTTCGCTCAAAATTTTCCCTTCACATATGGGTGAATTCCTCAAAGTTGTGGCTGGAATAGAAGAGGAAGATAGGTGGGACTTCAATCATAGAACTGGTGATTTTGTTTTGTACAGGTGCCTGGAGCTAATGAAAGAAATGCTGGATATCTTGGTGGCCAATCAAGACATAGTGGTGACCGAAAATATGTCGGAGGATGCCGAGCAGCTTACGGTGAGTTGTCTGTTTCTCATAAAGGGGAATGAAACAAAACATATATGTGGATTGAGGGAATGCAGCAATATTTGTTGAACACATCAAGGAGAGTTTGAGGAAAATCGGACATTCTATTCAGAAGCTATGAGTTTTGAAGTTTTCATGCAGCCATCACTGGATCAGAAGACTACTGCATTTGGTGATGTCATGTATGGAAAGCGATGCAAAGAAAATATAAAGACATTTCCACAAAATTTCATTTTATAATGAAATGTATTTATTCCCTGGACTTGTTACTGCCATATGTTTAGGGTAATATTTATCCGTGTACTTTCTGAAAGAGGTAAGTCAAGTGTTCTTTCATTATGCTAGAAAAGTGAAAATATGTTGAAATTTCTTTATATTTCCTTATATCGTTTTCCATATGTGGCGTCACAAAATGATGTCGTCTTCTCATTCAGCAGTGGCTGCACCTTAACTTAAAAAGACAATTCATAAGTTTTCAATGGATTACCCGATAGTTCCTCAAACTTCGCTAATGTGTTCTACTACTATTACTGCATTCACTCAATTCACATATTTAAATATTTGGGTTTTATTTTCTCTTAACCATCTAGTCCTGCAGAATTCTTCAGCCGTAATCATCATCTTGTCATAAAACTTTGCACCTCCAAGTTCACTGAATGTTTGGCGGTGCTCAATATTTGTTAACCCTAACTAGGCCGGGGGGGGGGGGGGGGGGGGGGGGGGGGGGGGGGGCCTCCGAGGCCCCCCCTCGACGTTTCGCGCGATGTATTGCTAACGCGAAAAGCTAACGCCGCGACGTTTCATGACTTTTTTCTTTCGAGTCTCCCGCATCTTTTGACACCAAATTTGCGATGCCCGGGCGCACGATTCCGAAGTTGCGCATAAATATGTACGTTCATGTCAGACCAAAAATTGCTCAAAAACGTGAATTCGTGTACAATTTCAATGCAAACTGTGCTTACGGGCAAATTTCATAAAAGCATGATTATTTTGGGGTTTTATTGATTAAAATCAATTAATAACATATTTTCTTGTTCGGAACAATGTCGCGGACAAGTTTCATCGAAAAAACATTGAAAAACATAAAGTCGAAAAAACAAAGAAATACATAAGAAATTCAAAAAACAATAAAATACTTAAGAAATTTTTTCAGATAGCACAATTTTTTTCTCTTATATTTGCTCGGGACAATAAAAAGAATATTTACATAAAAAACGTGCCCATTTTTAGCTTTATTTAGTGATTTTTACCAAATTGTCTGATTTCATGCATCATTATGCATAAATTAGCATGATTAAGCATTAATGATAATTTTTAAAAAATTTAACTTCATGGTACTTTACATTACGTCATAGGCAATGTGTGTGCGAATTTTCGTCGCGATCGCGCGGTCGACGGCCGAGATCTGGAGGGGGGGCCTGGGAGGCCCCCCCCGGCTCTATGATCTACCTAAATAGCCCGGCCTAGTTAGGGTTAAATCCCATGGGAAGAAAAAAAAAAGTAGGGAGCGATATGCCAACACAATTTTCTTTTTACTGCTTGTTTCGTCTGCTTCCTGGTAGGAGCCGCCATTCAGGGTCCGGGGATGTATCCTCACAGTGGCAGAGCGGCTTGACGAAGAGTTCACCAAGATCCTTCAAGGCACTGACGCTCACTCCACGGAATACGTGGACAGGTTAGTTGTCACCTCTCAAGCATCAAGAATATTTGCAGAGTTTGAATGCAAAAACAGATGCCATTTTCAAAATTTTACGAAGTAAGGTCATTATCAAATAGAGAAAAATTGGAATCTTTTCAAAGATACTGCACTCATTACATGACAATAAATATTTTTGCAAATATTAAAATTATCTCATGTATTCTGACATAAAACTAGTTGCAGCTTTGCTCCATCATTCAAGCTACTATGAAGCCAGAATTATTTTGCGTTCATTTTAATTTCACAAGAGCCAAGATCCGCAAAATTAAAATGCCTACGAAAGTTCTCTTATAATGCAATGGTTGCCAGTGGCAATTTGCAGAATCATCAAGCCGCAAAAAACGCTGTCTCCAATACGCAAAAATTTCATGCCGCGAATATTTCTTGCTGTACAATATGCAACGTTTGTTTTGGAAAACTTTTTTAAGAGGATTTATTTGAGTATTTTTCTACAGGGAGGATTTGAGGTTGATGTCATTTTTATCTCTCATGTTAGGTTGAAGGATGAGACCACTGTAACAAACATCATCACGCAGCTGCAAGGCTACCTCGAGGCATGCGGGATTTCCTCTGAAATCTGCCGCATTTACCTGCGACACATCCAGCACATCTACTACAAGGTATAGAGCGCCCTCTTTGGCCACAACCCATGTGTAGTGATATTTGAGCCTGGCTCTAACTGTCCAAACCTTCTTCCCCAAAGAGTTTGCTGGATTCAACCTCTATTCACATGGATGGGAGTTTCACTATTTGCACCAGTCGGCTGTGCTTGTCCAATATAATCAAAGTTCTCCTATAGTTTCTTTAAAGTTCTTCCTTGTGCTCTGAGTTTTTACCAAAATACTTCAAATTTGTTTGGAACATTACTCGGCTCCTTTGGTGTAGAGAAAAAAAAAATGATTTGAAAAATATGAACATTTATTCATATTGTGTGTCTGTTAAATGACATAGTAGTCACTTAGGATATTAGATGGGACTATTTACTAGCAATGTTTATTTGTTTCATATACTCTTCTTGAATAAAAATTGATGATAAACCATCAAAAGTCATCCCACTAGTAGCATACATAGGCTTAAAGGTAGGGAATCCCATTTGCATGCCTTAAATGAAGAGTTGTATAAATACAGTGGTATGTTGAAGAGAATATCATTTTAGAAACTCCCATAAAGTATTGAAAGTGGAAGGTAACATTTAGTACATTTTTATTGACCGTTAGATTTTGAATTGAATTTTTTTCGGGACTCACCGTAAATTCCAGTACATTACTATTCTACCTTTGCAGACCTATGCACTGCATGTGTGTCCATCATGTATATTTTGTGAAGAAAGTTCATCAAAACTTACAAACATTTCTATATACATTCTTGCCACACACTCTATATGTTATTACATCAGCTCTTATACTTTTGGATTTGTGTTTATAGATAAAAAATACAGAAGACTGCAACAAAAAGGCTTAAGTGTGGCTGACACACAGAACTACTGAGTAGTTGAGTTTTGTGCATTATTCAAATTGTAGATAACTGTTGACTTCCAGATTTCTCAGCAGTGGCCTAAACAAGTCCCCTGAGGTTCATATTTAATGTTTTGCTGCATTTCGGGAGGTCTGTAAAAGGTATCCCCTACCTTTAAGCCATTTTCTGTTTATTGCTTTCATCTTTTGTATTTTGGGTTACAATTACTGGGCATGTAAAGAGACATGCAAGACATTCTGAAGGGCATTTAGCTTTGCAAATTTGACAACATGCGAAAATATTAACTCTGATCCCGACTTCATTGCGACATGCATACGCACATGTACTGGTACGCAGTGAACAGTACAGTGCACTCCCGTTATAACGAAATGCTCGGGACCGGCAGTTTTCTTTTGTTATAACGAAATTTCGTTATAACTGAACAAATACAATATGTAACGAAAACAAGGAAACCACGTATATAATATATCATATTCTGTTTGCTGAATAGTCATACACTGGAAAGCTATGTGGAATGTGATGGGATAACTGTATTGCAATAATAAACGCAAGTTCCCCTCAGAAACTGTGCGTGACACAAGGAGCGAACACACAGTGGTGTGAAGCGTTCACCCATGCAGAGACGCTATAATATGCTTGTTCTGCTACGTATTTTCGAAAGCAATTCGCATTTCGTTATAACGAAGCACATTTCTTTTGTTTTTCTTTGTCTGTGGCGCTCGGAAAAGACTTCGTTATAACGGAAATTTCGCTATAACCGTGTTCGTTATAAGCAAATTTTGTACCATAGACTTTAAAGGTGATAATTTTGGGACCAGAAGATTTACTTCGTTATAACGAAATTTCGTTATAACCGTGTTCGTTGTAACGGGAGTGCACTGTACATGAACAAATTGTTTGATTATACTGTACTCAACGATTGCGAATGTAACCTCTCATGACTTTGACCGGAAGGCCCGACTTGCAAAAAAAATCAGACTCGCCTGATACATGACGTATACAGTATTTGAAAAGAAATGGGATGCTTTCCTTCATACTGTGAGAAAAAGTATCCATGTGTCTTGTTTAAAAATATGATCACGAAAACAAAAATGTCAACTGCAGAAATGATAAAACTTTAAAGGACAAGTTCACCTTCATATACATGTGGATTGAGTGAATGCAGAAGTATCAGTAGAACACGTCAGTGAAAGTTTGGGGGAAATCGGACAATCCATTCAAAAGTTATGAATTTTTAAAGTATCTGCGTAGTCACTCCTGAATGAGAAGACTTCTACAGTGTATGATGTCACATGCGTACAACAATATAAGGAAAATATAAAGGGAATTTCACAACATTTTACTTTTTGAAAAAAGTGCACATTTCCTCGACTCGTCACTGACGTATGTTAAGGGTAATATCATTCCCCCTTGTCTTCTGAAAGAAGGAAGTCAAGTGTTCTTTTATTATGCAAGAAAAATGAAAATATGTTGAATTTTCTTTATATTTTCTTTATATCGTTGTACGCATGTGACATCACACGCTGTAGTAGTCTTTTCATCTAGCAGTGACTGAGCAGAAACTCTAAAAATTTTAAACAGATTGTCTGATTTTTCTCAAAGTTTTGCTGATGTGTTCTATTAATATTGCTGCATTCATTCAATCGACATGTCTGCGAAGGTGAACTTGTCCTTTAAGAGCAATATCCTGATTTTTTTTTTGGCTTCCTACCCACCCAGTATGACTACGAAAAGCTGCGTGAGCTGGAGAAGAACCGAGCCAAGGCCAAGGCGGAGGAAGAGAAGAAGAACAAGGAGGAGCAGAAAGACGGAGAGACGGATAGCAAGGAGGCGAAGGAAGAAGAGAAGGAGGAGAAGGAAGAAGAGAAGGAGGAGGAGGAAGAAGAGAAGGAGGAGGAGGAGAAGAAGGAGTCCTCTGAGGAGAGCAAGATTGAGGAAGAAGAGAGGGACAAGGAGAAGAAAGGTGGGGATTGAAGTATATGAAAGGGATGGTAGAGTTTTGGTTTCGATGGGGCTCCTGGTTTCCAACTTTTTTTTGTGTGTGTGTGTGTTTGTGAGATAATAGGGAGTTTTCGATTGGGTGAACGAGAGGGTTGTGACGCCAAGCGCAACCGTACATCAAGGCGTCACGTCTGTACGTTGACCCGCTGCTAAAACACATTTCGATTTCGGGCACCGGCGTCACGTCTCGTGGCGTGTGCAGGAGGCAACCTGTGCCTTTCGTGCATATATGCGGAATTTGTGACTTGTTTCTGAACTTGTAATATTTATTTTGTCTTAGACTAGATGCGTATCCTGGGAGGAATTATGTGGATTTTAAAACATGATGCATGGTAAGAATTATACAAGGTAAATGCACTGCTGCACTAGGCCAAAATGTGTAATTATTCTGTTACTTTGTACAGCAGTATCAGGTAATGATATTATATTTGTATTGTTTGAATGGTTATTAATGAAGATTATAGGGAAAAAATGTGTGTAGGGGTTTGGATGTGTTAAAGAGTTTGTGTTTCTGTGTGTAGGTTGTGTCATCTGTGCATCAACCCACTTTGAGAGTAAAAATCTCAGTAAAAAGGTCAAATCTACCACTTCCCATGTTGAGTAGAGGTTTACAGTGCAACAAATGCGTAGGTGGTAAAGTGCTGACCTTTAACTGTGGATGTACATTGTAGCTGTAACATTGGCGTTGTCCACCTTTTTATCATAGCCTTGATGTGTCTGTTTGTTGTGTATCGTTTTTGTCCGTCTCTCTGTCTCTACAGAGGAGTCGTCTCTGGAGCTGATGAGCCGGATGTGTAAGTACATCTACTCCAAGGACACGACGGACCTGATCCGAACTAGGACCATGCTGTGCCACATATATCACTATGCCATCCATGACCGCTGGTACACCGCCCGGGACCTCATGCTCATGTCTCACCTCCAGCAGACCATCCAGTTCTCTGACATACCCACCCAGGTAAGAATGGACTGGGGAGTGGAGAGATGATGGGGATGGGTCTTGGGCAATTACCCCCTGGGCAATTACCGCGGACCCTTCCCCTGACCCTAACCCTAATCCTAATCCTGAACCTAATCCTGAACCTAATCCTAACCCTAACCCTAATCTTTACTCTAACCTTATTACTAACCCATATTTAGCCGGGGGTTAGGGGAGGTGGTAATTGCCCTGATACGGATGGGGGTGTATATGGGGGGGACTTTTCTAACCATCCATCTGTTTGATGGTAATTCGTTTAGTTCATTCCTTGTTTACTTTCATTTCCAAACAATATACACAGATATTACAACTGTTGAAATAATGGTACATTCATTTAACATGTTATCACATAGAAATGCATGTTGTTCCTGGTTTGGGATTATGAGTTCTACATGAAGTTGATGCTTTCATCATGTTTCTTCTCTTTACACTTGTTGGATTGTGGGTTGAATTTTTTCATCCATCCATCCATCCATCCATCCATCCATCCATCATCTTTATCACCTGGATTTAGATGATGTAATATCTAGAAAACATCTGAGTGAATTTACTCCTGCTTATCAGCAATGTGTCATTTATTCCTTTCACACCGGCAGATCTTGTACAACCGTACCATGGTGCAGCTTGGTCTGTGTGCGTTTCGCCATGGCAACATCAAGGATGCCCACAATGCACTTCTGGACATCCAGAGTGGAGGAAGAGCCAAGGAGCTGTTGGCACAGGTGAGTGTCTCTGCCTTCGGATGTTGCCCATGGGGAAACCAGATTATTGGCTTTTGGGGGGAGATTTTGTGATGTTTCTACTTTTAATTAATCTCTGGATGTATGTTACAGATACAACACTGTATAATTTTTGTGGAAACTTAAAGGCCCATAGTCCCGGTGGATGAGGGGGCGCTGTTGGATGATACTGTCTGTAGTGATACAGTCTGTAATGATGCCAGGAAGCGTGCCTATGTGCTTAGTGTGACATCACAAAAGAAGTTTGCTAAAGCTGCCGTCCCCCTCATCCGAATCATGAACCGAACTGTGATCGGACCACTGACTACAGTGGATCAGACTTTTTCGGACTCGGGGGGAAATGGGCCAAAGCATAAGCGCTGAAGAGGAGTTGATAGCGTGGGTCTCTGTAGGAAACTTGCGCCCGCGTACGTATTTGACTAAAGCACCGGGACTATGTGCCTTTAAATTAAATGAAATGAAGTAAACTTTTTTTTTTTTGCATTATTGCTGTTGTTTTTTATGTTATTATTATTACCATCAATAATTATTGATTGACAGATAGATAGATAGATAGATTAAATGATTGATTGATAGAGTGAGTGATTAATTAATCAATTGATTGATTATTGATTTGTGCAATGTGCAGGGTCTCCTAATGAGGCAGCAGGAACGAGATGCTCAGCAGGAGAAGATTGAGAAGAGCCGCCAGCTCCCGTTCCACATGCACATCAACCTGGAGCTGCTGGAGTGTGTCTACCTCGTCTCCGCCATGCTCCTAGAGATCCCCTACATGGCCTGTGAGTTGCTGTGACCTTTGACCCCTCACTCCAAGCTTGACCTATTGCACTTGACATTCTGTCATTTGCTACTACAGGGATATGAGAGTTTAGGGTTTAATCTGATATCAGATATTTCTCCTCTGCCCCCAAAACCCACTTTTCAGACTTTTGGGCACTTTAAATGCATTGAAATAATTACAGTTTAATGCTCTTTAGACTTTATTTTTTCATAAGTGTAAGATTTTTTTTTTTCACACTTTTTTTTTCTGCAAGTACTCTCACACCGCACCGTGTGATTAGTATTGGAATATATTTTTTTCTTCCCTCTAAAGAATTCTCAGAGTACTAAATTTTGTATGAATTGACTATTTAGTAAAATTTACTTTTCCCCATACATGTGTGTATGAATTGACTATTTGATAAAATTTACTTTTCCTCATACATGTGTAGATTCCATTAGTCACAGAACAAACATTCAAGACAACTCTATCGTCATGTTTGTGCATTGCATGTAATTAGGCAATGTATGATATTCAGAATGATATTCCAACATTGAGATGTGGAGCTTAAGAAGGATTTTGACATCTTAATGAAGAAAATGTCAGTCGGTTCCAGCTTTGTTCTTATGAGCCTGTTCCTGTTCAGTGGATGGTGGAGGAAGTCCATTTGGGCGTATCATTTTGCAAAATTTCTTCAAGTGAAAGTTATTGATGGAAAGTAATGATCAAAATGCATCACGCTGACATGTTTCCCCCCCCCCCCCCCCCCACCCAGCCCACCATTTTGACATCCGGCGTCGCATGATCAGCAAGAGCTTTCACCACCAGCTGCGCCTGAGCGAGCGCCAGACGCTGATCGGCCCGCCGGAGAGCATGCGGGAGCACGTGGTGGCCGCCTCGCGGGCAATGCGCTACGGCGACTGGCGCGGCTGCAAGCAGTACCTGATCAACGAGAAGATGAACATGAAGGTGTGGAACCTGTTCCAGGACCCCAACCATGTCAGGGATCTCATCACCAGGTGAGTGCGGAGATAAGGACCAGACAGCAGCTAGGCCTGAGATTTTTAAGGCCGAGAAGGGATTGAGTAAGACAATTACCCCCCCGGACAATTACCCCGGACCCTTCCCCTGATCCTAATCCTAACCCTCATTCTGACCTAATCCTAACCCCGACTTAAATTCTAACCCTTAACCTAACCCTAATTCTAATCTTTACTCTAACCTTATCACTAACCAGTATTTAGCAGGGGGTAATTGTCCTGGGGTGGGGGGGGGGGGGATTATTGTCCTGATACGAAGTGAGTTGTGTGAAGCATGTTGGAAGGGGTGTCCCTCCTCCCACAGTAAGGGTCTTGTCCATTTTTAAGCTGTAGATCATGCAATCTTGTGCATACCGAATGTAATATTTGTAATTATTCTGATGTTCCAAAGTGTGTCTTTTTCGGTGGTTGAAAATCCATGTTTTTAGGTTTAGTTTGTGTGTTTGTTTGTTTGTTTCGTTTTGGTGAAGTGTGAGAAAAGGCTTGTCAAGTATGTGAGTGTGTGAAAGATCCCTGAGGCCTGAGTCTCCCGCCTAACATGCGAGACTTGGTCGGTCTTTAAGAGGGTCTAGGTCCAGATGTCGTACTTGGGTGTGCTGTCTTTCTTGAAAATATTGTGCATCTTTATGGGACTCATAAAATACCAAACAAACTGTGGTTTTTATCAGGGTATTCTCTGTCTTCTTTAGCCACAAACAGATGATTGCATTGGTAACAGTCTGCTTGCTCTTCTTTACTGTCTCTACTCATTTTCACAAGGGGAATACATGTACTTCAGTCAGCCGTATGTGGCGTGCATATATGTATACTTATGTCAGATATTTCATTACCCAGAGTAATGTGGTAAATCAAAGATTGCAGACACGACAAATTTTCAAAACACTCTGCTACATGCGTTTGAACTTCACTTCTCAGTGACAACATAAATTCCAGCTTAAAATGACACTCGTGAGACTTGCTGTCTGAGCAGGTGAAATATTCCAAGCTGTGAATGTATTAATTTGGATAGAAAATGTGTAATCTATATAGTAAAACATGGTTTGGTCTTATTCAAACAAGTTCACTGAAAGGTTCCTTTTTACCTCATTTTTTTTCAACTGTAAATGCGCTATTTTGTGAATTGGGTGAAGTGTTAACGTGCAACTTACACCATCTGTAAAACTATTCCATCACATTTGTTCATTTCCCCCAGGAAAATCCAAGAAGAAAGTCTGAGGACCTACCTGTTCACCTACGGTAGTGTGTATGACTCCCTCAGGTGAGTGTTGACCTACTTCATTGTTCATGATAATATGTGTGACCTCCCAGCACATGATTTCAATCAAGCACCACATACAGTCATTAATTGCAGTTTTTCTCTGATGTAATTTTACTGAAGAATATACTTTGTGATGTTAGCGCTGAATACATTTGAACAATATTTTCGAATGCAAAGTGCTCTCTTTTCTTTTCACGTCATGCACCTTTGACAGGAAAGGCAAATATCAGCTGTGTGTTGGTTGTTGCATGCAAGCAGTGCATTTATTTAATGTAAAGGAGTGAAGGTCTCAGATATTGGTCCAGTGCAAAAAAGAAACAAAGAAATAATACAGAAAGTAACCATATGATAGTTTCCACCTTAGTGATAACATAATGTGATGTAGAGCTGATATACTTCACGCACATGATTGTATATCGTCGCTGGGGTGACAAGACCTTGTATCTGAAATTATGGTGAAATGACTTTTTTGAATTAATGGTCAGATAGTGATGTCCTGGCCAAATCCCAACTGTCTTACTCCAAAAATGAAGCCATCACGGCATGTCAAAGGAAAGGCTTTCCCATTCGCTCTAGTGCTTTGGCCGCCATGTTTTTTGGCTCTCCTGAACATTTGACATTTTGTAGATACGAGGTCTTGTCGCCCCAGCGACAATATATATTTAACATGGGCTCATTTGAATGAATTATATTGTTTGGTTTCAGTCTCATTACCCTCTCGGAGATGTTTGAGTTGGAGAAGACGGCTGTCCATAGCATCGTCAGTAAGATGATTATCAACGAAGAACTCATGGTAAGTGATGATAAGGAATCTTGTCATAGTGTTTTAGCTTGTATTGGAATTTACGTGCCCTCATCCAGCTGTCACAGCACTTGGGTAATTTTGTGTTTGCTTCTATTATTGTATTTGCTTCATATTAGATGATCACATTCTAGAAAATGTGTAGAGTATTCCATATCGTCCACATTTCTGGACAGTCATCGGATATCAAATGGGTAAAAGGTTGGTCGTTTTTAATTATCTGCCTCATGTGATTTTGACACTATAAATGCTTGTGTGTATGTACATGTGATATTTTTGTGATACGTTTGACTTGGTTAAGACAAGTTGATGAAATTGAAAAAAAAAACAACACCCAAAACAAAACGAAACCCACACAAATATTTGGGTAGTTGTTAAACACAGAGGAGTGAAAATAAAGCACATCAGACATTGTTTCTCTCCATGATATTTTCAAAACTAAAAGTTAGAACTGTCTTATTGAAAATATGTGATACTTCATCAAACCACATTAATAAAAGTTTCATTATGACATCAAAATTTCTGGGGGGTCAAAGTTGAATCTGCTGTATTGATGATTGACAGGCATCGTGGGATGAACCGGCAGCGACGATTGTCATGCACCGCTGCGAGCCAACTCGGCTGCAGCACCTCTCCCTGCGACTTGCGGACAAGGTGGTCAACCTAGTGGAGAACAACGAACGCCTCATCGACCGAGGCACGGACGGCCGCTTCAAGCCCCGCGACCAGCAGGGCTTCAAGGACCGTGGCTACAACAAGGACGGGCGGGGCCGTGACGGGTACAAGGACAGGGGTGGCCGGGACCGATACAACAAAGACGGCCGCGACAGGTACAACAAGGATGGCCGCGACCGTTATAACAAGGATGGGCGTGACCGCTACAACAAAGATGGGCGTGATCGCTACAACAAGGATGGACGAACAGGTGGAAGAGGTAGGAGCAAGCAGTGAAAAGAGAATAATCAGTGGTGATGTTTCAGATGAAAACATATGAGTGCTCTATTCATGAATTCCTCTTCATGACTTTGAGCTTTTTAATTGTTTGGTTGACAAAACGGCTGTTTCCGTACAAAGAAAGGATGATGAAGAGTTGTTTATCCATCTAAATTTGATGTCTTTGTGCAAACTATTTCATGTAATTTGCTCTGAAAAGATTTGACCAGTAAAGTTGAAAATTTCACTTCATTCCCTTCCATATTCCACATTATTTTAGTGTAATTTGTCAATATGTTTTTCAAGCTGGAAATAGCAATTTTTTTAATTCTATGCAGCAAGCATACATTGTTTATGAAATACCCAAGTTAAACCCCACGTTTGAAACCATCTCCTTGTGGCAATACAAATTGCATGAGCACATTAGCAACCATGTATCATTACATCGCGTGTGCTGGCCATCAACTCATGAGTAATGTCTCACTTTATCTTAAAGGACAAGTTCACCTTCATAAACATAAGGATTGAGAGAATGTAGCAATATTAGTAGAACACATCATTGAAAGTTTGAGGAAAATCAGACAATCCGTTCAAAAGTTATGAATTTTTGAAGTTTTTTTGCAGTACCCGCTGGATGAGAAGACTACTGCAGTGTATGAATAACTTAGATGTCACATGCGTACAACAATATAAGGAAAATATAAAGAGAATTTCACAAAATTCCATCTTTTGAAAAAAGTACACATTCCCCTGACTCGTTACCGATAAATGTTATGGGTAATATTATTCCCCCTGCCTTTAGAAAGAGGCAAGTCAATTGCTCTTTTATTATGCGAAAAAAGTGAAAATATGTTGAATTTTCTTTTATATTTTCTTTATACTGTTGTACGCATATGACTCACAAGCTGTAGTAGTCTCCTCATCCAGCAGTTCCAACACAAAAATTAAAAAAAATCATAACTTTTGCATCGATTGTCCAATTTTCCTCAAACTTTCACTGATGTGTTCTACTAATATTGTTGCATTTTCTCAATCCTTATGTTTATGAAGGTGAACTTGTCCTTTAAGTATGCTAACCAACCGGGGATGACCCATGGAAAGCAATACCTGTGGCGGACGATATTAATTGTTTCATTTACCATTCCCTTCTCTGCTCTCTTCTCGTCTAATTTTGTGCAGGTCGGAGAAGAAACCCTCAGCAGCAGAATCGCATGTACTAGACAGAGCTTAGCCGAAAACAGTCTATCTACTGACCTGCCTAGTGTCCAGTGCTTCTGGTTGTGGTTTCCACGAAGCCTGTCAAGTACCATCACAGTCACAGACCACCATTCCTTGTAAATTTCTAAATAGTAGTTGCACTTCTGTGCAAGGGTTGGTGGGGGGGGGGGGGGGGGGGGGGGGGGGTATATTATAATGAGAAATTTAATCATTTCTGCTTGGAGGGATGCGTCTTACTTCATGAATTAAGAAAGAAGCCTCAAGTACTCTGTAATATAATAGGAAATCTACTCAACTTTCTGAGTTTTCGTAGCCAAATCACAAGATGGCGTGTTTGAAAGTTTTGCGTGTGTTGTAATATCGTGCAACATCTTGAGGTAAAATGCAGTAAACTTTGGCCTTGGAAAAGGGAGTACAATTGTACTGCTACCTTTTGTTTACAAGATAATAGTAGAGGAAGATTTGTTATTAGTAGATACTGCATTGTGCTCAGTCTTGGAATTTGGAGTCAGCATTTGCATGCAAAGTAGAAAATTGCTCCTCCAGTCTCAACATTTACTTGGCTTCTTATATTTATTACATGCTCTAACAATACATTTGAATATAACTGTATAATATTAGTTATCCATTTTTGCCACTATTATTCTGCAGAATGTCTCACGAACTTGTTGGTTCGCCGAGGCTGCGGATAGTTCAATATTCTTAGTCTTACTTTGTAAGGGTTGTGGGAACATGAAGATGCCATGTGTCCGATGTTTAAGACAGCTACTTCTTCCGACTGCTTAAACACATGCAGATGTGGAGTTTCACTAGCTGTAAACAGCCTTGTCGGAGTGAAATCAGTACCATACCATAACAAATGATGAAATTCATGCCATAATAGATTACTATACAAACACAGTCTTGTCTACACACACCATTGCTGAATTAGGCTGCAAACAAATTGTACAGTGCGATTCTACTGTTATGTTCAGATTGACTTTCAAACGCAAATTCAAGCAAACAAAATAATTCAGGTTTTTATCACCGTTTGACATACGATGAGGCTATGGAATATTTAAGGTGTACATGTTTCCATTAAATAGTGATATTGGCCACACCCAAATATGCAAATTAGATGAAGAGATGATGTCATCACCTGACAATTTCCTCATTTACTTGACTGTACACAAAATTACATATCTCCCCTTCACTCCTGTAAGTCATTGTTGTGTTTGATAATCTCATAATTTGATGCAGTGTGTTCCTTCATGATTGCATGAAATGGAGGAAATTCAGTGTACATTTGTGTGCAGGTCCGTAGGAGACTTGACAAGACAGCGACATCATCATCTTCTTCTAATTTGCATAGATGTAGTCTCAAGCTGATGTCACTGTTTCATAAAGACACATGGATCTACCTGTTATAAAATTTTATAATTTTTATTCCTGTATGTCAATTTTGATAAAGCTTTGTCCTTTCTGTATGGTTTTACAGTGGAACCTCACAGAGAGCTCGGTATAACTAAGCCTCCGTAAAGCTTGGTGATTTTTTTGCTGGTCCGAACTCAACATATTTCTTTGATTTTATACCTTGATGCAGTGTGAAATCAGATGTAACAAGGTTATTGTGATTCATGATTTTTAGGCCCTTGTTATAATGAGGTTCCCTGTGTGCTCTGTTTATGAAGGTCAAATTGAACATAGAGTGGAATTGCAATCTGAAAGATGATGTTATAATAGCAGACTGCCCTTGTGCTTATCCAAACACTTCACAAGGTCTGTTTATACCACCCCGGTTGAATCAATGCCATGTCTAGGTAATTTTGAATAGTTTGAGCAAATATTTCAGTGCACATCACATGATTGGCAGCTGTCATCGTTCCAGCGACATGATGAAGGTTACCAAGTTTTGAGCATGTTTCCAGGATCTCTTGCATTATTTACCAGTCTTCAAATTCAGCTAACACTATTTAAGTGAAGCCAATTAGTTCATGTACATGTACATCCTGCAGAAGAAGTTGGGCAGTCTATATACAGCATAAGAAGAAAAATATATGGTCATGTAGAATATTAGTGAATATTTCAGTGTGTAATGTTAACAGAAAATTATGTGACTATATGCCGAGATCCTCTCTGTTATGTGGTGCATTTCTGGATCAGATCATGTTTGATTACCATGTCTGTGAATTTCGCAAAGGGTCACTTGTAAGCTCTTTTAGTCAAATAAAAGAATGATATTCCCTGAAGGATTGTATACATTGTGAAGTTTTGTGTCTGTATGATGGAGAGTGTTGTAGACTGGGTTGGAAGAAAGCACACAAATGGTGATTTATTTGTCTCTTTTTTTGAAAAACAAAAATGGTACACCTCAGAAAATCAAAAGCAAAACATGCAGACAGACACTAATACATGTAGCACACTGCAAGCAATGACAAGTCTTGTTCACAATTAGCCAGTTCGTAATTAGCCCATGTACACCTTGGTACAAATGACCTTTCTTTTTTTCTCAGTTGGTTAGGCACTTCACTCGTTTTCAAAGCGGTATAATGCATAAGCTTGCCCGACATAGCAATTTGTGGAATTCATGTCCAAACAAAGAATGAGCTTGTGCTTAGACCAGGTGACCAGAATAGTCCGTCAGTTGACATTTTAGCAGGCATCTAATTTATTGTTTCGTATGGAATGCAATAACAACCTTTTTCTTTTGATACTGCAAATGCCAGGCTTGCTATCAGGTGGATGTGCTGGCAAGCACTAATCAGGTAAGGATCACATGAATAATCATCACATCACAGATGCTCATTTCAGTGAAATGATAAACCAAAATGCCTGTTGGTACAAATGACCTTTTTCTGCTCATGCGCAAAGTGGAATTACGAACTGGTCTATTAGATGCAATGGTCATTATTCAAAGACATTCTATGCATCCTCCTCCACAAACTGCCTGACCACAGAGGGCCTAGGTGAAGTCAACACAACTTTACGAAGTTCCAGTCATTGAAGTACACGGAAAGGGATGCCTGTACATACCATATACATGTATTTTGTGGTACCGGCTGTTTAAGGCAATTTTGTGAGTGATCATGAATTGCAACAGAATGACAAACACATTTATCCCTTTGATTTTCAGCACAATGAGCAAATTCTCACTTTCGAAGTGAAGTATATGGCATATGTTCACAAGGAGACAATATTTTAGCTTGCTGATTTTGCTTAATTAACATACCATTTTACTTGAAAAAATTTGCCCCCCAAAATAGGAGTTCTTTGTTCAGTAACAACTACAAATAGCCCTCTGCACTCAAAGATTAATTTTGCATTCGTGAAAACATTGTTTAACTGAACACCAGGATATCAAGCTGAATACAATGTGGAATTTTTAGATGTTTGGTGTCAAAATATCTATGAAAGTATGTGTGCCCTTGTATGTATCTTCCCCCCCCCCCCACACTGCCCCTATATAGAAAGGTAAACATGTAAACAAAAGGATGGGATGATGACAATGAGTGCTATATTTTTCTATC
The DNA here is from genome assembly GCF_040938485.1 of Diadema antillarum. NCBI lineage: Eukaryota > Metazoa > Echinodermata > Echinoidea > Diadematoida > Diadematidae > Diadema > Diadema antillarum. Next base: position 533,172 of record NW_027271517.1, read on the forward strand.
TTTTATTTAACAATTTTGATGACCTTTCTACACACCCATTGGCAATAAACACTTGATTGCACTTCCACAAATGATTGCTACGACTGGATGGAACAGTAAGCAATGTCAACAAAGAAGAAAATATCCCTATTGGTTGATACTCCTTTCAGCACATACTAAAAATAGCTTTTATCTACACAGAAAAAAAATGTGACTGATTCTTTGTGATGTGGATAATAATGCCCTTCGTTTGTGCACATACCAAAAACTTTTACCCCATATCATGTGAACGTTTGACCTTCAAACTAACTGTCATGCGATCAGATTCACTAGCAATAGTATATACAGTGGTATACCAGGGTTATCAACAATTATCCATCAAAATAACACATTCCCCAGTTATCAGGGAGATACATGTACAATATTACTTGTGTGTTACATGCATCTCAATGGGCAGAAGTACATGCCATTACCAAATCAATTTAGAGTGGTCCACAAGGGGTTTGAGCATGTCGTTGCAAAATGTTCAAATATTTGTGCAACATCCTCAAGAGCCAGCAACAAGCTATGCAACATCCTTGAAAATTGGCAACATGCTCAAGATGAAATATATTCAAATGTGAAAAACGTGTAAAACTTGATATGCAAAATGTGACAGAACATCGCATGTAAGCAGCACAACAAGAATACATTGAAAAATTGTTTGTGATGTGCGCTCTGTGCACATACAATTTTTGCAATATTTTCACATTTAGAGCTTGTAACATGCTCAAATTTCAAGCTGTGGACCACCCTCAATCATGGATATCTTTTAAATATTTTCTCTTTTGAAAACACAAAGAAAAACTAGAAATGTCGCTATGGCGACTGATGCCTCCGCCATAATGCATGATTCTCCCTTTGAATAGGTGTATAGTACAATGTCTTCACAATGTGTGATGACAGTTTCACATAACTGGCAAAATATTGATATGACAGGTTTGTCAGAAATATCTTGAATGTTCACTTTCCTCAAACTGGGTTTGCTATAATTGTCTAAGAGTGCAGGTACACATATTTGGGGAATTGAGGATTCTTACTTGACTCCTGACCGACCCTGTTATAAGTTTATGCATTGAGTAATTTCTACGCAGTAGTAAATGTCTACACTAAGTTTCAATAAAATATCTTCGGGCATTGCATAGATATGGGGGAAATAACAACATTTTTAGCATTTGACCTTGACCTTTTGACCTTTGACCTCTTGCCAATGTCACTAAAATCTCCTCAACTAATTGCCCCATCATACATCATCCTTGGACCAAGTTTGGTGAAAGCTGCTTCATCCAGTTTTGAGTTATCACGTAAACGGATAAATTTTAGGATTTGACCTTGATCTTTGACCTTTGACCTCTGTCTGATTTCACTAAAAACTAATCATGTAATTGTCCCATCATACATCATCCTCAGACACAGTTTGGTGAAATTTGCTCGATCCAGTCTTGAGTAATCGCATAAACGGATACAATTTCATGATTTGACCTTGACCTTTGACCTTTGGCCGATTTCACCCAAAATCTAATCAAGTAATTGCCCCATCATACTTTATACTTGGACCAAGTTTGGTAAAATTCCAGTTAATATTTCTCAAGTTATCGCATAAACGAATGCGGACGGACGTACGTACGGACTTACGGACAACCCGAAAACATGCCTCTGGCACCACTTTGTGGCGGAGGCATAAAAATCCAAGTTTTCAGAAAGTCTCCTGCAGATCAGGGTGACTTGGCAGCTCTGGTATACCTTCCTTTCATTTGACAAAATATTCTCAAAAGACTACACCTCAAACATAGATTTGTCTAGGAAACTTGTAGTATATATGAGTACATTTATTCCTGGAGTGAAAAACATGGATCAGTCTCCCACACAATTTCTACAGACCCATCGTACTACCTCCATTTTCCCTCTTCTGAGATATTCTTTACCATGAGGTTTAAAATTTGACTCTTCTGTAGTTTCTTTTTTTAAACCATAGCCAGCAAAACATGAGATATCTTTGGGAGTTTTCTGGAGTGGAGCAGAAACTCTAACCCAGAAGCTGACAGTAAATGGTGTGATAACATATTGTCCATGGGAAATAGTGCATGACAAAGAAACCACTAGAAAAATACTTTGTATATTCTCACTTTGCTATCATTATCATTATTATTACTATCATATCTATTGTCAGTCAACATTACTGTATTGATCCCATAATTACCTCACGACAAAACACAGTTTTGTTTCTACATTTCTTGGATTACTGGAAATAACCATTAAAGGAAACTAGGCCATGAATGAATTTAGTAAACTCCTTACAAAAAGTGCATTACTTTTAATAGATGACAGTACAGTTTTATAATCTAATGGAGAGCACTGAATATCAAAACAATATTTTTACACATAAGTTTTTGAAAAAATTCAGCGTTACTTGTTGATTTCCTTCTCAAAATTGAAAAAAAAAGTTTGTGACAAAGATTACAAAACAAATGTATAAAAAATATTTGGCTTAATGAACAAAATTATTCAAGTGACAATGATGGGCACACTTAGTAAATAGAGCATGTTAACAGGCACATGAGAACAAATTACAATTTCTCTCTAGATGTAGCATGTGATATGAATGTATCAATACCTACATGCTTTACTTTGCTCACGCAGATATCATTTCCATGGTTGGCATGCTAAAAAAAGTACCCAAACACAGACCTTGATATTTCATGTAACAGCCCACTGTGAAAAACAAATAGCACAAAAGTTTTCATTTTCACAGTACTTGGCATTCTGTCCTTCTTGATGCAATCACAAAAAGCAGATCAAGTCAGCCAAATTTCACTTTATTTTTCCTGATCTGTTTATGGGTCTTGCTCATTGTTCAAAATATGCTCCAAACAGGTCCTTGCTGTTTTCATCTTACAGGACACAAGGCCTTCATTTCATTTGGTTCTTGATGTATTGTACAACTTGGTGGAGCAGATGTCTCTTTGAGTTGTCTTCCACGTTGGTCTCCATAACGATTGCTCTCTTCTCGCCGAGTTTAACCTCCAGCTGCAGCACCAGCGGGAAGTTGTCGTCTGCATCATCTGACGATCCATCAGACCTTTGGTACCCACTCGGTGCCTCGTCCGTCTTCGACAGCGATGCGATGTGGGTCTCGCATGGTTCTGCCAGAAGCTGGACAGAAGTCTGAGATGGACGGTGGTCAAGAGATGTTTCTCCATCCCTAGGATGGCCAGTGCTGGAAGAGGCGATGTCTGCCAAAGCCGAGGATTCTTCTCCTCCTGTTTGAGCAACTGGCGAAGTGGTATTTGAATCATCCAGGGGAGATCTAAGGTCTTTGTGAGATGCAGAGAGATGGGTCGCAATGGTAATAGATGCCCTTGATTGGGACAGAGATGATGATGACGAAGTTTCCCCTTGCCACTGGTAATTGTCTTCCTGATTCTGTGTTTGAGATGTTGAGGATTCTGGCGCTGCTGAAGAGAGGACGGGTTCTGCTTGTCGCTGCTTTTCCTTGCGCCGCTTTCGACGCTGGTGTGACCAGGTGTTGTGCTGGGCCTTCAACTCAAACTTGGCACACCACTTGGAGGTTTGCTTTCGGTCTACCTCCATCTGGCAAAAAAAAAAGAAGGGAAAAAATGTGCAACTTGAGTGAGGAGCAGCACTCATCCTCATTGCAATTTATCACAGTAACTAACTCACAAGGGCTCCTGTTCTTACAGAGCTTTTGTATTGCCATTTGGTCAACCACTGCCAAAACTTTGCCATAATGTAAAATCATCTTACCTGTGTATAAAACTGCAACATGATGACCATTCTAGTCCAATATACTTTAGAAGGCAAGTACAGTGAAACCCCGTTATAACGAGGTCCGTGGGACCGGCGATATTACCTCGTTATAACCGGTACCTCGTTATAACCGTACGCATCAAAAACAAAGAAAAACATAAGAATGACGTATACCCATCAATGAAACTTAAGAACATATCCTTTGCGTTGCTATTACACAATTATTGAGCGTTATTATTTAGAGAAAAAGGGAAATCATTTGTGACTTAGACGAAGAAATAGGGGCTGAAATGATAAGTGAATTCTTTATTGTAACTCTTGTTTGTTTAGCTTGTTCTAAACACCAGCGCAAATATATAGAGTAACATACAGGCCTTGTTTACCGCAACTTGCTAGGTATTTTTACGCTGTTGGTGCCCAGCGGGAATGCGATGATTTCATGAATCATTTCAGCTGTAATCTTGTACAATGTATGATCGTTGCGCCCAAATGGATTAAAAATGCGTTCTTTATTTTCTTCCGAAAATCTCTTCGCGTTTTGTACGACCGTTCTTGAAAAATATGCGACAGGATTGAATGTGGGAGGTTGTCATCCTTTTTACGCAAATGTGTACCTGGTAGACCATTCTGAAAGAAAGAAAAAGTCACCATTGTGAAATGCAGTGTTAAAATTGTGATATTGAACAAACCCAGATCTATTCAAACTAATTAATGCGTTTGTTTCTTTTTCTGATTTAGGTTCACATGCGTCATTCAACTTTTTTGCGCTACTGTCACCTGGCGAGATCGCGATGATTTCAGAGTAACATACGTGCGTTGTTTACCGCTAACTTGCGAGGTATTTTACGCTGTTGGTGCCCAGCGGGAATTCGATAATTTCATGAATCATTTGGCTGTAATTTTATACAATGTATGACCGTTGCGCTTGAAGGGATTAGAAATATGTTCTTTATTTTCTTCCGAAAATCTCTTCGCGTTTTTGTACATCCGTTCTTGAACTGTTGAATGCATTTGTTTCTTTTTCCGAGCACCGATTAAGTAGGTTAACATGCGTTATTCAACTATTTTTACGCTACTGTCACCCAGCGAGATCGCGATGATTTCATTAATTATTTCGGCTTTAATCATACACACTCATATTTAAATCATCATTCGTTAAATGATGACAAACAAATCCAGATCTATTCAAACTAATACATGCGTTTGTTTCTTTTTCTGAACACCGATTAAGTAGCTTAACATGCGTTATTCAACTATTTTTACTCTACTGTCACCTGGCGGGATAGCGATGATTTCACTAATTATTTTTGCTTTGATCATACACACTCATATTTAGATTATCATTTGTTAAATGATAATGAACAAATTCAGATCTATTATTACTAATAAATGCGCTTGTTCCTTTTTCTGAGCACCGATTAAGTAGGTTAACATGCGTTACTCAACTATTTTAACGCTACTGTCACCCGGCGGGATCGGGGCATGATTTTATTATTTCGGCTTTAATCATCCAAAATCATATTTGTTCAAAACCAGTAAAAGAACTTTAAGTCGGAACTAAAATTCTAAAGGATATAATGATGAGTTGCACACGCATTCCAATTGTCCATTTTTGGTCACAATTGTCGCTACATGAAAAGTTTTTGAATGCGTTATCTATTTTTTTCTCGTTGCGCTGTGGTCTGACCTCATTTCACGCACGCGTTTCTCGCGAAAAAAAAATCAAGTGATTATGTTTAATAATTTAGTAGGACCATCGGAAGGTATTCCTGTGTCTTATCGCGTGATTAAGAAGAAAACATGGAAGGAATGGTTCTCTGCAAAACGGGAAAAGACGTGGATAGCGTGAATTCGGTTTTCAATGTTTAGTTTGTCGCGTGTTTGAAAGCGTCAATTTGGTCAAGAAATGGAACCTCGTTATATCCAATCAAATTGCTTATGTTTTTCTTTATCATGATTTACCGAAATTGTCCTCGTTATAACCAGAATCTTGTTATAACCGAACTCGTTATAACCGATTCGTTCTGCCATAGGTTTACACGCAAAGGAAAACGGGACCGACGCGATCACCTCGTTATAAGCGGTTCCTCGTTATAACCGAACTCGTTATAACGGGGTTTCACTGTATTATCCTCACTGAATGAAAGTTAGTTTTGAGATATTTCTGCTGATCAGTGAAGGAAACACATTGGTAGTTGTGCCCATCAGTGAAGAAAAGCATATTAATGGTAGATAACAAACCACTTTAGAGCAGAGTTATTGTGGGGTAGATTCATTGCGTACTTGTTAAACTTTCAAAAAAATATTACTCTGTGTGCGTGTGTGTGTGTGTGTGTGTGTGTGTGTGTGTGCGTGTATGTGTATGAGATGGTTCTTCAGTCATACCATTGATATAGATCTCTATGATTTTTCTTGACCAGAGTCATTAGGTGTATAATGTCTACAAGCAAGCACTGTGTGCAGAGTAAAGGAGGGTTACCTGCAGGTTTTGCATCATAAGTTGTAAGGCTGTTGCCACGGACTGAATCTTGCTCTGCAGACCACCGCCAGTTCCTGCCTCCTGCACCCTCTTGATGTAGGAGTCGGGGACGGGGATGATGAAGGGATGGCGGCGTTCCATCAGCTTCCTCTTCTTGCTGGCTGGAAGCTGAAAGTTGAGAGCCAGGCAAAGAGAGAGAGAGAGAGAAAAAAAATACTTTGCATCTGAAAGCTACCGAGTTACATGTCATCAGGAGTAATGATACTACATTTCTAAGCTTTATAGAGGTGCCAGTTTTTTCCTACATCATACACCATGGTCTGACAGCTACAAGGTGATGTGACAAGCTACCATTGAATGGTATAATCATAACTCTTAAAAAAAAGTAATACATGAACATTTCACTTTGCAGAGACACATAGAGAGACAGTAGGCTGGCCTTGCTTTTGTTTTATTTCAATCTATTTTCCTTTATTCTATCATGACGCAAATCTCTCGTTTGAAGAGGCTACACCCCAGTAAATAATGCCAGTGTATATCTTGGCAATCAATGACTTAAAGTCAAAGATATAAAACACCTGTTTCTTGACCCTGGCCTAATCTAAGCATCAGTCATCGCCACAGCGCCACAGGAGGGGGGGGGGGGGGCACCGCGAGAGGAGGAGATTGTTTTGGTTTTGGCATGGGCCATGTAGCTCCATGGTGCGTGTGTGTGTGTACGTGTGTGTGTGTGAGTGTAGACATTCAGCGTATGCAGACAGAGCATGCCTGTACTGTAGTGACCGGAACTATTGTCATTCCATTTTGCTCTCCCCTTCTCCCTCCCCCATCTCTCCCCCCTCTCCCTCCCTCTCTCCCCCTCACTCCCCCCCCCCCCCCCTCTCTCTCTCTCTCTCTCCCTCTCTCTCTCTTTCTCAATGATCCAGTCAGCAGGCTGATTGTAACCAGGGAGGTAGTCTCACCTCCCCGTTGTAACTCACTGCCAAATAGCACATTGTCAGCACCGGCAAACTGGCAATGCTCTCCTTCTTATTCCTGTATTGTCGTTATTTACGGGTCGATTTTTTTCGTTCGAAATGTAAAATGGATGACCATAGAATTTCTCAATAGAATATAAAATTGAAAACTTTAGAAAGGATAGAGAAAATTGAGTTCACTTTGAATGGTCTGCCACAGGCAGATATCCTTATCATGCTCTTACGTAATACGACAGCTGCTTTCTCAATGATCCAGTCAGCAGGCTGATTGTAACCAGGGAGGTAGTCTCACCTCCCTGTTGTAACTCACTGCCAAATAGCACATTGTCAGCACCGGCAAACTAGCAATGCTCTCCTTCTTATTCCTGTATTTTCGTTATTTACGGGTCAATTTTTTTCGTTCGAAATGTAAAATGGATGACCATAGAATTTCTCAATAGAATATAAAATTGAAAACTTTAGAAAGGATAGAGAAAATTGAGTTCACTTTGAATGGTCTGCCACAGGCAGATATCCTTATCATGCTCTTACGTAATACGACAGCTGCTGGAGTCATCAAACCCTGGCTTGGCCTCCAGGTTTGTCACGCCTGAGCAGAAAGTTTATTTGCAATGGACAAGTCCTTCGACTCCCAACTCCCAAACGACAAATATACGCACCCCACTTTGGGTATGCCCCAGTTGGGGACTCGCCTCAAACGAGGGATTGACGGCATGTTATTATTTTATTCACTTATTTATTTAGTTTTTTATTTTTTAAAAATGTATTTATTTATTTATTTATTTATTTATTCATTTATTACTATTATTATTATTATTATCATTATTATTTTTATTTTTATTTATTTATTTATTATTATTTTTTTTTTTGGGGGGGGGGACATATTCCAACATCTACAGTAAGATATCCCCTGTGTGATGATGAATGGGTTTAAGAGAAACCTTCAAAGGCATAAAATCTTGACTTTGAGACTGAAACCTACCAGCTCTGTATGGCTTTGGTCAATGTTCACATACATTGTATACATTATTCACTTTGTGATGTGGAATTATTCAAACTATTCTTAAAACTCTTCATTCACTGTTTAAAGGATGACAGCGGCATATAAAGTTCGGGGGGGGGGGGGGATTCAAGAGAATTCAAGGGACATTCCATGCAATATCAATACGAATACCGTAGGCTCGAATCCATGCTACTTGATTGATTGATTGATCGATTTATCGCACGCGAGAGAGAAAGACAGGCTATGAGAATAGATGGTATGCAAGTATCCCTATAATGAAAGCACATAGAGAAACACTTGAGAAGCACTATTAAAGATGTAGACATGATAGAGAAAGATAGACCAATTGACAGTCAGTGAAAGTGATGAAGCATTGCCACTTACTATGTTATGAAAACAGAACAACAGCCAAAGAAGAGTACTGAGTATATCATAAACATAACATATACTGATCACATATGTATCAACATTGATATATATACACGTACATGAATGTTCAAATCCAGTAAGTATACAAAGTAAATCAGAATGACATAGTGATAAGCTGGGTTCTTACGGGTGGCTCAATGTCCTCGTGGAAGGTCCAGGCAATTCCCCATCGCATCGTTCTCCCCTGACAAAACTCAGTAAAGGTCACATTGCGGATCTAAAGGAATTTGGAATGAAAATGTTTGAATTACTTTCCACAATCATGTACCAGCATTGTTCATCGAGTATTGTGTACTGAAAGAAATAAAAAAATGACACGTAAAAACAAACTCCTATCAAGATATCACATAACTACTGATTAGAATGTGCTCAAGCCTATAAACAGAAATGAATAGATACAAGTGTAACCATCAGTCAGTTTTAAATTGTCGCATTGATAGCATGCCATGCTGAGATAAATTCATTACGGTTTCACTTCCTTATAAGACATGTGCAGGCCAAGATTTATTGCCAGTGTTTAATGATCAACAGTGGTGATCAAAAATGTAACAAACAAATGATCACTCGGCAAATATAACTTGAATCGTTTTCAAGAAAAAGCTACAAATATTTGTAATGCAGATATTTAGATATCAGCATGACATATTTTCAATTTATCACAAAATAAGGTCCATTCATGAAGTATAAATGTCTATCACACTATGGTAAAATCATGGCAAAATGTATACAGTTCACAAGTTACGTCATTTTCATGGTGTGATTTCTAAATTCTCAAATGTGCCACATAATCCAAAGATAGCCACATTGTCACCATGCATGACAGTTTGAGCTTGTAATTTCTTGTCCATTATGTCCACAAATGGCATCTTAGAAGTTAGTTGTAATAGAAATTTAGTTGTTGGTATTTGAGTTCTTTTCCGATTCCAGTGTAGCATTATCTCTACTATTCAAGTGATTAATTACTTAATCATATGTATTTGTCAATTACCTTTGTGTGGTATTTGTTGGATGGGCTTTTAGCAATTTTCCTACAAGAAAATACTCACATACAAAACTGATATTCTGATGCTAAATATATTGTATGTTCATTCCCACAATACCTCTATCTCTTCTCTCTCTCTTACCTTGCATCTGTGTAGCTCTTCCCTCAATACCACTAAACTTGATTTCTTTCCCAGCATAGAGGTGTACCACCTGGAATGGATAAGGAAACACTCCAGTGTTCATTCTGTGCTTTTGATATGTTTCTCAATTACAATACATTCTCGGAAAGTGGTAATGAATACCCTAGGTACAAATCCATGAAAAAGGAGTGTTAATTTCAAGCAATGCTGGACACAATTGAACAAACATGTGTCTACTAAACAAAGAATGAATGTACAACTGTAGCTATGCTGGGCAACCGACTATTCCAATTGTCAAAGAGTGGTATTGACATTACATCAGGCCATTTAAGAAAATATCTGATTGTAAAAGTTGGCAAGTATAACATATTCTGTATAATTTAAACCTAAATGTGAAATCTCACACTTTGTAGCATTACCCCTAATCAGGAATCCACATCCCCCCTCGACGTTTTGCACAATAATTCTGCAACGCAAAATGATTTCACCGCAAGGCTTCTTGGCTTTTTTCTTTCAAGTCTCCCGCAACTTTTGAGACCAAATTTGCAACATCTGTGCATACTGTTATGAAGCCAAGCCCATTTTAATAACGGCATGTCACCCCAAAATGTGCACAATTACGTGATTTTATGTACATTTCCTATGGAAAACAGTGCTCTGTCCTGAAACTCAGAAAAACCTCCACTATTTTTACTGTTCATCACTTTGATTGATTGATTTTATGCTGATTATGGTAGATGAGTGGTCCATGACAATTTTTATTGAGAAAAACAAAGAAAAAACAAAAGTAAAAAAGAGAATAAGGACACGTAGGACATTCCAAAAACAATAAAATATATAAGAAATTAAAGTTATTATGATATACAATTGTTGAATATATCAAAACAAATATACAAACCAAATAAAAAAAATATACTCTCAATGATTTTAATTAATTAAGACACAATCTTGTAGATTATGACATAGGTATCGCATGTGCCAAATTTCATCGCGATCGCGGCACTGGTGGTGATCTCGGAGTGGGGGGGGGGTGGGGTGGGAATCAGACTCTGTTTATTCATTTTGTAGTTTGATTTAATTGACTGGAATTGAATTGAATGATGATAATTCTATTGGGTGTCTTTTCAAAAGCATTCAGTCATGACATCACATGAGAAATTGCACATCTGTTTGCTTTGTCCTATCAACCTATTGGCATCCCAAATAGTGGCTGATACGTGATAATATACCATCTGTCTTAAAAGGTCAGCTTTGGGTCACATTTGCCTTTGAGTTGTGTATGTGTGCAGTGCAGATCAGCAGCAAGATTCAAAGCACACATGGGGGGGGGGGGGGCATGTGAAAGCACAGTTTGACCTTTTTTGCCTTGAGTCAGGGCACTACAAATCCAGTGGCCTGCTTCCAGATGTTAAGTTCAAAATGCTAAAATGTCTGATATGTTCAAAGTTTGCAGGAAACAAAACTTATGGTCACATAGGGAAAGAATATTACTAGAAGCTCTTTTGAGCATTAGTTATTTATTTATTCATTTACTTTTTTTTTTTTTGCAGGGGGGGGGGGAGGGGCAAGAGGAAAAGACTGAAAAGCATCATGATGAACACCTTCAAGTTTTCCTTTTATGCTATATTCTGTGTGGCTAAATCCTTTTTCTTTACCTCCTGGTAGTTGAATCCAGCAGTGTAGGCACAAGTAAGGAATTTCCCATACACGTACATATCAAATTATGAGCCTGAATGAAATATCTGCCTACATGTTCATTAGACAAGATACAGTTATGTATCTTACATGTACTGCCTACATGTACATTAGACAAGATACAGTTATGTACTTTATAATGAAGTAGATCTGCATACATTAGACAAGATACAGTTATGTGTTTATATACAATATTTGTATCTGAACATATAACAGATATTCATTTGCTAAATATTCACGCCGAGCGAGAGTAAAAAATATTTCCTTCCGTCACAGTGAAAACAAATGAAAAACCTAAATGCAGAAATATCCTCACATAGAATCTCAAACACATTGATTCTTGTGCCTTCAACTAGTAGGTCTCATTGTGTGATTGCCACACTGTTTCACAAGTCAAAGAGAAGTCTTACTCACATGACGTGCTCCCTGAGATGCAGACTCTCCGTGATCATGCGACGAACAAACTCCACTTCGCCTCCGTCGGCAATCATCTCCTGCTCGGCTGCTGTGCTCACGGTCTTCGGTTCGGGTCGGGCGGCGCTACGGGACGCCATGATACCCTGCGCCTCCAGCAAGTTTCCAAAGAAAGGCGGGTTACACATGGTGAAGCTGTAGTGGTCTCGCCTCGAGGGGGCTCTCTCCAATAGTCCCTTGAACATGGCATCCTCTGAGGTTTCCACAACTGTCAAGTTTCAACAGACAATAAAGACTCTGTCATTTACTGAATCAAATCTGCATGTAAAAAATCATAAAGAGAACCTGTAACGCTCCACATATAAGTTAGAGTTTTACAGTATAATGTATCATGCATAAACAAGGAAGGTTCTGTGGTGTGTGAACTTGAAGACCAGGGGCCTGTGTCACTAAGCTCTAAAATCAATCCTTAGTTTAATTCATCTGATCTTAGGGATAATTCTGGGCTCAATAAGTCCTCAGAAGTTAGGAAATGTTTCACCGTGCAATTTGGGAACAATATCTGCACCCATCTTGCCAAGTTCTACAATAAATCCTGAATGTCTATCATGTATCCTTCAAACTATCTGATCCATAGGATCTGTATAAACTGTGGATTCATTGTTTGGCTTGATAGAGTTCCCATATTGGTGAAACCGGGCCCTGGTGTTGTAATGATATGTGCTTGATCTTAGAACTGGGGTACAAAATAAAGCATAAAAGTGTATGACATACAATACCTCTGGTATCTGGGGCAGAGGCATACAAGTGTGTTAATAGTTCAAATCATGCAACTACAGCAGCACTTTCAGAGCAGATATTGCATACTTTATGATACAGCTATGTGATTAAGAGCAGTTGGAAACAAGGCCAAATATCTAAACTAGGGCAGTCATCACACACACAAAATCTTTCAATTTTTCTGCTTGCAGTATTTAGAAGCCAATTGCTGAATTGAATTTCATCAGAAACTTCCTAGATTCTTATTAACAATTGTCTCTCGTTTTGCAAAGAAGTGTATGGAGTGTATCAAAAGACCTTTCAGTTTTCTTCAGATCTGCAAGGTATCTTAAGGTGAAATCCTTAAATTCCTCATTAAAAATGTCCTATTCTAAGTGTTACACACATGGCTACTGTTTAAAACTAAGCTACCTTCCGACATACTCGGTCAGTTTTCATAGAAGACCACACATGACACTCTACAAGTTAGGCCCAGAACCTATATGACATAATCCTTGGAAAAGAAGATTGCTAGAGTCTTTCATTCACCTGTGATTTTATTGGTCAGTTCATTGCGGGCGACATTCTCCCTGGCGTAGTGGATGGCAAGAGCATCCACCTCAGACGCAAGGAACTCCCAGCCATTCATCTGGGCCCCAAGCAGCGGGTAGATACAGGAAGCACCACAACCTGTACAATGTCAGTGTTAGGTAACAACAGGGAATAACAGCAATTTGCTTGGGATTTTGGACATGACTGCTACACAAAATGTAATCCGTATGCGTAGCAATTTGTGTAGCAATTTCAGTACAGAGAATTGTATACCATTTTGTTCAAATACGTCTATTGACTAAAATTGCTATTCAATCTAGAGAAGGGGAATTATTCCCTTTAACAATGCACACACAAACATTTTGTTGCAAGTGGTATGGTAATTGGTTTGGGTTCAGTATACTGAACTGTGTCATCGCATTATAGAGTCCATGAGGTTATTTAACTTACCAATAACCTGCATGGCAATGAATGAATCTAGAACTCTATCCACAGTAGGACTGAGAATGAATACAAAAGGATGATACATAGACTTTTCTTTAAAAGAAAAAGAAAAAAGACACCATGGGCCCTCAACTTAAGACTTCACCTATTGTATGGCAGGCAACAAATGAGGTATGCTTAGAATATTTCTTGACAAAGAGGTTGTATCTTCATGCACTGCTAAAACACAGAAACTAAATTAAACCAAACATACTGATTTACAGCTACATTAGCATCAGAGACACCTAAACAACTTCAATAGTCTAGCAGCAAAATAGAAAATTGATTTCACATCAAATAAAAAAAGTAAAAAGAAACTGAAGCAAAGAATTGTGGTGCTGCCGAGCTATCAACAAACATATCAGATATGAAATCATCACATAAGATATGATCCATCTACCTATAAACAAAGGGAAATAACCAAATAGTATAGATGGTACAGACAGTACAACTACAATTTTTGATGAAGCCCAGAGAAATCCATCTAATGTATAATAGCAGAAGGTTATTAGCATCAAATAAAAAAGGTAAAAAGAAACTGAAGCAAAGAATTGTGGTGCTGCCCAACTATCAACAAACATATCAGATATGAAATCATCACATAAGATATGATTCATCTACCTATAAACAAAGGAAAATAACCAAATAGTATAAATGGTACAGACAGTACCACTACAATTTTTGATGAAGCCCAGAGAAATCCATCTAATGTAATAGCAGAAGGTTTAATCACTGTCATAATTGACTTCTTTAAACATAAAAACCCTTAAAAAACAAATCCCTTTACCCAAATACTCCAAATACTCACCTATGTCAATCCCAACAACTGGACCAGAGTTGTGCCCGGAAGACGCAAACAGATCCTCGATCCAGTGGATATAGTTCAGCCTGAGTGATAGTGTAGGAATGAGGCGATCAAGGGGCAACTCCACATTCAGACCAAAGTCTTCCTTGAGCAAGGTGCAAGTCAGTGCCTTCAGGGATTCCGCATTGTGAAAGTCCAGAGTTGCACTGCCCGATTGGTTGCGTACCACATGCTTGCCAAACTCTGGATATTTCCTCGCGAGTTCCTCAAAACTGGGTCTGTTGTCCTTGTATCGATTACGTGGGTGCATGAACCTGTTGAAAGCCATGGCTGCAGCTGTAGCATACAAATTTGTATCAGATGTCCCACATACGGCTAAAAGGCAAGGAAGGACTCAGGAGTTATGCTGCATGAATAACAGATAAAAATTATTATATACAATAGTTCAAATTGATGAGCTGAGGAATGGATATCTGCAGAACAGTACTGATTGGTGACATTCTTTTTTTTTTTTTCTCCTTAATCCAGTTTAAAATTGACTTTTAAAAATGTTAGTCTTGCCTTGATCTACATGTAGGGTAAATTAGAGGTCAAAGAAACATGTTAGAGTAGACAGTTTTCTAAACAAGTACTTAAGTAGTAAAAGTACCATGTTGAACTACGGCGGTTAGGCATCCAGTGTTTTTAAACATGTGTGAATGTGTGTGTGCGTGTGTGTGTGTTAGTGTGTGTTACATTGCTCTCCTATATGATCGGTTATGCTGACACTGCCAATGATCGACAGTCTTTTTCTATGTTGGAGTTATCTTCTCTTCTTAATGTAGACTCTAGATCTAATGGGCTTTGAAATTCTATGAAACCATCAGATATGGTTTATTTTTTAGCACAATATATTCTGATAGCCAGAAGATATTGTATTGACAAATAATGCAAGGGAATGGTAGGTGTGCACGGTCTGCACCCTATAGAATATGCTATGTGGGTCTAATAAAATTCTGGTCCCACCACTTGCCACACTGCTTTACCACTAACTAACTGTTACTTAGTTGAGTAGGTACAGTACCACCTGTACCTGACCACTGCCACTGCACTGGTCACATTAACATTAATGTCTAGAGCATTTGCATTTGCAGCCTGTGCTGTTCCCTTGACTGAAGATCGGGAATAAGTTCGCTGTTCCACGGGGACTACGTCTGGCTTCACAACCCCCTCCCCTCCTGTAAATGTTAACAATTGATTTAAAAAACTCCTCCGAACAGACAGATTTTTCTGACTTAAACAGTTACCTGTGAGCTGTGCCCTTTAACGTCACCTACCATTAAGTCGCCATTACCATGAAGTCGCCACTCATTCATTTATATTAAATGGGTTAGTCAAATACCGGTTAGTGATTGGCTGAACACAGTCACGTGATGGAGGTACATTCGTTATGTTCGCCCATGGGCGAACATTCTGGTGAATGTTCTCCCATGGGAAAACATTTTCACGTAACAAATGACAGAAGGCCTAAGACTGCGCGCGCACAGTATTTGGCTCTGGGCAAGCGAGCGATCGAGTGCGCCGTTAGTTAGTTGTGCATGTATCATTGTGCTGGTGGTTGACGTTGACGTATTTGACGTATTTGACTAACCCATATAATATAACAGATGATGACTTTTGTTGTCGGGAACATGTACCAAATGTTCCACCCTCAGGGTTTGAAATGCTATTTCGGGAGGCTATAAGTCCCTCAATAGCATTTCAAACCCTTTGGGTGGAACATTCGGTATGTTCCCTCCCCCGCCAGTCATCATCTATATAATGTTCATGCACCTGTCGCTGTTTGTCCCTCTCGTACTTTATTTCATGTGTATGACTCTTTTTTTTACGCCGAGCGAGAGTAAAAAACATTTCCTTCCGTCACAGTGAAAAATCTCTGTGTGGCCGGCAAGAACTTAATGGACATGTACGTGTGTTTGAATTCGGTACTGCATTTCGTTTGACACACACACACACACACACACTACGTGTAGAGTGTGCTCACGCAACAGGTCGGGCACGTCAACTTTTTCATAGGGGGAAGGCAATTGTAAATCACATTATCATTTTGAACTTTGGCAATTACAGCATTGGGTTGAACCATTTAATGATGGTTGTGTTTTTAGATATGAGAGAAAATAAGGGTGGCAGCTTAACAGTGACAAAATGACTGTCCGACGGCGACCCTACTTGTATGAGAGTACTGGCCAATGGCGAATGGCATGTGTTTTGTGTGTATGGGTGCTGGATTGAGAACCTGAGGGCATGCAAGCACAGCTGTTCATGTGGGTCTGATGCAGGTGCATTGTAACATGTGCAAGCTGTACGCATGCGACTCATTGCTTGTACTCTTGTTGGGTCGCCAGATGGAAAATACCAAAAATGTAAGTTTTTTCCCCATAAATTTATGAGTTGCTTTCATCACAAACTGCATGGAAGAGAGGAGGTAAGAATTTGAATTTTCACATGAAGAGATCGTCAAAGGATGAAATGTTAGTTTCACTTGTTTCTAGTGTTATGTTTGATAATCTTTCTAAAAAAATGGCTCAAGGCCGTGTGTGCGGGTCTGATGTAAGTGTGTTAACACATGCATGCAAAAGTCTGCACGCTGCTGGCGACTCATCGCTATAACTAGTACTCTCGTTGGGTTGCCTGATGGAAAATACCAAAAACGTATGCTTTTCCCCATAAATTCATGAGTTGTTTTCATCACAAATTGCATGGAAGAGAAAGGTGAGAATTTTAATTTTCACATGACAAGCTCATCAAAGGATGACATATCGGTTTTATCTGTGTTATGTTTGATAATCTTTTTTTAAAAATGGTGATTTAATGGTAATTGGCATTAAACGTTACAGGTTGTAACGTCTAAAAAAGTTAAATGGTTACAGTAGTCTACTTACGGAGACTGAAGGAGATTGATAATGATACTAACGTTAGAGTCAACAATTAGCGCGACAGATCTGTGACTGTCGCGACTGTGCACTAGCTTGTGTACACAATTTAAGCGCAGGTCATGGGCATACCGGTAGCTAACTATACACAGGCCAGTCGCTGTATAAATAGCAACAGGGCTGTACCGGCACGGTCCACAACATAAAGAGAGCTCAGAGATCGCTTTACGATCGCTTATGAGTTTTGATACTTGACATCATTTTTTGTCACCTCAAACTCATTAAATGTAATCTTCATTAATGACACTACATAGTTATGTTATCGATATTGGCAAACACATTTCACAACTTACCAAAAATAAAGATTATATGCAGCATGTGTGAACGGTACATCTGATAATCGGGAGTTTCGCGATCTGAATGCACTTTTAAAGGCCACGCTGTTGACCGTGCTGCTACCAAAGAGCGCACGCACGCAATAGATTGCTGCACTTCCAGCCACGCATGCGCGCTCATGATTTGTAGAGTGGTCAACGCGCCATTTTGAATTCTGCAAAGATGAACCCTGACGGTCGGGGATTGCACTAGAAAGTGTCATTTTTTTTGTTCAATGGACTTATCGTGAGGGCTCTCTGTGGACTTATGTACCTTCTGTAATATATGCGCACACTTTATGTGAGTAACGTACAAATGTCTATAAGTAATGTATAAATTGTTATAAGTTTTGTAGTTGTGTTGTGGTTCCCCACTTTGACGGCAAAGCACCGTCTGGTCAGGCTATTAAAACCGGTAGCTAGTTAGGTCCTAGACTCTAATTGTGACCCTGCACCACAAAACCAACAAAAAGTCATACCCCTTGATTTTACATGAGGACTCGAAAAAGGTAAAACGGGTCAACCAAGTCAATATTAAAGGACAAGTTCACCTTCATAAACATAAGGATTGAGAAAATGCAGCAATATTAGTAGAACACATCAGTGAAAGTTTGAGGAAAATTGGACAATCGATGCAAAAGTTATGAAGTTTTAAAATGTTTGTGTTGGAACTGCTGGACGAGGAGACTACTACAGCTTGTGATGTCATATGAGTACAACAGTATAAAGAAAATGTAAAGAAAATTCAACATATTTTCATTTTTTTCGCATAACAAAAGAGCATTTGACTTGCCTCTTTCAAAAGGTAGGGGGAATGATATTACCCATGACATATGTCGGTAACGAGTCAAGGGAATGTGTACTTTTTTCAAAAGATGAAATTTTGTGAAATTCTCTTTATATTTTCCTTATATTGTTGTACGCATGTGACATCGTACACTGCAGTAGTCTTCTCATCCAGCGGTTACTGCACAAAAACTTCAAAAATTCATAACTTTTGAACGGATTGTCCGATTTTCCTCAAACTTTCAATGTTGTGTTCTACTATTATTGCTGTATTCTCTTAATCCTTATGTATATGAAGGTGAACTTGTCCTTTAAGTTTTTCATATTTTCTGAGAGAGCTACCCTTTTTCTACATTATTCTTAACTTTGGGATCATAAAATGAATGTGAAAGTGCATTTTCAGCAATTTTCCTAAAACCCTTTTTTGTAGAGTAGTGAGAACAAAGAAGACTTAGAGGCCCCTTTTCATTCCTTGATAACCACTTGCACACATCACACTCTTCACTTTTAACGTCTGATAACTTTTGAAGGTTTGAAAGTTTTAAGGCAGTGTATACAACCACACGCGTGTGTCTTTACCATCCAGCCACACGAGTGTGGTTGTAGCCATGGCCAGAGTCGCTGGATACAGCCACACTCGTGTGTAATGTACATATTCCACACACACGGAGAAGAAGCTGATCACTGTGCGTGCGTGTCAAGCACAAACACCACACAACCAGGTACCAGCTTACTCGCAAAGCCATACTGCTTTGAAAGTTGCCAATATTCATGGACAGAATGTGTTCTGCATGCTCAATTTCAACTTAATCTGATTAATCCCTTTATTGATGTTGCTCCGGTGGTTACATCCTGTTGTTGTTGTTCTTCTTTTTTGTCCCATTCATTGCACAGCTAGCACGGCTTGGTAAATGTGAAACGCTTGAATAGACGGTTGAGTTAGACCCTGTAACGTTAGTAAATTTACTTCACTCTAGTCAGAGCCTCTTTTCTCGGTTCACACTTTTCCAGAGTGTGTGCTTTCTTTCCAATAAATTAGGTTAGTTTAGGAGTCCATTTCAATTGAGCTAGATCTATAGATCTAGGCTAACGTTAGGCCTAACGTTAGGTAAATTATTTATCTCATTTTGTGGCTGGTTAGTCACATCCACGCAGCAGTCAGCAGTTGCACACAACACTGCTGACGTGCTGTGCTGGCGCTGCACAGCCGGCAACCCATGCCATACCCGTATTATTAATTACTTTTATTCACTGTTACTGACGTTAGTGTTATCGTTTCTAACGCTAACGTTAGTGTTATCGTTATAGGATACTACTAACAAAGTAGTCTACCCTGCACTGTGGCCCAGCCAGGTGCATGCAGGTGCTACTGCTAGCTACCGTACTTTGTCGGTGATTTATTTACCATAAATTTATAAACGAATACAATTTGCGTCGTTGTTTCCGGTCATTTCTAGATAGATTATTTACAATCACGAATCTTACTGTCAAAGATTATGATGACATCCATTTTGCTTTGATGTGAAAAGGTAGATACATAAGTAGTTTATGGAAATAACTGAATTGAGTCACACTTTGGTATTTTCTTACCACTAATCTTTCGAAAAAAGACGCACGTTCCTCAGCTGTTGGTCTCGGCTCTAACCGGTGTGTGTGCATTGCATACATGAGTAGCATGTGATGTGCGTGTACACACTGACTGGTTGCACGATTGTGAGTGTTGCAGACGACAGAACAACGGTTTCTTCCGGATGCGCACCTTACTTTTGCGCAACAAATTTGACACACTGAGAATCTTGGGTAATTTTTCAACGTGTAGGAAGGATCGGTAGCATATTTTATGTGCGAAGCCGGGTGACAACTCTAGTCGGAAAGTAAATTCACGGAATTTTCTTACTTCATTTACATCTTTAATGATGATGGTAAGTACCCCATATCAAATAGATTCGTAATGTTTAGTTGAAATTATTGATTTCATTGTCATTTTGACATGATACCGCATTTATCCACAGCAGTCGCCATGATGGGCGACCACTCATTCGCTATGTACGGACTTCTACTCCACATCATTCCGTAGGCGTTGACGTTTTCTTGTGTGTGAATTTGTGTTTGTCGTGTTCTACAATACTGCGTGCATGCATGTTCAAATACGAATTTATTGTGTCTACGCTACTTCGTACATTCATGATATGATCATAACGTATAGGTCCTACCGGCTTACGCCAACGTCACTGAGAATTGTCAATAAAAATATGATTCATGTAATGTACACACTGTCTACACATTTTACCCACATTTACACACTTTTGAAATGGGAAATTACATTTCATTACTATACTGTCTGTGGGGGAAACTACACTGCAACTGTTCGAACTCAGCAGAGTCAGACTTCATTCATTATGACACTCACACACATTGTATTGACTGATCGTACTTGAATAAATTGTTAGCTTGTGACCTCACTTCACATTCACACAACACACAACTGTCACAAATTTTTTTGATTGTTGAATGAAAAAGATATTTTAGAGGGTCTGCTTGATTTCTTGCTTTGTTTAGTAAGACTAATATTGATTTGACATTGATTGAAAACTCACACCAACACTGAACAAGGTTTGACAACATGCAAAGGCATAGACACCTGATTGACCTAGGTTTTTTACTTGTAAGCTAATGCACTTGTCAATGTAATGACGCACCCCACTACCCCCGGACATGGGTGCGTCATGGTCATTTTTTGACTGACCACACGGGGTTTTTGACGGACACCACAGTCACTTTTTTGACGGACATAACGCTGCAAGTGACGAACACCACAGTCACTTTTTTGACGGACAACACGTTGAAAGTGACGCACACCTCGGTCACTTTTGTGACGGACATCCTCGGTACATTTGACGCACCCCCGTAAATACTGAAACGATTTTTGCATACGTTTTATTCAAGCAATTTCATTTTCTTTTGGTTCGTACACATAATTTGTAAAAGTTTCGGCAAGTTTCCCTTACCATGTAAGCACCGTATTGTCATTCACCGTACATCACGCTGCTGCTACGATATTCCGTGCAGTAGTATGTATTCTGTGCATGCAATCCATACATGACAATCACATGTGTGCAGAATGCGCTGTGTGTGCGCGGCCATTGCTAGTGCGGTGGATGCATACTGCTGCAGCGCAGGTAGGTACACACCACGCCACGGCATTCATATTCCCGCTCGAGTACTGCGTAACTACAGCCAAGTCGCGGTACGTAGAGATTCGCACAGCTAACAGCGTCGCGCGCGCGTCTGGCCAGCTGGTCGGGCTATCCCGCAAGCAGAAAATGGCATGCGGCAAGCAGTTCTTCTGCTGCCGTTTCGACAGGAAAGATTTAACTAAGTTGTTACATCGCTGAACAGTCCCTGGTTTGAGATTGAGTATGCATGATTTCATGGGTTTGTTGGAGGGAAAATGTAAGGAGAAAGGGTGGCTTTTAAATTCTTTGCTTGCCAGATTCTGGCAAGCATTTTTTCCTCTTATTCCAAAACGCTTCCCGACTTTGATTTTCACTTGCCGCGGGAAAGCGCTCACTGTAATTTCACTCGCGGTACGTGTATCCAGCGTGCAAAAATGCGTGTTATTTTCCATAGCCAAGTGACGTACCATGACGCACCCCTCGGTCAAAATTTTGACCGACAATGATGGGATTTTGACGCACCCCTCGGTCAAAAATTTGACGGACAAAGCTGGTAAAATGACGAACACCTGGGTCACAAATTTGACGGACCAAACGAGGAAATGACGCACCCATGTCCGGGGGTAGTGGGGTGAGTCATTACATTGACAAGTGCATAATGGGCAAATTTTGGATGGCACTTATGGTCGAATTGTGGGCGGCTTGCTTGTGTTATATGATGCCATTCATTCCACAATAATGAGCCGTAATGATAATACAGTGCAGTGTAGGCCTAAAAATGATAATTAAGTAGCTACTCTACTCTGTGACAAGATGCAATGATCGTCCGTACGCATTTCGGACTTCATCAAATTATGCTAATATCGTAATAGTAATAATCAGGGCTGCACACTGGCCCATTTTTCTACTAAAAAAGTACTGGTCCGACCTGCCTGTTGATGTCGGACCAGTTGAAAACTTAGGTACCCATTTTTTTTCTTCCATTTTTTACTGGTCCGTTCCTGAAAAAGTTACTGGTCCGACAGTGATTTTTACAGGGACTGAAACCAAATTACAACAAGTTAACCCATCTAGAACCTACAGTTGACATCTCCATCTCTTGACACATTGAATGTACCGTACTTCCTTATTTGACTTGTTTAGATGCACATCCTCATCATGAATATTGACGTCTATCCAAAGTTCTTGTTTCCCTCACACAAGTAATCCAATTATTTTATGAATCAATTTTTATATGAATCTGTAACCATAGATTGTCTGTTCTCATTGTTCTGTTATCTAAATTGTTTTCTGTTTTCAATGTTTTCACGAGATAAAGGGAACATTTAATTTTCACTTTTTGTTTTGACAGAGCTGTTTGCCATGAGAGAAGACTCCTGAACAGGTTTACATTCAGACGTAACTGAATGCCAGATTTTGACTTTGGCAATCTAGTTGTAATTTGCAGCTGGACTGGTCAAGCTGTTACCCGACAGAGGAAGGACAGGTTTTGTCTTGACACAGCTGGGGTGGAGTACCTCTGAGTTTCTTGCTCATTCTGCAGGCTGGGGCCAGCCTGGGACAAAAATAAACAGTCATCATGGTGCTCTCACAGAGACAGAGAGAAGAGCTGTAAGTACCATGGCGCAAAACATTTGATTTATCATGCATAATTGATAAAGGGAACTACAGCTGTATTGTGTCTATCTCTTCAATATATTCTTATTGATGAATGAATCATGTAAGATTGCCAGCACTGAAAATTCATATTTTGGAGTGTTCTATTGTTAGTAGAGAAGATGCAAAGTAAACAAAACTGTTTGTGGATGAGAAAGGGACTTCTTTAATCTTTTTATACCTTTTAATTGGCTGACAGAAATTTCAATAAATTGTCTTAAGAAATATTAAAGTATTTGTCATGTTTTCCACTACAGCTGTAGCGTCACAAAGCAGGGACTAATGATATTTGAAGTAACTTAAAATTCTAAAAACAACATATGAATAGAACATAAATATTGCAATAAATGTGTTAGATATGAATTTATGATATTGTTGTCTTGTCAGGTATCATATACATGTAACAATTGAACTATAAACAGTTTGGCTGGGTGTAGATGGTCATACAGTGAAATGCTCACCAGCAATCATGTACATGTTTTCAAAATTACTGAAATCAACATTTAGTGCACCCTATAGACCCAGAAAGGTACTGTAAGACGAGGAATGTTAGCATGCATTTCAATTTTGCGAAAATTTCATGCCGCGAAAAAGGCTGTCGGCTCCAATTCATGAAAATTTCATGCTGCGAATGTATCATGTTTTTCAGTATTTGGATACCTTTTAGGGAATCAGCTTATGTCATGAGGAATTTGATCAGAAGTGTTGCCTGAAGAAAAACAAATTCTGCGTGGAGTGAAGTTTTATGGCGTGAAGTTCAGCACTGGCACTTGTAGAAGGAAATAATAATTTTAAAGACGTACAATTTTATCAGACCGCTTTTATACATCTTATGAAACTATTGACCGAAAGATCGGTCTGTATCTGTCCGTCGGGGAATGTTCCGTGGAGACTGCGTCTGGCTTCACGGATCCCCTCCGTACACAGACCGAAGTCAATGATTGCGGCTCCTGTGTGGAGCAGTCGCGCACAGATCAAACGTTATGATAAACCAAATTTCAGACAGCTTTTTTACATTCAAACAAGTTTGACAGGACATGACACATTATGCAGCAATATTTGGGATAAATTTCTCACATTGTGCAATCGAAATACTCACATAAACTCGGTTATAACGCAGAAATTTTATCGATATCGCAACATCGCCGTTCGCAAGCTGTAAGTCGCCATTTTGAATCTGTAAGCCAATCACATGCGAGGTACGTGTTTTAGTAAAACAAACACGTAGAAACTACCTCGCATGTGATTGGCTAATAGATTCATAGTGTATGTTTCTGCAGTTTGAACGTGACGACGCGACAGGCTGTGTTTTACGTTGAAAATTCTACTAAAATGTTGGATTATTCATTAATCTGGTGAGTGAAATGTATTTTTAAAAAGCTAATTTCACTATACAAGCTTAAATTTGGCCGACCTAGGGCCGTGAATTAGACGCAGTCGAGAAGGGTGAGGTACAGTACCTCACCCAATTTTCCATAGAGACAGTGGTTAAGAACATCCACACAGCAATGGGTACTGCAACCTTCCGTCTGTCTACGGAGGACAGCGTTAATGGCAAAATATAAAAAGAGTCCTCCGGACAGACGGATCTTTCTGTCTAATGAAACTAATGCTGTGTTGAGTATAGTATTGAATCACAGTTTATGGCAAGAATGGAAGTGGACAGAGGACATGCACAGTGTGTGAATGTACTTGTAATATATTTTATTGCATGGTCATGTGTGACTGAGCCAAAAAAAAAAAAATACAATGCACCTTTTTTATTCACCCTTCTTGACCAGCATAGTATGATTTGGGCAGTAGGAAAAAAAAAGTATGTCAGCTATGTTTTTGTATGGTCTGAAGAATGATACAAAAGTGCTTACGCTGCTTTGCATTTGAAAAGCAGACCCACCAATCATCCTTGGCTCTCAGTGAAAAATAATTGTTTTCTTCACATCCTTTTTAAATAATGTATTATAGATAGGCCTTCCCGATTTTGGACATGGCATTACCTATTGGGAGGCACGCAGGTCCCTGATGCTGTGCTCTACAGAATCTTCCTAATTTTTATTTTGGCATTTTTGCAGCCTTTGCGTAAACTTCTCTGCAAATCATTTGTTTGTTTGTTTGTTTTTGTTTTTAAACTTCATCATGTATCTACGAGACCAATTTCAGTTTGGGTACTGTTTTTAATGGTACAATTTATAACTTGGGGCTTCAAGTATGACTAACAAAAGATAATTCATGCAGTGACGCACACTACAAGTAGCTCATTCCATTACATATTGAAAGTGCTTTTGTTCTTCTTTGGAACCTTCCCTGCCATTTAGTTTTGCTGAAAGCAAGTTTGGTAGCCATGACCTTTGTATCAAAGACTTGTTTTGAATATAATGAAAAATATGATCCCACAACAGAGCCTCACAGAGGTCACAGCAGAATGATGACAGTTAGAGACTATTAGAATGCAATGCAATACAATACAATACAATACAATACAATACAATACAATGGAATACGATAATTACATAATTTGTATGACACTTTTACAAGCTGTAAGTTATTTCATAGCGCTTTACATCACATTATTATCTATAATGCAGCTGCCATGTACATATACAATACTCTATGTATATGCTTAATTTTTCTTTACAGTATGTACTATACCCATTACAAATTCCTACGGTGTACATGTATCTACAACCTAATGGTTAGTGGTTAGTTAAGTCAACATCTGGATCTAATTTCTTCAAATGGTTGAATAATATTTGACTTAAAAGCTCAAAGTCATTTAAGATTCTATGACAGTACGAGACTAAAGCAAATTGTCATTAATTAGTTATGGCAAATACCACAATCACCTTCATTTCATTAGTGCAGTACACAGCTAGAAGATGAATCATAGAAGTTGTACATGGTACCTGTGCAACCTTTCCACATCTACAGGCTATAACATTTGTGTGGCAGTATACGATTATGGGCAAGTCCAAGATATCGCGCACCTTACGTATGGGACATTCAGAGATTTCAAACCTCTGAAAAGTAATGAAGGAGCACTTGGATTTTACTGTTTATCATCAGGAGGACTGGCAGCCCTGAGAAGAATATTGTGTTTAAGTTTGATGTCATTTGACCTTGGGTTAATTATTTTATTAAGAAAAATATGGCAACTTACGTATGGGACCAGAGAAAAACTGGATTTTTCAAAATAAAGTTTGAATTGAAAATTCTCTGAAAGTACCTTACTGATCAAGTTCTGTTTAGAAGTGAAGAAAGGTACAATACTGAAGTATCTTTCAGCAAAGTTTCACTGCAAAAGAATGGCGCATATTTTCATGAAGTTGGTTTAATTAGCGAAAGTACACCTTACGTATGGGACATGGCTGAACTTACGTATGGGACATTTGTCTTTAGTGCACAAGTGTATTCATGGGAATGACTTTAAATTCCCCATAGTGTCATATTCAGTTCCACAAATCATACTACAACATGTAACAAATGAAATAGACTTCTAAGTGGGTACTTTCCCGGTTCAGATACCTAACAAAAGCTAAAATAAGACAAATAAAAGTAATTATTAATTTACAATTAAATGTCTTAGTGTGGATTCCGTCATGCATTAACACTGTCCTCATGATGTCTACACATACAGATACAGTATACTGACACTCTATTTCTAGCCCATTTGTAATACTCTGGTCAGTATTTTTTATCAAATGAAAAAAAAAATGTGCGATTTCTAGCTTATGACCTTGATGTAGCATACATGCACATGTACCATGACTAATTTGTAGTCTTGATAATTTCAACTGTAAAATCAAATGTCATGTACAGTGTAATTTGCAAATACATTTTGAAGTGGGTACTTTCAGTAGTTTTAGGCTTACCTTGCAAGTTGTCTAAGCTTTTATAGAGCTTTGTAATTATTTGAAATGCAGCACAAAACACAACAACAACAAGAGTAATTAATTTTGCTCTGTAATCATCATGTTTTGCCATGTGAATTTTAGCTTCTGCAAAATCAATCCAATTTTAATGAAACTTTTAGAGTTTAAAAGCCGTGGTAGAACAAGGAGATAGAAGAATGTATGTGCCAACGCTGGCTTTTTTTTTTTTCAAATTGCTTGGCTTCAGGTCTATGAAACCAAAGACAACAAAATTTGTGGTTGTACTTTGTACATACATGCTTGTGTAGTGATACAGGAAAGATTATCATTTGTACATTTACATCTTAAGAGAAAAATGTAATTCTAGATTTGAAACACTCAAGTAACTCACTGATCTGAAACTTACAAGTTTGATAAATTCTAATAACCTAATTTGATCATACACTACGAGTTTGCAATGCTTGTTGATAATTGTGTAGATGTGGGGTACAAAGTAAGTAGGAGTTGATTAAGGTGTCTCAGAGCACATCTGTCTCTTCAAACACAATATAGAAAAGAAAATTGAATTCCCTATTTGTTTGTGTAATTTGTGTTATTAGCACTCCAACCACAGAACCAGTATTGATATTGTGGTTCATGGCAAATGTAAACTATAGTCTTCATTTTACAGGATTTTCAGAAATCGTGTTCATGACCTTGATAAGTCATGACATATTCTGAGGGTGTGCAGTTGAAATATTAAACATCATATCAAAATAAAAAGTATTCTTGTAGGGTTTTTCCTTTGCTATCAACTCAAGTAATGACAAAGTTACCTGCTGTCACCTCAAGTGATTTTTCTTTTCAGTAAGACCTGTAATGTTGTCATTGATGAGCACCACAAGCACAATTGTTTTGATTTCCCTTTTTAGGCTGTACAGCCTGTAGTACATGCTGAACAGTGTACTGCACCTAAAATGACACTTAGAGAATCCCATTCTCTAGGACAAAGTCATTTTGTAGAGAGGTAAAGTTGAAAATGATAACTGAATTAAGAAAATGTCCAATATCAAAATGTTAAAAGGAGGAATGTTAATTGAAGACCAGCTGCACAGCTTGTAATGAAAATAAGAAAATACAAGTATAAATGAATATTCTTTATTTTCCTTTCTTAGTCATAGAATGACTCAATAATGCTATTCTTACACTCTCCCTGAGGTCAACTAAGTAGGAGAGGTAGATATATAGACATATCCTTCAGAGTAGGTGCAAAGATAACCATTAACCAAACAAATGTAAGGACATATAGCATCCATGTCAAAAGGCGGTTTTCCCATTCACTTTGCATGTAATGTCCCATACGTAAGGCATTTGTCCCATACGTAAGCAAACTTTGATTAATTATAAGATGAAGGACTAATTAAATTTTCACATTTAGTTTTGCTAATCTGGAGTTAAAATGAATAAATTAGAACTTCCTAAAGTATGATTGGTCAATGTTGGAAATTTTCAGAAAAAACTAAAAAAAACATACTCAAATCCTTACGTATGGGACACTTCGTTCTGGGAAAGAGCATAATTTGCATAATTAATGTGCTGACCTTGTCTTACCTATTGGAAATTATACTAGCTCATACAGGGGTCATGTCCATAAAGGAACTAAGTTAAGGACAAATTCAACTGATTTTAGATGAATATTTTTAATTTGTCCCATACGTAAGGTTTGTTTTTAATTTATGCAAATTAAGGCCATATTTCTTGCATAGATTTGCATAATTAAATATTTTCTTTGCTGGAAATATATAATTTAACTCTTTGGCTACAACATGATATCAATAACTTTTTGATTAAATCAAGATGAATTTTGAGCATCTGAGGGGACATTATCTTGGACTTGCCCTTATACATGTACTAGGTAGCTGTTTAACACAGGGCGAACTTATCAGCGTGCATTGATAAACGTGTTGTACAAGTACAGTTGTACAGTATAGACTACATGTACATGTGTATAGTCTGTACATTCATTATGCATGTATCTTACAATTTAATATGTCCTTTTCTATTTGAACACACTTTTCTGTGTGATTTGGTTTTTTGTTTGGGTCAGTGAATAAGTATGTCACAGTCCATTGTGTTGAATGCATGCATGCCGTCTGACCTTCACCAGATTGAATGCCATGGTATGCTGATTAAATGAAGGCTATGAACCATGTTGTGATCTTGAAGCCATCCTGCTTTATGTTTTTCTTTTATACAGAATCTGTTAAATCGCAGCTAGTGGAACCTTGAGTTGCTGTCAGTTTCTATCTCATTGCTTATGATGACAAGTGCTAGTCACCATGCTTGAGAGTAAATTTTAATCTCTAGGGGAATCCAAATATTTATTTATTTTGTGTGAAATACACTTGTATATATTGCTGCTACATTTCATTAATACACAGAATGTAATGAATTTTCCTATTCATGATGGTTGTATTCTTGTAAAGCGACAACACAAATTAAGGAGTTGCATTCTTTCAGACTTGTACAAAACATACAGTACTTGTACATGTACGGCCTATGAACAGTGGATATCGTCGGCTGAGAACCAGTCAAATAAGGGCATTATTACAGTGGGGATATTGAGTTTATATTGGTATCACATAGGGTGATTTCAAGTTCGGTGCTAGTGCTAGTGCTAGTGCTATCTCAGCACTAGCAGCGGCGATAAAACCGAACTTGAAATCACGTCGGTGTTGGGAGTTAACCTCAAAATCATGACGTATTTCCGGTTGCTGGTGCTGGACTCGGTGTTGAATGTCGTCTGCTGAACCAAGCTTCGCCGTTTGTGTCAGCGATTTACTTGCTTTTTCCCCATTAACTAACACTAGCCCCTAGGGATTATCATTTTCGTCATTTCAAGTTCGGTGCTGGTGTTAGCGTTGCTGTGCGAAACCCACATTCACGTCCATAAGTAGATGCATGTTTTACGTGCAAAGTCTGTGCTAGTGCAGTGGTCGCCCACGCCAACGTACATGAACACTCTCGGCAAGGCTTTATAAATCTGAGCCTACGAGCAATTTAGGATAATTGTGCTTCAAAAAAGGGTCGAAATTTGTAGCATTTTAATCAATCTTCCTTGTTATGTGTCTAAAACTAAGCAGTCATGGCTACATCTCTGTATATATATTTGACTTTAACTATGCGCCATCACTTTTTTCGTCGCACGATTCCTGCGGACTTCGCGGTGCTGTGATTCCAACACCAAGTGCTGGTGATCGATGATTTCGATCGGTATCGCCTCGTTAATCTGGCCGTCGGTGTTGGAGCTCGATTTAAGGCTGTTATTCGGGGGCTAGCACTAGCACTAGCACTACATTTGTAGCACCGAACTTGAAATCACCCATTGTAGAGGTTGATCTCCTGTACATTACAGTATGGTGTCAATTTTAGATTATTTCATTTTCAGTAAAATGTTCAAAATAAAAACCACAAGGGCACTTTTTACCCAATATTTGGAAAGGTGCTGATAAATCTAACCACTTTTGATGTTCAAAGTGAACATTTAATTTCATTAAAATTGATTTTTTTGTTTTTATTTATGCTCAAATCTTGCTCAAATGCAATAGCACCCTTCTGGTTCTCAGCTGATGACATACATGTACATTAATACGTGTAGCATGAAAATGGCATGTGACAGCATAATACATTTGACCAGCCTTGACCTTGTTGTCAGCCGAGGCTAGTGAGATACAATATTGTACATTAGTATATACATGTGAGCACTCTTGGTGACTCACCCATGTGCAAGCTGCTAAGTACATACATAAAGTGAAAGTAGACTCCTGTGTTATTGGGGTTTTTTGTGCATAGTTTACTGTAGGTTAGGCAATCCTACACTAGATTTACAGCACTTCAGAGGAAAGGTCCTTACAAATTAAAAGTGAAGTGTTCTTTCATGTTCATATGGGATTTCATTACTAGGATTAAAATCGAATGAATAGGACGGATGAATCTGGGCCGAATTTCCAATTTAACTCACAGACACTATACGTGTACATAGGTTTGTGCGATTGACTGCCATCACACGTTTGCTGTATGTAGGGCTGTACACTACCTCAATATTTTTTTCTATCGGTCTGACCTGTCTGTTGGACCATTAGGTACCCAGTTTTCTCTGTTTTTCACTGGTCCATTCCTAAAAAATTTTCTGGTCCGACAATGATTTGTGCTGGTCAGGGATTGTCGGACCAGTGCCAATGTGCAGCGTTGCTGTATGATATGATTGATATGATAGATACATCAAATACTTGTACATGTCATAAGATTTTGACTCTACATATGAATAAGGCCTTTTTAGAAAAGTAGATAAAGGACGTAAAAGACCTGAATTCCATCCCCATTGATGTGAATTTTAGTCTACCGTAAAGTTCCGTGTATAAGACGCGCTATTTTTTGGTCGGAAAACATTGAAAATCGGGGGTGCGTCGTATACACGGGTACAGTCGAATCACGGAAAAAAATCTGTCATGTACACCCAATTTTATAAGGCCAACTTGGGGCCATGTATGCCCATCAACGTTTGGAAGGTAAGCAATCACTAAAACTTATGGATAAATGAGTGATCTTTCAATCTGGACACACACAAAAGCTGCAAATACGAAATAAACTTACATCGGCCTTGTGCAGTAACTATGTATCAATCTGGCCATAGACAACAGCTGTAACAGCACTGCTGTATGCTACCGATGTCTGTCTACCAAGCTACCAACAGCCAACCTAGTAGCTGGAATACGCGATGTACAGGTACTAGGTGTTTCAAAAAACATTTCCCACTTTTGATTCTTAATAATTCAAAAACTATATATCAGATAACACTGTCATTGATATGAGTGATAGCTGAATAGTGTGCAATTTGGTTGAAGGTAGTTTAAATATGAAAGCATAAATAAGTTTCATGAAATCCATGATTAATTTCACAGTTAGGTTCCAGACTTTGCTCTATTTTCAACCCTCTGTACAAAATTTCACTTTGCACAGGGGTCAATGGGTGTGTATGGGAGTGTGTGGTTAACACCCTGACAATGGTCCTGAACAATGGCCAGGGTTTGAATGCTTCATTATTCATTCATGAGAAATTCCACTATCACAGCTAGTCTTTATTCAGCCTCTGGCAGTATCTGTGTAAAGTCAAACGCCTGTCGATGCTGTCGTTGAGTCGCGTCAGTGCTCTTCCTACTTCTGAAAAACAAAATTACAATGAATACCTTCTGTTCTATCATAAACGTGGTTACAGGAAGTAAAGAAAATCAATTAGAGTATAATACACTTGTGTATATGGAGCCTTAAATAAATCTACTCTGAAACAAATTGCCCCAATGATAAATGCTGCTGAAATCTTTACCAAAAATGATCTTTTTTTATCGAAAAAGCGAAAAATTTGTCAGACTATTTAATTAGTAGACAGTTGTATTAAAATGAGGAACTTTAGATCATTCATGCTTATTTATATCCCAAATCTAGTGATATGTCAGAAGCAAAATTTGAAGATGATTGCCAGCTGGAATGAAATGTGGTGTTTGCAAGCACTTTACCGTGCATGAATTCAGACTAGCAGTGCCCAGGGCAATCCACATGAATTATTGATAAGCATTCATGTGCCAGGGAGCGCCAGACTGACGCCTAGTCAACAGGTGGTTCAGGCATGTCCATTGTTCAGGGCCATTGTCAGCACACACTCACATACACATCATTGGTTCCTGTGCGAAGTTCAATTTTTGTACAGAGGGTTAAAATTTGACCAAAATCTGAAACCTTACTTCAAAATCAATCTTAGATTTAATGAAACTGATTTATGCTTTCACGTGCAAATTACCTTCAACCAAATTGTACACTATCCAGCTATTATTCATATCAATGACAGTTTTATCGAATGAATAGTTTTTGAAATATTTATGATCAAAAGTGGGAAATGTTTTTTGAAACACCTAGTATCATCACTAAATTACCGATACTGTAAAACTTATCAATGTACTAGTATCAATATGGCCATAGACAAAAGCTGTAAAATACGGAGTAGGATCGACACTATGTCACCGTAAATATGAACGATGTGTGGAGCATGCATGCATATCCATGTCGTTCGTTTGCTCTTCATTTCACGAGGCCAGTTAGGATAGCATAGCTACACGTCTGTACCAAGCTAGCTAGCTAGCTAGCATTTTGCAAAGGCAGCAGCTGCAGAGAGGCTCTTGCAATGGACTCGTGTGCACACAGCGATCAAATCGGAGCGCGCTTGCCCGTTGCGCGCTGTGTGTGGAAGTCCATTGCTCTCTGTGTGCATGTGCTGAAATTATAGCGAGCTGCCTTTTGCAAAAGGCTAGCACTCTGCATACAAGCATGGTACAAGAGACACACACGTTACTGGTAATCCCTCCGGGCGAAACAACAGTGAGTGTAATTACCGTA
Organism: Diadema antillarum; assembly: GCF_040938485.1. Taxonomy (NCBI): domain Eukaryota; kingdom Metazoa; phylum Echinodermata; class Echinoidea; order Diadematoida; family Diadematidae; genus Diadema; species Diadema antillarum. Next base: position 566,874 of record NW_027271517.1, read on the forward strand.
CGCACCGTACGTCTCGCCGTATGATCCCTCTGCTACACTTGTTGATGTTTTTCTTATTTTTCGTAATGAACCTTCCAGTCTGACATGCGTCGATATGCGAGACACCCTCTGCTATGTATCACAGCAAAGATCGTACTGTGCACTCATGAGTACGATATGCATGACACATGTAACACGATTGAAAGGCGAAACAATAGCAAGTGAGTACCGAGACAAGTCTCGCATTTTGCGTCTTCCATATTTTGCCGATGTCCGATGAATACCGTTAAAAGAAAGTATAAAAGGAAACGAAAAATAGAGCAAATACATGCTGCATTCTAGGGAAATTTTGAGCTGAAATAATATGTATGACACACGCAATATTTGCGTGGAAATTTTCGTTTTTTTTTTTTTTTTTTAATTTCAGGTCCGAAAGTAGGGGTGCGTCTTATACATGGGTGCGTCTTATACACGGAACTTTACGGTATTCATACGCATGAAGTACTTAAAGGGATAGTACAGTTTTGGTGGAGGTGAGAATTGGGCTCTTAACTTTTTGCGAGATACCAAGAAAACACTTATGAAGTAGTACAGAGCATACCATCTTAAGAGGAATTCGAAGTTTACTTGATGGAAATCGGGTTTGGAATGACGGAAACATCCAAAAACAAGGTAAAACAAAGCGATTGTGTGAAAGTGTGGGTCCCACACTTTATTAGAATCGCTCTTTTTGGATATCTCAGCTATTTCAAAACCAATTTTCATCAAATAAACGTTGAATTCCTCATAAAATTACATGCTCTTTCATATTTCATAGAAGGTTTTTCATTATCTCACCAAAAAATGTTAGAAATCTGAAGTTAGGTCTCAACCGAAACTGTACAATCCCTTTAAATTCATTTTCACACACATACACTTGTATGGTGTACATGTGTCTACTACAATACATGTACAATTATATGCACACAACGTTGTACACACATCCCTCTCCATACTCATGCATAGTGCAGTGATACAAACATTTGTACCTGTGTACATGTTTTATGTAGAAAATTGCTGTACACTGAAATCAATCTCGTACGCATGGCTATTCTCGTGTGGAAACAAAGTAAATGAATCAATGGTGCATTCATTACCTTGAAAGATGGGCTGTAATAGTGTTTATGTACAAAATTTATTGTACGTGCAATAATGTTAATGACAGGATGACAGAGCATTTAAGCTAATTATCTTTTGTTTACAAGTACTGTATTGGATGTGCATACAGGTATTGTTTTCATATATTGTCAGTAGAACTTGTTTCCTTCAGAAAAATTGTCTGCACACAATACTATTGCATACATTTGTGTATGTAGTATGTATTTTGATTTATTAGGGTTAGGATACAAACGTAAAATATTAAAGTGTATGTTAAAGTTGTCACAAATCAGGTATGAAATGAAGGAGAAAGAAGGGTAGAGTGGAAAATATAGAAAGAGAGAGATTGAGAGGGTATTAAAGGAGAGAAAAAGTGAATAAGTGGCACAGTCTCACAATGAAGAGGCTGAATTTCATAACAATTTTTGGAATTCATAAAATGTGAGTTGTGGACAAGGAGCTTTTTTATAGCCCGTGCAGCATGTGCTGTATAGATTCCACTAATCATATGCACGCACATCGTCATCAAAATTACCCCGTGGCCCAAAGCTGACTGAGCCAACTAGAGCCTGATGTCTCGAGATGCACGTCAAATTTAGGACATGCACAGAGTTGATGTTTATGGAATAACCAATTACTGGGGCTGGCCAGTAAATGAAGGCAAGAGCCAGGCTTCCAATCTAGATGCCTCTGTCGCAAATACTCTCCGAAACGTATCCATTATTAGTTGTCCATTGCTATCCCCGTCTTCTCTCTCCTGTGTCTTTTATTATCAAAGTTGTCTCCTTTAGTGTGATTGAAGTACAGCTGTATGTCGTCAAAATTCGATATACTGTAGTATTGCAGGCCTAAGATATACCACTCAGTTAGTGTTATTGTCCAATAAAAGGAAATTACAGTCAGGAGAACTGTAGAATTATTTTCTGCTTGTTATCGGAAAAGACTGAGCTTGACCCTTTATACTGTACACCTGTGAATGTTGAACTCTTCTGTCCAGACTGTGGCATCTATAGACAGGAAACCAAAAAATATGAGTCATGGGTGATAGCTGTGGTGCTGATTTGTAAACAACACATTGCTGAATTTCTAGAGTCAGGGTAATTCAATTGCAGATGAGTACTGTTATGCTTACATTGTATTAAACGCATGCCGACATCTTGACCTTTATTGAAAGAATTAACATGAAAGAATTTGATGTTTGTTACCTTCAACCCTATCATTTGAATGTCTAAATTTGGATGATGCCATAAATATCACAGTACAGTGGACTCCCGTTACTGTAAAAGTGGAAATTTTCGCGATGTTGAAATTTTCGCGCATTTCGCGCAACCAGAAACTAGCGCGAAAATAAAAGCACACGAATATTTTTGCTTGCCATATGTTCCTGTGCGTGATATCCTGATTCTGCGGAATTAAAAACATGCGAAACTCTTCTTACCCAGCCAAGGGCGAAAAATTAGTTGCGCGAAAATATCCACTTTTACAGTATAACGAACTGCTCGAGACGGGCAGTTTTCTTTCGTTATATCGACATTTCGTTATAACCGAACAAATAAACAGTAGAAATACATAGAGTGGATGTTGCTGCCTGAATTTCTATTTCGTTGTAACCGGAATTTCGTTATAACTGTGTTCGTTAAATAACGGGAGTACACTGTAGTCTGAATAGTCAAGAGAGCAGCCGTAAAGGTATTGTTTAGCATTGGGAGCAGTGATTTAAAACTGTACAAGTTAATGACATTTGATGCATTATGTGCAGGTCAGTTTTATCACAAAGCATCCTACCACATACAAATTTTGCAATAAAGCCTAAAATGTATTAAAGGAAATATCGCTATTTTTCTCAATTAACCATTACTGCTGATGGTTGATTCTAGAAACAATGTTATTCACTATTGTCTACATTTTGTACAGGTCCAACAATTAACATTGATTTATTTTATACTACAACTGTAATTAATATTTTTACATTGGTTGATTCTGTCCTTAACTCACATGTTAGAACTATTGTGAAGCAGTAAAGCTGGGGTTTCATTTCTTCTGCAAATGGTAAATGCCTGTAGTGCCTTTACTAGCTGGATGCATTCACATTTGAATTCCCATGCTACAATGTATTTGAATAGATACCATGCAGTATAGTTGTTGGCACTACTCATTGGTGAAATGTACAACCATGTTAATAGCTACCATGGTTATTCGCTTGGTGCCGTTCTCACTTACAAATATCATGGCATTTCTGGTAAGCGCTGTACATGCATGTTTTTTTAAATACACCTACAATCTATCTTCAATGGGGAAAAGACAAGAAGTATGTCAGGTCACATTAGAAATACACCACTGTCTGATCAGTGTTATTTTGCAAAATGATTTACACTCATATCTTGCATGCCTATTTTGTGCAAAGTTTGAACTACAACCCTGAATACCACAGTAATTCATGACGTATTTGTACAAGGTATTTGTGCTCTTTATACTTGTACATTGCAAATTTTGGCTCAAGTTACCTGGGTATTTCACTGTCAGTATACATGTACATATATTATGCACCCATGACTGACCGCTGAAGGATACAAGTTGTAGCTGTCAAACATCCAACATATGCAAATTTAGACACTCCACATGTTTGTTTCATATGGTCACAAATTTATACAAAATGCACACATGTAATAATGTAATTTTTTCATGTTAATTTTTATGTAGTATTGGTCAAGATATCAGCACATACAGTACATTGTATACTGTGTACGCCATATATTTAGTTAGTCTAAATTTTCGCAAATCGAGACTTCCCGACAATGTCGCGAGTGGATGAATTCGCGATTGTGGTGTACTGGTCTGAACTGAGAAATGTATACGTGTGCATCACATTATATCAGGATAAGAGTCATTATTTTCATGTCTCTTTAATTTTGCGAATAGCACGTGACTCGCAAAATTCACGAAAATAAAAACCTCGCAAAATATTTGTCATATACAGTACTACGATAGATGTATTTCACCATCAGTGCAAATGCACTCATCGACCGACTGCTGTACCATAGGATACTGGTACAGTAGCTATCAAACAGTTAGAGAAATAATGATAGGTGTAGTTATCCATGGTATAGGCAAGACTGTTTGATTAGGCATACCATAATATTTGCATAAAGATTGATTAAGAAAATGTTTTTTTTTTTGGGGGGGGGTCATTTTTTATGGTGCAATCAGGATATTTCTGAGTATGCACCTTTGCTCATTTTATTAAAAAAACCTCTTACATACAATTTGTAGATGCTTGTTTTCTACAAATGGATGTCTTTTTCATTGTTTTAATTTCAGGTAATATATGATCTGCAGTTACATTGTAAGAGATCATTGCAAGTTAAACAACTCGAACATTGGTGTAGAATCTGCTGTTCTGTTGCCAAGTGAGGATGTTGGACAGACATGATGACTTGGCTTGGGTCTTCACAAGACAGCTGGGGGGGGGGGGGGGGAGGGGCTCATGTGTGATGTATTTTTACAAGACTACATACATGTACAATGTATTTCACCTAAGTACTTAAGTCCAAGTTGTGATTAACATTTTTATGTTAGAGACACAATGTACATGTACGATATAGCCATTTACTGTTCAACTCCACAGAGCAGCGAACAGGATTTTGCATGTTTCGGACCCCTCCCCCTCCCCCCCCCCCCCCATTACACACACACACACTTCATACACCTACAGTGTATGCCAGACAGTGTTCGCATCTGCAGTAAGACACCATCTGTACAATGGAACCTTTTTCACCAGCGACCAGTAATAAGGGCTAATGTATGTTAGGGAGGCCACGCATTTTCCTCCATCAAGCCATGGACGCTGATAATGCATCTTCCAGCACAGGATCCATGTTAAGGTCTGCTGAAAGTATTATGCCGTTTTGCTCCCCATATGGGAAGCGTTCACGGTTCTCTGGTACTCGAATCAGAGAGGAAGGGTTACTGAGGTTAGATTTCCCCCCAAATAGAAGTACAAGAGTGTCTCTTCTGCTCAGCTGAGATAGACTTCAAAGAGATATGTATCACTGTCTATGATTGACAAAGCAGTGACAAAAAAGCAAATAATTGCAGAACCCACCAGCTAAATTTGTGTTTGTACAATGTCAGGAAATTTGAGTTACATTCAGATGAATATCATTTTAAATCATGAATCTAACCCCAAAATAATCCCATCCCTTTTGAATGCATCAGCGACAATACAGCTTTCTTTTTTTTTCTGTGATCCGTGATGTCTTGTTATTTCAAGGTGATTTAGGCCATGCTCTACATTAGAATACATGTACCTGTCGAACTTTCAAGCACCTTGCTAACTTTTGCAGATCATATAAAGAAAGAAAAAACAACAACTCCAGCTTAAATGGTTCTAAAATATGAGTTAGGAACAAAAATAATATACAGTGTATGAAATATGTTAAAGATAATAAAAAGTTTTGGTACCTCAAAAGTGTCCTTGAATTTCCTTGTCTTAGTTTGTGTTTCAGGTTAAAGTACCTTTCATATAACTAACACTGTGAGACTTACTCGCCCCAAAGTGCTCTCATGTCTTAGTAATCATGCAATTACCTGCGATCAGCAGTCCCATACGCATAGCGACCAGCAGTCCCATACGCATAGCGTAATCGGGCTTCGCAGTGTAGCATTCAGGATCATGACAGATTTAGTATCGCAGGGTAAATGTCAACTTAAAATCCCATAAATTCTTCAATTTGAAGACTTACCAATTAACTTGAAGTATTGAAAACAGGCTTCGGGCAACGTTTGGTTCTGCCTATAGTCCCTTTCTGTTCGAATTGATGACTGAATGTGACTCAGTCGACAGGACCTTAGGAGAGCTACATACAGTACACTGAATACTACAGCCAGTGCGTGCGAACACATCACATGCACACAAATTTCAAATCCATGAACGGATAAGATGTTTGTGTGCACATGCGCATGCGCTGGCCATGGTATCCAGTGTATGTAGCTCTCCCAAGGTCCTCTCGAGCGAGTCACATTCAGTCATCAATTCGAACAGAAAGGGACTATTGGCAGAACCAAACGTTGTTCGAAGCCTGTTTTCAATACTTCAACTTAATTGGTAAGTCTTCAAATCGAAGAAATTTTTGGATTTTAAGTTGACATTTACCCGCGATACTAATTCCGTCATGATCCTGAACGCTACAATGCGAAGCCCCATAACGCTATGCGTATGGGGCTGCTGGTCGCAGTTAGCTATGTGTACAATGGGCTGCACGCTGCTGGTCGCAGTCAGTGGTTTCGTACAATATTTATCGACGCTGGACAGCGTCGGCTCTGGTACGAAACCATTATTGCATGATTACTAAGACATGAGAGCACTTTGGGGCGAGTAATTCTCACAGACAACGTACTTTAACCTGAAACACAAACCAAGACAAGGAAATTCAGGGAAGCTTTTGAGGTACCAAAACTTTTTATTATCTTTAATCAGTAAAATAACATTGTGTAAATGTTTGAAAAATGTGAACAATAGTTGTAAATATTAAAAACTGTTTCTGAAATAAACTGTCACCGTGATGGTTTATTGAAAAAAAAAATGATATCTCAAATTTGTGGCTTTATTGCATAATTCTTGTACATGTAAGGTAGGGTGTTTTGTGATACAATTGAACTATACTTACAGTACATACTGTATGTGCATCAAATATATATAAGATAATTTGAACATTTGCGTAATCACTGCCCCATTGTTAAATAGGAGCTTTAAATCAAAATGTGCTTTATCTGCTCTTCCCTTAGAAGCAACATGTACAATTCTCCCTTTCGCATACAGCCGATATCAAGCGATATCACCTTGCAATACCCATATCTGATCGATCGCTTTTGGGACGTATACTTCCGGTTTTGAGGTTCTGAAAAATCGTACCAAAGATCCTAGATGGTGTAGGATCTTTGATTGTACATTCCTTTCTGGAAATGTCTCGAACAAATACATGAGTTTAACTTCAGGTCAAAGTGGTCTTTCCAGCGAGGCAGATTTTTCCATGCCCTCCACTGAATTTTGTCTGTTGGGAACTTCACCCACATCACATCCTTCATCTATGGATGTTTTCCATAATTTCGTCATTTGGTATCATCAGCCCAGCATTTAGGCCACTTTGCAGAAGAATCCCGTTTATCAAATGTAAAGTTACAGATTAAAAGATAGCTCTATTATTTGCGAGATTATAAGACAGAATTTGATACGATCTGTGAATACAATACAAACTAGTACTTCAGTGTTCAATGTGCATAAAAGCGTACATATACACATTGCGCACTCATAACCGGAAGTTTATATCCCAAGATATAAAGGTAAAAAAATCAGAGCACCACATGCGTTCAGATTCGGAGAGCTACAATGTATGTGCAATAGGGAGAATTGTATAGGTTTGTATAGGTTTGTGACCCTCATGAATATAAAAACAAAGATAAGAAGAAACAAACAAAAATGGCAGCAGTGCCTCTATGTCGTAAAAATTTGTCAGTATCTAAGTCTGTTTGTTCATAACTTGTCTAATTCTTTTGTTGTGATATCGAGCAATCTACAAGTGTTTGTACGTGATGTAGGGTTGTATTTTCAGTTAATTCCCAGTGGAGTCCGTGAAGAAAAAGTAAACATGACATCCACAATGCTATGTGTTACGAACCTCAGGTAATGCTTCCTGATGTGAGTCAAGTGAGTCTTGTTAAGTTTCAGCAATGAGAAAAACAAGGACTCATATTGCAGACAACTGAAATATTGAGATAGTACAGAAATTTCAGATCATATTCAAGTTAACTGAAAGAGTAAAACCAGATGAACATTTATGTAAAAAAGTTTCATCAAAATTTAATTGTTAAGTTTCACATATTTTTCACCAAGTAGTACACAAAATTGGTGATGATTAGGTGATGATGAAGATGACATCACATATACCGTAAAGTTCCGTGTATAAGACGCACCCGTGTATAAGACGCACCCCTACTTTCGGACCTAAAATTAAAAAAAAAAAACAACGAAAATTTCCACGCAAATATTGCGTGTGTCATACATATTATTTCAGCTCAAAATTTCCCTACAATGCAGCATGTATTTGCTCTATTTTTCGTTTCCTATCATACTTTCTTTTAACGGTATTCATCGGACATCGGCAAAAATAATATGGAAGACGCAAAATGCAAGACTTGTCTCGGTACTCACTTGCTATTGTTTCGCCTTTCAATCGTGGTACATGTGTCATGCATATCGTACTCATGAGTGTACAGTACGATCTTTGCTGTCATACATAGCAGAGGGTGTCTCGCATATTGATGCATGTCAGACTGGAAGTTTCATTACGAAAAATAAGAAAAACATCAACAAGTGTAGCAGAGGGATCATACGGCAAGACGTACGGTGCGTACGGTAATTACACTCACTGTTGTTTCGCCCGGATGGATTACCAGTAACATGTGTGTCTCTTGTACCATGCTTGTATGCACAGTGCTAGCCTTTTGCAAAAGGCAGCTCGCTATAATTTCAGCACACGCACACAGAGAGCAATGGACTTGCACACACAGCGCGCAACGGGCAAGCGCGATAAGATCCGATCGCTGTGTGCACATGAGTCCATTGCAAAAGCCTCTCTGCAGCTGCTGCCTTAGCCTTTAAACAAGGCGACTCGCTCTGCGTGCCCCCGTATAGCGCGTTTACCCCACAAACCTGTTGGCCGGCGAGTGGAGCGAGCCGCCTTTATCCACCCGTTCAGGGATGTGTACTTTTGTCGTTGTTGTTGCTTTATATTCTTTGACAAATTAGCGTACAAATTTGACGCAGAAAATACACACGGCACCAAGGCAAGCCTCGTTAATATTAAGTAACTATTCTTATTCTACTTAAGAATAGTTACTTAATATTAACGAGGCTTGCCTTGGTGCCGTGTGTATTTTCTGCGTCAAATTTGTACGCAAATTTGTCGAAGAATATAAAGCAACAACAACGACAAAAGTACACATCCCTGAACGAGTGGATAAAGGCGGCTCGCTCCACTCGCCGGCCAACAGGTTTGTGGGGTAAACGCGCTATACGGGGGCACGCAGAGCGAGTCGCCTTCAGCTGCCTTTGCCAAAGGATTGCTAGCTAGCTAGCTAGCTACAGTGTAGCTACACTGTATGCTATCCTAGCTGGCCTCGTGAAATGAAGAGCAAACGAACGGCATGGATATGCATGCATGCTTCACACATCGTTCATATTTACGGTGACATAGTGTCGATCCTACTCCGTATTTTACAGCTTTTGTCTATGGCAATATTGATACTAGTACATTGATAAGTTTTACGGCATCAGTAATTTAGTAAGGATACCTGTACATCGCGTATTCCAGCTACTAGGTTGGCTGTTGGTAGTTTGGTAGACTGACATCGGTAGCATACAGCAGTGCTGTTACAGCTGTTGTCTATGGCCAGATTGATACATCGTTACTGCACAAGGCCGATGTAAGTTTATCTCGTATTTGCAGCTTTTGTGTGTGTCCAGATTGAAAGATCGCTCATTTATCCGTAAGTTTTAGTGATTGCTTACCTTCCAAACGTCGATGGGCATACATGGCCCCAAGTTGGCCTTATAAAATTGGGTGTACATGACGGATTTTTTTCCGTGATTTGACTGTACCCGTGTATACGACGCACCCCCGATTTTCAATGTTTTACGACGAAAAAATAGTGCGTCTTATACACGGAACTTTACGGTACCTCACAATTCTCCCATTGGTTTGTATGCAAAAATTTTTAGTAAAATCATATTTTTGATGTGGATACATGTAATGGTGTGTTTGACTAGCACATATTTCTCAGGAGAACTTGCAGATGTAAAGTCATTGTACAAGATTACAGTCAATTCTGCAGAGGTACATAATGTGTGAGAATATATGTCCCCATAGAACATCTTGAGGTTGGGCAAGTCCAAGCTATTTGATCACACAAGACTGAAAATTCAAAATGGGTCAATCTACATAAACTTGGTATCATTTTAAAGCTAAGAAGTTAAAATACATGAATTTCAAAAAGAAAAAGTAAAAATCCTTCCACATAACCAGCAATAAATTAATTAATCTGCATAAATTAAAATTTAGAGTAACACGTGGGACATTCAAAAATTCTGCATTTTAAAATATATCTCTTAATTTTTACAAGTTTTTATGAAAATAAGTATGGTGACCTTAAGTCTGACTAACAAGTTATCATGACTGTGATTTTCAGTTTCTCAACTGATTAAATATGCAAATGAGGGATGGGCCAAAATTAGCATGTCCCACGCATTACTTTTTTAGGTCATTTTTTTCTCATTTGCATAAAAGTTAATGATTTAATTGACTTGAAACTTTCAAAAGACCAAATTCACAATGGACCTAATCATATCCAAGAGATAAAAAGTTAGTCTGATAAATCTCATTCTTGCAATTTTCAATTAAATTTAGTAACGCGTGGGACGATTTGTGTACAAGTCAATGGAAGTGTGCTAAATCTTAGTCTTCTATGGGAAATGTGTACATTATTGAGGGATTTTTTGTAATTTTCTGAATTCTGACTTGAAATTTGGTGAAAAGTTCCACTTTGGATAAATAATTCACAAAAGATCATTACATGCTATATTCAAGGTCACATTTAAAGTCAAATGTCAAAAAATAAAGGATAACACAGGTATTTCATATTTTATATTATATCTATTGTTCTGGTGGGTCTAAATCATTTGAATTTGCAAGAATTTATTAGAAATACATCTATTTAGATAATTAGTACCCCATATTAAAGTTTCTCTGAGCAAATGTGCAATTCACATCACAATATTCATAGTGACAAAAATGTCCCACGCGTTACTTGTCCCACGCGTTACTATACCTATCTTTCTATAATTGACCTTGAGAGAAAACAGTTTCATGATTTTTTCTGAAATGTTTTGTTTCAGGTACAGTTATTGTTGTAGAAAAAGATGTTTGTAATGATTTTATAGTATACCAAGTATTTTCACAATAATTGAGATAAAAGTAAACGAAGAAAATAAGGACAATTTTTGTGGTCCCAGGCGTTACTGGAGAATAAATTTGCATAAATTAAATACTGAACGCGTGATTCTCATTATTTCTATTGTTTTGAACGAAGATACCTACTACGTAGCTATCAAAAGCAACCCAACATATGAAGTTTCAATCTTAACAGTGCAATATAGGGCTAAATCTTCTTGTGATGTCCCACGCGTTACTGGTGCAAAATAGCTTGGACTTGCCCGGTTATTGATTGATTCCACCGAATTTTACGCAGATGTATTTCTTTTGTTCTTAATTCTTTGAAAAACACCATTAGCTCTATGACTAATAACCCTCATGTATTTTCTCTTTCATTTGTCTTACAGGAATAAAGCAATTTCAGATTACCTTCGTTCCAATGGATATGAAAAGACTCTCACAGAATTCCAGAAGGAGGCAGAAATGGTAAGTACTGTGAGCGTGGTATATTTTGCTATGTTTTCATTTTCATGATTTTTTCACGTGTCTACTGATAAAATTGCCACCAGTTACCAAATACTCTGCAATCAAATCGTCTTCAACTGAGGTTGGAAATCACTATAAAGGCCGTTTTCACACGGGTCAAGAAATGTAATTGCAATGCTGAGTTACAATTACAGTTATAATTATCATTCGTACATACGTGTATGACTGAGGAAGGCTGTGCGGATTCTGTGGTTTTGAATTTCACAGCGAGGAGAGGATGTGTGGCTTCTTTTCAAAGTATCCATCAGTCACTATTGAGCGGTATTAAAGGACAAGTCCACCTTCATATACATAAGGATTGAGAGAATGCAGCAATATTAGTAGAACACATCAGTGAAAGTTTGAGGAAAATTGGACAATCCGTTCAAAAGTTACGAATATTTTAAGTATCTGTGCAGTCACTGCTGGATTAGAAGACTACTACAGTGTATGATGTCACATGCGTACAACTTTATAAGGAAAATAAAAAGAGAATTTCACAAAACTTTACTTTTTGAATAAAGTGCACAGTTCTTCGACTTGCTACTGACGTATGTTAAGGGTAATATTATTCCCCCTGCCTTCTGAAAGAGAGAAGTCGAGTGTTCTTTTGTTATGGGAGAAAAATAGAAATATATTGAATTTTCTTTATTCTTTCTTTATATTGTTGTACTCATGTGACATCACAAGCTATAGTAGTCTTTTCATCCAGCCGTGACTGAGCAGAAACCTCAAAAATTAATAACTTTTGAACGGATTGTCCGATTTTGCTCAAACTCTCACTGATGTGTTGTACTAATATTGCTGCATTCACTCAACCCACATGTCTGTGAAGGTGAACTTGTCCTTTAAAGTTGCAATTAGCATGCACTTTGGCTGCACTGCGATTGTTTGAGGAGCGCGGTTTTTCTGCGAAAATAGTTGAAAGGTCACCACCATATACTCAGCTCCCCAAAACACAACTTGGAGGTCAAACCAACTGCACGATTATTCTGTAATTCTGGAAAATTGTGATTGGAAAACACAGTCAGACCGTCATTTGAATCATGATTAGAATTACAACTGGAATTATCCTTCACTCTTTCAGTTTATATACAAACGGCCAAAACTCATCATTTGAATCATGATTCCATCGATGTGTTAAATTAGAATCATGATTCAAATTACGCACTCTTGGTACACATGTGAAACAGTGTAAAGTTTGTCCTGCGAGGAATAATACTTATTTCTCATTCTGTCACTTGCTGTGCTTCTCCATTGCAAATGAAACCACTTCCTAACTTGTCTGACAAGTCTCAATTCGCGAAACATTATGCTCACAAAAATATAGAAGCATATTTTTGTACTGTAAAACCAAAAGTATTTGTGGCATGAAATTTTTCGCGATTTGGAGCAGATGGTCTTTTTAGCAGCGTGAAATATTTGCAAATTGCCACTGTAATTCAATGCATAGTGTAAACAAGAACTTTCGCATGCATTGTAATTTTGCAAATCTTGGCTCCTCATGATATTTGCAAAAATTTAATGCAGGCGAAAATTTCCGGCTTTACATTTTTTTCCAGTGCATGCTTCCTGTCAAAGCTATTGATGTCAATGAGGCTACAGAGAAAAGTTATAAAACAAAAATCAATACTAAATTCCCTATCAACATATGGGTATTAAAGCTCTTTCAAGATGCCAACCCCCTCTTTCCCATCCCCTCCCCCTTGAACAGTTGACAACCAACCATACATACACTGTATTAATCATAACAATCATGCATATCATTGTGTTACACAATTGGTACAATGTCAATGAACCTACAAGAGTGAGTTAATTTTATGCATCATTGAACAGGGATGAAAACACATAATTTGATGTGGTTCATCTTTGTGCTGGGATCGGATCTTTTGATGTGAAAATTTAGTCCAAGTGAGCACTGTTTTTGGATCAGACCCTTTGTGATTAGTGCTTGTTGTTTTAGAATTTGCATACAGTCGTACAAGTCACATTACTGCTTACAAAACTTCAATTAAAACTAAATATACTCGTAGAGAAATAATGTGATCATCACCACATTGTCTATATAGCTAGCACCTTTGTGCAGTGTGGAGGAAAAAGCATGCATGCGCTCTCGCCTCTCACAGCATTTGCAATGAAGATTACATGCATTTCCCCAGAAATTGTGTGTATGTGGGAGCGAGTGTGTGGTGTGTCTGTTTTTGCCAGTGTGTGTCAGTGGATATTGTGTAGGTGTTGCACTCTGTCATGTGTGCTAGGAATGATGCACACTGTACTGAGCTGCCATATGGCCCAGTGCTGTGGGAGCAAAATGCGAGGTTCATGTATGATGGTAACCCGATTCCTTATTCTGTTCAACAGTTCTGCCTCCTGCATATATTTTGCTTGCCAGTGGAATATGTTGTTGTAAAAAACATACACTTCAGTTTTGAACATTAATACAAATTAAGATAGGCTTCATGGGGATGTGTGTGTAAATTACCCATGAAAGAAATGGGAGATTTGATTTTAGCCTGTGGAGTATTTGTACTGGGAAGGGTATGGTGTCAGTAAATTATTCAGACATTGGGTAAGAAGAGTCTTAGCAACAAATATACTGGAGGTTAGTCAGTTTTACAGGGGCCCTGCAGGGGATGAAAAGGATAAGTGCCTTTAATCAGGCGGTAGCCAGGAAGTTGTAGTTTCATGGAGAAGACAAGAGGTCTTCCCAAGAAAGCTTAGAGAAAGAAATAACCCGCATATGGCAGGAACAGTTGATTTTGTTTGTGTAAAAGAATTCTTGACTTCTTGTATCCTGTACAACAATGAGGAAGTAGTCATGCATGTTAGTTGTGTAGTTTGTTAGTACCACTGCTAAGACTTTGGTTGCATTGAAAGTCAGCTCTCACATAATGGGTATTATTCATGCTATGGCTAACAGAGGTCATGTGTAAATGAAAGCATGAAAAGCAGTTGTAAAATCTACTCAATCTGTGCCCTGTAATGCTCTGTAATACCCAATAATGTCCTGTAATGGGATTTTAAAATCGTATGTGCAATCTACAGGGCATACAATTGATTCAATTCTAATGAGCACACACAAAAACTGTCTGAGCATACTGACAACTGTCTGACAAAGGTCCAACCTGAAACAGTGGTGAAGGACAAACATTTAAGGAGATGTTGAAAACCCCTGTTTTTCTTGAGCTTTGAAATCTACACTATATAAAATACATTTAAGAGCTTTTCCCTTTATTCTGCCCACTTAGTATTTTTTTGTGTGTATTATAAAATTATTGCGCTGTCCCAAAAACAGCATTATTCAAATGAGTGTCATTTTCAGGAAGAGGAAATATGACATCTTTAGTGGCTCATAATGCATATAATATTGTTAAATCCGTCAATACACAGCTTTAATAATTTTCATTGATGCCTAGATTTTTCTGAACGCATGTGTTACATGTGTGAGACTGAGAATAACTTTGGAGAAATTTTTATTTGAGGTAATAAGCTGTATTACAGTGAACTATGTGTACTACATACATGTACACTAATTCATTTGTTGGCTTTTATTGGACAATGTATTACGCACATCCAGCAGGAGTAATCACCATTAAAGGGATCGTACAGTTTTGGTTGAGACCTAATTTCATGTTTCTAACATTTTTTGGTGAGATTTGTAATGAGATACTGTACCTCTTATGAAATATGAAAGAGCATGTAATTCTATGAGGAATTCAACATTTATTGGATGAAAATTGGTTTTGAAATGGCTGAGATATCCAAAAAAGGGTGATTCTAATAAAGTGTGGGACCCACACTTTATTACCATCGCTTTGTTTTACTTTGTTTTTGGATGTTTCAGTCATTCCAAACCCGATTTTTATCAAATAAACTTTGAATTCCTCTTAAAATGGTATGCTCTGTGCTATATCATAAGTGTTTTCTTGGTATCTCGCAGAAAGTTAAAAGCCCAATTCTCATCTCCACCAATACTGTACCATCCCTTTTTAAGGCATGTAAAGAGTGAACATTTTATTTCACTATGTGTCCTTATGGAACAAAGTGAGAAACTAATCACCATTAAAGCGTGTAAAGAGTGATCATTATGTGCAGTTTCTATATTTAGATGGAAAAGGGGGGGGGGGGAGATGACATCTCTCTCCCAGGCAAGCTCAAGATGCTAAAATGACATTTATAGAATGTTGTCCCCTTTATGCTATATTCTTCAGTGAGATGCTATGATAACGTAAATTTGTGTGTCATACTTGATAGTTTCTAATCTTCAAGATAGGAATGAAGAAGATTATCTGCATATTAATTTGCATAGATACGATGCATGCAGAGGATTGTTACTATCTGTAAGAAAGACATAATAGATATCGGGTAAATTAAAGTGTGCAGTGTGCTATAAAGCAAGGCGTGTGTAGTGGTACCCTCTTTCTGTACTGTGAATTTCTAACCAAGCATGCTCTGGAGTGCGAGGGATCCTGTGAATGATGTGCTTTATGCATGTGTGTCTCCTTGTGTGTCTACAATGTATGTGTATGTGTGTGTGTGTGTATGAATGTGTGTGGTATGCAGAGATCACTTGAGAGGGATGACGTGGAACCTGCAGTCTGATTTGATGGGTAAATAACCCCGCTCCCCCCATCACCCACCGCCATCATCCATGGATGCAGCCGGAGAACATGTGTATGGCTCTTCACTGGTCTCTCAACACCTCATTTATTGCCCTCCTCTCTGCATATTTTCCTACTCCCTAGAGCAGTGTACAGAAAAGGGGCATGCAATGAGATGCATATTAAGAAACAATGTCCAACACTTTCTAATAACTTGTCTCACGTTTATGTTAGTTATGCATGGTAGAGCGTAATCTATTCAATTTCAAGTGATGTTTATTAAAGAGACATGTGTTCGCTGGCTCTCGTAGGCTCTTTCCAGATTTCACTAAATTCATCCCCACTGACACATGGAACCCAAAGAGCATGTTTCAAAAAGTGGACCAAAATGAAAACATTCCATGTGGTTTTATGCTTTTTGTACTTTGAGTGATTATATTATCCACAAGTTGATCATAAACAAACATTTCTGTCATTTTCTGATGACAACACTTAAGGTTGTTAATGTGCAATGTTATTTAAGATAAAATCCAATTTTGTGAGCACTGTAAAACTGAAATAGGGACACACCATCTTAAAAATACAGTCTACAGAAAAGAAAACAAAGTAGAGCTCTATCAAAAGTGAAATTCACACAGTGTTATGTTTATGAGTGTAATGTTTATGGATGTTTGCACTACATAAAATTGAATGACTGCAAGAGATGTACATATGCATATGAAAGTAATTTTCTAATAGACATTTCCGTGATCAGAATGAAGCCCTGGGTAAAAGTGTGCAGTAATCACTGAATAACTAATTGTCCCATCAGTAATAGTAACCAGAAATGTTTGGTAGTTTTTAACGTTTTCAGATGAGAAAGAATAAGTAATTGGTTTCAGGTTTGCTCTCTATTTGACCACATAATGGTAAAAATTGTGCTGCATTATTAAATATCTAGTGCCTTGATTTGGAGTGTGATTGTCCACATACTGACTTTTGACAGAGAAGGAAATTAGTAATACCATAACATAACTTCAATCAGTTGTTTCCCCCCTTCTACAACTATACCACACCAGTAAATGTGTACTGGGCCCTTATTATACACACTGCTTCTCATGGGGTTCCAGCCATCACGTTACTCTTCTTTCTTTGTTTTATACAGTAATTCTGTATCTTTGTGTATTAATTGGTGAATGAATTGAATTAAATTGACTTGTCAGTAGCAAACAGGGAGTTATGCTGCAACCTTATTGCTGAAATTGAGAAAGAAATATACAGTGTAAGATGCTCTGGAAAAAAAATCTCATTTCCTGTGGCAGGACACACATTTATACATACATTTTGTAGCTACAGCGTATGTATCTATAGGTTCAATATATGAAATGACTAGCACAATCTGTTTGTGACCCCAAAATATCTTTGTCTACTGCCTGTTATATTGTACGAGTGAATGGGCACTTGGGCAGGTGTTCCATGCATTTGACAGACAATTCCCATTAATTTCATTTGCCCAATGGTAAAGTTTAGTTGTCTCAGGCAAGTAAGCATGTGGATTTATAGTGGTACCCTAAATTTATGTGTAATATAATGGTGGTACATGTATGTTTCTTTCTAGAATTTTTTCATGAGTGACATTATCATTTTTGTATTTTTCTATTTGTTATCTTGTTTTCTTTTATCACCTAGCCGGAGGAAGTGGAACGCAAGTACAATGGTCTGCTGGAGAAGAAATGGACATCAGTGATAAGATTACAAAAGAAAGTAATGGACTTAGAAACAAAACTAAACGAGGCAGAGAGAGAGTTCACCACTGGAGGAGGTCCGAACCGTGACAGGCGATCGCCCACCGAATGGATACCCAGACCGCCCGAGAAGTACTGTCTGAGCGGCCATCGCAGTCCTATCACGAGAGTTATATTTCATCCAGTCTACAACGTCATGGTGTCATCCTCAGAAGATGCCTCCATCAAAGTGAGTCTGCACCTTATTTCGGGGCCAGCAAGTTTGACGATGTCCTATACCCTTTTCAGAACTCCTCTGGCTCAGGCCAGGCCCGAGCTAAGTCGTAAAATTTTGAGTTTATGAATGGGTCAGGCCTAAGTGGCCCGCGCCAGGGGCAGGCTATTTTGGCGCTGATAAAGTTAGCACCAGGCATGGGCCAGGCTCGGGCCTGGTGCCGATTGAAGAGTTTATGAACGATAGCAGCGCCAGGCTCGGGCCACAATTCCTTGCACGGTCAAAGGTCACAATTACCTGGCTGTGCCCTCCGCCAGAGCGCGTGTTCAGTTACCATGGCAGTTATCCCTCACGTGGCCGAGTTCGTGAATGGGTCATCGTAAAAGTAGCGCGGCTCTGCTATAGTTACTAAACGCAATTTTTACTACTTGGCGCAGGCCAAATTAGCTCGGGCCAGGAGCTGGCCAAAAATGCAAGAGTTACTGGAAGGGGTATTAGATTTTCTCTCTCTTTTTAAATGAGTAATCCTAATCAAGCAAGTAGTACAGGACAAATGCTTTTAAAAGTAGATATAGCATCTGCCTGTAACTGTTTAGGGATAATATCCTTTTGGTGGCATTTTAGATTTTGGAATCCCCATTCTGTTGCTGTTTGTTGCTCAATCAGTGACAAAAAAAAATGCAACATAAAATGATGTTCAAAGTTAGTTTTGCATCATTTAGAAGTGTGTGGTGCTGTAACATAATTTGATGTAAAAGATTAGCTAGTCATCTACTTAAAGCATGCCTAGGGGCTGAGCTGAAAACATGAGTGTTGTAGGTCAAGGGAAGGGGGGGGGGGCATCTGGTACCCATTCTCTGATAAATACCATTTTGTTGCACAATTCCAGAACATTGCTGATATATTGGGTGTGATTGGGCCGCATTTTACCAACTAAGAAATGTGAATGGACCCTGTTTTATAGAATGATAGAATCCCAACAAGGGTGAGACATGTGGTTCATTTACTCACCATGGGTAGATATGCCTCATGAGGATATTGGGCAACGTGAGTGCACATGCATGAACATTGCTACACTGTACGTCGTGGTATTGACCTGTGGATGTGGCGCATATGGTTTTGTACATCAATGACTCTGCTACTTTTTTAAAGGACAAGTTCACCTTCATAAACATAAGGATTGAGAGAATGTAGCAATATTAGTAGAACACATCATTGAAATTTTGAGGAAAATCAGACAATCCATTCAAAAGTTATGAATTTTTGAAGTTTTTGTGCAGTACCCGCTGGATGAGAAGACTACTGCAGTGTATGAATAACTTAGATGTCACATGCGTACAACAATATAAGGAAAATATAAAGAGAATTTCACAAAATTCCATCTTTTGAAAAAAGTACACATTCCCCTGCCTCGTTACCGACAAATGTTATGGGTAATATTATTCCCCCTGCCTTTAGAAAGAGGCAAGTCAAGTGCTCTTTTATTATGCGAAAAAAGTGAAAATATGTTGAATTTTCTTTTACATTTTCTTTATACTGTTGTACGCATATGACTCACAAGCTGTAGTAGTCTCCTCATCCAGCGGTTCCAACACAAAAATTTAAAAAATTCATAACTTTTGCATCGATTGTCCAATTTTCCTCAAACTTTCACTGATGTGCTCTACTAGTATTGTTGCATTTTCTCAATCCTTATGTTTATAAAGGTGAACTTGTCCTTTAATATCCATCAAGCACTTTGTGCCTGTGGGGGGGGAAAAGTTAGAAAACAAAGCACAAAATCAGTCTTTGCTGTGGTTGACTCAGATAATAGAACAATCGTGGCATTACTCTTGACAGGCTAAATTTTGTAGAGGTAGAGCTGTAGCTGTGTGTGTGTGTGTGTGTGTGTATGATATGTGTGTGTGTGTGTGTGTGTGTGTGTGTGTGTGTGTGTGTGTGTGTGTGTCATATGACTGATTGCAAAATGCTGATACCAAGGTTGGCCAGAGGAAAATGTTTTAAAGTACGGTATAAAGAAAACGGTGTACATGTCAAAATGTTTATTATGTATGTAGGCTGTGAGTGGAGCTCGTGATTAAATACCAGGCACCTTTGCGAATTTCATACCTCAGATCTGCTGGGTCAACTTGGCCACTTGTGACAATAGCTCTGAGATATCTCGGGTGAAATCTGACCTTTTTTAATATGTCTGCAGAAATATTATTCTTAGGCCTCTTATAACATCTCAAGGGGCAATTCTTCTGTGAGCTGACGTAGAATGCACAAATAATCAGAAAATAGTGTGGGGGGGGGGGGGGGGTATACTGCAGACATGCATTTTGCGTAGAGTAGATTAATCAAGTTTTGGAATGTCCTCGTGCGTTTATGAAACAGATGGTGCATGGAGAGCCGGCGGGCAGAAATGTACTGCTCCGTTACCTGCCTGATGGGGACAGAGATGACTCATGGAAAAAATTACTTTGTAGCATTCATTTTTGGGCAATGTGTCACCGAACACATGTCTATTCCAGTTAGCCTGCAGCAGCGGAACGTCGTAACTTTGAAATGCACATCAGGCAGATTGGGTCGAAAGTTTATAGCAGAGTCAATCTTGAATACTTGGAATTACAGCTGTACCACTCACAATATCAGCAAGTGTATCATCATGTTATGATGTTTATACATACCAAGCAAGAAAAGTGCAAGGTGTAATTTGTCTCACAAGTGATATTTCATGTCCACCACCTTAAGATAGAAAAGAATTGGAGTGTTAAAGATAGATTGAGTGGATTGTTTTGTGTAAAATCTTTTTCTATTAAATAAAGCATTTCTCTGTTCTATGCAGGCTTCTTTGCCTTCCCCGTGGAGAAAGTAGAATCTGTATTTACAATGGAATCTGTCTGTACCTATAACATACAGTGGATTTTATTTGAATCATTATTATTATTTTTTTGCCATTGTTTCAACTTAAAAGTAAACAATCAAAGGCCATCTTTGTACATGTATGTCAGACTGTCGCAAAATAGAGAAAGAAAACTGCCTAAAATTGGCTGATTACACGCCGTGTGTGGTGCCCTACTGAGGGATCCTGTCACTATTCACAAAGGGACCTTTGGTCCTATCATAGCCAGGGAATATACACCTTGTATGCACAATAATGTTTGATGATTTACAGAGTAAATTATGAAGGATTGTGGCAGAGACAGGAGGGTTTATTATCAATATTTATCCAAGAGATAGGATTCTTGTGCAGTGACTAATATGGGTCTTTATCATCTCTTTGAAATCAGGTATGGGATTATGAATCTGGAGACTTTGAACGGACACTAAAAGGACACACTGACTCCGTGCAAGATATATGCTTTGATCATGCAGGGAAAATCCTCGGTAAGTTGTGCGAAACCATGCGATATAGTAGAGCTCATCATGATTTAATCTCCATATTTCAGTGAATTGTTATACCCCTATTTAATGATAATCCTTGGAATTGGGGAGCCAGAATTTATGGTCATGAGCATGCTGTCTCACTGTGTAAATGTAAAGATGTCATCCACTTTATGCTCCCTTGAAGTGAAATGTTTCTTCAGTGGTTCCAGTCGAAACAAAAAATACAGTAATTAAGTAATTATCTACTAACCTGTTTTTACAGACCCATATAAAGATATCAATGTTGTACATAATATAATGCCATTTGTTTCCATAGTCAAAATGTACAAAATGGCCAAGTACATGTATATTGACTTTGGTCATGTTTACAATGTTCATTCCCATGGTGCCTTGTTTGCGCATCTTGCATGTACACAATGTCCGTCAATTTAAAGATAAACTTGAAATTTTATTTTTTCAATTATCCTACCCTTTAAACATGAAATGGCTGTTAACTCAGCATATTCATATTGTATTTGAGATTAATACTTGTTATACACTTTTGAGCTCTGAATGAAACTGGAGGTATTGTTAGACACTGGTTTCTTGATAAAAGAAAACTTTTTAAGCTGTAGATGTTGACTCATTAATCAGACATGTCAGTGTTAATTTTTATGAAACCTCCTGTGAAGTACAGTGTATGAAGGATTGCTTGTATTTGGCAACTAATATGAACATTTCAAAATGAGTTGAATATATTCAAGTACATTTCACATAGTGTATTCACTTTGGTTCACATTGATATTGTTATAACCATTGTTTTATGCTGATTCATAAATCAAAATTCAAGCTTGTACATGTACCTATGCCAGTTATGGTATTAAACTGATGAACAAATATTTGTGATGCAATGCTTTAAAAAAATGCTTGCATTGTGATAAGTTTTATTGATCAGTAGAAGTTACCGTATTTGGGGTTTGACTGTCAGTGTATGTTTAATATAGAACAACTTCCCTGTATTATGATTTTCTTTATTATGTGATATTTCACCTCTGAATGACAACATGCCTAGTGATATTCAGTTTGTGTGGCGATGAAGGCATGCATACAAGTGTGTACATGAAGTAATGGGTCTGTGTAGGTATTTACTACAGGTAAAGTGTATCCTGTGGTTTGTTTTGTGGCTTGTATGAGAATAAAAATTGGGTTTGGGGTGTAGTGAAGAAGAATGCATAAAATACCCACAAGACCAAGTGAATACGACACATTTGACTTCTTGCATGCTGTGTGTCCAACAATGAAGGTGTCTTTATTGCACAAGCCCATCTGAGCTTACCACCTTCTGTTGTATGCCGGTAATACCTGCCTGTACTCTGGGCATGGTCATAGTGTACACAAGACATAACATTTGATCAAGACCTACACTGTTGACTGCTGGTCTCTCTGTTTGGATGCACTTGTTACCCGTCAGTCACAAATCAATCAAAAGGTTGTTGATTGCGAATCTCTCTGAATGGCCACATCAAACAGTATAGCTTTGTTAGCACTATTGCCTGGTTGTAGTTACAGAGTGTATGCTGCATGTTTGGAAGGGCCATTTTATCATGCTGAAACTTTAAGTCTTTGTCAGTGAAATTTCACACAGTTTTAGACAATTAATGCTGTATCTCAGTTCAGTTTTATTTTGTTGTTGTTTTGAAATATGTCACCAAATATTTTTGTGTAGATTTTTTTTTGTTTTTTGTTTTTGCTTTTTGATTAACTAATTATCCTGGTTTTTCATCCACCTCCAACTCTCACATCAGTCTTGAAAGTTCTGTTTTCACCTCATAATTAAACATACATGTACTGTGAAGAACTGAAATGATTACCTCACCATCTTCAGTATCGAGTCTGAAAGCCTGGACACTCTGGTAGTCAGAAACACACAAAATGACCTTCTAGTGGCCCCTGATGACATCCAGCTGATTATGTGTGATTCTTCCCATGTCCAGCCTCATGTTCGGCCGATATGACCATCAAGCTGTGGGATTTTTCCACCTTTGAATGCATGAAGACCCTCCACGGCCACGACCACAACGTCTCCTCGGTCAGCTTTCTGTCGTCCGGCGACCACCTGGTCACCTCGTCCCGAGACAAGACCATCAAGCAGTGGGAAGTTGCTACTGGGTGAGGATTCGTTTTCTGCCCATTGCCTCGCAGTTGGTGTGATGTTTGATCCTCTCTTCCAAACCTTATTTAAATCAATGATCAGTTTTACTGTGTGATGCAAGGGAGTGCTGGCTTGGAAGCTAGACTTTGATGTGAAGTTCATTAATGGCTGTTTAATGCTGATGTCCTTGAGTTAGATAAATTTATCCATCCTGCTGCTTTCTGCTGAGAGGTGTTAATAGATGCCTGGGCAGGAATCATATCATCACATTCTTAATAGATCTCTCCACAGTGCTATAATGATTCATAATAATGAATCTCCCTGGGAGTTGATATATTTTGCTCTGTAGATGTGGTGCATCAAGTAGAAAAGAGGAGGGAAAATCAGAGGCAGTGACATGGGTGTTAATGTTTAGACAAACAACAAAATAACAGAATTAGTGTGTCAAGATTATGTTTTATGATGATTTACCATACCATCATTGGTATTAAAGAAAAACAATGCAAAAGCAAATTGAAGCAACAACAACCACAAAAAAAAAAGCAATACAAAAGCAAAATGAAACAAATCATCTTCCTACATTTGTACCATGTACTCTTGGCCCATTCTCTGATGTGAAGCAATCATGTCCAGGGAATTTGATATTTTCATTATCGGGTTATATACATCGTAACATGTATACCTCACTATGCAAAGCAGCCTCTACCGTATGATTCATTGGTAATGACTGGCAAAAATCCAAAAATTGAAGCACCACAGACAAGCTGGGAGGAAAGGGCCTAATTGAGCATGTGCCAATTCAATTCCCACGTGATCTGTATCTTGACCGCACAGGTACTGTGTGAAGACCTTCACTGGCCATCGAGAGTGGGTTCGCATGGTCAGGCCAAGTCCGGACGGATCTCTCCTGGCTAGCGCTTCCAATGACCAGGTAAAGCGCTTGACCGATGCTAAGATACTTGTAGTCCTATCTCTGCTACTCATTGTGAATGCCATATTAACGTTTGTATGGTTGAAAAGAGTATGATTGAATGGTCAAAACCTCACTGAATGGTGTAAAAAAAGATTCCAGTAGCTGGCCCTCTCAAATTGAGGTTTCACCCTTACGGAGGTTTTTAAACATGTCTCAAAATTTAAACCCCGTTTCTGTCTTGTACTATGAGATGAGTTGTGATAGAAGCCTCAACATACTACATGTATTTTGAAACAACTGAACTAACTGATCCAATTCAAGAGGTCCTTGTCTTTTTTGGAGGGAGTGTATTCCCTTGAATACGTAATGTCAATGTACAGTATTTTGGACATAGTCGAACTTTGAAAAAAAGAGAAAAGAGGCAGTTTACATTGACAGAATGTCAGATTTGGAGTGTATGTAAATGGATTCATTACTGCATGGGTGGTTTGTAATAACTCATACGATGGCGGTCTTCAAATGTCAGCAGTCAAGAACGAGGCGGTGACAGTGTGG
This sequence comes from Diadema antillarum, assembly GCF_040938485.1. NCBI lineage: Eukaryota > Metazoa > Echinodermata > Echinoidea > Diadematoida > Diadematidae > Diadema > Diadema antillarum. Next base: position 592,008 of record NW_027271517.1, read on the forward strand.
AGTGCCCGCGGCTTCCCTGTATTCATGAAATTGATTAATCACTCAACAGTCCTCAAATATTGACACAATTAGTTGGACTTGTTTGAACCTGGGTTCCCTTGGCAATCCCATCATCCATATTTTGGGTGATTTGTTTTTCTTTTGTGTGTCCAGAAAGGAGAGTCTTTGCATATCTCTCTGACCTGGAGATGTGTATTCAAACTTCAGCGTAACAAGGAATACTAAGTGGTTTAAATAATTCATATCCAAATTGAGCAATGTTTGCAGGCTGTCCAAAATTTGGTGCAGATATGGTAAAGAGATCAATGCAAGGTATCATTTGTGTTGCCCTGTCTAGAGCTTGTTTAAAGCTACAACACTGATCGTGATGTGGAAGTGAATATGTGCAATGATCCATCATTTATGTATATTTATTTTTTTTGTTTTGTTTTTGTCAACTGTCCTAAATTCAATTTTCATCAAAGTTGCATAGGAGTATTAAAGGTATTTGGGATCAAAATATTTTTCTCGTAATCTGTAGACTGGTTTTCTGTCATATTTTGTATTCTTTTTTAATGAGAATTATGATTATAACAATGATTATGATGATGATGATGATGATGATGATGATGATGATGATGATGATGAATGATTTTTAATAGGAGTAGTAGAAATAATAACAAGAAAATAGTGGTAAAAATAATGATACACTGCATTCTCTAATAGAGTGTGAAATAAAGTAGTTTTTTATTTAAAAAGGAATAAGTTCTTGCAAGATAAAGGGATTCGATTTATTGCAGACGAAGCTAATAGTGTGTTAGGGATGGTTTATTGCTCTCACTAAATTGCATCTATGTGTGATCTGAATCGAAGGTGGATGTCTTATTCTAAAAAAAATTTGGATTTTGGTTTATGATGTTTTCAAATGTACCTCAAATGCCACAAAAATATCAAAGTGTGCATGTCTCTGTATTTTTTTTTAAATTCTCAACACAGAGAGTTAATCCATGTGGCTAACCAATCAGATCTCATATTTCTTGTTCCATGATCAGTCAGTTACCCATGATTAGTGATCTGGAAACACAGCATACCCTCAATGGTAGTCAAGGCACTGAGCAGATTCAGATTATACCTGTCACGCATGTTGTCTTGGCAAAATATGCGTCATGACTCTCAGTGCTGACTTCATATAATGTGGTGCGGTAATAAGGTGACTGTGTGTCGTAATCCCACCTTGACCACCCACGCGGTCGCCTTTCGTGGTAAATGCGGTGAGTCACGTAATGCGTTCCCCTCTCCCACCCCCTCCCCGTCCCATGTTGTAGACTCTCCGTGTCTGGGTGGTAGCCACCAAGGAATGCAAACTGGAGTTGCGGGAACACGACCACGTGGTGGAGTGCGTTGCCTGGGCGCCGGAGTCCGCCTACCCCACCCTCAATGAAGTCAAGGGGGTCGAGGTGAGTTCATTCTCTCTTTAACTGTGTGGTTCAAGAACCTTTTTTGAGTGGCACATGCTAAAAGAGACAAGTTTGTTTCTTCGTAGTAAGAAATCAAAGATAGTCAACCTTTTGACACACTGCATATCACATGATTGTTAGGTAAGCTGAGGAAGTACTTACTGTAATTGTTTTTGTTTTTTTCATTTAATTAAGTATGCATGCCTAATCTTGAAACTTTTTAGCCATTTATTACACTTTGACCTAGTCACTTACAAACTGTATGCTGAACTTTACTGGTGTATGGTTCTGTCTATGTGCTGTGAAAGTGGAAATTTTCACGGTGTTGAAATTTTTGTGCAATTCGTGCAACCAGAAACTAGCACAAAAATAAAGTGCACAAATATTTTTTGCGTGCCATATGTTCTGGTGGTTAATGTCTTGATTCCATGGAATTAAAAACACGCAAAACTCATCTTACCCGACTGAGTGCGAAAAATTTCTCAAAAAATGAAAATATCCACTTTTACAGTAATAAGAGTTTTTTTATTCAAAAACCATTGTCAGCATGAAATATGGAACATACATGTTTCACATAGACTGGTCATCTCAGCTTTATTTGTCTTTTTTTTCAACGACATTAGATAAGTAATCTAAAGAATGCTAGCATTTCTACAGAAAGAATGTAGACATTGCATATTAAACCAAGTTCTCATAATGTTGTTTCTTTTCCATCTCGGAATATGGACTATAGCTGAACAACTATGATGGCGTTGAGGTAGACTTGATTTCCAGCCTCTTTATAGAAATTGTTGTGCATTATTACGCATGATGCCTTGACATCCTGCTTGTTAAGTGGCGCTGTTGTGTCTGTCGTGATGAAAGGGCCTGTCTCTAGAGCCTGCTTTCACTCCCCATAATGCCAGTCTCCCAATATGTAGTGTATAATGCTCCCTGGTCTGCAGGCAAGGGGTCTAATGCTTATTAAACATTCAATTTTTGTAGCCAGTGAATTATTGTACTTTTGTCTGGTGTACAGTTGTGTAATTGAATCATCAAGAATAGACAAGAATGTGCATGATAAATTGCACAGTACAGACATTTGTATTCCCCTATTTCACGGTTGATATTTTGAATCTGTATTATCTTCATTCCTGTTTGCGTGAATTGACACCGAGGACACCATAAGTGCAATATTACCCTAGCGCATGGCGACATTTTCACGTTTGTTAAATTTGCGGTCCAACAGTGATTCGCGAAATTTGCTGAAATTAAACCCTCGCATGAATAAATAACAGCTTGTACAGTTCAGTACTGTATGTCACATTCATGGCAAATTGTATGGCATGGGTAAAGTCTGGTATGTACGTGATCAATGCCATCTAATACCACTGCTAGTAAAGAATTCTTCTTCAGTTGAGTGTCAGGTTGTATAAACACGTAAAATTGAGTTTTTTATGGGGGGAGGGGTGGTGGTATAATTTCACATAATGATGGGAAAGTGCAGGAAATTTATAAGGAATTTGGCCACAGACAAAGTTTTTCGATCAACACCCATCTAGAAAGGTGCAGTGTTTGTACGACTGTTCACTACCGCTACAAGATGTACGTAGTCTATGAAAATTGTAAACTTTTTGTGCCTAGGGGGTATCAGTATTGGTAGTGATGATCAATTTGATGATCAATGACCATTCTTGGATCCTTTCTTGTATCTGAATCAATTGATTAAAAAAAAAAATAGATCCACCTCAGTTATACACTATGAATGCATCATTCCCAGTTAAATTGGGAGCACTTCTTCTTGGCAAAAGTGTATGAATGAATGAAATGAAGTTATTCTATATCCTTGCTTGCTTTTTTCACTGAGGAAGGTCGTTGTGGGTTGATATCATGCCAAGAGCTGTTTGTGTTTAGACGGTCTGTGAATGAACAGCTAGAGCTGTATCAGTTTGCGTCCCTCCATGCATTGATGAGCCTGCCTTATGAGGTATGCAGTCAAAGTTAGCTGTGGGGGAAGTGATGAAAGAAATATTGGCAAATACAGAAGTTTTATTGGTGTCTTCAAAATGCGTTGATTAAATGATATGTAACAGTTATGCCAGATATGCATGTGTGAACCAGCTCATTAACTATGCATGCCATTTCACCACAGTGCACTAACTGTACATGTTGTTTCAGACTGAAGTTTCCATGTACCATCTCACCTTTGTATGAACAACCCACTAACATCATGAACATTTAATTGACTATTGTGTATTTCATTGTGAGGAACGTATTGGAATAGCTGCTGTCAGTGTAGCTGTATTGCATCGCAATAAAAAAAAAAAAAGAGCTGTAGTTGCTTTGTGTAAAGACAGGCTCGCTGTGTATTACGTACTCAAGTTTACTGTTGTTGATACCTGCTAGATAATCAGGAATTTTTGTCAGCAAATTCAGGGAAAGTCCCCTTATATCACTGCATGAAGAAAACCAGTGGTACATGTTAACCATGCAACAATTAACAACTGATGCTTTGGTTTCTGTCATGTAACTGCTGTTACGTATGTGTAAAACACTGCAAGCTGTAACTTTAGGATCATATAATCCTACCAGTGGCGTGCAAATGTCAACCTCTTTACACCAATATTGCGAATAGTGCACGCTACAATAATTGTACATGGCCGGCGGAACCGTGGGGGCCGTGGGGGCTCGGGGCTCGGGGCTCGGGCCCCCACACTTTTTGTGCACCATACAAGTGAATACATAAGGTGTCATCACTTTGGGACTCCACACCTTTTTTTTTTAACCCGGAAGTACGTAAGTGGCACTAAATAGAAAGAGATAGAGATCTTGAAGTGTGAGCGCGGTAAGGTTATGTTTTTCCACTGAAGACCTTCATTTATTTTGTTTCTTTTGTTTGTTTTTTTGCTTCACCCGTCAGCTGAAAAATCCTGGAAATGGAAATGGAAGGGGAGAGATGAGCTGAGGACATTTTTTTTTTTTTTTTTTTTTTTTTTTTTTTGCTTGTTAGCTCATGAAACCCGGAAGTGGGCCCCCACACTTTTGAAAACGCTCCGCCGGCCCTGTTGTATATGTCAGTGGCACTGCAAGCTGTAACTTTGGGGTCGTGTGAGACATACTCCACCAATGCCTGGTATATTTTAACATCTACATTGATATGTAGTGCACATTGTGGCAACTGAAGCACCAAAGTCAATACAACACAGATGCACTAATTCTGCCCTGTCAGTCTCCCCTGACTGCAGGGAGGCTACTGGAGCACTCATTGTTGCAGACTTGTCTTGCAAGTCTGTTCGCAACACACATTGTACACAGTCTGTAGTAATGCCCCAATGTGCATACTGCATTATATACTGATGCTACTGATTCTGTGCATGTAGGTCTTGCTACAGGGTCCGTATTCCATCATGTATCATTTGATTGCCAAGATTTTCAAGACTTGTGTGGGATGAAGGCCAGGGGGCATCAAAATGAAACTGAGAGTGAACTGTGGGGAGTAGGAAAGGGTTGGGGGTGGGGTTGGGTGGGGAATGTGGTTTTGGTGTTTTATCTAAAACCAGGATCCTGACTGAAAACGTATGCAAATTTTTGATGAGGTCCAAATGCATGAAGAATTTAGCCAGCAGCTTATGACCCTGCCATTAGCTGACCATGAGACTATGATCTTTTTTAATATTAACCATAGGGTCTGTATCGGGGTGCTTTGAATATAAATATAAACAAAACCAAAGAAAAACTTTTATTGCCATCCTTGGTGATTGGATCATTGATATACTACATATGTGGTTAGTTTTTGCTTTGTTTTTATCATTATGAATTTCATGAGTCAACAGATGTCGCCACCCCGAACACAAATGCCCAGTGTGTCATCTTGGGAAATCTGTAAATTGTTCTCCCTAAGAGGGCTAATGCTCATTTTTTCATTCCAATACTGTGGTTCTTGGTCGCAAATTCAGCCACGTACAAAATTGCCTTGAATATAAGTCCAAATTTGTGGAATATTATACTCATGAAATACATGGGGTGTACAGTAGTTGTTCATGAACAATATTTTTCCTTTCACATAGTGGCAGTATGACATTGTAAGAGTAGATGTGCGATGACTCAGTATATTGCAGGGATGTAACATATGCTGAATAAATAGAAGGTGTTCTGACTGATACCTGGGGTCCATTTCACGAAGTCATCACATAAAAGTCTTTACATGAAATTCACAATGGCTATGAGAGACTTTCAAAGAGAATTAAAATCCATTTTGTAAAGTCTCTTATATGAGCAAAATGTCTCTCATAAGACTGTCATGGAATGGACTCCAGCTTTTTTAAGAATGCATGAGTAATAGCACAAATTCTACATTTACTGTAAAACGAGAAATGTTCACGTGCATCTTAATTTCGCAAATTTCGCGAGCGCCAAGATTCGCGAAATTAAAATGCACGCGAAATTTCTTATCTACACTATATGCACTGAACGCAAGAGGCAATTCGCGAAAATTTCTTGCCGCGAAAAAGGCCGTTTGCTCCAATTTGCGAAAATTTCGTGCCGCGAATATATCATGTTTTACAGTATTGTTAGGCCTTGTCTGGTAAAGAGTGCTGACAGTTGCATCTTGGTGTATTTGAGCAACTACCATACCAGCTATGTTGGTAACAAACTGCATTGTGGACTCAGTTTTTCACTTGTGCTTTGGTTCATATCAGCATCTAAGTATGATGGTATCAGAATTGTAGGAAAGAGTAGTGAATGTTGCCCTGTTTACCTACTGAATCCTTAAATGCATGTGTGACTGTGTATTAGATACATGTAGAAATGCATGTTTAGCATGTCAATTTTTTTTTTTTAAGTACTACAGGTCACCTTTGCAGTGTGGTCCATGAGGCATGTTCATATGATGTAGCAACATGACAAAATTTGTATGCAATATCCTTATAAAAGGTGCGAGACGTTTTGAATGCCATTCTAATAGCTACACCTGTAACAACATGCAGAAAACAAAACATTTGCAAGAAGTTTGTCCTTAAAAACCTGCTGAAATCTGGCTAGAAGATGCATCAGCTCTGGATATATCGGCTCATTATCAAACGTGATCCAGCGTTCAACAATAAGGCTGCGATAGCACCAGAGAGCATCTAGACCCCTAGAGTTTTCAGGGCCTGGACCCCCCCTCGACATTTCGCGCCAGAATTCCACAACGCGCAAAGATTTTGTCTTGTCGTTTCATGACCTTTTTCATTGAAGTCTCCTGCATATTTTGAGACCAAATTTGCGACGTCCGGGTACATCGTTCTGAAGTTACGTAATGTTTTGCATAGATGCAAGTCGACCTGAAAACAGCTCAAATTTATGATATCATGTGCAAATCCAACGCAAATTGTGTATTTTTGTTAAATTGATATAAATTAGATTATTTCAACTTTTAACCATTTAAATTAATCAATTCTAATGTAGATAAGCTTGAAAAAGTGCCTGCAACAAATTTTGGCAAAAAAACAATAGAAAACAAAACGAATTGATTTTGATTGTCCTATTTTTTTGCAAGAAAATTGTTTGATGTGTCTTGAGGAACTCTGACACAAAAATTTAGCAATCCTTCAGTCTTTTTAATGGAGTTATAGGAGTTTCAGGCAAAATTTTACATGCGATCGGCGGCCGAGATCTGAAGGGGTTGGGGTCAATTTGACCCCCCCCCCCCCCCCCCCCCCCCCGTAAAAACTTGGTCTCAAATAGCCCAGTTAAAATAGGGTTAAATTTGTCCACATTGATATTTGTGAAATGTATCTGGAAAGACCCCTGTAAAGGAACCAACATTAGAAATTATTTTTGAGAAGGTGAAAGATTTGTTCTTTATATAGCAGTTGCATAGAACTTAGCTGCTGGGTGATAGCCACACAACTGTGTTGTTTTCAGTTGCTAGCTAAATCCAGTAGAGCAATTCTTCTGCATTACCATGTGTAATGAATGTATCACCGATGCATACTGTACCTGAAGATTTTGTCCTTCAAATAATTACCTTGGTCATATTGCATGGAGTTCTGCAACAAAGGATCACTACAAACCTCCCAACCTAACCCTGTGTGGCCCCTTGTTTTCATTCTGCATCACATTAATTGCTCCAGAACTCAAGACTGTATTGGGACGAATAGAAGTGTTCTTTAAAACTTGTGCATATCACACTGCCAAATTGAATTCTAGATAGAATTATTCTCTGTGAATATGGAAATTCCTTTGTAATTAGAATTCTATGTGAATGAAACTATGGAAAATGGCTACATTTACATCCTTCATGTTGTCCTGCTGCACAAGGAATTATGATACATGTTACAACGGGCCTTTTGAATACTGGCTGTGACGTCAATGAAACTGATTGCCAGAATTGATGAGCCTGCATTACAGGTATTTCCAACTCAACTCTGGAAAGAATATAGATACTCTGCTGAATGCGTTTCACATTATACCGATGATGATGTATTGTTGGTGTTTGTAAGCTTCACTGTCAGCCCCCAAACCATTATTCCTCACCAAGTGATCTCCTCTGTCTCTCTATTCCAGAAGAAGGGTGCCCGTGCCACCCCATTCCTGGTGTCTGGCTCGCGTGACAAGACCATCAAGATCTGGGACGTCAGTGCAGGAGGATGCATCATGACTTTGGTGAGCTCATTGTAGGGGTTCCTCCCCATAATTACCCTTAGCACCTTTGTTACATGCCATCTTCAGTGTATGAACACATCTATGCTCAGATTTATATGTGTGATTGATTGAAGCAGCACACATTCCCTTTGCAAAATACACACAAACAAACAAAACAAAACAAAACAAAACATAAAATGCAAAACTAGAAAACAAAACAAAGTGCAAAACTAGAAAATAAAACAACAAGAGACAAAGACAATCAAAACCCACTTTTTTAGTCTCTAAACCAGACTTGCCAGTGGATTTAAAGGGACTGTACAGTACTGGTTGAGACCTAATTTCAGGTTTCTAACATTTTTAGGTGAGATAATAAGAAATATCATACGAAACATGAAATAGCATCCAATTCTATGAGGAATTCAACACTTATTTGATAAAAATTGGTTTTGAAATGGCTGAGATATCCAAAAAAGAGCGATTCTAATAAAGTATGGGACCCACACTTTGTAACGATCGCTTTGTTTTACTTTGTTTTTGGATGTTTTAGTTATTCCAAACCCAATTTTCATCAAATAAACTTTGAAATGCTCTTAAAATGGTCTGCTCTGTGCTATATCATAAGTGTTTTCTGGTATCTTGTAAAAATTTAAAAGCCCAAATTCTCATCTCAACCAATACTGTACTATCCCTATAAATAATAAGAAATTAGAAATAGAGGTATACTAGAGGTAGAGATGTAGAAGTGGAAAAAGTAGATGCTTTACAAGATGAAATCTAAAAAACAAAATGAAGGCAAACAACACATGGAGATGTGCAGAGCAATGCAGACACCTTTATGGGCCTCCCTTTCTCCCTCCCAATTCCCCTTTCCCAACATGATGATGAAAAGAAAGAGAACGACATGGGTTCATCTTAAAATGCACCTGCCCCAGCAGAGTAATACGATCCAAAATGCTCTTGAATCAGAGGGCTGTAATTTGAGAGGTGTTGTCATCAGAAATGCTGAATCCAGTATGCGTAGGTGTGCATGTTTAAGAGGAATTCAGGAGCTCTGCCAAATAAAAGTATGCTAATACCTCCTGAGCACTGTTTTTACTTATAATTCATCTTTCCTTCTTTTTTTTTTCAAAGTAAGATCTTGATATCTTGGTTATCTCACTTTCATGGTTAGTAATATGGATCTACAGCTTACAGATTTCTGGCTCAGTCCTTTGTGTGGTAACTATGTGTTTGCAATATAAGAGTGAGATTTACGTTGAAAGAGATAGAGATTAAAAGATGCAGAAAGATTGAGACATAGCGAGAGGTAGATGGAAAGAGAAAGAAAGAGAAACAGAAAGACAAGAGAGGGAGAGATGAAGAGGGAGATACAGACAGATGGACATACAGGCCCGAATTCACGAAGGTGGTACAAATGAAACTATGATTTAAACCGTGGACAAAAACCATGGAGCGCCAAGTGTCGCACGGAATATTTCGTTACGAAAGTGGTCATTTCATCGACAAAATGACCGTTTCGTTAACGAAATTATCATTTCATGGACGAAATGTTCATTTAGTTACAAAATGTTGTAATTTTGTTACAAAATAATCATTTCATCAACGAAATGACTGATTTCGTAACGAAATATTCCGTGCGACACTTGGCGCTCCATGGTTTTTGTCCATGGTTTAAACCATGGTTTCATTTGTACCACCTTCGTGAATTCGGGCCACAAAGACAGAGTGTCAAAGTGTCACAAATTTTAAAAAAAGAGAAATACATAAATAATATGGCCACACTTAGCCCCAAAGCACATCTTGATCTGTCCATGCATATTTCATAGGCACCATTTTGTAATCACCACCATACCCCTACACTGCATACTGCACCACGTCATTAGCAAACTCACAAGCGTTCTCATCCATCAGCTAGAATATTTAAACAGTAACAAAGTTCATGATATTTTCTGCCTGTTTAGAAGAGTTCTTTTTTTTTTTTTTTTGGTGTGTGTGTAGTATACAGTGTGATGCCATCGTGTAAGTCAAGATACCTCCATATCTTGGCAGACTAGTTGAGTACTGCACTCCTGCCAAACATATGGCAGATGAAGTAGATTAAAGTTAAAGGGACATTCCAGATGATTTATATGATTTCACATCATGAAGTACACAAATCGATAGTGTCATATGTCTAGATTACTTGTGGAACGTATTGTGGTCTGTAAGCTGATAGACCATTACTCTGAAAAACCCAAAACACAATACACTGCACAAGGATGATGACATATAAGGCTCACACGTTCCAGCGATGTAGTGATGTAATTCCATTACAATACCACTTGCTTGAACAAGTTCACCTCTGTATAATTCATGCGTGCGTTTTCTTATGTTCTGCTTCATTGAGCACATTCACACATCTTATGTGAAGCTTCTACATGTATGTCATCATGCTTGTTCATTGTGATTAGTTATGAATTTTGAAAACATTCTTATAAATTCCTCTTCTCAATTACTATAATTTTTTGCAATTCTGTACCCAGTATAACCAATTTATAGATGTGCAAATATATATATATATATATATATATATATATATATATATATATATATATATATATATATATTAAAGATATTAAAGATATGCAAAAGTCTACAAATTATTTGTTGGTTTCCTTGAATGTTATTATTATCGTCATATTTCTTTGGTTCCATGTACAGGTTTGGCATCACATTGTAGAGACTATGTATGACACATGACAAGCTGATAGGACCTTTCATGGTGCTTTGAATGTGTTCAACTTAAAGGGGACCTCCGGATGATTTTCAGACTTTTACATTTGAACAACTATAAATTAGTCAAACTGAGTACAGAGTTTCAGAATTTATAGTGATTGGGATAAGTAATGAGAATGTTTTCAAAATTTATAATGAATTGCGATGAACAAGGATGATGACATGACAGCCTCACCATAAGAATGCATGAGTTCGGGTTCAAGGAAGCAGAACAAAAGAAGAGGGTATGCATGGATTTTTCACAGGTGAACTTGTTGAGCAAGCGGTATTGTAGTGGAATTACACTGCTACATTTCTGAAATATATGAGGCTCTGATGTCATCATCACTGTTCAGTGTAATTTGTTTAAGATTTTCAATCTATTGGTTTCTCTGCTCAAGGACCACAATAATTCCACGGATCTATACATGGAGCTGTTGATTTATGTACTACATAATGTGAAATTATGAATATCGTCCGGAATGCCCCTTTAATAGTTCTGCATGCAATACAGTTCCCCCTGTTGTTTATATTTACAATGTGAAGGATTAGTGTACATAGGTGTAAAAGTTCCAGGACCTTACCCACTACCAATAAAGACAAAGTTCCAGGACCTTACCCACTACCAATAAAGACAAAAAGTTCACTGACTTAATTTCACTGACTTAATTTCACTAGCATATCGTTGCTGGGGTGACAAGACCTTGTATCTGCAATTTTGGTGAAAATGACTTTTTTTGATTAATGGTCAAATAATGGGTTAAGTGATGTCATGACCAAATCTTAACTGTCTTACTCCAAAAATAAAGCCACCACGGCATGTCAAAAGAAACGCTATCCCATTCGCTATAGTGCTTTGGCCGCCATGTTTTTTGGCTCTCCTGAACATTTGACATTTTGTAGATACGAGGTCTTGTCGCCCCAGCGACGATATCATATTACCAGATACACTGTACATGTACCTGTACAATTGTACATATTCCAATCAAATATATTTTCATTGGCAAGGAGTCATGTAAAAGGTCACTGCCCTTTTTGCAAGCCCCAGCAGATGTTTTGAGTGTGGAATATTTTCAGCTGCTGAAAGTGTGACTTCTGCTGCCTCCCTGTTAGACTGAAAATAAAGGCAGAATATACAAAGTATGCAGGTTTCCTTCTCGTACATGAAGTACTGAAACATGATTCATGGAAGTAAAAGCTGCAATATACATATAGATTGGTGTGAAATGTATACATGTGAAAACAGTCCTTGTAAATATGGTATTAATACATGTTACTGATATCCCTATTCACTGTTGGAATAATGCAAGTGGAACAAAGTCTGAATGATTGTTTTGTACTTTTTACTGTTGACCTGTTACATTATACAACTTCTGCACGTTACAGATGCTGTTAGTGAGAATTTTCCACCTCATAGTAACTTTGAAGTACCGTAGTCACAAGGGAAAGCCGAGTGCATTTTGAACTGTTCTTAAGTTACAAAGGGTGGATACTTTTAGTAACACCTAAACAAGTAATGTGCATCATTTGTTTTATAAAATAGTCACATGATTTAAATTCCATGACAGCCATTTTCACAAGATTTCCAGGCCAGCACTAGCTCCAAGCTTTATAATACGAAATACACACAGAAACAATATGCAGTGCATTTGTAGTACACAGGCAGTGCAGCAGAGCACAGGCGAGTGGTCGATAGTATTGGTCATTAGTACACTAACGACCACTGAAAATTAAACTTAGGTCTTTAGGCAAAATTAAAACTGGTCACATTATAGCTCTTGGCCCATATTAGATCAGGATCCATATGGCCAATTTTTGATGTATGTTTTAAGTACTTTTTAAAGTAAGGAAAAGTCATTTTTAGAAAGTGTGCCATTGTGAGGTATTGTTCTAATTATAAGCTTGGTACACTGATATTGCATGGCCTCTTGGTGTGAGAGTGAAATAACTTTGCAAGTGTGTACATGATCTCCTTCTTGTGACAGACTGAAATAAAAATGAAAATGATGTAGCTTTTTAGGAGACTGATGTCCGACCACTCATGTGCAATGTACATTGTAGTGACTGTATGTGAAGCATTAAAGATATACAGTTTATTGGCATTTTCTATCTGATAGCCACTTATCGTAAGTGCTGCCTAAACAGTGGCTACTACGTGTAGAAACAATCGAGTTTCATTTTATCCATTCTTTGCTAAGCCGGTAGTTAGCGGAGGGAAATACCAAACTTGCAAGTTCATTTACAATGGTACGTGCTTTATTTAGAAATTATTCACATGCCCAACGCTGTCAACAAATCACCACACGAATATGGTTATTTGAGGGTGAAGTTCCTCTTTTTAACGCCTTTGCAGAAATCGATCATTTACTTTTTCTTGTTCTTCTTTAATAATTGTAGACTGGCCACGACAACTGGGTAAGGGGTGCCCTGTTCCATCCAGGAGGGAAATACATCATCAGCGTAGCCGACGACAAGACGCTACGAGTCTGGGACTATAAGAACAAGCGATGTATGAAGACCCTCGAAGCCCATCAACACTTTGCCACATCGCTAGGTGAGCATGCGCCACCATATGTCTTGTCTCTGTGATCCTTTCATTCTGACTCATAGTCAAGGTCCTCTTGATCGCTGACTTTCTGTCTTTCTTTCTTTTTTTGGGGGGGGGGGTGGTTTGGTATTTAGATTTGTAATATGCAATATAGTGAATATCTTTATTCTGCCATACTCTCTTGATAATGGATTGATATTTTTTCATCAAATAGATCACTTTTCAATATGCAGCTCAGATCTTAAAACCTTCTAAAATCTCATAGTGGGTGGATACATTACCCCCCGTCCTTACCCCACCCGTGGGGCCACAACAGAGTACCGAAGTGATGATGTCACAGTCTTGTCTTAAAGCTTAGCGCTGGTTCCAAGCGAGATATCCTTACACAAGACCTCAGGCAGTGGGTTGGAGCCAGGTACGAGCATGATTAGCAACAATAATGTTCGCAGATATTCGAGCTATTTGTGGTTGTTTTGGAGAACATGTTTCCATGGCAATGAATGGCTATGACATCACACTTTGTACTAAATAGCCCGGCTGTCCCAGGATATACTGCAGCCCTCCTGTACCCAATGTGCAACACCCGTCCTGCTTTCAGGCAAAAATTGCTCCTGTTGCTGACTTCAGACATTAGTAGCCCCTGCAATCCAGGGATTGTTCAGACACCCTTCTCATATCACACCTCATCTTCACATTTAGTGATTCTCAAAAAATCTCTGTCCAACAGTCTCTTTATACTGTAATTTAAGCTAGCGTGAGAGAAGCAAGTTGTATAAATGCCAAGTTTCAATTACGTGATACGAAAGAGAATAAAAGTGCCACAAAAGGAGATAGGAAATGACGAGAAACTGTAGACTTTGTGAAGAAAGTTAACTGTGCGTTGTTTTGGGATTTTTCTTTCTTTCAGTTCAGCATCATAATGCATGAAAGGAATATTTCATCGTAGCGATCAGGTTTGTGTGGTATTGCAAAAGCCTTCACAGGAGAAGAATCAGAAGTTGTGCAGGATTGGACCTAGAGTGGACCATTTTGTGTTTAAAAGTTTCCAAGAGGCACAACTTTCTAAAAGTGAAGCTGTAAAGTGATGCATGCCCATAATCCCCCCCCCCCCCCCCCCCCCCCGCCCCTTCTTTTTTACACTTTTAAATACCAGGCACTTTGGTTTGTTGGAACCTCAAGATTTGCTGAGTAAGATTGGTCTGAGTTTTATTTATTGAAAGCACGTCCAATCCTTCTTGCCAATCCCTTACAGATTTCCACCGGTCAGCTCCATTCGTGATAACGGGCAGCGTGGACCTGACCATCAAGGTATGGGAGTGCCGTTGATGGCAGCCGGCCGGCAGACCATTCTCCCACCTCGTTTTGTCTCACATCGCTATTTAAGAGAAACCAGCCAACCAAGACACGCAATCCTTCCCTCTTCATCTCCTGTGAGGTGTCTTCGCCAGCAACGGAGCCAGCGGAGCAGCGAAAACTTATCCTGCAAACATCCACGCAGCCGCCGCCTGCATCTCTGCACATAACTGGTACTACCTTTTGATGCGGACTAAAAGATAAAGAAGAAAAATGCATTTCTGTCCTCGGTTCATATCGTCAACTTTGACGAAGGAGAGTATATACGTCACTCCGATGCTTTTTGCATTCATGAGTGGTATATCTATCGTTTTCTTTAGTCACAATTTGCCAGTACCAGTACAAAGGGTGACTCCTTCACAGAGAACTAACTTTTGAACAAATTACGCGAGTACTACAGTTATGTGTCGCTTGACGCAGTTCTCCCCCGGTGACAATGAGGTAGGGGAGAATTTTCGGCTTTTTCAGGCAGGCATGGACAGGAGGTGAACAGTGGGAGGGTGCTTTTGTTTCTGTAGGGGCATGCAGTTTAATTTATGTTGCAATACAGCTTTTCAGGAAGATCTGGTGAACACGGAGAAGTCAGGGAGAGTCGTTTTGCTGTCCGTTTTTTGCCTTCTCTCCATTTTTTGTCTTTTGTTTTTGGTCTTATTTTGAGCTGGATTTGCCACGGAAATGAGGTTGCGCCTCAGGACCTGTTGGGATGGGTGGAATGTTGTGAGCAACGCAAGATCTTGGAGGTTGATAATGTTACGTTTTTGACTCCGTATCATCATGATTATTGTTATTGTTGCCATTGGTATTGATCAGGCAATGTCTAAGATTATTAAGCTCATATATATCTTTGATACAGCTGCACTCAACTGGTATTGAAATTATTTTTTGCTTCATTTGTATATTCCCATTCAATTATGAGTCATATGCATGTCACAAAGAGCATTTCTTCGTTTCGATTACGATCGTAGAGTGTAATATGAGCACATTTTCTCATTGACACACGAGTCCGAGAACCTAGAATACTTTTGATGTGATCAGTCAAAACTAGAGCAGTCTGTGTTATGGTGATAGTCACACAGATTAGCAGGCTTCTGAAGAAAACTTAAACATGCTCAATTTAAACTGTATAGCTCTGGATTGGCATATAATGCATTGTATTGATTCTACACATATGGTTTACGGTACCAATTGTAATATAAAAGCAGCTCAGTCATGTGTGGTTCTTGATTGGGCTTTCATGCCCGTGAATTGAGCACTATGAAGAGATTAAGAATATAATTGTGTGTTTCGTGTTTCGTAACTGTCGTGCCAGTTCAAGCATTAATCATCGGTGGTACCGAATGAATGAATGAATGAATAAATGAATACATACAAGCAAGTCGTATATGTCTACTCAATCCACCACATGATCTAGGATGAATTGTAATATATCGGAGAGAACTGGTAGGTTAATATGAAGACATGGCTGTTCTCTGATGTTAAGGATCTATCTTCAATGTTTATGCAGTGTCAGATTTTCTCGCGTCACCCGCCCCCCTTGTAAAATACACACATAGATGCTCTCAATGTGTTGGAAGTCAGTCTCTCCGTGTTGCCGGTCCTATGTGAACGCTAGGTGTATACTGAATATACATATATATATATATCTATACAAAGACCTATATATACGTTACATATAAAGTGGTGAGTAGGACAGTAGCTTACGATGATGGCAACACTTGTACACCTTGCTTCATGGTTAGTCGTTGTCATGAATGTGTGTGGCCACCGTGGATGTATTTACAGCCGGCTAGTTTCCCCACCCTCTCTGCGAGGGCTCGCTCAGTTTGGTGAAAAACACCATGCCAGTCACTCTCATGATGTGTGTGTTATGTAAGCTAAGTTAATGCTAGGGAGAAGTAACTCATTTCCAAATAGTAAATCATTTTGTGTACTGGGTATCCTAGGGTGAGTGTGCGCCTGTAAGCAAAACAAACAATAATATGTAGCTCTGTGTCGCGTGCTGGTAAATTAAACAAAAATGAAAACTTGAAAAAAAAAAGTTATCTCTAGCACTCATTTGTGTGTGGAACTATTTACATCATGAACATATAAAGCAGTGCAAGATATATTTTTTTCCTCCTTTTCCCCGACGCACTATTGAAAATGTACAAAGGCTCATAGATGTGTGAACTTGTTACATGGCTTTGTTGTTAGAACTCAGTGTCAGCTGACAAATGCACAAATATATAACAGAGGAAATAGATAGTGTTGCACATCCATGCTTTTCTGCACTAATGCTACTAGTGGTAGGCATATGTGATAGGAAAGCAGGCCAGGCTTCGAAGATTTAGGGGCTTACCTGTGATGTTACGAAAAAATAGATCTAGATAGAGTAGTCACTTGTACTAACCAGATGCTCTCTTGTGATTCTTAGAGTACAAGCATCTCAGCAAGCGTGGGGGCTTGTGCTGCGGGCCTGGTCTGTTAATAACGTAGTGAGCCAGTGTGAGTTAGTTTGTCCAGTTGAGTCCCCCATGGACCTAATGCTGCTGGGACATACGGAACACTTTGCGCGGTGCTGGGGAAAAAAAAAAATTGACGGATGCTGCCTAGATCTCTTTTTGTGCTCACTCAACGTAGTGTGAACGTCGTTGATTTAATGTGGCATATAAAAGCCATTCTTACCGCAATTCGGAGGAATTCTAGTTGCCAGCACCGCATCCAGCTATACTTTCGCTCAGAGTTTCCCTATGTGTCTACTAACCCTGTCGCCTTTGCTTGCTCTCATTTCTCCCCCCGCGATGCACGCACCGAGCATTTTATCATCTGTTCGAGACGTTGTCTTGTGTGTGAGACACCCCGACTTAAAGCTGCCTTACACAGTGTTAAATCATACGTTGCCTTGCTTGTCTCAGTTGCTCAGCGTCCTGGCAGAGTGATGCGAAAGCCATCGGCAGGTGTGCATTCACTAGAGCTGAACAAGACTTTGTCCTGCTTTAGGGAATTTGCCGCATTTTGCACTCATGATTTCCTTGTCCCTTGGAGCCTTTTATTTTCAAATTTTCCTCGTTGATTTATGTGTGTCTTCAAAATGATCTACATCTTTCTACTTTTTGTGCAGTTTCTTCTCTATCTCCTTCCATCGTCTGTCTGTCCGATCTACCCAATGTAACCTATTGCTTATGTAATCATGTCAGCGATCAACAGTACTCCGTGTTTAAGTTTTATAATTTAATCTGAGCTTTTTTTGTTCAAACCTGCTTGTTATATTTGTTAATGCACCCCCTGTTTGAAATCAGATCGGACATTTTCTGCAAAATTGTGTTTTCGTGTAAAGACGAAAAGAGTTGTGTAAAAAGAAAAGCGAATTGAAACGTTATTTTTCATACAAAATAAGATTATAGAGATCATTTCATATGTTGAGTAATGATGACGGGTGTGGCTTTTTTTGTTTTTGTTTAACATTATGCAAGAATCGGTCTTATTGTACGAAAGGGTTATAGCATTGGTTTCATGCTTTCTTCGATGCATTCGTGCGCTCACCTTCGTTGGCATCTTTTGATCTTGTGCTATCTTTCATTTCCAGAGTCTGTTACAGTAGCATTGGAATTCTTGTGACGTGAGGTGTAATCAATGTAATATGATATATGTATGTAGGTCAATGTCAGATTGGAAATGAATTTGGTAGGTAAACTTAAGGGGATGTATCTAGGGGAGTTTGCAATCTGTATGATAGACAATTGCTATGTATGAAAAAAAAAATTACTTCAAAAATGCAAGATTTGTAAATGCTGATTCCCTGTTTTGTAAATGTGTCAAAATTTAGCTGATTTTGAATTCATGTAAATGCATTAGATATTTTTATGTATTTTCTCCACCTGTTGGGGAAAGAATGGATTTAAAACAAAAAGGGGGTCTACAGTAAAATGATTTATGCTGAAAGGCCAGTATGCAAATTTATTCGAAATCGTTATCAATCTGCTGTAGTGGTTTGTAGGTGGTTATTGCGCGTGCCCAAGTCAAATTGGTGCATAGCATGACTCCTGGCCAATGATATGATGCATGATGTTAGCTCTGTATGACTCACAGTAAGTACCGTAGGTAGAAAGGTATCGGTAGTCTATTCCCTTAACCTGCTCCCTACCCCTGACCTACCCCCCCCCCCCCCCCAAAAAAAAAAAAATAATAATAAAAACAATTAGATAATGATAAGGCAAGTTTTTTGATTGCTAAGTATGCAACCAATAGTCATTGGTGTCCTTTAGTTTCAGCTATGAATTGAACCAACTGGCAATGACTTTCAATGTGTTAGTATGAGGAGGTACATGTACCAGCAGACTGTTTCATCCGACTGTAGAGGGCCTTTGTCAGTGGTGTCGTTGCTATGGGAACCTCTCATCCTGAACTGCTGAAGATGATGTGATGCACAGAGAGGATTAGTGGTGGGAGTTTCCAGTGTAACTTTGTGGTATGCCACACAGATAGGGCTCCTCAAATGTTACCCCACAACCTGACTCTCTTTTTAGACAAGTACAACTCAGTGCACATATCCCACTACCCACATCTTGGTATTTTATAGAATTCATCACGTTTGCAGAGTCAATATTACTCCAAATGATGAATAATACATCATACAATGTTCTCATATCCTTGCTGTGGAATGGGCAATTGCCCTAAGAGGGCGCACTGTCAAATACTGTAAAAGTGGAAATTTTCGCGGTGTTGAAATCTTTGTGCATTTCGCGCAACCAGACATTAGCGCGAAAATAAAAGGGCACGAATGTTTTTGCTTGCCATATGCTCCAATAGTTTACCGTCGTCATTCCGCGGAATTAAAAACATGCAAAACTCTTCGTAACTGACCAAGCGCGAAAAATTAGTTGCGCGAAAATATCCACGTTTACAGTAGAACAGAGCACCGGATGAATGAATTGTACCATGTGTATTTAAGCTTTAATGGTGTGTCGGCAATAGACACACTTTCCACACAGATGTACATACTTCTACAAGACATTCTTTTTTTATTTATTAATTTATTTTATTTTATTTATTTATTTTTTTGCCTTGTAGATTAAAGTAGTAGGATGAAGTAGAAAACTGCATGCACACACACAGAGAAGCGAGCACGGAAACTCATCAAATGTTGTGTTAGCTGTGAAGTCATACAGTGGGAAGCTGCTGGATATGATACTCTCAGAATAGTGAGTGAAGGATGAGAAATCTTGTGAGACAGATGAAGTGTGCTAGGAGTTATTAGAGTGAAAGTAATTCAGATATTTAAGCCAGGTATGGTGTATTTTTAGAAGATCAGAAATAATCATTGCACCAGTGGAGTGGCATTCAAAATGAAGCCATTTATGTTAGGGTGCGTTCAGTTTCACACATTAAAGCATGCTGCACCGTGCTAGACTGTTTGCCGTAAAGTGTGTGACACAGAGGACCGCCTGGCATCGTTGTCTAATGCGTGCCATCATCAAACTTAATGTAAGTTTGAAGGATATCATGTACAAAGGAATAATTGTATTCAAATTGTGTAACACAACAATGTTTACATAAATTACTGTCTATCAGAAAATTTGATCAGTTTGTTGAAAATTTGTGCCATTTTCAAATTCAGAAGTTCCTGTCGAATGAATCAGTTAAAAAAAAAAAAATTAAGCTGCAAGAATACTTCTCATTGGATTGTCAATGGGAGATATTGACACAGAAACAAATATAGGAATTTTCACCAATCAGATTTCATGAGCAATGAACAAATTCTTTCATACCTACAGTAGGTTCATGAAAAGTACAGTTGAATGCCTACGTAGTTCATGACTACAAAAATCTAAATTGATGAAGACTCTCCTATCAGTTGAGTGTAGCAAATTTTGATTATTCCAAGGAATTCAACATACATGCCAAGTTCCCCTCTGTGTGAAATGGGCCAGAAGGGTACGTCAAAAGGCGTGTTTCAAATGGAGACTGAACACTACTTAAAATGGGTCTTGGTGGCACACTACAGCATGATGCTACATGGTGCAGCATGGTTTGTGTCAATTGAAACTGAACGCACCAACATATGTTTCACTTCAGCTTTATATATAATGGGTATGGGTTGCACAGTTAACTACATATGTTCCATAGGGACAACCTCGTTATAGAATGCCGTATTTAGCTTGAGCTAAACAATTATGTTTTTCATAGTGTATACCAAAAAGTATGCTTTTTCTGGATAAATCCTGACACATTTTGCCATGTCACAGTTTTTCAGAAGTATAAAAGTGACATGGAATACATTTTGTGGCACTGTTGAGAAGAATTCTGCTAGTTATGGTGATTGTCATTTTTAATAAAATGTGTTGTAATTAGCTAAAATTATCAAGAATATTTTAGTATTTTGATCATTAAAAGTGTTAAGAGGCACACATGGTGTGCACACCAGTCAAACTGGTTACCAACTTAATTATTGCAACACACCAAATCTGACAGAAATTTGACATTTCCATAATTAGACCAAGTAATGCAAATGTACATTTTTGATATCTAGAGAAATGGATAATAATGAATTGATGAAATAATTTTGTGCGCAAGCGAAGTTTAGCTCACAAATGTGATGGGAGAGAGTTAAACTGCTAAAGTTAAATGTAAACAGCCATTTTTTTCCCTTTAAACAGCACTGCTGGTTAGCATATAAATGTATGTGGAGTAAAGGCAAATTTAAAGGTAGCCGTCATAGTTCAGTTACTGGAGTAGATCTGACGCCAGCTTTGTGTGGTGCAACATTCGAATGAGATGCCCAAATCATGATCCGTTTCCAAAATGATTGAAAAAAAAAAGAAAAAAAAAAAAGCTAAATTGATTGAAAATGGTAGGGTAGAGATTGGCAAGTAAATTGAGATTATGGGTACATTAGAGTATTCTTACGTGCCGCGTCTTGAGTCCTTGTAGGAGAAGTGGATTTGAGGTATTTGTCATTTCTTTTCAAATGGATATCATCTGTAGTTTGCTATATTTATGTGAGAGAGACTGCAACGCAATGAGCACATGTAGTGAAAAATAATTCAGTGTTTGAATTTTTCAAATAGGGAATGCGAGAAAAGAAATTTAAACAAAAGAAAGTATCATACTTGTATCTATCCATTGACCTAAACTGGCTTGTATGTGGAGCATTAACGCGATTAGAAGTGTTAACTATTCATGTCTTTGTCTGTGTAAATATCTTAAGAGTCACAAAGATGTCCTGTTAAATGAATCAATTGGCCTGTGTTATGCTTCATTATTAAAAACAAAGTGATATGCTGTGTAACACTTACAACAGTGGCAGTGTCTACTTCTTCTGTCCCAAATATGTTGTATTACCGCAAAAATGGAAATGTTCGCACGTGAATGTTTGTGTGTATATGGCAAAATACAACTACTGTGGAATAATCTGACCCTGTTGACCACACTTAAAAAGGGTAATTTACCCCAAATTCATTATGCAGATTCCATGAATACAGAAATATTAGCAGGGCACATCAGTGAATTTTGAGGACTTTTGGATTAGTTGTTCACAAATTAAAGGTAGTTTTAGTTTAATCTATATGTAGTCATTGTTAGATAAGAAGATCTGCTAGTTTGTGATGTTATAGCATTGCAACGATATTTTATAGAAAATAGAGATTCACGCATATTGTCATTCGTAAGTAATGAAAGAGCTCCTGGCTTACCTTCTGCAGAAGGCAGAGGAAATAATATGACATGTAACATAGTGTCAGTAACAAGCAAAGAGAATATGCATTTCGTCGTTTGGGAACGATAAGGGCGTTAGGTTGCCACTAAGGTCAGTGTTTGTGGCACTCAGCTGACAATTTTTCATTAAAAAAATATATAATAATAAAATTCACCGCAAATGCCGAAATAGGTGGAATTGAATTATGCGGCGTGACCCTAGATCCACCCTTTGACCCAATACCTAAGATTGTTTTTGTTTTGTTTTTTCCTCATTTAGGGATATCCTTGGTTCCCAAAACTTTCCAGTGATAGATAACTTGCCCCATTATACAATGTATTAGAAAACAAAACAAACCAGCATCTTTCCCATAAAAAGAACCACAAAAAATGTAAAAAAACAAAACAAAAACAAAGCCAAAACAAACAGCCCCCAAAAAAGAAAAAAAAAAGCCAAACAAACAAACAAACAAGAACCCTACAGAATCAGTGAGAAAACCGGCTACTAGACAAGCACAGTTTTGAGAAAGCCAGCTCTGAAAAAGAAGCAATCAGAGTATAGGAGATTGCACTTTTGAATGATGTAGTAAAATCTTAAATTCCACAGTTCCAGTTGTAAAACTGGGCATGCTTTCAAAGATTCTACAAGTTCAACATTTGTGCAGGATGCAACATATCAAAAGTGTCACTATTAATCAAATATTTATTTTTTTAGACCAATAACCTTATTTAGCAGTTTCCTGAATTTTAACATCTCTGACTTTAACATGTTTGGATGCTGACGGGTTAAATTAGTGACTGACCTACAGTTGGAGACCAAATATTATACCAATGAGGGACATAATATAAATTCCCCTTCTACAAATAGAAACATCAGAAATCAGACAAGTAGAGAAATTCACAAGCACACGGCAAATTTATGTGGAGGCCTTCACAATCAAAATTTATTGCAAACCATTTCAATAAACTTCAACGATTCTGATAATTCTATACACGTAAAATATCCATTTAAATTCATAGACCATCTGAGCTACACTTGCCTCTTACTGTCAAAGGACGAATAATCAACTCTTGGTTGATCGGCTAAATTGGCAACAAAATGCAAATTAGATTCAACACACTTAGCACTTATGAGGCAGTACAAATCAGTCCAACAACTCCATATCAAAATTATGCTATTTTCAATAATTTCTCCTATTTGGTTTGATTAGACTTAAAGTAAAGTTTGTAAACAGATAATATTCCATTGATAAGAGAGTACAGTATTTTACTTCTTAATATCATTTTGTGCTGGGACTCGCAAAAGCACAGGACAAAATTATCTGCTTCATTTGGAAGGTACAGATATGTACTATGGGAAGGGTACATACAATAGACAATTCACCTCTAGTCATACATATACACTCCACAATATTTCCAACAATTTCAAATTCCACCTTCTGAAAAAAATTAACCGAACATTTGTCCGCAAATACAAGACGAACTTGTCCTCTTACTAATATGTCAATTCTAGACGTTAACCGATGTCTATGCCTTGTACGATGTAAGAACATTACACCTCTCAATCTGGAGTAGTGTTAGCTTTTTTTTTTTTTGGCCCTCTCATGGGACAAGACAACATGGGCATTTCATTGTGAACACTCCCTGGCAGTTCTTGATTTTTTTAATTCTAATTCCTAGTTTGGTCCCTAACATTCCATCACTCTAATGTCCCTTTCATGTATCAGCAAGCTTTCCACAAATGCCACGCGATCAATTCTTTACAGGAAAAACAAATGTTGAATAATCCAACTAGAAAAGCACTCGGAGAGCACAGACCTCCGCCAAGCCAGCAACTCATTTCACTCTTACACGCATGCAATTTCCCAAAACAGAAGCATTGTTTACGTCATTGCACGGCGCCTTGCCCGAGCAGAGTGTAAACCTCCAGTACGCACAACTTGAACCCCAAGTTTGTTGACCATATATGCCAAAAGATGAAAAATCCTACAAAAATCCATAAATATTCCTGTATCACTACTGTGTCAATATCGACTTTTTATGCAAGTTTAATTTTAATCTGTACACAACTTTCTTTCACAGACAAACCAACGCTGATGATCACTTAACCTCCTCCTTCCTTGGCTATTCTGAGCATGCGCAAAAACGGGCATCAAGTCGATCTATTTTTAGCTCGCGTCGTCTAAATTTTTCACTACGCGTTCTGGGCTATTTTTACGTCCGCTCAATTCACGACGTAGAGAGCTACTTGATGCACCGATCATACGGGGGCGCCATTTTATTTTTTTATATGTTGCGTCCCAGTGTAATCTAAAGCGACTTTTCAGCACGACGCAGGGGAGAGGAGAGCGCCCAGCTCAAGCGTCCGCGCTGCAAATCTAAAGCTCCCTAGTAATCTGCCTTGATAGAAGAGAAGGAGCAGACAGGTAGACTAGAGCCCCCAATATGGAGTTTGGTTACAAAAGACAACTTATTCACTCCTGGTGATAATAACAACATTGTGCATCCCGGCAGAGTGGGAGAATTACCATCGCCATGAGCAAACAAAACAAAACCAAGTGAGCCAAAACAGAACACAAAGCAAAACTCAGTACCGGTATAGTGTTCTGAATCCACACTCCCCTGGACATCTGTGTATGGGACAATGTACAGTGAGTGTGCATGTTGTACATGTAAGTGAGATCTGGTTGCACTAAAGTAACAGCTCAGTGATTTCATTACCAAGTACTGTATAACACCATATATATCTCATTACCATATCATTTAAGGTTTTTATTTTCACAATTTTCACAATTTTCACAAATTTCGGGAGTAGGGTGCTATTCATATATTTGACAGTATATTCAAAACTATGAACTCTGATCTTGACATGAATGCAACGTTCCATGCGCACATGTCACCGTTCACTACTGTACTCCATGATTACAAATATAACCACTTGCGAGAAATAGTTGAGAAGTCCAAATCGTAAAAAAATTGAACATGCTAAATATATGGAATACCGGTACACAGTAATTAGATGCGGAAGGAAAAGAGGAAAGGCCCATAGACTTCACCTCTTCTTTCCATGTCACTGACATCTCCATTAGACAAGTGAGAAATAGCTGAATTAATCTTTCCTTTCCAGTGAAGACTAATCCCCCAAAATAAGGCCTTGGGCTCGTATAGATGTTCGCAGAGTTTGGACAAGATTCACCATGTCTTCGTGACTACTTGCAAGATTTCTTTCACTTTTCAGTAGTTGTTGAACTCATTGAACACTACTGTTGGCAGATCGATCGATGAGTGCAAACATAATAAAGATCTGAAAATATGTTTTTCCTCATCTTTCACAAATTTTACACTCTGATGGATGATACTCCCTGAATACAATGTGTATACCATTTTATGCCAGATTTACAGTGATCTCTGAGTGATAATCTCTTGATGAGTGAACAAAAATGGCAGAAATCCTCACACAAGGGCAATATTATATGGAGCATTCAATTTGCAATACAGTCCTCATAAAAAAGGCTAGATTTAAACATCCTACCACCAATTTAGTTCCTAGTCATCACCACATTGATAAAGCAAAGTCTTCACAAGTTGCTGTTCATTTTGCTGAAACATTCAACTTCTGCAAGAAAACATGCAATCCACTATTCGGTCAAAGGGTGTCAAAAACATCTGTATAAAAATGCACAAATTCACAAATTGTATTTTCTGTAAAAAATAACAACACAAACTGTATCACATTTTTCCTTCACTGCGACAGAGCAGTACTGATTTCATCAACACACCAGCGTTCATGTTGGGATCTCTATCCCAATCATTCCGTCCAATGGTATGTCATCTAATTTTTTGGCATTCCGTTCAATTAAAGGGCTGCACACTAACCCATTTTTTCTACTGGTCCGACCTGTCTGTTGGACCAGTAGGTACCCAGTTTTTTTTTTTTTTTTTTTACTGGTCCTTTCCTGGAAAAGTTACGGGTCTGGCAGTTATTTTTACTGGTCCTGGACTGCCGGACCAGTGCCAGTGTGCAGCGCTGATTAATGCATAATTATGTTTGACAATATCAGTGGCAATACAAATGTTTTCAAAGACAGAATGAAGATTTCCTTAGAAAAGTCTCTCTTTTTTTTTTCTCCTCCCAAAGGCAGTGGCAACAATGTATGAAGCATCAACTTCTTTTCATACCCCCCCCCCTCATTAATGATCCAATACACACTGACTTTACACTGCTCTCAGTCACATCAACAGAACCAAGACTCTAACGATACCAAAACAGAAACAAATCGACACATGACTAAAGAATAAAATTCGACAAGCCCATAAAATCAAGACGTTGAAGTAACATGAAGAGATGCACTGACCGCTACCATCCTAATCCCAGGTCAATCCTAATCCAAAGTCAATCCTCATCCCAGATCATTCCTAATCCAAAGTCAATCCTAATCCCCAGTCAGTCCTAATCCCCGGTCAATCCCAATCCCACATCAATCATAATCCCAGCTTGAGGACTTGAAGAAGACAGGAACATCTTGTAATCACAGTCACCTTCAAGATTGTCTTGCCTGATCAAGGAAAAAAAAAAATCTTTTTTTTTTTGACATATCTTTGTACATTACACACAGGAAAAAAATCTGGCCCATTTAGGCCTGTATAAAGATTAAAAACAGACAAACCACTGTGTCAGGGGAGGTGAGTTTGACACCTTGCAAACCGACTGGTTTGAATCATAATACTTGGTGCGCTGCGGTGGGTTGGCTCTGTTTACTGTTGGTAAAACTTGAAAACTGTTAACAGAGTACAGCCATCATGAAACCCCTGCCCTACATAGACTCTCTAAACAGTCAAATCAAATAATGTAAAAGACCAGGGAGCAGTGTGCTGCATTTAAAAATGAAAGCAACAAAAACCATTGTGAGAGTCACCACACACAAACTCCTGTTCATAAAGGCCATTAAGGGGTCACTACAGGATAAGGAAATATACTCCACGGATGTTGGCATAATGAACAAAACAATCAACCATGTCACAACCTACATGGTAGATGTGAATACAACATGTATACATTGGAGCCTTGTCATAATGATGTCAGATATACCCAGATAGGCTTAGGCCCTACCTCATATTGCCGGGTAATTTTGCAGGTGCAATTTCTATTATATTCTTTTGTTTTAATCTCTGATATAACAAGATATTCGATATAATGAAGACGTTTCAGTAGTCCCATGCATTACAACACATTTTCCCCTGTATATGACAAATATGCATTTGCACGTCTGGGCAATACTCATCTAATGCGTAATACAAGGCTTGATGATCGCAGTATGTCATCTAAATTTTACTACTGTGATGGAGAGAGAGAGAGAGCTGTTTGACATATCAGCCACCAAGCTCCAAAAGCAGCACCAACCCAATGCTTAGCATTAGTGTAGGCTGTACACATACCTCATATTTATCTCGGATAAAAGAAACTTTGATAGTAACTCCAACCGCAATCTAACAGGATTTTAATCTGGACAGATGTTACAGATGATTCTGTTATTATTTCCAGTACAGTACTCTGCACTTTGAAAGCAAATCTTAATATAGACTTGTCACACATATTGATGAAATAATCAGTGATAAAATCATAACTGATGAAATATGATGAGAGGGGTATATTTGTGATATAACTTCACCATGGGTTTCCTACCATAAATTGCTACACACACACACACACACACACACACACGTGTGCACACACGCACACACACTACACACACACAGTAGTATCTTGCTTGAACTTGCCTGCGATTTACTTATCGGTGCTTTCTGCTACGATGAAAGCTGCTACAGTCAAAATCTGTTCAGTGACGTCTGATTTGACCTGCACACATTTCTTGTAGACTGTACTCAAAACTCTCAAAACTTTGCGGAAGTCTTACAGAGTCTTACACTACCATCTCCTGAGTAATCTGGCTATGAAACAAAGTGCAAAGTAATCGCCATATTGCAAAGTTCCTTCGTAACGTTCATGTGCAAAGCTCAGCACTTTTGCCTCAAGTTAAAGTAATTCACAACCAAAAAGGTTCTTATAGTTAGTTTAAAAAGAAACCTGAACAATATCATTATCCACCAGGGCAGTTCTGCACACACTAAGGTGATACATAAAAAACTTTTGGTTAAATTACGTTGTAATAAATGACATCAAAATAGATACACCTCTACATCTCATACACATACTCTCTCCATCTCTTCTTTCCCCTTCTATCTATCTATCTCTCCATCTCCTACTCATTCTCCCTTTCTTCTTCTCGACAAAGACTGCATTGCAGTCATAACATACTAGCCATCTGGATAAATGAAAATTATCAGTGAAAGTCGACAACATTTTTCTTTTTTTTTGACTAGCAGGAAATGGTTTGAAAGGATGGCAACAAAAGCCGAGCGCACATTTGTTTTTCATTGTCCCCCTTTTTTTCATTTTATTTCATTGCTCAGAATCACAAATAGTAACAATTAGCACAGAATACACATAAGCTCATCAGCTGCTACCAAAAAACACACATCCAATAAATCCATCAAATATAGACAGCTGATTATAAACTCTTTCAAGAGTGTGTAAATCTAGTCGTACTCTGACTCTACGAGGTATCACAAGGGCGAGTTTGGATTCTTGGTTTGTGGAACATTACATGCTGAAAGACACATAGACAATGCACAAGCATTTTATACCAGCATCTGAATCAACACTCAAAGAAGTACCCTACAGCATCAATTAAAAAAAGAAAATGCCCATTATATCCTTTTCTGTATCATATTCTTCACATTACACAACAAGATTTGTCTCAAAACATTACTGAAAATGAAATTTTGCTTACAACCTACAGTCATGGGCTACGCAAACACCCTCCTTCATTGCATTTGAACCTCACAATCAACTTGTCATAAAATCTTTCAATGTCATCGACCATTCTCATCAAATATTGTCGAGTGTCCTCCGTGCTTTAAGACATGGACCCTTTATTGGTTTTTAAAACCACAGTGAGTTAAGGACACCATAATGACCATAACCTCTGCTGGTTTGGGGCCCTTGACCTCATGAATGAACAGATCACATGTATATCTATGTGCATTCATTCTCCAATTTCGCTTGTGTATCACAGAGCAAAAACATTCGATCAAAATACTGAACAGTGCAAGCTGTACAATTCAGGGAAGTCATCAAATCACACCTGGCTGTATTTTCATCTTTAGCCAAAGAAATATTTCATCCCAAGCAGCACCAAAGTCTTTGTTTGCTTCTCAAATGTAATACAATCATTGGTCCCAGTACTGCCTGAGAGAAAAGACAACAACATCAAGTGTAACAGAGGATCAAACACCCCTCCCCCCCGAAAAAGAATAAATAAACAAAAAATGAAAAAAAAAAAACAACTAACAACAACAACCAAACACACACATAATGAAAAAAAAAATCCCCAGAACAAGAGCAGGGCTATGAAATCATGCTGATAGTCTCATTTAAAGACTTAATCTTGAATTCTTTATTGTAACTATCTCTTTAACTCTTTTTCTCTTTCACAGGTAGGCCCACTTGCATGTTGGGTAGAAAATATGAGTTGGCATAATTTGAGTACATTTTCTTGGTTCTTCATTTATATCTTTGCGTCAGGTGCTCTGTAAAAAGAGGAAATTTCTGCGGTATGCAAACTTTGGGGTTGGTGTATATATAACATTATTTCATGTCTTTGATTCCGCGGAATTGAAATCATGCGAAATTCATCTAAACCTGCCAAGTGGAAAAAATTATTTCCACAAAAATATCTGCTCTTACAGTATATCAATCAAACCTAGGGTGTAATTCACACACTATATCATTGAGAGAATTGAGTATTGAGACTAGGTATTTCTCTGTCGACATTTATATTTTTTTCTTCCTCTTTGTCATTCTTTGCATCTTTTATTGAGTAAAAGGTAGAAATAAAACATAAACCATCATCCTGTTTAACTTGTTACATCTATCCTAAAGTCACATCTCCCAGCCGTGAAAGATGTTTACCATAAAAAACAAAAAAACAAAAACAAAACAAAACAAAAACAAAACAAAGCAAAATAATAATGAATAGATTAAAAAAAATAATGAAAAAAAAAATAACTCCATTTCACTCCTGACAGGATACATATTCACATCTTACACATCTATTTATTGTTCATATGTTCTCTTACATTTTTGATGACAGTTGATTATTCATGGAAAAAAAAAACACAACCAGTGCAAGCAGACTAATGATGCTTCTGTAAGTAAAACCTTACATCAATTGCATTACAAAAAAGAATGCAAATGGATATACCTAAAATATACAATAATAGTTCTCAGAACTGCACAAAACATCACACGTCATATCCACTTGAACCACACGTCCACAAACTAAATCCACATTATCATCTTTGATAGAGATCTTTATAGCTCTTTTCTTGAAAGGTGAACACAAGGGTTTGAATAACCGTGGAAGACCAAGGGGAAATAAAATCACACCACACTTATTGCTTTGAACAAACATCGAGCACAATATTCGGCATTTTCCCACCGACAGCGTACGAGTCAACAAGAGCGTATAGCAATGTTTCTCTTCCATTTTCTCCTACTCACAGACTAATCTTCCGACGAACAAATCTAGCTCGCGGAGTAATTACAAACAACTTTGGGAGGTATCAAAGGTCTAATCTCCCTTTAATATCTTCCCCTCGTTTCTCTCTTTTCCTACACCAGCTCATCTCCCCGCTACCAACAAACACTTCAGTTCAGATTTAAGGTACGTGACTTTGTCATTCTGCCCTAATCTGCATTCCACCAACTTAGGAGCAGTCTGCTCATTTCAAACAGTGAGTGATAAAAACATAAACGATTTTCCACTTAATATGCACAATTATTGTTTACTTCTGTGTACGTACATCATATTTTCATCAATGACACAAGCAAAAGAGAAATAAATGTTTATGACAAATGTGATAATCTCATGGACATGGAGCCATCAGTTAAAGACCCGATGCTAGTTAGAACAAGAATGCTACACTTGGCCTGATGATGTAACCCTTTAATATTAGATTGCGTATGATATTTATTATTAGATAAAACAATATCAAATCCGACACAATTATTCTGCATTTGCTGAATGATTCAACAATATCCACCCCTACGGGGTACAAATCTGTAAATCAGCTAACTTTTCTTTCCAATGATGGCAAGGGAAATCAAAACATACTTTTGCGGAATCTAGTCTTAAAAACAAGCACCAATTAAGTTTTCAAAATAATAGCAGATTAAAACAACTTCACAAGTACGCATGTTGCACACAATAGCACAGAGCATAGTGCCAGGGGTCTTTCTTGTCTTGAACAAATCTCGAAGTAATCTTTAAACACTCAGGCTATCTTTTAGACAAGAAAAGTTCTCACAAATCTGAACTTTCATAGCAATCTTTCATGGTCACTTTTCACCTTCATCAACACATCAAAATGATTTCTTTTCCACATGAACACCTCAACTCTCCCCACAAGTCAGAAACAAAAGAAGTGAAAGTTTGGTTTAAACAGTTTCTTTCCGCCCAAACAATCATGTTCCGCATATCTCCAGTGTCAAAACGACATCCGTTAAACTGCATGCCTTCGGTCTATTGATAGTAAATCGGAAAACTCTTTCACATAACAGAGGCAAGCATTCATGCTTTTTTAACTCTGTGGTCAGATGACCAAAACCCAGCCAGGAAAGCCATAGATCTCACGTGAACCTCTGGTGTTTCATAAAAAAACATAACTGGAGGGTGCTACAGAGGCGGTTCTCATGCCATCTTTTCCCTCAAAACACCACGACCTTGGCCTCGTATTGCAAGGAAAACCATCACCACAAGACCCATTTCTCTTTCGCTGAGATCAAATCATGAAAGCCTAGAATTACACACATCTTGCATAATTTCTTTTTTATTTTCCCTGCGATTTCTTTCCATGACTTCTGTTATCTTGCCCCCTCCTGCGCTGCAGTGGGCTGTTCCGCTGTAGCCTGTTCCACTGGTGGACTGCCGGGCTCTTCCACTTTCTCAGAGGGGAGGCTGTCTAATTTCTCCCCAATGGCCTTCACCTCTGGCTGGGCATCCGAACTGGCAGCCTTTTGAATTCCTCGAATGCTGCAAAATTATCAGCAACAAAAGAGCTTGAAAAGTACTATTTCTACTTTTTTTTTCACAAAGAAATTTTATTCACTTATTTTTCAAATACAAAATAAACGTCGCGTTTGATACATAAGGACGAATAATACAATATGACAGGCAGCTACAAACAGCCTAAATAATATGAATACAATTCCAAATAATATTGGATACAAAACCTTACTATTTCTACTTAATGATGAAGGCTCAGCTTCTGTTCTTATCATCGATACTCTTATCTTGATACTCGTATCACAAAAAAACTTATGAATGCAGAATATTTTCATCTACATACCGTCATCATCAAATGGTGCGAGGTACTTTCATAAAATCCTTGGGTTTGTTTGTTGGATGGTAATAAATGATGATGGGAAGGGTTGGGTTGGATATGATTAGATTGGATTGAATTGGATCAGATTGCATTAGATTAGATCTAAAGAGAAATTCCAAAGTCTTTGTGCTTTGATAATCTTGGATGAAAAGTGCTCCAAGGAAGAAAAACTCATCATTCAAAACATCAAAAACTACCAGATATTAACGTTAAATCAAAAAGAGGTCTCTCCTAATCTACCTTTATTAATCTTTTTTTTTTTCCATCTCTTGCTTCTCTTGCTGCAAAAAAAAAAAAAAAAACCTGATGGCTTAAAACTGCTCGTGTTTGGCAGTTGGTACACTAAATACAGTAGGCTCTTGATACACTTCAAACCAATTCACCGCATAAGATACTGTAAGTATACTTTCAACCTGCTCTTTTTATTTGCTCTTGTATAGCAAGATTTTGATCAGCCAATAATCTCTTGTCCAAATCTTGAGCAGGCTACAGGATTGTCATGGATACTACATTGTTCGGCTGATCTGTGAGTTCCAAAGTCAAACTACTGGGTACCTGACTGGGATCAGGAATATTCCATTGATCATGTTGAGGGTTTCCAGCACGCTGTTCATGGAGGGATGACTGATTGGGATCGGCCTCAGGGCTGCCTTGGGTCCGCCTCGCTTGATCTCGTTCATCTGCAATTAGGGAAAAATGAAGCAGGTCTCCAAGTTACACATCATTTTTTTATTTACCTTGATGACTATTCTCAAGCATAGCAGTGTGGAGAGATACTTTGTATGCACAGTGGACTCCTGCTATAACGAAGTCCTTGGGGCCAGCATTTTTCTTTCATTGTATCGAAATTTTTGTTTTTACCAAACAATAAAAAAAATACAGCTGATAATAATGCAGTCTGAATTTTTATTTCGTTATAACCATGTTCGTTATAGCAGGAGCGCACTGCAATCTCCCAAAGCTCTTTGTATATTTCTTCAACAATTAATATGAAGCAAGTATTTGCAAATGAAAGAACTGCTATTGATTCTTCTTTTCCTCTCTAAATGCCACTTCCTTGTTCAGAGACAATAACATACATTTTCCTTCTACAATGTTTCTGTTTGCACATCGATGAGCAATGAAACTACAAACTCTTCTACCTATGTTAAAAGTTATAATGAATTGTATTTTAAGTGGAAATTTGTTCTGTAATATCAACATCACAGCATCAAAATATAGATCATTCACACATGCATGCACACTAAAAACACATAAAGGGCAGATGTTGGTGGTTGAGCTCAGCCCAGCTCTGAAATGGCGAAGATTCTCACCGTTTTCTGCAGAGTGACGGCCTGTTGTGTCAGGTAACTCAGGCACTCGGAGCTCTCCTTGGTTTTCTCATGGTTTGCACCAAACTGGCATGAAAAAGAAAAAACAAGATGGAAAAATGTAGGATTACAGACCATCCAGTGGCTCTCAGGTCTCATTATTAATTACACCTTAAAATTCTACTACTGATATACACTGGTACCTTATATTTCCTTTTTTGGACAATGTCTTCAAGTTTTCTTGTGATTTGTAATCACTTGCTACAAACTTGTGTGAAATGGCGGGATATATCACTAATGTTTCAACAACACTGTGCAATGAGACCTTGTAATCTCATTGATAATTAAATAGAATGTTTCTGTAGTCATACACAATCTACTATTGTCTTGCAATTTGCAGCATACTATTGTATATGCCATATGTTTAGACTTTCCGACAATTTCCCGCGTGGTTGACTTCACGATTGTGGAGTAGATTTTCTACAGTGCTGTACACAGAAATATATGCGTGCTCGCCATTGATATCTTTGTGTGTTTTTAAATTCATGAATAGCACCCAACTTGTGTATTCGCCAATGAAAATAAATGAATGAAAAACTCCCTAAATATATGGCATATTGCCATACATCAAAAAAAAAACCCACAAATAAACAACTACTGCATTCACAAGATCTCCAATTTTGACTTGAATTGAATTTAATTGAAATCATTTTGATAACCAAATGGAACATCTGCACTGTCAAGCATGTAACATCGTATCACACACATTTCTTACACCCATTAAACAGTCAAAAACTTTGTTGTCTACGAGTCTATATACATGTATTTTAGAAAGCAATCATCACTTGATAAAGATTCACACAATGTCCACTGGAGTGCAATCACTGAAAACATTCCCAGTTTTACAGGTGCTGTAGTCAACAAACGTGTCCCTGAAGTCCAAAATGGGAGCATGGATGTGTCAAAGTTTGGCAAATACACAATCATATAACAAAACATTTGCCTGGAGAAATGGACAGCTCAGGATCTGTTTACAAGTATATTCACCATGTAACACGCATTTAAGACATGATCTGCATATTTTCGTCTCAAAAGATGAGGCCAATTTCTGAGACCATGTCATCTAGATTAAGCACCAGTAAGGAGAGAGCCTGCCAGTGACATCACGTCGCAAACGAAGTCCTCTCTAAGGTCACCCACTCGGTTTATCATCACTTGATCTACTATCAAATGGTCTACTTCCCAGTTTGTCTGACACCACTACGGCTAAACTCACTTGGTCTACCATCAATTTTGTCTAATGCCCGTTTGGTCTACTTCTCACTTGGTCTAATGCCCAGTTTGGGTATTTATCGTTTTGTCTAATGACCAGATGGTCTAATTCCAGTTTTGTCTCCTTGGACTTTTTCCCATTTTGTCTAACAAATTGTGGGCAGTAGACGAAGTGGGCATAGCCCAACTGGTAATGAGGCTAAGTGGCAGTTGGACTAAATGGTCGTTAGACAAACTGGTTGTAGACGAAACAGGATTAGACCATGTGGGTTGAGACTAAATGGCAATTGGACAAAGTGGGATTATACCAAGTGATAGAATGATCACCACTCACTCACCTGTTCTCTGTAGATGGTGTAGGCTTCCTTCTCATTACGTAATGCCGACCTGAAGTCACCACAGCACGAATGGGTCCTGGCCACCAGGTGATACCTGGAAGTGATGCAGTGGAAGATTTTCCTCATTGCACATCCATGAAAATACTTACAAGAAGTTGTGTAAAATCTGAACCTGTTTCCAACAGGAACCTGGTGGCCTGTGTTAATCAAGTCTATGGGGATTTCCGAATTCAGTATGGACGGGTTAAGAAAAACAACTTTGCTTTCAACAAGAACTTTTGCCTGACAAGGGAAAGGCTTGATACCGTATGATGACCAGAGTGTAAAAATTTTCACAGCTGAAAATACCCTCACATCTTCACTTGCCATGTAATGGACAGTAACCCAATTAATACATCCCTCCACAAAAGCATTTTATATCCACCTTCTCTTCTTCAAGATATCCATGTCAAGAACAATCACTAAGACTGGTAAGGTGATGAAAAAACTTACAGAAGTCATAATTCTTTCTGATAAGTATAACTGCAAACTGACAGTTTCTCACTCCCTTCATATAGGAGTAGTAGTAGTAGTAGTAGTAGTAGTAGTAGTAGTAGTAGTAGTAGTAGTAGTAGTAGTAGTAGTATAGTAGTAGTAGTAGTAGAAGTAGTAATAGATTCTTATATAGTGCATTTCACACTTGAAAAGAATTTCTTCCCACCTTGTTTCACTTGCTACTATGGCATGCTGATGTGCAGTTTTACCAATTCATAATAAAAAACACAATCAAAATGGACACCAGGGTGCTATGAGAGGAACTCACGTGTGGGCCGCCTTGAGACTCTTGGCCCCAAAGTACTTGATGTTGGTCCCGAGGGCCTTCTCCAGGAACTTGAGGGCAAGCTCAAACTGGTTGACACCATGGAGCACCAGACCTATGTTACTCTGTTGAGTGGGGAAAGAAAAATAAATAAACTTTAATGACATATCCTAACTGGATGCTCACGGCATTCATAAAAGACACAGTCATATACAGAAAGTAAATTCATTATCAAATTCTATTTAAGCTGTTCCAACAGCAAAGGTCACTTGGGGTGAAATACACAGGAATTGGGGATGGCTTGCGTGAAAGGTAGGTCTACTGTAAAAGTGGATATTTTCGCAGGACTAATTTTTCACGCTCAGCGGGGTTAGAAGAGTTTCGCGTGTTTTTAATTCTGCGGAATCAAGACATCAACTACTGAAACATACGGCGAGCAAAAATTTTCTTGTGCTTTTATTTTCGCACTAGTTTTGGGTTGCGCGAAATGCGCGAAAATTTCAGTAATGCAAAAATTTCCACTTCTACAGTATGTTTCAGTTGGAGGAGATGATTTTGGAAACTCACGTCGAAGAGCGCCATCTCGGGGTGGTCTTCTCCATGGATGAGGAGTGTGAGGTAGCGGGCGCGGTACATCAGTTTGAGGGCACTCACTGCCTGACCGGCCGCAAACCGGTACAAGGCCAGGTGCATCTGAAGCAAAATAGACAAGGAAGGGAGGAGAACAGAGAGAGAAAGATTTTGAATAATGACATCAACTTTCACTTCCGTTTTCTATAGAATCTTTGCATGAATGTGAACATGATGATCTATAAACGTAGTTGTAGTTCCAATAGTGTGCTACAATTATTATCTGTGTATAAAAAATAATAGACACACAATTAATTTTCTTTCCTAATCATACTTGCATTACACTACTTCAACACACTAAAAAAAGTAATACAAACACAAAGATAACTATTCAAAGAATTATCAGTCATTTGAAGGACAGAACACTACAAAACGAAAAATGATTCGTTACATCTGAGAAAATATATATCTTTATGCAGAATGACATCCTCAAGAATATTTCACTATAGCATCAGATGCTTGCATAGAGTTACTTGAGAACCTATTAGATGTCTAATGATGCTAAGAAGGCATCAGATTCTGTCCCTTTTGCTTCTCAACCAAAGAGGTATGCTACAAATGTGTTCCTTCAAGATATCCTCCACAGGAGAAAGGGTGCTCTGTTGCTTACATATTCTGTGACAGTGTTGGGGTGGTCGAGTCCATTACATCTCTCACTCATCATGACTGCCTTGTGCTGCATCTCGATAGCCTCGCTCTGCTCGCCCATCAGGTAGTGGAGGCGGGCCAGGGTGCGCATGCAGGCCGCGATCTCTGGGTGCATCGGGCCGTAGACATTGTTGAAGAGGTTGAGGGCCTCGCTGATCAGCTCGAAGCCCTCCCGGAAGCAACCTGGAAAACCCGACGGGTAGCAAAGAGAGAAACAGGGAGAAAGAGAGGGTGAGGCACAGAATATTCGGGGCTTTTTTTGTTGTGAAGTTACTTGGGGTGTCATGCTACAAAGATGTGCTCCCGTGAGGGAGATGGTTGAAGTGAGTTGTGGGGAGAAAGTGAGCCATTCAGTGCATTTAGTTTCAGTATTTCCCTGCACTCTGCTTGGTCCAAAATAAAGATAAACAGGTGTAAGTTTACCTCACGGATGTAATATATGACCTTCGATGTAAAAGATCAGGTTGAGTTTGTGAACAGACTCCCATACAAATATTCTATTTTCCACAGCACCATTAATATTTTTTCTAGATAATACGAGCGCTGAGTGAGAGTTCAATCTTAACACCACCATTTGAGAACGAATATCACCTACCTAGAAGTTTACCACATGTATGGAAATTGAAATCCTATTATGGAAAAAAACTTCAAAGCCAGAAAAGGTAATGTAGTCATGACTAACACTCAGACCTGATAAACCTTTTTTACATCTTACAAACAGTAATATAGTGATAACACAGAATTTTGCATGAAGATAAATGGCTACATCTACAATGTAAAACCTACCAAAATGTATGCTTTGTCTACAAAGTGAGTGACACAGTGAGTCAGATAGCAAGAAAGAGAGATAGAGGAAGGGCAGGAAAATGCATTTTGGTAAGGTTTGCCAACAAGCCGTTTCCTCAACTCGGCACCAACCTTGCTGTATTTTGGTCTGCCCGCTCTGGAAGAAGTGGTAGGCGTCG
This sequence comes from Diadema antillarum, assembly GCF_040938485.1. Lineage (NCBI taxonomy): Eukaryota > Metazoa > Echinodermata > Echinoidea > Diadematoida > Diadematidae > Diadema > Diadema antillarum. The sequence continues at coordinate 630,847 of NW_027271517.1, forward strand.
GAGGCGGTGGGGTTGATGTGCTTGACACGGGGGAACATGTTGAGGATGTCGTTCTCGGTGAAGGGCGACTTGCTCTTGGAGTCGAGGTCGTAGTCGCGCAGGAGGAGCTGAATGCCGATCTTGGAGCAGAACTCTCGAAGGAGGGTCATCTTCTGGAGGTCGTAGCGCTCCAAGGCGGAGTCAATACTGTCACTGGAGGGATACAAACACCATAGAGAGATACAGTATACCACCGGTTTTAAATCTGACAATGTTTACCAAACAATTCTTGCTGTGCCATTATACACACACACACACACACACACACACACAAACCATAGTAAAAACATAGCATATAAGTCAAAATATGTGCATTGTATCATGGTGTGTTTCTTGTGTTTTTGATAGTGTGAGTTTTTTTTTTTAAAACTTCCTACATACAAAATTCTCAACCTTCCTTTTCCCTTCCTACCTGGTCCTTGGCTTGATTGGCATTGAGCAAATAACGTGGATCATGCTGTAAATTTGGTAATGACTACAGCATCCAAATTCATGAAATTCTTCTGTCGAGATGCTTCATGCAACTGACTGACAAATTGCCCTACATCAACATAAATAAGCACTGAACTGATCACTGTTTTAGTAGTAGCCATGATAAAAGAAATCATGGGCGTACATACTCGAGCAGGATTCGAACATACAACTTCCTGATCTCCGGACAGGTGTCATCTCCACTAGACCACAGAGCTTCCGCCCGACAGCAAGTGTTGGTTCTAATCCTTATAGCATGCAGAGGGTACTGCATAATTATTCAAATTCATGAAATTCTTCCGTCAAGATGTTTTCATGTACCTGATTGACAAATTGCCCTACATCCACATGAATAAGCACTGAATTGATCAGTGTTTTAGTAGTAGCCATGATAAAAGAAATCATGGGCGTACGTACTCGAGCAGGATTCGAACATACAACTTCCTGATCTCCGGACAGGTGTCATCTCCACTAGACCACAGAGCTTCCGCCCGACATCAAGTGTTGGTTCTAATCCTTATAGCATGCAGCGGGTACTGCATAATTATTCAAATTCATGAAATTCTTCCGTCAAGATGTTTTCATGTACCTGACTGACACATTGCCCTACATCGACATGAATACGCACTGAATTGATCAGTGTTTTACTAGTAGCCGTAGTGGAGATGACGCCTGATGATGATGATTGATTGCAATGATACAATGATGATTGTTATGATTGTAAAGATGACAAAAATAATGACCATGACAATAATACAGATGATGAAGTCATGAGAGCCAAGTCTACTTACCATTTGAGCTTATAGTGGAAGTATTCCTTGCTCTCTGCCTTGATGTTGCTCCAGAGGTCACTCGGGGTCAGGCTCGTCCAAGACGTATTATCTTCAAATCAAAATGATAAGCAGTACTATTAATCCAAAATAGCACTACCCTAGCATTGACAGTGTTGTTCATATCTGGGGCAGAAGGGACATTGCTGATTGACCATCTTGTAAATGGACATAGAAACTGGGCAAGCTTTGAACTCTAATCTCAAATCCAGAGCCCTACTCATGATACCACAGCGCTCCATAAAAAAATGATCTCACAATTGCAATCCTCTAATATGGAGGTGTTTTCTGGGCTAATGTTCATAGTATAGTCGGAAGAATTTTCCATCAAAATACAGTGAATAATGTTAAGATACAGAGAGCGTCAACCAACCTTGTCCGAGAGCCAGGACATATCGGATCCTCTTCTTGTTCTTCTTCTTCTTATGGTGGCCATTACTCAGCTGTGAAAAAGAAAAAAACAACAACAAAAAAGGATATTAAGCCACTTAATTACATTTGAGGAGTCAAAAGGAACAGCTACACACAAAAAGAGAAGTTTGTGCAATCTAACACACTCGCAATTTTCTCATTCACACAGCAGGCATGGCAAGATTTAGGCCTACTCAAATGCACTGTCATGCCCCTTGTTCATTTAATGCATACCAGAACAGGTCCAGAAACAAGTCATATTCATGTCTGGATCAGAGTTAGATTTCTTTGCATGTTGATAAGATTTATGACTAGCACCTGCCTCAAGAAATTTGCCGAGATAAAATCCCCACAAAATATGTGCCGTGAATAACAATCGGCGTATACAGTAACCATGTTACTGATAGGTTGATTCTAGAAACATGAATGATATTCTCACCTCATCATCTCCCTTGGGAGGGAGAGGGTTGGGCAGCGAGGACAGGAAACAGTTGAGGAAGTGGCTGATGGCGGCTGAGAGGCTGGTCATGGCGATACCTTGCATGTAGGCCTTGAAGACGTGCTTCACCGACCGACAGATCAGCTCCGTCACCACGATGCGCTGCAGGTAAACACGGGGAAATTCATACGGTTAAAAGAGGAGTTATCTTCTACCTTGTTTTAGAATGATGAAATTTGTGGAGGTGGTTGTGGTAGTTGCAGTGCTGGTATTGGTGGTGGTGGTGTAAGAGAAGTAGAAGTTGTGGTGGTGGTGGTGGTAGTAGCGGTTGTGGTTGATGTGGTGGCGGTAAAAGTGGCTGGGTGGTGGTGGTTGTGGTGAAAGGAATTGTGTTTGTGCTGGTAATGGTCACTGTGGTTGTGGTTGATGTCGAAGTGGTAATGGTTGTGGTGGTGGTTGTTGCGGTGGTTCTGGCATTTAAGGTAGTGGTGGCAGTTGAGGTAGATGTGGTGGAAGTGGTGATGGCGGAGATGGTGGTGATCGTGGTGATGGCAGCGAAGGTGGTGACAGTAGTGATGGTGATGGTGGTGGTGGTGGTGGTGGTGATGGTGGTGGTGGTGGTGGTGGTGGTGGTGATGGTGGTGGTGGTGGTGGTGGTGGCTATGGTGATGATGATAGTGGTGATGGTGGTAGAGGTGATGGTTGAGAAGTAAGATGAAAGAGGTGAAGGATGGAGGACGTGGAGGAGAAAAAAGATAGAGGGAGGATGACATGAAAGTAAGAAAAGAAAGAGATGAGAGAAAAGAGGAGGGAGAGAAGGAGGCAAGAGGGAAGAGGAAAAGAGGAGAAAGAGAGGGAAAGCAGAGGAGGTGGATGGGGGAGGAACACTAACAGAGGTGGATGGTTGCAATCTATTAAACTGGGACAAGCATCTGCAAGAAGAACCTTTCATACTCTCGGATCAATTTTAGATTTATGAACTCTAACAAATCAAGGAGATTACACATAATGAATATTGACGATCTATTGACCTCATGTGAGATGCACTTAATAAGAGACTGAACTGTTACAGCAAAGTTTCTCAATAACGATGACCATCTTGTGCAAGATCCTCTGGGACTTACATAGAGGTAGGAGAGTGGTTCACAGCCAACGACCTTCTCGGCTAGGACACCCATGTAGCGGACATTGATTCCTCTGTAAAAAAACAATAAAAGATTCATTATCAAACTGATGATGAAGCTAGAATAACTGCAGCATACTTAAACAGATGACAGTACTAGAAATGGCAATAACATCCTTACTACTCCTGCTTGAAAAAACTGCATTATACTTGTCATGATGTCAAATCTGACGGGCATTTTCACAGTTTACTTCCTCCCACTGCTACATGGCAACTGCAAAACGGCTTGAACATTGCGTAAAACATGTAAATCTTTGGTGACAAGAAGCTCAAAATTATGAAAGCAATCTGTAAAATCTGTAACAAATCTGTCATAATTCCATTTTGAGGCCTACAAAAAAGTCCAAATCCTCGTTAAATGAATGAAAAATTCATTAAAAAGACATTGCTTCTACCTGTCGAATCGACAGCTAGGATGATGTACAATATTCAGTCATTGTTTTTTCTTTGTGATAAAAGATGCCCTTTCATGGTGAAATTCTGCAGAGCCTTTTGGATCTGAAAAAAGGGCAACTACCCTTCAAATCAAGGTCATAATTGTTGCAAGTCATGAGGAGGGCGTGGCATACCTTTGGTGCATCATCTCCACCAGGGTGTGGCCATCCAGGGGTGCAATACTGTGCTCCTTACATTCCTGGATCTGTGTTGAGAGTGGACAATATACCAGGATATCACTTCATGGATTGGTATACACATTTTGAAGGACAACTGATGACAGAGTTGCAAATCATCCTACTTTATTTTTTCTCTCACACAAGGTTGTTTTCTCTTCTCTTCCTTAGTCAAACAGTGAGCTTACATGCATGCTCCCTTATCCATGGAAACATTTTCAAGTATGACAGAGCGCTCTTAATAATCCAACTCAAAAATAAAGATTACACAATTTTGAGTTTACAAGAGTAGCATACTACATCATTACAGACGTAAGAAATGCATCCGACAATAAACTTAAAATCTAGCAACTCACATTAATTCAAAACTAAAATAAAAGGAATTTTAGTCCTTTAAGGGATGAACTGATCTGAATCCAATGGAAGGTTACTTACAAATGTTGGAATTTGGACTGCGACGATGAAGCGAGCTGCATCTCTCAGAAGTTTCTTCTGTTTAACAAGCGTCTCCGCCTGTCAAGATGGAGTAAAGAGGTATAAGGAGTGAATACATCATTTATTCTGCAACATGTAAAGGCATCTTCCACATTAGGTTCTGACTGTCAAACAACATGATGTGCAATAATTCTTTTGATGGCGACAGATAAATTCTGTGTATCATTGAGGGTAGAAATGAATCCAATAATGGTAAGTTTGTTGTGGAGAATTTCATTTTTTTTCCAAGTTGTGGAAGTAATTGATGGTATTCCTCAAATGTATATAATATGACTTTTTACTAATGATGAAAGTGCTGAAGCTGTGAAAACACAATCTGAATTATGATACGAGACCTAACGCGCCTTTAGTACAGCCACCTTCATCATTCCAGCTTTACGACACCTCGATTTCTCCTGAAGATCATTCCAGTTATGGCAGGACTTCATGCAACCAGATATTCCAAACTACAAATATAACAAAGGAGTCCTGACTAACCACTTTCACATCTGGAGGCATATCTACAGACACTAATGTTGGAGAGTGGTGCAATGCAATTTCAGGAACAGAATGTCATAAATGCTAGGCTGGTTAAAATTATAACATGACAATCTACAGCTAGGTTGTAAACACCGAGTATAAAAGAGAAAGACTCCAATGAGAGAGACACACACTGGTTCCTACTAGCAACGCCACGAACTAACCTCAGACGGTGCATGGATGACGCCCTCTGCGTAGACGTCCGGATTGAAGCGGATGTCAAACTCACTGCTGCTCAGCGACCCTGCGGCCTGGGCAGCCAATGCAATGACCTCCTTGTGACTGGGGTCAACTGGGAAAAATTGCAAACATTGAAAGGAATCTTAATGCATGACGCATTATTTTGTATATTTTTGTGTCATTTTTCATTTTGTGTGGCTGTGAAAGAAGAAATGAGTGCATGTGGGCAAGCTAACATGGGACCAACGGCTTTAAGTCCCCTCCACGGAACGGCGATGGGGATTAAGTGCCTTGCATGGTGACGGAACTGCTGCAGCTTGGGGACTTGAACCAGGGACCTCTGACTTAAAGTCTATTGTCTTATCCATTGAACCACAATGGTTTTACGAACCACATTATGGTTTTACAAGCAGGCAGTGTCAGAGAAACGGTGTAATTACATGGCCTGAAGAAGTCCACAGGAGTGGACGAACGCTCGTCAGCAAGTCAGTAAAGGTTAGTAGAAGCCTAAATCTCCTATTGCACGATCTCCCCCGCAGATGAAAAATTTTCTGCATCAATGGCTCTTCCTGTTAATGGCACATCTCGTGAAAGGCAGGGTAAAATACATGGGATGAACGAGTGGGTCGAAAATCATCGCTCCTCATAGCAACAGCATCAAATTTTGCTTTGTGGGGTCATTGTTCAATATTACACCAATCACAACGATAACCTTAAAATGCTGAGAGAAAAAAAAGAAAGAATGAAAGAAATCGTTATAGATTTCCCTGAACTGGGCACAATTCTACTCATCTGCTTTATGCACTGTATGCAGACTAAAATAGTAATTTCTTTCAATTTCTATTAATGACAGAATTTAATCATGAATGTCACAGAGACTTTGTAAGAACACAGTGATCATGATACATCTCAGCTGAACCAATGATAGTAACATTCACTCTGAAATATATATTGAAGTTAGAAAATGAAGGGAAACTTAATATGCACGAAGAAGACAGACTTCCCACACATCCAGATGATACAACTACAAAGGTTAGCTACTTCACTCTGCCTGCAGGGCACCATATTGGATACCGACTTAATTTCATTAGCATGAAAACTTTTGCATTATTCCTACATTCCTATTTGTTTGCTTTTTTTCATTTTTCACTCATCAGGTATCTCCCTTTCATTGTCATTGCTATTATTCAACTCTTTCACAGACACGACAACCTCATGTCCTACTTCCAAAGTCTGACCCGGATGATTGTTTGCAGATAGCAAGAGAAAAGAAAAACAACGAAGAGTAACAAAGCCTTGACCTGCACCAAATACACAATGGCCAAGCCTGATCATTTGCCAGACCAATTATCATACCTGGGCTTGACCTTTGATGTTGGGAGTGGACAGTGGGTCTGGCTGGTCAATCAATTTTAACTAGGTCACAATAACAAGTTACAGCAACACCAGCTAGGAGGTCAGTTTTCACACTTTTGACAACATGGCTTTCTCACAAGAGTTTGCCTGCGTTGAAGACAGGGTGTTGTTCTACAATACACAACAATGGCTGCTGGAGACACACCAATTACGACTCACTATTTAGTTGACTTGTGAATGAAATCATCTGCGCAAGTACAAGACAGGCACTGTACTTATGTTTGAGAATTATCTGTGTCTCCCTGAGAAAATATTTTAAGAGCTATTATGAGAGCTCATCTAGCTAAGCTGTGCTTCGAACTGCTCTGTGGCAAGATGAAGCTCTCACAAGGTTCAGTCTGGGGATTGGAATGCCTTTTTGTTTTTGTTTTTGTTTCCCAACCTGTCACTGATGTCAACATTCATCCGCGACAACTTTAGGAACATCATCATCTCTTTTATACTCAATTTGTTTGGATGTGGTGATTCATAACACTGCCAAAGGCCATACCTTCCAACCTTGAAATTCAGTAAACAGGAAAAACTAGGAGAAAATTATTCAAAAACAGGAACCTTCACCTTGCTCTCACCCATGCATCATCATGAACAGGTGTTAACAAAAATTGGAACACAAGCTTAAATGAAGCTCCTTCTTTTTTAAGAAATAGGAATGTTCCTATTAAATGGGAATGGGTGGCAAGTATGCAAGTCCATTGTTTTGGGAAAACTTTCATCTGAGAAATTCTTCTTTTTTTTTTTGGGGGGGGGGGGGGGTGGGGGTGGGTGGGTGGTTGGGTTGAGAGGAATTCTACTCACATCCATCTTTCTTGGGCGAAGTGGCCAGAGCCTTGGCTGCTTGCTCTGTAGCGCTGTCCAGCTCCCTGGCCAGATTGCTGCTCTCTGTGGAGTCCAGGTTATTCAGGACTGGACACCTGTCCGCCCCCGGCAACCCCTCTCCAAGTTTTATCCTCCCGTCCTCGTCCTTCTTCTCCTTCTCCTCCCCCTTCACTGTCTCATTCTCTTTCTTCTTCTCACTGTCCTTAGCAGCGCCATCACTGTCCACTTTATCGCCGTTGACCAGTGCTCCCTTTGACTCTGCTTCATCTCCCTCCTTTACGTCTCCATTCTCTTGTGGTTTGGCTCCTCCCTCAACCGGCTTGGCTCCGCCCTCCTGAGGCTGCTGGTTCTGCATCAGCATGAGGGCGGCATGTCTGATGAACACCATGTACCGGTGGCTGAGGGTGGGATGGATAAGGAGGAGGAGGCGTCATAAAGAAGGAGAAGGAGGAGGAGGAGGAGTAAGAGGAGGAGGAGGAGGAGGAGGAGGAAGAGGAGGAGGAGGAGAATAAACAGGAAGAGGAGGAGGAGGAGGAGCAGGAGCAGGAGGAGCAGGAGGAGCAGGAGGATTAAGAGGAAGAGGAAGAGGAAGAGGAGGAGGGAGAGAGAATAAATGAGATGGGGATTTGGTGATTGGACACTGGCCCAGATACCATCTGCGATTTCACATTACAATATCTCACCATAGCTACTGTGCTGTGTTTCTGCAAACTCATCCATAAACAAAAACTACTGGTGTGGCAAAACCAGTTCAAAGCCATGGCAAGAAATCATCCTCATTCTCTTTGTGGTCTGTGCTACCACACTGTGCTCACTGAGTATGTTTGTTAAAGTTACATCATACGCTACTTGACACGCCGGGTATAAGTCTTCCAAAAAAATCATCAGAAATATAATATCTACGATTTCGATTCCTCTCACAATCAAATTGATCACAACACCTCGCTATAAAATCATCAAAATCTGGTTAACAGAGATAGCCCCCCTTTTTTTTCAGAACATCCAGACACTTAATTGTACCCTCTTCAGATACCCAAAGCAATTAATGGAAACCTTGGACATCTGTAAGAAAAAAAAAAGGAATCTAAGAGTGAACAGAAGTTTGTAATGTAGAAATTTCACAGCAATGAAAGTCCACAATAAAATGCAACATCATAACTACAAAACTTTGGTTCAAACAAGTAAACTCCACTACTACCAATAACAAAGAGACATTCTCAGAATACTTACTCCACAAAAGCATCGACTAGTTCTTGTCTGAGGCAGGCTAGCTTGTGTCTGTGTTGCCTTGGAAACCCAAGCTTCTTCATGTCATCTGCAAACTCATCTCCCTCAACTAGACATTAAAAGTATAGACAAAAAAAAAATGCACTCAGTTTGATTCAGTCATTGTGCTACATTCACAAAAACTTTCAATCAAGTTACGAGAGTCACTGATTTTCAAAATGATGATATGACACCATTAATTCAAGCAGCCCCTTCAGCGTTGCAGAAGGATATGACATAATAATCACCTAGTATGTTTCAGATACGCACATCTGGGTCATGAGGGACAGTGCGGGTAGAACATCTTCTTCAAGGATGAATGCAGAGGGTGGGATTGAACCTTGGACCTTGTTTACAATCCAGGACCTTGTCCACTGCACCATACAATGCTCCAATTTCTAGTAAAAATATGGTGGCTACAGAGATAAAACTCACCAGGAAGGAAGTTGACATCGGGAGGGAAAGTTCTCAGCAAATCCAGGACGTAGTGTCTGCCATCGTTTCCCTTGATGCCCTGTATGGAGGGAAAGAAGAGGTCGGACAGAGCCGACAAGTTTCATTATCACCCATACCATGTGTTTTTAAGCATTGCCTACAAATACAGCCTAACCCTGAACATCAAAATTAACGGAATCGATCACTTACGTGAACCTATAGCAGTTTCTTTCTGTTTGAATTCATTTGTTCGTAATGATCAGTGCAAGTTAGGGGTAATTTTCCTCACTTAATTCAATAAAATAAAGTATGGTGGCTGTGAAGTCATACAACAAAATACAAAGGCAGTTGGTACATAATTATGAATTTACTATGAACAATCTACTGTAAAACCAGAGATCTTTGAGTGTATCTTAATTTCACAATTTTCCTAAGAGCCAAGATTTGCAAAATCAAAATGCATGTGAAAGTTCTTGTCTATGCTTCATGCATTGAATGCCAGTGGCAATTTGTGAAAATTTCATGCCGTGAAAAAAGCCGGCGGCTCCAATTTGTGAAAAGTTCATACCGCCAAAAAATATCTTGCTTTACAGTATACGAAATAGGGATTTTAAAGACAGAATCTTTTATTTCTGAGAAACGGTGTCGACAATTTCTTGCCAGATGAAGGAGCAATGATCTTACCTTGCATTCTATCGATGAGTAGATTTCTACCTCCTCCTCTTTGTGGTTGATCACACTGTGAGGCAGGATCTTAAGGTGCTGGGATGTCTTGCTCAACTGTGTCAAAAAAACATGAAAACAGAAAATTGATGCAAAGACTCCCAATAGTCCAATGAAAGAAGACTGCTGGTCAAAATATCATTGGTCAAATGTTTGGAACTGGGCACTTAGTTCGTGCAGGAAAGTAAATTCTGCCAGGGGTGCCTTTCTGCCCTCCACCGTTTGTTGAGACCTCTCTTGCTACGATTACAGTTAACTTGGCTGAGAACTCATGCGGCACAAAGGCAGCGATGCTCTTTCAAAGCCCTGAAAATATTACATGAGTTTGTTTGTTTGTTTGTTTATTTTTATTTATTCATTTATTTTATTTATTTATTCATTTATTTATTTATTTTTTTTTTAGTGAGTTGGGCAAACTTGATATGTACACAAATTAGAATGGTTTGAGAAATGGGACTATGTACATTCACACTATGCCACTTCTCTGGTGAGGTGAGTTTGTAAAAATACTGAAGTTATTAACGTAAGATCGTGAAATACCAACATCATTTATGCATCTCAATTCACAAAATGAGTATGCCACTGGGTAGCTGGGCAAACGTTGGTGAAGTGCCCTCATCTTTAACTCTGGGCCAGAACAAGGCAGTGTCATCATCAAACAGGGTGTACTGGTGTTTAGGCACAGCTATTTTTGATCGTCCTCCCTGGAAAACTCATCGACCACTCACCCTTGACCATTCACTGATACGGACCAAAAGGAACTTCCTCAGGACCTTGATGCACTGAGCTTTATGTCAGTTTGAAGGTTTAGGCTTCCGAATCAACCAAGGCTGCAGATCTGATTATCATTGTCAATAGTCAATAGCAGGCTTTCAAGCGGGATAATGTAAAAAAGTAGGAATAAAGTAGGAACAAAATCTCTAAGAAAGTAGGAAAAAGTAGGACATGAGAGGGAAAAAGTAGGACATTTGAGAAAAAAAGTAGGAATAAATCAGGACATGTGCAGGCAATTTGGAGTAGTTTTCGTCGAGACTCACCAGAACCCTTGATGTTACATGTAAATCTGAATTTGTACTCACAACCCTGCTGCCTCAGCCTCACTTTTGCTCCTGGGAGAGCCTGAAAAATACAACAAAGGCAGACATTCCTTAGAACAATGTCAGGAAACAAACAGAAATGCATGTTCAATCGTACAGGCAATATGAATCTGCATAGAAAAGACATCATTCTGTGATTGACATGAACACCTACCATTGTGACCCTGCATAGCAACACCAACAAAAGTCGCTCGACATGGATTTTTAGTTAAGGGAAGATTCTAAAAGAGCAAACTTTAAGCTTAAAAATGATGTATAACTCGATATAAATGGACTCTCCTAACCTATCCTAATATTGGAATGAAGCACACACTCTGGAAAATGTGAACTGAGTAAAGGGGCTCTGAAGTATAGCGTCTATTCAAGCGCTTAATCTTCATTAAGCAGTGCTAGCTCTGCAATGAATGGAACAAATACTTAGTAACAGGATGTTAACCGATGGAGCAGCAACAATGAAGAGATTAACAGATTAAGCTTTGCATGCTTTATTAACACATTCTGTAGATGATCAATGCCAACTTTCAGAGCAGTAGCATCATCCTTCCTAAAGTTATTGCAGTTGAAAGTTAAGAGTATGGACAGTTTTTTTTTTTAAGAAATGAAAAGAGGCCTCTATGAGAAACACCTAATCACACTATTCTACCAAAAAAGTGTTCCAGAAAAAGATTGCTAAAAACACAATTTCCTTTTTGTTTTATGATCCTAAACTTTAGTATAATATAGAAGAAGACTTGCTCTTTCAGAAAATATGAAAAACTCGAGATTGGCTAGGTTGGCCCATATCACCTATTTTCAGTCCTAACACAAAATCAGTGTGTAAGACTTATTGTTGGTTTTGTGATGCACGGTCACATAATCTTATCATCCCACAAAATATGTCATAAACATTCCATGATGTGTAAGTTATACACTAATGCCAAAGGTATGTTGTATACTTTCATAATTAAAAGATGGCATCTTTTATCTACAGTTATTTAAATGTTTTGAAGTTGTGAAGACATGTGCTTCATTTCAAAATGTGAAAAAGAGTGGAGATAAGGATATTTGACAAAATCAATTAAAAAAAAGATGACACTTTTATCTCCATTCATTTAAAGTTGTAAAGATATGTTTCACTTCAAAGTGTGAAGAAGACTGGAAATAAGGATGTTTGACAAAGCTATTCAAGTAATGCTCAAGACTACTATGCTTTCAAGTTCCAGCTGAATGACCATGAGATAAGCAATAGATTAACTTTCCAAGAGACCTTCAATTTCAAATCCATGTAAGCATGTAACGTGTTCAAACATTTTAAAATAACAGGAGAATTTAAACTACTTATATGTAGCAGTCAGTATTAGTCTCTGAGAGCATGTGTTATCATAATTTCTGGCAAGACATGCATGAAGAATGGATTGTCTCATGACAGTGAGGCCTTACAAAGTGAAATTAATACCTACCAATGCATTAACATCCCTATTTTGCAAATCCTGGCCTACTACAAATCTACACACTCAAATACTGTGAGTTCATGGCACAGTGTCCACCACTGAATTTCCAGAGATATCATCTTGGTATTATCATATGATATAGATGGAAGCATATTAAAGGCAAGCTCAATTTGAAACACTTTAACCAATAGGACACAAAACATCCAAAGAGAGAGACAGAAAAAAAATCAAATACTTTACATTTCAGTATCAATCAGGGAAATGTAGTACTGTCACATGTAGAGTAACAGAAGACTAAATATAACCAAATTACTCCACTTTATAAAAGTGAGGAGCATATATGCATATCTGCTTTTTGTTTCTTATTGTCTGTAGTCTTACTGACTTTATAGGTAGCAAACACGACTATTTTTGATAATTTTCTGTAGATAACGAATATAAATCAGTTTTCATTTCTTTGGTGTTCTGTAGATGATAGATTCCATGTATTCTTGAATGAACTTACATTTGTTAATCTAGAAAGAATGGTAGAAACTTATCATTCTGTACTTTCCAATGATTTCTTACTGTTTGCAATTTCTGCCAAATTCACCGCGGATAGTTAATAATTTTTTACATTCAACTTCTTTTCAGCTCATCATGACCCTTTTTGTTGAATATTCATACAGCTGTTTGATCTTTTTAGGAAGTTTCTCCATTTTGCAATATCATTCCAGGCACTTCTAAGCTCATTCAATATTCTTGAAATCAAATTTCTTCATATAATTTTGAGAATATCATATCCTTCAGCCTATGAAATTTTACGAGGTTGAGGTTCTGCTTTTCATTCTCCAGATATTTTGCTGGCTCAGTATTTCAGCTTGTCAATTTTATAAACTACTCTTTACAAGATCTGGGGAATAAACAGTGACTGTCATTATCATTTAAGTCCTTGCCAGCTTCTCTGATTTCTCAGAAAATTCCAAAATTAACAAACTGTTTTGGTCATTTAAGCAAATACACAATAGATGATCTGTATATTTACCATGCAGTTCTCATCCCCCCTTAAATAGAGTGTATTTGTGTCCTTTCAATTTTGATATTCTCCACTGTTCTTTTGGTTTTCACCTTCAACTTACAGCTTTGTATGTTGACACAACTGACATGTTACACATCCATCCATTCACTTTTTGTAAGAAGTTTCCTTGTCTCACATTTTACCAAGACTCTTTCACATGGTTCAATATTTTGGGTGTGTCACTTCAAACGATACATCACACTTTAATCACTTTCATTAAGGGATTTCTGTTCTACCATTTTCTTGCATCTTGTTCAAACTAGCTGGATAATAAAAAGATGTTCAGCCTTAACTAAAATTTGCAAGATCTGTGGAATAAAAAGTCGTCATGGCTTCTAATTTCTCTGCAAGTTGCTTCCTCCAAACTTAACAAACTGTTCTTGGCGGTTCAATTTAAAACATTCACACACTTGCTCTTCTTTGTGGAATTAACATTCATTAGCTTTCCTGCTTGTTTGGGTTTTTTCAGGTATGCTTCAGATGGCTTTTCTCTCTATATATTCCTGATAGTTCTGTGTCTTCAGGAAGTGGACTTCAACGTCTCATGGTTTCAACTTCAATCAATCTTTAAACGATAGTGAAATATTGTTTTTGTGTTTGTTTTCCTTGAAGTTCCTCCATCCCCTGCTTACTTCTAAGTTCTTCGAGGTAATGTATGTCTTACCTGTGATACAATTCAACCTCTTAAACAATACTTCTAAGATGTAAAAAGCCATCAACTTTTAAGATTGTCCATAAAGAGGTTTCAGCTCTCCTATTAGTCTTTATCTTTCAAGATGGCTAAGTAATTACTGTTGTTCTCATTCCTTGTTCACAATTTGTGGGATCTGTTAAATACACATTTCTCCCTGTTTATCTGATTTGACGTCAAATTCTACTTTTAAGTGTATGGCAAGCTTACCTGGTAATTTTGAGCGATGATGAGAGCTGGTTCAGCACTGCTCCAAGTCCTAGGCTGCAATATCAGTGGTATCAATCACATAAAGGTCTTCACAGGAGCAAAAGCTGAGGCTGGCAGCAGTCTTGTGGTTGATTGGATTGTGTTGTCCCTCTTTCATGTTGAAGATAGAGGCTCTCCCCATCGGTAAGAATCTGCAACTAGAGTCTACTCATCATTTCTGAATATCAATTATTCAAGTAGCCTTGCACATTTTTTTTTTTGCGGGTTTTTTCACCAAAAAAGTAGGAAAAAGTAGGAAAAAGTAGGATTTTGAGCAAAAAAGTAGGAAAAGTAGGACAAGCAGTAAAAAAGTAGGAAAAAGTAGGAAAAGTAGGAACACTTGAAAGCCTGCAATAGTCTGAATGACTGATTTTACCTACAAAAAGCAAGTTGTAGAGTGAAATGTGTAAATAGTATAAATTTTAACTATATCATACTGGAATCTGATACTAACCAGTTCCTTGTACTTTTCGTTGGTCACTACTGTCTTGCCGAAGTCGATGGAGCCATAGATCACCGACTCCTCCTGCTCCCTCTCCAGTATGCCCGGGATGATGGACTGGGCAGTGATGCGGTAACCACGGTAATCCACTACCACCGTGCCCAGTGTGTAGAGGCCGTCAAGGTCATATGTGTTGTAGGATTTGACACCTTTGAGGTCATTGCCCTTTATTAGTAAACAAACAAAAAGAATATGGGTAACAACAATTTTTTTTTTTGGTGGGCTATAACACAAGAAAAAAAAAAACATTACAAGAGACAGGTCAGTGACAATCATCTATGTCATGGGTGATATCACCAGTTATTCTTGCTTCCATTACACCTTTCTAAGCATTATGTCTTCAAAGCACATCATTAAGCATGCTGAAATTGATCCAAGGACAGGCATCTTGAAATTCTGGCTCTAGTTGCTCTTTGGAAACAAACGCAATTCTATAACCACTTCTCTTCCAACACTACACCATTCCTTCTACTGAAATCTCCACACTGACTAAAGTTTCACGATAAGAAACATGCCCACTTTCTCAATTTGTATGAACTCTCTAAGCATTTGCTTGCTGGAGACTCTATGCACCTTTCTCTCTAATCTGATGTCACAGAACTTACTGTATCTTATCAGAAGATTATAGGAGTAGCTCATTATTTCGTATCCCCCTTATTTTTTTCTGCTTATTTCTAATGATAAGCTTGTTTCTGGTCATTCAGCACTGCTTCATCTTGGAAACATTGTCATCTCGTTTTTGAATACAATTTTGTAAAGCCAACTCTTCCACACAATTCCTCAATTTGTTGCATCTTGCACAAGCTACTTTGTATCTCTTCAATCATCTACCGTTACGCGTAGTCCCCTGGCCTGATTGACTTACTGGAGCCACGTAAGCGGCATGGTCTCCTCCAAAATCCTTGTAGTGATCTCTGACGTCGAAGCCGAGACTGAAGAAGATGTTGTTCCATATAAACATCTGCATCCTGAAAAATAATAAAATGGTCATTTTAAAAAAGAATACACATACTCATCTATACTTTTCTGAGCACTGGAATGTCTAGCAAACTGTCAGAGACAGACACACAGTAACTACAAGAGAGATAAACTCGAGAGCTTTGGTAGGATTTATACAAAGCATTTTACTTTCCCTTCAACAGTAACATTACCCCAAACCCCAACATTGATGTTGTCTGCTTATCTAGGTCTGATTCTGGGGATGTTTGTCAATCTCAGCACATTACTATGCAGCTTGATGAGCAAAAGAATGCTTTTAAGCAAAGTTGTATCTTTTATTTGATAAATATGGGTCTACACCAATTACCCCCGGACAATCATCCAAGACCCTTCCCCTGACCCTAACCCTGATCCTAATCATGAACGTAATCCTAACCCTAACCAAAACTCGAACCCTAAACCTAACCCTAATCTTTACTCTAACACCTTATCACTAACCAGTATTTAGCCTTTTTTTTTTTTTTTTTTTTTTGGGGGGGGGGGGGAATTTTCCTGATACATATAAACACATCAAAACAAAAATACATCTTCTTTTGGTATTCACATACTGATAAAGTCATCCCAACTTGCCCAGAACTGAAACGAATACTAAACACCAAATGACAATGACATGGTCACCAGGTCTACGTATTGTAGTAACAAGATAATTCTACCAAATATATATGGTTTTATACTTTGAGGATTCACTCCTACAATGAATCGTGATGGCGTTACGCAAATGATGAGTGACTGTTGATGTAACGAACTTTGAATAATGCAAATGGTTAAAACAGAGATAGAATAGCTAGCTGACAAGGACTCACTTTGAATCTTCGCCTGGATTGATGGCCATCACATTGCCATCCACCACTGCCATGGCGCCCCTCGTTGCCGCGGCGACAAAGTCGCTGTGGACCTTGAAGATCGCCCTCTCTCGCAGGAGCCGCTCGGGGAGGTTCTTGTGGGCCAGCTCTCGCGTCGTCTGGATCTCCTCGTTCCAGTCTCTCGTCTGGCCCGGTATGTGCTCTTCGTATCCGAGTCTCGATGTGTATGCTGTCCAGGATCAATTGCAAAATATCTTCTTCTGATGGATGACATCTTGACCATGTCACAACATTTGACTTTAAACTAATAGTAGCTCATTTGATGCCTGTCATCAACCTATCACTTTATACTTACGATATCTTCATTTATAAAATGGGTTCAAGAATGTAGCCAATAGGAAGCGCTGAAATGAGTCACATGTGCTTTGGTTATTCTAGTCCCATCGCACTGCGTGTTAAATCCTATTGCCGATCGTCTGTACGTGCGGCGGCTCCTTTGAATTGCATGCAGACAGTACGCGCTGTCAATCCTGTAAACAACTTCTAGTTCTGGCTGCCGGCCGGCCGGCCTTTCTTCCCTTGTGCATAGCATGTGTGGCGTACGTATACTCTTTATAAAATACGTACACTTTGTACAGTACAGTAGACCAAGCGTTGTGGGACCGGACGCGTACATGGAGTCACTTTGAAGGGCAAATCCAACGATTTAGCTGGTTAATTCTCACGCCGTTTTCAGAGTATGTTGTCTAGTAGGCCTATATGAGGAGTCTATATCAAGTCTTTAAGGTAAAGGGTGCATATTCTATGTAAAATAAGTAAGTTTTCATGCGGGAAACCCAACCCCCCATCATACTTATACTGTATGTGCGGGATTTCCGAGTGCGACGTGCGTAAATGTTTGGGACGAACATCTTCGGACGTCTTGACCCACAAAGGTACGTGAAAAACGCTGAAAAATGCTGTTAGTTTTCGAATTTTTGACCCATTTTATAAAACGTGGCGTTAGTGGAGGCGTAGCTCACTCTCAGGTATTTACAATGTAGTGCATGTTTCACAATTGTAAATACCCTCGAGTGCACTATAAGCCTCCCCTAACGCACTCTATCCTGTGCATCATTTCTATAATATCCTCATCATGTGATGAATAACTAGTGCAGAATCACACACTTCAAATATGTAATCAATCATAACTCTTCATAAAATAGAGCCCAGATTCACAAACAATTACACTCGTGAAATATGTACGGCATACAGTGACTCACCGTCCTCTGCTCTGATAGAGTCTATGGTGTGTTCCATCTGAGGTGCCAGCCATGAGTACACCTGGAACGGGGTTGGGACTCGCTCAAATGGGTGTCGCTGGGACCTGTTGATGATAAGCAAGGCAATACACCAACTGATGCCACTTACACCGAGTGATAAACAAAGACATATATCAGCTCGAAGAGCATAAACAAGTACACTATCTGATGCAACTTACACCATGTGACAAAAAAAAAAAAGACACCAGCTGTATGTGCATACACCAGCTAGTGCACTTACTGATGCAACTTACACTGAGCAATAAAAAATGCATACACCAGTTGAGAGAACATACACCAGCTAATACAACATATGCATATCATACAACATAAACCAGACTATAAATTCAACATACACTTACACTACACCATAGACCAATATATACACCGTACACCAATGCAGCATGACTACAGTATGCTTCACCTGTTGTAAACAAAAGCACTGGATTAAAAAAAAAAAAAAAAATCAATCATTAATTCTATCTATCTAGCTAGCTAGCACAAAAAGATATACCATTCTGTTCAAACAGTTCAATCACTTGAGCAACTGAGTAGCATGAAAAACACAACAATTTGTTTGGGGGTAATAATTTATCCAACAATCTTTGGAGAGCTGTGTTGTTTCCAAAGACAAATTAGTGTATGTGTTTGTGTATGCTTAGCAAATACACTTGAGTAGCAATTAGTATACTGCAGCTCCCACATTAATTACATGTACAATGTATTATTCAACAGCCAACACACACACACACAGACATACACTCATAAACACAGACACACACAAATTATTCAAGGTTGGAGGAATTTCTTACCGCTTCTTCAGGAGCTGAGCAAAGTTCTTCTTGAAGCTGGGGCTGACCTTATTGAGGAGTTCAATCAGAGAGTGTGAGAGGTGTTTCTGCTCCGCTGGTTTGGGGTTGAACACTTCTTGTGTTGATCTAAAGAGGAATAAAACAGAAGAGGGATGATAATTTTTGAAGTTCCATAATTTTCAAGGTTTCAAATAAGTGTGACAGTTTCAAATACGGACGACTTCTGTTATAATGAATTCCTTGTGACCAGAAGTTTTCTTTCATTTTAGTGAAATTTCTTTATAGCTGAACAGTAAAGTATATGAAGATATATAGATGATAATTTTTGGACCAGAATTTTTACTTAGTTTTTCCAAGAACATTGTTGTAACCGCATTTGTTATAACAAAAGTGCACTGTATGCTATGAATCATCAATTTTACATCTGAGGGATGAAAATATTCACATTTCATACCCTCCCGAAGATGGTAAGTACACGCTTAGAGAAATGTTGAGATTGAATAGGTCCTGTTCAGGACAAGACACTTACATCCAAGAAAGAATACACTGTGAATTATGAAACCACCAAACACTTATCCATCAAAGACCTTCAAGGAATACACCATGTACATGTCTCATTCTGTCAAGGAGAAAATGCCCAAATCACAGACTGCCCCTTACAAACAAAGGAAATTTAACTTGTGGACTCTTTTTCATTTCCATTACAAAGGATACCTAACTACAAGTAAGTAGTTTCATAAGCACAGACTTTCGCTTGATTTACTTTCCATTACCTCCCCCCCCTCCCATTTCATTTAACTTGATTGATAGGAGGTCATTCCCTGCATACGTGCATGATCGCATGAACATACGACAGTTGCTAAGAGGGAATTCTAAACTACAACCACTGATCGCTGGTGGAAACTTCTCACTACTGTTGTTATAACACAGTGGGCTCATTTATCAACAAATACATCCTTTAAAGGCGCGAAATGACTGGTGATGAATTATCACACACTTGAAAGTTTACGACTGGTTTCACTTCCATTCAATCACCGAATGTCCTTATTGTTTTCACAACTTTTAGATAAGAGCAATTTGTCATTATCATGAGCAGAGATACCAGTGATGCAGATTACCAAAACCAAACTCTCAGCCCTGGTGTAACCTGATAAAATCTTAATGGAATAAAGATCTTCTTTTTTTTTTTAATTCGTGGATGAAAGAATATTGAGAGCAAGCAGTGTTCCCCACTTTCCCATTGACAAAGAAGTTGGTTTGTTCTGTCTTCTTCTTTGCAGTAAATTATGTTGATCAACTTGGTAAGTTGCTTTTGCAAATATGCTTCTAACTATACACCATTACAATATGAAAATTTCACCTGTTATTTACTAAATTACTGTTAAGACAATGCACTCGTCTTCATATAATAATGTAAAACAACATTTATTACGGGTTCATGTGCATAACTTGCGATTACATTGGCAGAATAAGGTGAAATTGTAATGCTTGATAAGCAGTCCCTTCCACTGAAAAGAACGCTGCACGTAGTAAATATGTAAGTAATGAAATTCCCATGCACCACCATCACATTTCATTGTTTTCAGACAAAAAAAAAAACCCAACATCTTTGTTTACCTGCCGAGAGCTACTATGACAAAATGTTAAAATGTTTTCACTTTTTATGCCAGGGAAAAATAGTTGCTGTTAATGAGAAAACTGCAGCCCAATTCAAGTACCGCAATCTGGGCTGGCCCAGCAGAAGTGCAAACAGGGTCTTATATCACCTGTCCTTCCATACTTTTTATCCAATCTTTTTCAATTACATCATAAGTTAAGCACCTGTTAATATCTGCTTTAGTACATATATGTCCTCTACTGTGTGATAGCCGTTCCTTCCTATTTCATTTGATAAGCTCTCATTTCGGTCATGCCTTCTGTTTAGCACATCATGAATGTCTTGTAGCTCTCTTTAAATCACATAATCATCCTAAAACTTGTTGGCAGGGCTATCAAATGTGACAAGTACAGCTGCTAGCTGTGCTTCGTTTCACTTTCATTCATTATTTCTTGGAAGATTTCCTCTAGATTACTTTCTTTCATTCTTGTGCTCTTTCTTGGTCAGTTTGGAAATTATTCAATGGAAGATTGTTTCTAATAGATCCATGTTTTTGAGGAGTAGTATCAAACATCCAATCAGCAAGTGCCAGATCTGAGCTCAACCTACTGCAAAGCAAGATATTTTCACAGCATAAATTTTTTCGCAAATTGGCGACGACGGCCTTTTCTTGGCATGATATGTTCGCGAATTGCCACTGGCATCCAATCCATGTAATGCAGACAAGAATGTTCACATGTAGTTTAATTTTGCTCATCTTGGCTCTCGCAAAATTTATGAAATTAAAATGCACACAAACATCTGGGGTCTGACAGTACCGTTAGGTTTGGAAATGAGAGGGTCTCCTGCACTGAATTTCTTTCAGAGGATCTCTTAGTTGCCTTTAATAAAAAACTCTTAGTTGCCTTTAATAAAAAACTCTTAGTTGCCTTTAATGATTAAAAAAAAAACAAGCTTCAGGTGATATTTTGACCACAGCAGAAAATTACAATTTTCTTTTTCTCCATGAACACATGGGTATTTTTTTTTCTTTCTATAGACTCTTCATCTTCAAAAAAAAAAAAAAAAAAAAGCAATTAGTACTGGTACTTCAAACTGTATCTAAAACATTTTTAAAAGTTACTGTTCAAATTTAATTTAATTCATTTAAATTATTTCTACCATTAATCAAACTGGAATGGCTCAGAGTGAAATTAGTTCACGGATGATTATAATCCAAAAGAGAACCATTCAAATATACCAGAATTGGTATAATTTATATAGGGTGGCATTTTACAGAATTAGAACCAACTCTTTCTGAGAGCCCTGACACTATTACTACACCTACCACTGCCAGGCACCAACTTTTACCCTCAGGTCACAAAAGATGTTGTTGCTACAACTGTACCTTGTTCAAGAAGGCTGGGTACAATATCTAGAAGCAGTGAGCTTAGATAAAGTCCCACTAAAGTGGGGACAACTGTACTGCTCTACTTGCGGTGCTCTACATTTTCCCCCCACATCCTGCGGTGGTGATTACAGCATGAAATGACCCAAGACACGGGTAATCCTCCCTGAACAGTGATTGAACAAAGAGCCTGGAAATAATTATCCCTCTCACATGATTCCTCTCCAGAGTTTTACCCCAGCACCTATTCCACAATGTTATCTGGAAAAAGAAGTCCCTTTGATGCATTTGATTAATCTTGTGTAACATCATTTACTTCTCAAAATAAACTCACACTTCCCCTCTACAAAAAGAATTTGCGGTAAATATTCTTTCCCTCTCACATGCAAACAATACCTGCTATAATTTATTTATCTGATTATGAAGTTTGGGAATGGTGTTGGCTGAAGTAAAGTTGAATCTTGTTCGGGCCATTGCTATTCGAGTACAACCACTCATTTTACTGTACTGGGCAACAATCTACTAGCCAAGAGAAAATTACGTTCACCCCACATTCATGTTGAAAATAACAAACCCTAAAGCTGAACTGTGGTAATATATGTCTGTACCAACCAATGGGAAAGTTTGGAGCCAGTGACATCATCAGCTCATCCTGTAGTCAAACTTCAGTTCATACTTTCCCTGTTCTAATTAAAGTTACTGTTTACCATTGGGAACAGTGATTTCACAATTTTTTGAGATATCACATTTGATGCATATATGTGTAGGGGTCAGTTGTATCACAGAACAGCCAACCAATAAAGCCTAAAATATAAGGAGATATCATTATTTTTCTCAATAAACCATAACTGTAGACAGTTTAGTCTATAAACATTTTTATTATAACTTTTGTTCATATTTTGATATTTAACAAATCTTGAAATTAAGTATACTGATTAACATATTTACATTGGTTGTTTCTATCCCTAACTCACATTTTAGAACTATTTTGAAGGACTAAAACTGGTTTCATCTGCAAATGGTAAATAATGCCTTTAAACTATTTCATTCTACACATTGAATACAACTTGAGAATAGAGTGGGACTCCACTTTCATTACTCAAATATAAATACAATATACAGCTGTATAAATATGAATAGAATCTGTATCAATGGAAAGGTTTCACTGAGCTGACATATGTCTGTAAAAGATATGGCTGCACTCATTCATTATCTTATAAAACTTCATTGTGTTTCAAAAGTGCATTTGTAGGGAGGGGGCATCTAACAACTGATACACTCGGCAATTATTATGTTACTTAAACACTTGATCTTGTGATAAATGTCACTTAGTTTATCAGAGGAGTGAAAATAAGTGTGAGTGTATGCCGTCAGGAAAGAACAAGATTTAAAACAAAGAGACTGAATTCAGGGGGTGCTACACATTGTGCTGCCTCTTCGCCGTAATACTGCAGCCTATGACAATACTGGCTATTGACTTGGCACAAAGCCTGGGAAGATGAACGACTGCTAACAGACGAGGGAAGCCACAGGATTTTCTCTTCCCCTTCACACTGAAGATAGCTGACCTTTCGAGCCACTGAGACTGCCTCTCTCTCCCTGCCCCCCCCCCCCCCCATGAATTCTTGTCTTCTTGTCTGTTACTCAACACTTAGCCGCATGGACAAAGGGGTGACCACGCATCACTCATGTCTGGACAGATGAACCCTGGCCATCTTATATGTGTCCGGTTGCACTTACCACTGACCAGTGACCCTGAGGAGACACTGCTTTTCAAACACTATTACTCACAAGCAGATATCATTTTTTTTTTTTCGGGGGGGGGGGGGGGGGTGGGGGATATCATGTCAGCTCTGAGTGACAATGTCAGCAAATATAAAACTATGACTATGACTGGAAACCGGTTGGCATTACTCAGAGAATCTCCTTATGCTTATTGCAATCATCTATTTTTAGCCTGAATTTCACCTTGAAACTAGTTTCTAAACCACATTCTTACACAACACTCAACTACATGAGAGCTTGCTATAAAAAAGTACTTTCACATGCATTCAGGATGCCCCTTCAATGCCATTATAGTATGTCTTATTTAAACTGCCTAAAAAGGGGGAAAAGCTGTAAACTGTATATCTATAAATTGTTAACAATTTCAAAATGGCTCAACTATGATATTTTATTAAAGAGGACATGGCATAACAAATCAAAGATGTTTAATTTACAACCAAAGCCTGCATGTTAACACACCTCTGAACAGGGAAATTCTCTCGAATAAAAAATTATCTATGTATATCATTAAATCCCCATGGATGCATGATGAAACAGATAGCAACCTCATCCTGTATGATGGTAGAGTGACAAAGGCATCTATTCAGATCGGGAAGGCATCTATTTAAATTGGGAAGGCAGGATTGTGTCTTTTTGTGGTGTACCACGTATCTGCAGATGTGATCGCTCTCTAATTGATTTCTCTTGAAAAAGGAGGACATTGGTTGCCGTGGCAACGGTTTTGCCCACCTGCTCAGAATTAAACACAGCTTACCTCAACTCATCAAAGATTCATCCGTTCAATAAAGACTGTTTGTTTGTTTGTCTGTTTTTTTCGTTCTGAGGACAGCTGCATCTGCATTTTGTTTAATATTGTTTATCAAAAGTGAACTGCATTGTAACAAAGTTGTATAATTAATTACATCCCACATTTGACCAATGGGATTACTTGAATTTGGAACATGTGATCGAGAGATATTTTTCTCCCAACATCCATGCCGTGATACTATCACTATGTGATGGTCTTTTTTGTTAGCACTTTTTACATACCCCCGATTGGAATTGATAAAGGTATCGCTTGCACCTATTGGCCACGCGTGTAGCTAGCAAGTTCTAGTGGCACACATCCGTGCACATCGCACAATTATCAATACATCAGTATCGCCTGTTATCATCTTAGATCTAATGTTAGTCTTGTTCGTTCTACTGCCACTGTGCCCCGGACCATGGTTGTACGGTACAACCACATGTGGTGTCAACATTCAGCATGATTGTAAAATTAAAATCTGCATGGTTGATGGAATACATTTTTATCAAACTCAAGTTTCTAAATCGATGTGGGATATAAAGCAAATTATCATCTCTTACTTCTCGGGCAATGGATACAATCTAACATTGCCTAGCTAATGTTTGTTTGTGCCATCGCCTTCCAGTCGATGATTATTTGCTTACTACATGTGTACATGTAACCCCACTTCTTAGATATACAAGCCGTTTGGTGAGCACTTTTCTTTAATCATGAAAATAACAATGGTTTGGTTGGTGAGGTCCCTGACATAATCTGACGTAGGTTGGTGATATATAGTATGACATCAGCCTTCGTTCAGTGACCTCTCGGTACTTACAAGTGCTGCCCACAGACTAGCAGTGTCTTGGATTTCTCGGGGGACAGTTTTAAGTGTGTACTGATTGCGAGATAGCTGGGTGTTTTGATATGACTATAAACTGGATGTGTTTGTGCATTCGGTTTGAAGCCAATAAGAAGAATTTTGATGCAAGTACAATCTTATTTTTAAAAAGGAAACAAAAAAGTGAAGATTTACTACAAGAATCCACTCATTACTTGAAAGTCAATGTAGAAATTTAATTAAGATAACATTGAAAACAAATTGTATATCAAAATATGAAATTTGGGTGATTTCTTCAAATTAATACAAATCAATCAACTACCAGACTGGATCCAAAAATACAACCAAGAAGACTTACTGGTTGATGTAGAATCCTCGCGTCGAAGCTGTGAGGTGGTAAGAAGTACCCTCAGAGCAGACAACATAAAGGTACATCAGGTCACCTAGCAACAAGACATCAATATCATACAGATTTATATATCTTCACAAGACATCAATATTATACAGATTTATATATCTTCCAGTACCATCCACAAAATTGATTAATCTAAAACACAAAGAAACATGAAATCTTTACGAAACTTCCCTACCTGTTATGAAAGTGGATCAATTGTCACAAAATGGTTTTGAACACAGGATCACAAACTGACTATTTCAATCAAATGGCCCACCAGATTTCAAATGGTGGATCATTATGTTTCTACAATTTCATACTTATCACATTTTTTTTTCTAGAGTTTACTTTTGATCCCACAGTCCATACAGACATATTCACTGGAGAATGCAGTGAGGAAAGCACTTATAGAAATATGTATTTCTTGACAACAGAAATGGTAAGTAATCAAGTATGACAATAAATACTGGATAGACACATTCTAGTATAATCAGGTACATCTCAGAATACATTACATCTGAGAACACCAACCACAAGATGAAAGTGACACTTGAATAATGACAGAAACAATAATAACAGAAACAAGAAAAATGGTGCATGGCGAATGACAGGAATCACCTCAATTAATTAGCATCTCTTTAAATAAATATCATGAATGAAACTTGCTGAGTCATTCCACCCACACGAGGTAATTCACTTTTAATCTGTAGCATAACTGGATTACTTTCATTTTCTGACTGTCATGGAAAGTGAGAATTTGAAAGGAATATGCTTGAGAAATGGGTAATTCCATGAAGTTGGGGCAGTGTCCATGTAGCATCGTGATATTTAAAAAATACATTTCAGCATAACTCGATATTAAGTATGCTATACATTTATTGTTTGTAGGCTTTACATTTGCATTGAGGCCACACATTTTCCTGGAAATTTTGTGCCATTCAGACTCAATTTTGATGAAGTTATTAAACAATATGTAACGGTGTCCTGTAGCATCGTGACGTGTCCATGTAGCATCGTGATATTTTAAAATTTGGTCTTAAGAGACAAATTATGGCAATTAGCTTGACCAAAATTTGATGCAATGCATATTTACAAGATATGAATGAGATAGCTAAATATCTCAAATTTCCTGTTCACAGTTTTAATCTTAAAAGAAAATTACAAAATGTATCACGATGCTATGCAGTGTCCTTTTTTGTGACATTTGGTGGACACCGCGTAGCATAGTGACACATTGTGTAATTTTCTTGTAAAAGTAAAACTGTGGAAAGGAGAGTTAAGATATTTAGCTATCTGACTAATCTAGTAATTATGCATATTATATCAAATTTTGGTCAAGCTAATTGCATTAATTTGTCTTTTAGGACTAGATTTATCTATCACGATGCTACATGGACACGTCATGATGCTACAGGACACCGTTACATATTGTTTTAATTACTTCATCAAAATTGAGTCTGAATGGCACAAAATTTCCAGGAAAATGTATGGTCTCAATACAAATGTAAAGCCTATAAACAATATATGTATAGCATAATTAGTATTGAGTTATGTTAAAATGTCACTCATTGTGCCCCAACTTCACGGAATTACCCAAATGCATCTGCAGGTCAGGGGCTTAATGAAGACATCAAAATAATTATTGGGCATTGTGCAAGATGTCATTGGTCACCTGGTCAACGAGGCAGGGGGTCGGTTTTGCAATGGTCAACACTCACAGCTGGGCTGGGGCCAAATGTGTCACATGAAGTGTGATGTAAGAAGCACGGAATGTCTCACGAACGAGGCATGTCCTTTAAAGGGATTGTATAGTTTTGGTCGAGACCTTACTTCCAGTTTCTAACATTTTTTGAGTGAGATAATGAGAAACCTCACATGAAATGTGATAGGGCATGTAATTCCAAGTGGAAATCAACATTTGATGAAAATTGGTTTTGAAATGGCCGAGGTACCCAAAACAGAGCAATCCTTATAAAAGGTGGAACCCACCTTTTATTACTATCGCTTTGTTTCACTTTGTTTTGGGATATCTCAGCCATTCCAAAAACAATTTTTATCAATTATACTTTGAATTCTTCTTAGAACGGTACATGCTCCGTACTATTTCACATACTATTTCTTGATATCTCGCAAAAAATTAAAAGTCCAATCCTCATCTCCACCAATACTATACTATCCCTTTAACATAGTAAATCAAGCCACTGAACTAGCCAACGCTGACAACATTTTCTGTCAATTCTGGGAGCGAAGGATGAGTTTTTTTCATATTTGTTTAAATAGCTATCAACAACTGACCTCATCCATAGAAAAATATCTTCCATAGGAATCTTGTGTGTCAATCATTACCTTTGTAAGAAATAGCATTTTTTTGGTGTTCAGAAGTCCCACACGGAGGATGGGATAGAGTGGTTGGCATGACAACAAAGAGCCATAATCTTCCCCCGAAGTCTAATGGAGATAGTGTGGTTAAGTTAGAACCAAATCATATGTTGAGTGGTTAGTTTGTAGAGTGCTATCACCTTAAGATGAGGAGTTACATAAGTCCTCTCTGAGCCCCCTTTAATTGAACTGTTGAATAAGCCACGACCTTTTCGCTATGTAATCTCCTGTTTCATAACATTCACAGATGAGAGAGAGAGAGAGAGAGAGAGGGGATCTCAACATAGATGGTCTAGTATTGGTGGAGATGGGGATTGGGCTTTTAACTTTTTGCGAGTTACCAAGAAACCACTTATGATACAATAGAGCATACCATTCTAAGAGGAACTCAAAGTTTATTTGATGGAAATTGGTTCTGGAATGGCTGAGGCATCTAAAAACAGAGTAAAACAAAGCGTTCGTAATAAAAGGTGGGTCACACCTTTTACTAGGATCACTCTATTTTGGATATTTCAGCCATTTCAAAACAAATTTTTACCGAATAAACTTTTAATTCCTCTTGGACTTACATCCGCTTTCAAATGTCATCGGAGGTTTCTCAATATCTCACCCAAAAATGTTAGAAACCTGAAGTTAGGTCTCAATCAAAACTATAAAATCCCTTTTACATCACATTAACAGTAAATTTAATAGATGACACTATGTAAACCTATATATAGCCTGGAATGTCGGTGTTGTATGGTGTTGTCTTTGCAATGCAGAAGTCTCTAAGCAGACATTGACAAGTACATGTTTTGCTGTTTATCAAAATGTATATAAATCCCACTGGTAGTCCAAGCACACTCTGGACAGTCTAACTTTGAATCTCTTAGCGTTTATTCCTTACCGTGCATCTTTCTCGTGCCCGGGGGTGGATTCCAGCCGGACAGCGTCAGGACCTTCAGGCACTGCGGTGACCTGTTCTCCTTGTGGATTGGCTGGAGTGGCAGTAGAGGGCGCTCTTTGGACGAGGGCATGATAAACTCGGGTGGCGTGCAGTCAACGACATCTGAAGTTGGTGACGACTTGTTTCTTTTCCTGTCAGCTGATTAGAAAAATGTAACACAAGACAACAATCTGAATTAGAAATTCATCATTTGTCTGAAACTAGGATTTCCAAATGTCGCATTACCAGTACCGTACTCTGTTGGATCTTCAACTTTCTTTCTGATACTGCATGTATATATGTGACATACATTTCGAAGACTTTAATTTCCCGAAATTGGGGATCGGGTTCTATTTGCAAATTTAACATGCACAAGTACTGACTGATCCCGTCACGAATACGTCATGCATACATACATGTACATCTTTCTACTAATGGCATTTTGTGAAGTATTTTGTCCAACAGATTTGTCGGACAAATTTGCTCTCAGCCAAAAAGATTCAAGGATTTCAGTAGCTTGTAACAGTTTGTCAAAGAGAATATCTGACAAAATGTTTTATGAAACCCCTCCCCCTCCCCCCAATTTCATACTCTTTGACTGCTTAACCAAGATACATTTATGTGTTACTTGATATGATATGAAGTTGCAACAAATGTACCCACGTCCATGAACCTTTGCTCTTTGTGAATGAGAGTGATGTCTTTAACATGTCACTCTGTAGTGTTGTATTTGCGATCAGCTGCGCTGCAATGAAAACATCCTTTACACCATACAGGAGTTTACCTGCGAGTCTGACCGACAGTACTCCACAGGCGAGCTGCTTGACATGTGTTGGGTATCATCCTCTCACATGCCATAGGAATACCGAAGGAGGCACCACTTAAAGAACAGACTTTGGGGTGGGGGGAAGAGGGGGAAGGGAGGGGTGTAAGGAAGAGATGGGGAAGAGGATAGGGTAAAGCAGGGGAAGGGAGGGGTGTGGGGAAGGGAAGAGATGGGGAGGGGGTAAAGAGGGGGAAGGGAAGGTGTGGGGAAGAGATGGAGGGGGGGTAAATCGGGGGAAGGGAGGGGTGTAGGGAACAGATGGAAAAGGGGAGGGGGTAAAGAGGGGGAAGGAGTGTAGGGAACAGATGGAGAAGGGGAGGGGGATAGAGAGGGGGAAGGGAGGGGTGTGGAGAAGAGATGGTGAAGGGGAGGGGGATAGAGAGGGGGAAGGGAGGGGTGTATGGAACAGATGGAGAAGGGGAGGGGGTTAAGAGGGGGAAGGGAGGGGTGTGGGGAAGAGATGGGGAAGGAGAAATGGAGGACATACAGGAGAAGGAAGATGTGGAGGTGGAGGGGACTGAGGGAAGGGAGGGTTGAGAGAAGGTTTGGGAAGATATGGGGGGGGGAAGGGGGTGAGAGGATGGGTGAGAAGACATGGGAGGGAGCAGAAGAGGAAAGATAGAAGACTGAAGAAGAGGAGGAAGGGGGGTGGAGGGCGAGGAAGAGAGGGGGATGAGGAGGAGGGTTGGGAAGAGGGGAAGGGTGGGGAAGAAGAAAGAAAGAGAAGATGGAGAAGGGGGTTGGAAAGAGGGCAAGGATGAGGTGGGGGAGAGGAGGAAGAGACAGGAGGAAAAAAGAAGAAAGAGGAGTAGGAGGAGGTAGAAGGAAGTGGACAGGAATAGGGAGAACAGGGAAGGAAGGGGAGGGTGGATAAAGAACAGGAAGAGGAAAAAGGAGGTGGAAGGAAGGAGGAGGATCAGGTGGAAGGGGAGGGATGAAAAGTAGAAAGAGGGGAAGATGATTAGATGAAGAAATTACAACTTAGAGAAAGTGTATGAGGAAAGAAGAAAAAGAAGAGAAAGAGGGAAGATGATAAGAGAGGATGAAGAAGAAAACAGAAGAAAGAAAAGGAGGAAGGAGTTGGAGGAAGAAGAGGATGAGGGTGATGGGGCAAAATACCGAGAGGTAAATGGTATGTGGCATCCTGTCGAGTGAGACAGACACTCCATGTCACACGGCACAGTGGAAGCAATTTGGAGATAAATGCAACGCACTAAGATGTGGGGGCCTCAATCTGTACTACAGTTTGTTTTGGTGCTATATTAAGACACGGTCAAGTGTCCCCACATAACAGGTTAAGAGGAAGAGGGTGCACTATACCAGTACATGATACGCCGTAAACACGGCTTACACAAAATGGATGCAAACAGTTATCATAACAAGAGGCACAAACATTATTATGTTCCTCAATCAATCAATTAATCAATCAATCTACTTTAATATTTATCTCTTTCTCTATCTATGGATCTATTAATAGCAATGATATTCATGTATGTTAATGTGTGTAATGTTAGGACACCAGATTTTGCTCGAGTAGGCATTTCTATTTTTTCTTTTCCTTTACCTGCATATTCTTCACGGTTAGCTGGCGCAATTCTGTCTACTATCGATCTGTGAGTATATGTGATGTGGATCACTCTGAATCCATTTAGCTAGCCAGTTGGCTCTCTCACAGCACTTTGTGTGATCAAACCATTGACAAAAGCTGTAACAATACCAAACTTTTGCAAGGTACATTTAAGGTATCAAAGCACTAAATGAAGTACAACAGGTAAAAATCAATTACCGTACTGCATCGGTAATCGCAACCAGCAAGACCACAAAAAGAAAAAAAAAAAAAGACTGAAGAAAGTTATCCACTGAAATGCAGTCACTATACAACTAATAAAATAACCTGCTCATCTAGAAAGAAAAATACTCTGGGAAGCTGTAATTGTAGTGGAAATTGTCCACCTCAACAAAGAGCAGCTTAGAAAGCCATAACGTCACATGACGAGTTACCCAGTTCAGCTAAGGAAGTCATGCACATCATGAGCTTTTTCTGAAAGAAAGGCAATACTTTGAAACCATGAATAACCTTTACGGGACCGCCCAATCTTTCTGACTGAAAAATGGGGATGATATGGCTCAGAAGTCTCAAAGAAAAAGCAGTTCCCATAGGGGTATGGAGCAAAATTGTCAAGCTAGGTATGGTCAAAATTCAGATTCTTTCCTCTAAATTCAGAGTGGCTGGGAAGTCTGCTCTACCCAACTGAAGCTACAAGAATCACATGTAGCAGAAAGATTCCCTGTACCTCCAGAACTACTTGTAGCCCGTTCATGATGGGCTGATTTTGCTAGAAGAGGCATGTCCCATAGACGCCTGCCCCAGTATTCTCAGGACTCCTCTTCACAGATTAGTTAATCCACTGTACATTCATCTCTTGTATACTTTAAAAAAAAAAAAAATTTGAACAATTTTATGATCTCAATGTCAAGTGAAATATGACATCACAATTTATGTGCTGGAACTGTCCAATGGGACTCAAGACTGTTCACTGGTGTAGCTCCAGTTATCAAATCAAGTAATCAAATCAAACAGGATTGCCACTGTGTGTTGCTTCGTGGTGCATGATAACCTGTAGTTAGCATCAGACTCATTTCTCACAGAAAAGATAAACCATTTTCTCTTTTTGCCTCGAGAAAAATCAAGTCTTTCACTGCCATTAGCAACATGCCTGTATGTACTGCCACTGGTATATTGTTGCAGTAGTAGTTGGAGGGTTAAACAGGTCTTCTCGTTTTTTTTCTCCCTGTGTTAGATGACAGCTAATGTTGAGTGCTCTCATTTGGGAGGTGTCATTAATGCTGCTCAAGCATTTGACCTTGGGATGCTCTACCTGTGAGGAGGGACAAGCTACATGAAGTATCCGCCATCCCAATTAACCCTTCATGCCACATGGAATGGCCGGGCCGTGCCTGGGATGGGATGGGGCTCACTACAGACGAGTTATGTTTCATTCCTGGATGCAGGCTTGTTTATGAAAGCTTACTGTAGTCTTCTTCCAAGACCCCCAGCATAAAACTAATTTTAGTTTTTTTTTAACTTTTTAATTAGATTATTCTATTTTTATGAATTCCTTCATTTATTTTCACTGAATGAGACATGGATGATTGTGACAATAATCTGAACAAATACAGCATGACAATGTGAAAGATAAAACAAAGTTATATTATAAAGTGGAGAGGTCAATGAGAAGGCAATGGACCTAATTTTGGGCCTCACTTTAGTATATTAGCATGGGCCTTATTTCAGGCCTCATATTAGCACATTAGAATGGACCTTGTTTTAAAACTAACCATGAGAAAGTAAATAAAAAAGATTAAAAAACAGTGACAATAAATGAAAAAAATCCCTTCAAATGGGCAAGAGTCAAACACTTTTAATAGGCAAGCATCTATTCACTTTTCTTTCTTTGATGATGAATTTAATTGCCCCTGGATTTCGGGTTTAAAATGACCTGCCCAAATTGTCATGTAATCTTATTTCTCAAAGTTGAATGCTGATTGGTCCATCCAATGAGACAGGGTCTACTCATTTCTCTGCCTCCGCTGTTCACTCATTCTTCACTTCTGGAAAGAAATGAATCAAAAAGATATGACAACAGTCTGCTCCAATCACAATGAGCTTGAGATCATAATTTTTTCCATTCTTAGAAAATACAACAAAATCATTATTATCATTATAATTATTACTATCTATACTGAATTTCAAAAAAAAACACAGTACAATAATCACACATACACACACACATACACACACACACACACACACACACACACAAAATGTAATTCAGAATATAAAAAAGGGTTTCTCCCAAAGCACTGCCCTGAGCTGACAGGCAGGGGGAAAAAAAGCATTCAATAATAACTAAATGAGAATAGGGCACTACGCTAGGCTTAACCTAGCTACTCTTCTTCCCATGCGTATCGTCTGAGGGATATTTTCAGCTGAAATGGGATTCACTGGGATTAGTGACAATGAAAGGGGATACACCACGCTGAATCTCCATGGGCCTCGAGCACACGCTGAGCTTGGTGAGTGTCGTCTGACTCGCTGGAAGAGCGACTATGAGTGGTTCATGCAGAGGGGAAGATGTTCAGCTGTTTTTGACTGATGCAAGAACTTGACTTGTGATCAAGGCTGCGTTTACTGGTATCTAAACATTTTCTGAGGCAGAATCATGATCCTAAACATGTTTGAAGCATTTTCAGAGGTTAGATAAACGCAACCGTGTTTTCAAACACGTTTAGAAATTTATGCTGTTTTGAAATACGTTTGAGACCATGATCGCGGTTTTGGGAGTAGATAAATGCAATGCCGTTTTGAAACGTGTTTAGATCTCAAGGTCAAATCCCAGCTATTTCCGGTTGTGCTCTCTACCCATTATTTGTGTGTGACTGAGGAGGCATGTTTGGTGGCGTGCAGTTGACCTTTACTTCCCGGGTCGAACGGCGCAAAGTAGCTGCGCAGTGACAACACTCAAATCGTGATTGTATTTTATGGTTTTATAGATAAATGCGGCATCCCCAGAATAGCGTTTTAAACCACATTCGCAAACACCATTCCAAACATGTTTTGAAACGTGATTCTCTCTCTCAAGTTAGATAAACGCAGCCTATGATTCTGAAATGCTTCTGAACATCTTTGGCATTACAAAGTGCTCAGATACTGCACAACATCTAGCTAGAGTCAATTGGAAAACACCCCTACCCCATCACTTACACAACCTATGATCATGGAAATTTATTCTGGATATTTACGACTCAAGTTTGCTGTCATAATTTTACGTAAGTCACAGCTAGCATATTTCTAATGACATAAAAAAAGCAAGTACTCTGGTACGTGTGTGAGCACTCATTAAATCATTCTCCACAAGTTTATACATTGTCACAGCATTAATGTAGGAGGGCAGGGTGATAAAAGAGTTTTCAAGTTTTCATAAGAGCATATTGAGTAAAAGCAAGTAATCTAGAAACAAAAAGAAAAGCTGTCCTCGCTAGGATGACAACTATCCTCATCATATGAAGTGAGAAGTAAGATCTAGTCTGAAATTAAAGGGGATGGTTAGTAACTGATCACTGGGAATCAGTGGGAATGCTAGGAGGATAATTGTTCAAATCCTTGTGGGATTCATCTAAGAGTACATTATATATCTATTGTTGTGTGAAAATTATTTGCTTCATAATGGTCTCATATTCAAGAAATGTGCAGTTTAATGTTTCCAGGTTAGCGTGCCTGGTCAGTGACGGGGCATTAATTTTATTCTCATACTTCTTCTTTTGCATACTGCATTTAATGTGCTAAGTTGATATCATTTGCATGCTATCGCTAGTTACTGGGGGCAAGTCATACGGGTTGGCATCATTCGCCCGTTTATCTTTGAATGCCAATGGCACATTCAAATGGGTTTGTGCATATGGTGAAGGCATTAAGTTCATCTAGCAAATGTCACACTGACCTTGAATTGAATGTTGTGATATACTTACCACATGAATCGTATTTGTGAACCCCAATAACCCATTTCCGTTCGAAATCCTTGAGGATGTTAGACAAGCGAGGGCTACTTCCCCTTTTAACATAATTCAGGTTATAAATCACTCTCATACTGACCTTGCAAACTCTTTCATTAACAACTCGTGACAATGGCAACAAGAAAATGTGTTACAAAGTTGCAATTCCGGTTAAACCAGCTTCTTTTCCCTTCATATAAAAGACAAAATGTAAGTGAGGATAATAATTGTACCATGAATGCATAAATACCACAAAACTTTATTTTTTGTTTTATTTGTTGTAAGTACACTTTGAACACAGAATGTCCAAGTAAGATTCTTGGTTGAAAACTGGACAAAATGTCCATAACACATTTGTAATATCTAAAAATATCAGAACACAAAATCTACTGGTCACATTTTCCATGCAATCTTTACTTGGCCTTTTAGCATGCTGTTTTGAATTCATTTCAATTTTTGCTGGTGAACAGGATCAAGACCATACGGTGATGTCTTATCTTCCACTTAGCACAAAATTTAGCGGGTATCTCATGGTACAAATTCCTATTAATACCCACTCTATAACTGGAGCTTTAAGGAAAAGTTGGGTCCCTTTCAAATCGATCACTCCATCAACATCCGGATCAAAACAACAGGATTTCTTGCAGAAGTCCCCACTCTCCTGAGGCGAGTTCAAACAAAGGATCAACATAACTGGTAGGCTATGTGAGATATGGGGTGCGTGTTTGCCCCCCTGTCCAAATCTTTAAGTGTTGAGAGATGGGGGTATAGAGCTGATTTCCATTTAACCGTTTATTAAGAGGATCAACTTTGCTGGGCCTCTCCTCTTGCTCAAATAAAATTGAATAGCAAATGGCGGCTGCTTCACTCATCATACATACGTGTACTCACTCTGGCAAAGAGCACACAAAGTTGCATACATACCAAAATTAGATCATTGTAGCTTAGAAGGACAACTTGGTACTATAGGGTAACTGCATCAGATTACTAGAATGATAATAAATATGGAACATTCATGCAGAAAATTTGATGGCCTTGGTTCAGGAGGACATGAAGGTGTCTATCGAGGCTCAGAGATTCGAGGAAAGCTTTGATTTGTTTCTTACTGCAATGGTTTGCAAAAGTGTATAGTGAGGTCCTGATTACATGCGGAGAGAGTCTTGTCTTAGAATGAGTTTAATTTCTCAGTTCTGCTCACCTAACTGACATCTTGAAAGCCCTCCATCCTCCCTCCCCCCCCCCAAAAAAAAAAAAAAAAAATGGAAATGAAAACTGCATAATCACTTAATTTACTTATACGTCAAGTTTCTTCACAAAGTCTACTGGTGATACAGCATCACATTGTGAACGAACCATGTTTGGGCAAAATGTTGACAATGAAAACTGGCATAATTGATCAGAAATCAGAAAAACCAAGCAAAATAAAAGATGCCTTTTAGCTTTTAGCCAGAATCTCTCGTGGTGCAAAATTAGATTCCGTGATTGTACTTATGTACCAAGCTTCATGATGGGAAAGAGAATCTCCCATATAATGAGAATATGAGGGTATACTTGTGACTGAAATATTGAAGTCAACCTTTTTATGTGTCCAACCACTTCATTTCACATGCCAAGCTTTTTCATGAGCATTCACTATCAAATCCCTCCATGCTTGACCTAATAGTGATGTTAGCAAGCACACTCAGATGTAGGGATGTCCCTTACCCTGCATGCACTCCACATCCTGCATAGCAGGGAAAGCCCTGCAGTGTGGGACTTTCCTTGCCATGAAGAACCATCTCATATATTGTTAATGTTCAAGGATGCTTCTCCAAGCGCCCTCAAGAAAATCAAATTTGGGGACAGAATTTGGAAGGGAGAGTTACCTTTATACACTGGCACATAATTGATAGCGGCTAGCTGAATTAATTAAACCGCACAAACTTCGACGGTGGCAAGCACCTCTTCAGCACCAAGCACGGCCCAGACCACAATTGTCCCCAGAGCTCAGGGCCTTCTCGGGGATCACTGTGGAGGGTCAGTGTAACTCCCGGAAGTGATAGCGCCGCGCATGTCGACCTTACGATTGTTTTTTTTCATCAGCGGCATTTGTATTCTCCATTTTTGTCAATGAGAATTTCTGAGCGCTAGCTTCTTTGTCGCAGTCGGCTAGGGTAGAATTGCACTGCATGCTCATGTGTACTTGCAAACTGTCAATATTGCTATTTGACCCAGAAGTTTTACCTAGGTCGTAAGGTTTGTACAGTCATAGATACTCGTAGGGCTTGTCCGTGCAGGCAATTTACTCTGGACAGCTAGTCTTGGTAGTGAGATACTCCTGATAAAACTCGGGAGTATCTTAGTCGGAGGAAGAGGTTGTGGTAAGTTCCCCCAACCGGAAGAAGTTACCACGACCTTGTTAAGACGGCCACTACTCCGACCTTTCCTCCAACCTTCCCCCGACCAAGCTTCCTCCGACCCTTCCTCCGAAGTTACCCAACCAAAACTACCTTCGTCTGAATGGCACTTAAGAGTGAAGAGAGCGCTCTAGTCCAAAAACACCAGGTGAGGATTAAACTCCATACCTTCACTGAGGACCATAGAGAGAGATGAGAGGGACTGGCAGTCCACTCCATTGTAGGCATCCGAGGGGTCCAGGGACTTGAGCAGATCTCTCACGTGGCGGACGTGAATCCTGGCCTCCCGAACAGTGTACGGCTCTAGAAAGGAGAAAAGAGTATATGAAAATGAACATATGTGAGAGAAAGATATGAGATAGGGGTGTGAACCTTGTAAATTGCACTGTAGTATTCTGAGTGCTGAAGGGGCATATTTTTGGTGAAAAAAAAAACTGTATTTAGTTTGATATAGAATGTGAAGTGATACAAAATGGGAAACGCAGTATTTTCCATGAATCCTGCAGTACGTTCAGGAAAAAAAAAATATCAGTACAAAAATACTGCCAAAAAGTAAGAGTTGGTATCTCTGGCAAAAGCTCATAAACTTGTATTTTATAAATCGTGTACTGCTGCTGATTGTTGTTGTTCTTGAGCACCTTTAGAATTCATTATCCACAACAGTCACAACCACTTTTAACAAACACTGACTTTTCTTCAACAATTTTGCATCTGAACTCGACTATGACTTCAGGAGAAAATAAACAATGCATGGAAAGCAGTATGCACAATAGAATATGAACTGAAAGAACAGTGAAATTATACATTTGGTATCTTAATATCATTACTACCATTATCAGAGTGTAAAGTATGGTAAAAAAAACAAGGATACTAATGTGGTAACAAGCTAATAGGAGGCAAGTATCCTTTGTTTTAATACACACATTCTCTGTCCACCACATAATGCCTCAATCAATACTGAATTCGATCAAGCAAATTTGTGGGCATGAAATTGAACAGGTGCTTGCCCATTTGCCAATAGAAATACGATGTGTACATGGCAGTGTCTTCTTGAATTTTCCAATCTCCGGGCGCTCCTTTCCAATTCACTGAACATGTTACAAACAACCGCATTCTGCTGGTACAACAGAGATTGCTGTCATCTAGAACGCGTCTTGAAGAGAATTCTGGGTCAAGACGGCAATCTTTTGTGAATGTATTACAATGGTATGCATCACAATAATTCTACAATAACTAAAACCATTGTCATGGGTATATATGCCATAATTCTAATATGTACTTGACATGCATGCTAATGATTCAAATTGTTGTAAAAAAAATACATAAATATGCCAATTAGAAGTAGCTACACAAGTTGTAATAGACACAGAATATATTTGCTGGTACATTGTATTCATTTAACCTGTTCCTACTACAATGTATTATGCATTTGATAGAATTGATGCAAGGGACCCAGTTGCATGCACTGGTTATTCTGTTTGGCAAGCCTACGTCATGCTTTGGTTGTTGAGCAGCAACCCCTTTAGTACCGGTAACAGGCTTGCATAAGATTTGAATGTACATTAGACTGCTGGAACACACTAATACAGTACGCCTTTGACTGATGAGTGTACATGTATGTATTATTGCCGTAGGGGTGGCAATAAATGATTCTGTAATTTATTACAATTCATAGAGTTTTCCTATAGCCTAGTAACAAAGCATTTCATCGTTTACCTGCTCCCTCCCAGTAAGTTCCATAGGCAGAAATTCACCTACTAGTAGTTGTTGCTAGGCAGGGCAAGCCTCCTGTAACCTTTGTGGTTGGTAAGGGCAACTTTTGTGAACATGGCATGTATACATTTAGTATTACAGTTTTAAGTAGCTACAACCCCTATTCAAGCTTAAAGATGACGGATAGGCAAATTTTGACAGTTTTGTAGATCTCATATCATATGCCCTTTTAGAGGGTTGCTGCAATTGTATGTGCTCCTTTGAAATAATCCTGCCCTAATTTTATCCCCAATCCCTGCAGTGAAGTGAGTAGGCAAATACCCCCTGCCACAAAGTACACATTAATTAGCAATTCACACCACACAGTGTGAATCTCGGCAAATGCCCGATTCTGTCCAGCGTATGCGGCTCATCACAGCTTCAGCGCACAACATGCGGCTGTGACAAATGCACGCACATCAATCATACTTTTGATAACCTCGCAGGATTTCAGTGTGACCTTGACACCAATCTCAAGGTCATCCCTCCATTATCATTTGGTGCACTGGGGGTATCTCTACCTGCACACAGGACTACAGGATGGCTTGCTAATTGTTGACATGATTTGTAAATTTTACGGGGAGGGAGGGCTAAAGTATTATGTTCGACCCAAGGTTACTAGTACACAACTGCTGTCTTTGAGCACCCTAAATTATCCAGAGGCAAAGCCCTTGGTAGCATCAAAGATATTTGGGCATTTGCAGTCTTAAAAGCTGTTGGACCTGAGTGATACTCATAACATACTGTCCAATCACTTTAAATGGATTAAATGGGCAAATGGTCCATTAAAACAACCATGGACACTTGATGAAGACAATATAAAAATCTTCAAACAAACCAAGAGATTCGTTTTTACATGATATGGCTCTCTTGAATAAATAAAGCTTCAATCTTGACCTTCGCTGACCAACATAATAGCCACAGAGGTGCATGAGTCATCAGATACTGGACAGCTCTATTTCAAAATCAAATTTCACAATTTACTTAATTTTACTTAATTATTCTTTAATAGCATAGTGGGCCATAAATTTACTGAATACTGCACACTAAGATGCAGTATAATGAGCTCATAACTTGACCTTTAGGTGTTGCATTTGTTGGCCATGCCTGATCTTTATCTGAATTCAAAGTCTACAAAATCTAAGATTAAATGCTGTTGCCTTATCAATTTTCTGTTGACTGTGTTCATTGATCAGGCTGCTTTGTGCTTACTGCACTTCCTAAGGCTAACCATCAGTTAATGATTTCTCAGTTTGGTTTGCAATAGGAGCACCAAGTAAACTCCGTATGAACTGGTGTAATAAGTGTGTGTGTGTGTGTGGGGAGGGGGGGGGGGGGGAGAAGATGTTTGGTCCCTGGATTATAGGATACACTGCACACGCACACACACTTGAAAAGACTAGTAAGTACAAACTCATCCACCGCCCAGATTTATTTCCACCTGAACATATAAACCAAACCACTGGACATTACGCAACACACCCAACACTAGTTGGTAAACCTTCTTGCACGCCCAACAGAAATCACATTCTCATACCATAGGACACCATTTGGTGCGAGGAAGATGAACTCATTTTCCACTCAATTTTCAACCCCCTTGTTGACAGACAAGAACAATCTTTCGACATCTTACAAAGTACAACCTCAAGTGGCAGAAATATGAGAAACCTTATCCATAATCTACAGCCCATCTCTACTGACAGTGTCTCCTGCTCACTAATTCGCTCAGTACAATGTACAAAATATTTTGTATAATTCAGTATTCTATAGTTCAACACCATTTACAAACATGTCCACAAACAACATACGCAGATATTGATTACACTTGATACTCCAATATGGTACATTGTACTAGCAGCCCTCTTTATCAACATGTATGTGACTGACCCTGTTGATGTGAGGCTTGTCTCTATTAAATCTGAAATACCTGCACATTACCCACTTGGGTTAATCAAATGATTGGCAGCAAAGTCAACTTTGTTGTTCAATTCAATTCAAATAATTCAGTTGATGAAGTCCTTTCAATCATGTAAATAGCAGCATACTGTATTTCCACTTCGATATGAAGCCAATAAGGAAGAATAAAGAAAGAAGAAAATCTGAAGAATCCTGTGTAACTCTTGAAATAACCTTTTTTCTTTTTCTTTTTTTTTACACTGATCATAACAAGTGTTTGACCCAATAAAATAAAACTTTGTTCTATTAAATCTTTGCTGCTTTTTTTTTTTTGGTTCAAATAGGTCTCATGTGCCACACACAAGCTAAGCAGGTGATTTAAGTATCCATTTGACCAGCATACCACATTCTTATCACACACTGACTCTTTCTGAGTGATAAGAGGATAACTCCAAAGTAGAAACGGAGCAAACTAAATCTTGAGTGCTGAGTAACCCCTGAGCCTGTACTCTGAATTGGCAAATGCAATCACGTTAAATCACTTGATTCACTTGGAGATGGAAAAAATTTGGGAAAACCAGATTTGTAGTCAAGAGCATCCTCTGTGTCTATCTTTCCCAATATGATAGCATTCTCCACCACAAACCACATTTTTGTTATATATAAAATCACCTACTCTTGAATTTCATTTGATTCACAGGAACAAAAGCTAACAAAACTTTAAGGTCATTGCTTACCACTTGCAAAGTTTGTGTATCAATTACCTATTCATGTAATCTGAGCGTGTAAGACACCCCCTTTTGCACATTATCGCTAAAATTGCATGAAATGACAATGCGGAACAAGAGACATGCAGGTCCAGCTCTCATCTAAGCACAGCACTTTGCCTTCATGGCACTTTACCTACACTGTAGGACAGACTATTTCAAAAATGTTGTACAATGGGTCCCTTGAGCAACACTTTCTTAATTTGAATATTTGGTCCCAGTCCCATCCCCCCCCCCCCTTACTGGGGATATAAAGATATGAAAGTCATGCAAATTTGTGGTTTGGGGTTCTCCAAGGTCCCCCAGCACCACCCTCATTCGCACAAACTACGATTCCAACCCCCTATTGATGCATCCTGCCAAGGTTGGTCAAAATCCAGCTATCAGTTGTTAAGAGCATGAAAATGTGAAAAAAAATTAATGCATGTCAGCCAGTCAGTAAACAATCCTGATAGCTCACTTGAGCCATTGAGTTCAGGTGAGCTAAAAAAAAACCAAAGAAAGAAAGAAAGAAACAAAGAAACAAACAAACAAACAAAAACACACCTAAAAGTTAAACAATGTACATGATTACTCTGTAAGTTTATATATTGTAAAAAAATACCTCATATTTTGTAAAGTTTGCAGGTTTGAGGCAAAGATCGATGAAAAATGCCCTCACACAGGGAATATAAGGGTGCACTTACACTGTATGCTCAATTTGTGACAGCAGAATCAGCATTTTGAAAAGCTGTTTGCGTCAAAGGGAGCGGGGACGCAACTGTTTCTTGCACCAATCACGTCTAAATGCTGATTATAGCCCCGATAAGCTGAACATAAACATACCCAGAGATTATCGATGCAAACTACTATGGTCTCTCACTACTACAGCACTGATCTCAAACAAATACTACAAACCAGGGAAGCATTTCTATAAATAACATTTAATAGCTCATATGCAATAGAGTGGGTGCACTTTACACTTCCGTTGTAGTAGCAGAATGGTGTTCATAAAGATCAGTGTTTGATAAACTGATAGTACGAATGTACGGAGGATGCTACTATGATCAGAAATGCAAACAAACTGAATTATTCTTGAGACGAGCTGGCGGGACGCGGTCACATGATGAACTGCTGTCGTCTGGCACAATCTCGCTCACCGCCCTTTGAATTCATGTGTGTATTGCAACAACACTGAAGCTAGACTTATTCAAGTTGTGAACATGCACTGGGTAGGGACAACACTAATGTCCATTCTGGACAGTATAAAAAGCTGTCCACACAAATGAGGAATTGGGCAGATTGTTTGAAGATTTATCCTACTAAAACCCTTAAATGAATAAAAAATCTTATTACAAGTGGGACCAAGAGACGTCAAAGGCACCTTGCTACACATATCAACGGTGAAGCTATCAATCTCTAAACTCGTCTACCCCACTACAGTAGCTGTGAAGAGAAAATCATCAGACGAAAGCGATATCACCGTCAAGCATCTCAATTGGATGCGACTGAGCAAATTTCAGGCTGGTGAAGTGACTGAAGATTGGTGCTCATATCGTCGGCGTTTTCACGAACCGACGCTATTTCGTTTTTGAGCGAAAATGCAGTTCTGAGAAAATCGCGTTTAAAGATCTCACAAGTTTTAGACAACGTTTTCAATGACTTTTCCTGTCTTGTGTGTGAAAATTTTGACAGGGTGATGAGAGTGGAAGTTGTTCTTCCTATCCATAGTGTAATTTTAGTGTGAATTCAAAAAATTTACGATATTTCTGTCTTCAAACTCACTGCGTCGGTTCGTAAATCCATCGTTTCTTGCGCGCACCATAGGTTATGTACTTAAGCGCGGGTCTCACGAACCGACGTAAGTTGTATTACGCCGGTTCGTGAGACC
Source organism: Diadema antillarum (assembly GCF_040938485.1). NCBI lineage: Eukaryota > Metazoa > Echinodermata > Echinoidea > Diadematoida > Diadematidae > Diadema > Diadema antillarum. The sequence goes on from NW_027271517.1 coordinate 674,756, forward strand.
CGCGCTGTAGGGGCTGTACAATAGGTAACGTGCAATACGCGTGTATTTACGAACCGTCGCTATTTCATTTTCGTATGTGTTTACATACAAATACTATTAGGGCTATACATGCTTATCAACAATAACCTTATTAATTGAAATTAATTGTCATGTAATGATTGTTGTGATGATTACAATACATTTAGTGATAATTAAGATGATAATACAAGCCAGTTTCTCTTAATTGTTCTAAAAAGAGTGTTGTCATTGTTTTCATCTTCATTTAGTACACGCATGTATTGTTATTATAGCTGTGGTTGATCGTTCCAAAGATTTCTTTGCCCCCCCCCCCCCTTTTTTTGTGGATATATTATTATTTAACACTTTTGCATTTGGACATCTATCATTTGGTAATACATGTATTCGGTATACTGTGTTTCATATTTTTTAATTTTTACTGTTTTTTTTTTACTTAATTAACTTACTTTTTCATTTTTTTCACATTATCTTTAATTCAAATTCAGTTCACTTCTTTCATAATAATTATGAATGTTTGTTCTAAGATGAAGGATACCGCTAAATCTTGGGAAAAAGACGTGCCAGTCAATAATAATTACTTGTATTTACTCATCTTTCATACTCATGCATGCACTCTGTTATTTCTTTCTCTGAAATGATATATTAATTTCTTTATTTCTTATTATTCCACATATTTGTGAAATTTACTTTGTCACAATTTTTATCAGTGTCATTATTGTCATTTGGCTCGCATGCGAATTCACTCATAATTCCTCATTTTCCATCTTTCTCTTTCCTGCTCAACAGATTCTATGATAGCTGCACCTGATCATATAAAAACATAAACTCATCCTGCATGCACTCTTCGAAACTGATAAACTCCTAAAAATACATGAATATCGACACTATCAGAATTTCAAGCTTCATTTTAAATATATAATAATGGTCATGTTTTATTATGCCTTTTGCAGCAATATATTGAAGAGGTACATTATGTAATCGAAGAAACATAGGTCCTCAATAGAATATCAAATTTGAATTATTCAGAGATGAGTAATGACAATGGGAAGGATAACAATTGTGGAAGAGCTCCGTAAATCAATACATATCTAATGGCAAATGGAGATGGAATCAAGATTCAAGAATATGTGTAATTCAAGTTCATTATTATATCAGTTCTTGTGTGTTCACAAAAAGAGGAACACAGTTCGAACATGCACACCAAATCTTACATCGTAAATTTACATCTATAGAGTGCGGACGGAACATATACAAGAGAAAGAATAACATTCTCAAATTAATATATCAAGCATAACTACATGTATGTATATGACCACACAAAGATGTTGCTGCATATGCATGAAGCTTGAGAGTGCTGCAACACCCATATGCTCAGATAAAAACTTGATGTATATCATACAAAAGAGAAGAGGTACTGCATGTACATGTAGTTACACTATTCACAGGACAGTAGAGAAAAAGCACGAGAGAGAGAGGGAAATGGGTGTCTAAAATAGGTCGATGTAAGGAGTGCCAAGCCAATTAAGTCTCTAATAGAAGTCATACATATATAAGGAAACAAATTAATCACAACATAAATGATCATGCTCATGTTAACCAATAATTAGCATCTAAAAATGTGTGTAGAAAGCCCATAATATCAGCCTTTCGCCCCGAAGGCTTGTTACATATGAGAAAAGAGAAATTTTGGCCGACCCCCCCCCTCCCTGTGAATCCTTAATCCACCAGTACTATAAACACATTCTGAGAATGTGTTTTAGTACATGTACTAGCAAATTCACAAGAGGGTTGGGGAAATTCAGCCAAAATTGTGTGTGGCTAAAATAATTAAAAAGAAAGGTCATCAGCAAAACTACGGGGTGGATGCAGACGAATTTTCATGTGATGACTAAAAAATATGCAGCTAAAGGAAAAAAAAAAGACGGCGGAGAGGGGCCAAGGCTAATTTGACTCCCCTCCCCCCCCCCCCCCCACCAAAAAACAAACAAACAAACACCACTGTTTTACAGCACCTTTAAAGGACTCTTAATTTTTTGTTTGTTAAAAACAAACGTCTCGAAGTAAAGAATTCCATATTGTAGGCGAAATGTAGACCGATACAGTGTATAAAGGGTACATCCCAAGCTATTAAAGAAAAAAAAAAAAAACAGATTATGAATATCATTTAGTAAGAATCAAGTCATCAAGTAAGAATTTCAGTGTGTTTAATCATCTTTAGTTGAGTTGCAAATGACATGTACATATTTAATAAGAGCAGTAAACTTCGAAGCGCCCCCAAGCCCTTCTATACTTAATTATTCATGTGTAAAGGTAGCGCCAGGGCACTCCGGTGGTCTAGTGGTTATGACGCTGGTCTAGTAATCCAGAGGTCGTGGTTCGAATCCTGCTTGGGCTGCCTGTGATTTTTTTTTATTTCACAGCAGCCTACAAACTGCACACTGCAGTTGCGTGCGTTACTACGGATGGAGACAAATGAATAATCTATTATTTTAATATACGATGTTTGACATCCTTATTGCAATCACTTTCTTTAATTGTAAATTTAGAGACATAATGAATTATTGTTAAAAGAAATCAAATTTCTGTATTTTGTTGTGAGTTTGCATGGGAACATACACGTATCATAATTTACAATTTTAGTTAGATAAAGAACATCTTATAACAGAACTGTCTAGTGATGGTTGAATAATTATGTCAATTTGTTATAAGTCCTATCATTTACATGGAGTGCATGTTCCCATGTTTATAAGAATCATACGTGACACATTCAAAGTGGGTTGAAGACAACAAAATAAATAAAAGAATAAAGGAGAATAGAACTTAATCTGATTACAGCATCATCTAAATATTGCCAATGTGCACTTAGAAATCTATCAAGGTTTATCACAAGGTTATGATTACCACACAAAACCTTCAAGATTTATTATCATGAAATACATACCAATGAACACTTAAAAAAATCTAATATTCCATATCCACATGAAGCTTTCCTTGATATAAATGTCTCTCTGTAGTGTTATTAAAGTGTAGCAAAATTGTAATTACGACATCACAGAATGGAATGCCTTGTTTTCACCTTCAATCTTAGGATCTCCTTTCATGTTTCCACTTTACAATCACATTTCACTGTAGAGATATACCGTCCTTATGTTGTCGCCCTTCATCCCAATTTCTCCCTTCTATCCTATCTGTAGATTGTCTTCTTTCCTAAGCCATTGTATTCACATTCCTTGATGATCAGCACGATGCTGTACTTTTTTCTTCTTCTCTGAAACAGTCCAGCTCTTCGCTACTGCATGGCATCAGTCATCTGAAAGAAAAGACAGAAATTAAGAACTTTCAATTAAAATCAAACATCATGATACAAGATACAACTTTCATTTTGAGAAAAAGAAATCAGCCAACTAAACTGTAGTTGAAATTATTTTGCTCTATTGATATTAAACATAAAACAAAACGGTATACAGGATCAAAGAATGTCAAAAAAATACTGCTGTTTTTGATGCATATTCAAATTGTCTCGCCTTTTACATATTTTAATGATGCAAGATCTTATGTCTAGCACTTAGTAAGTCTCATGTAGAATTTAAATTATTATTCACATGAATAAATCTGCATGTCCTTGTAAACAAGGCATTGCTTTGAAAAAGCTGAATATTATTAATTGCATTTGGGAAAGAGTCTACGACAATCAAACTTGTTTATTATCAGAGACTTTAACATCTTAATTAGACCTAGACTCTACATTACCATTGTATTCACATCCGTTGGTGATGTACACGACCCTGTACTTTTCCTTTTCTTTTCTGAGACAGTCCAGTTCTTCGCTACTACATGGCACCAGTCATCTGAAAGAAAAGAAAGAAATTAAGAACTTTTGATTAAAATCAAACATCATGGCACAAGATACAACTTTAATTTTGAGAAGAAAAAAAAATCAGCCAACAAAACTGAAGTTGAAATTATTTTGCTCTATTTATATTAAACATAAAACAAAATGGTAGGCCTATGCAGGATCAAAGAATGTCAAAAAATGCTGCTGTTCGTATTTGATGCATATTCAAATTGTCTCTTCATTTACACATTTTACTGATGCAAGATATTGTGTTTAGCACTTGGTATGTCTCATGTAGAAATTGAATTATCATTCACATGAATATAAATCTACATGTATTTGTAAACAAGGCATTGCATTGAAATAGCTGAATATTACTACATGTACCTGCATTTGGGAAACAGTCTATGACAATCAAACCTGTTTCTTATCAGAGACTGTAACATCTTAATTAGACCTAGACTCTACATTATCATTCAGCTTTTAAAGGTATTAACCATTCACCTATAAAACACTGGCATTGTCATGTGCATCATATTTCTTTGATACTGCACATATTTTCATGAAGTCTGCACAAGAATGCAAATGAAACACGTCTGCTGTTTGGTATTTACGAGAAAAAAAATCACTAACCCGGAAGTCCTTGGCCTTAGGAATAACACGTGGCGAGTTAGTAGGAATTGACGTTAAAATAGAATAAGAATAGATCTACTAAATAGGCCTTTGCCTCATGAATGTCTGGTCTAATTATAGACTAAGTGAAGTCTAGACCTTTCACTTTTAAGTTACCAGTGGTTCACAAAATTTATATTATAGATCTAGACTACATCTAGATCTAGACATCTAATACTATTAGATCTTGGCAACTTTTGTCTTTGTGACACGAAATTAACACGTCACGGATGATATTGCGGCGATATCCAACAGGATGACAGTACCACTATTACTGACTCAGTAAGTTGACATAGATAACTAACATCAACTTGTTAACGTACGTTAGAGATGGCACCATATACAATAACCGGTGACACTGACACTGACAGATCTAACGACTACGTTAAGACTAACGTTAAAGAGTTAGACTCGCCATCTCAGTAAGTCGGCCAAAGACAAAGTCAATACAGGGCTAAGTCAGTGTTACTGTTATGTTAGGCCTAACAAATGTTAACGGTTACTCGGTTAGGTTAGGTTTACCAGGACTCAAGAGTCCTGGTTAAATCAGTCGAGGGACATTTCTTAGAAGTCCTTCGATTCCAAGAATAAAAAGGGTGAAAGAACAAAGGGAAAAAAGGAAAGAAGAAAGGACAAAAGATTATGTATGGATGCTGTGGAAATCGACAGCGCTACTGTATCACTATCAATCACGCGTGAATATGTAAACGCCATTTGGTTGGGCCGCATTCACAAGTTTTAGGGAAAAAAAGCCCCACCGCTGTGCTTCAAAGGTACTCCACTCGAACTAACGTTAGACATAATGTCACATATCTACACACAGTACGGTACTAGGGCTGAATTCACAAGTATACTATAACACTGCACTGTACAGGAAAGCCACCTAACCTGTAGAGTACTACTCGTAGTGTTTAGGTAGTAATAGACCACATACTGTCATAGATGACATCTACACCAACGCTGCACACTGGCACTGGTCCGACGGTCCCTGACCAGGAAAAATCACTGTTGGACACTGACCAGTAACTTTTTCAGGAATGGACAGGTAAAAATTGGGGGGAAAATGGATGGACTCTACCTACTATTACCACTAGTCTAGATGTAGATCTAGAGCTAGACTATATAGACTCTGTGTTAATTTGACTTGGTCTTAGACTTCAGCTGATCTTAGTTTTAGTAACTGGCATTACAAGTAAAGTCTTAACTTAGACTTAATAGTTAAACTTGAAAGTTAAAGTCTAACATGTCTAACTTTATTCTTTACTCTTCCTTTGAGTTTTACTTTTAGACTTTTTACTTTTTTTTAGTTTAGTAGGCCTACTTTGTCAATCTCATGATTTCATTTTCAACTCAAGTCAAGGCATAGCCATGAGTGTCTTCGAGACTTTGTCATCTTGCATGTCTTGCACACAGACGTTACGACTACAGTACTCAGTAGTCTCAGAAGTAACGACATAAGTTGAAAAGAAACTATAAATAATATGATTTGGGATCTAATTTGAAATTGGATGGCGTTTACAGACTAGGCTTCATAAGCATCACGCGATTGAATACATGGGACTACACTCTACCGCAATGAATGGTTATGGTAGTCCAACTGAAACTGTTATTTTGAGCATGATTTTAATAGGATTATAGCTTACCATTCACTTCACTCGTGGACAGTGGGCTGGCTTAGGTCGTCATTCATCTTTCAGATGGTTTGGTTCTCACTCTGAGATCTGGATTAGGGCCAAAACCTAATTCTAGGCCAGTAAGTTGAACAAAGCTCAAAATAATGCAACTGCGACGGTTCGTAAAACCCGCATTGCTCTTCACCCTAGCAATTCGGGTTTCACGAACCGGCGTATCTTTACTGCGTCGGTTCGTGAAACCCCTTTTTCTCAATTTCTCGATATTTCGAGTACCGTCGTTTTTTTCTTTCTTTGATAAAATTAAGAATAATTAATTTTGTGATCTAAAATTTTGGGATTTGGTAGAGTTTTGAAAGCACTTTCATTTGGTACCAATATCTCGATTTTGAAAATTTTGACCAAAATCGAAATAGCGTCGGTTCGTGAAAACGCCGACGATATTACAGCGACAAACAAGCACTCTATGCACACAGCGGCTGCCTCTAGAACTGATGCCAGTATGGAGATACCCTTCACTCTTAAATTGAGAGATGAATGGGGCCTACAGATGGTATGAGACATGAGTGGAGAGGGGGGGGGGGGTGGTGGGGGAAGAGGGGAAAAGAGAGGGAGAAAGAGATGAAAGAGCAAAAGAGAGAGAGGAAGAGATTTGATGAAGAGGTGAAATGACCTACTCACAATGACCTCACACACGTTATAACTAAGCTATAGATTCAGCTGTGGATGGAAAAGCAATGGTTCAGATTTTTTAGGTTTTGTACACACAAAGTTATCACATTTTTTTTAATTTGTACCAGATTTTGTATTTTGTACCACTCACACACACCAGCTGAATTTGCTTGTAAAACTGTTCTAAAGAAATGAAGCTTAATAGGTTAAACACTCACAGATTGCAATGTGAAATTCTTGAAAACTTTTACCGTCTACTGAATACAACAAAGTGAGCAAAAGCTGAGGTGAAAGTTTCAAAGGAAGTGATAAAAATTAGGAGCAGTCTTGACCAAAGTTTCAAGACGAAGGAGCACTTGAGGAGAAAAAGGTGGTAAAAACTGTTTTGAGGGCCATGATGTTCTCCCTGTTTTACCTCCCCCACCCCTCCAACACCCCCACCCTCCCACTGTGCTCCCTCCATACTTATAAACCTATTTGGTACCCTGATTATCACATCAGACACAAACTGGCTCCTACTAGGAGACTTGTCCCATTAAATGATGGGTCATCAAACCATCTTTTCATAACGGACGACCTACAAATGTAGCAGTCCTCTACCCACTGAGGGCGACAGCCACAACAGGTAACGCCTGGCAACACCTGCCGTGCACAGCAGCCCTGCACTGGGGCGTCACGAGATGCAACAGTCTCGGCAAGCGACAGCGTCGACTGCCCTCAGACAATAGCTCCTTGATCTGTTTGTGTCATTGCTCGTAATTGGCATGCAGATAGCCAACAGTACATCGAGCATCATTAAAAACTGAGCCCCATCAATCCTTCCCGTATTTGATTCATTGTGTATATTAAAAACAAGAATGATGCTTGGAATATTACGCAAATATTTCTCTTGAAGATACTATGACCATGCTTTCTGACTTCGCAGTGACATAAAACCCTCTGAATAATTTTATGAGGCAAAATACTGCACCCGCTAGTATACTACAGTCATCACTACAGAGATTAGTATATGACAAGAAAAGCAAATACACAAAGGGCAGGCATATTGTCACATCCGAGTGAGATGGGGGCACACTTTGTCAGGTATGATTGCAAGTGACGGACGGAAAAATGTCAAAGTTCGCTTCTCTCTTAGCTATGTCCCCCATCATGCCGCGGATATGAAGGGAATGAAAATCAATTTGTACGGCAGATGTAAACATCAGAACATGACACTGTTTATTTGCACTTAAACATTCACAGTAAGTCCGGATACAAGGATCGGAATATGCACACAACCTTTTTGAGGAATTTCTATGACTCTCTTTGCAATTCTACCTTTATGCTACCAGTATACTGTACTAGGCTGAGGGAACTATACTGAAAGGCAGTTGAACTTGATGCCCGTAGCTCAGTCAGTAAGTCTGTAAGTCAGAGTGTTTGAGTAGTATCTCTCAAAGCATGGCTTGAAACAGCAGCAACCTTTCCACATCTTATTCTGATAGCTGATGATGAGATATCTATGACAGCCAGCATTTTTATTTTTCTTTCTCTAGCAAAGAGAATCAAGTGACTTTTTCAATTCAAAAGACAATCTATGTATTTTTCATGTCTAAAAGGGATTAACAAAGATGTAATTTGCTTGCCTTCTTTCCTTAATCTGGCTTCCATGACACCGAAAATGCCATAAATATGGGACATACCTACTGGTGAGATTATTGAAATGCTCAAGTTAATCATACAAATACCTGGAAAGCTAGGAATATGTGGTTGCCAAATTTCATCTTATGCAAAATCTAATATGATGATAGATTTCTCCATATTAAACTTTGTGATCTTTTGCTAGCTTGAACATGGCTGACGACGCAGGATCTCGTTTGTGTGGGTGACTCTCTCTCTCGCACACACACACACAGGACCTCCATTCTACGTCCTATGCAAGGAAACCAACTTTGAGCGAAGTCATGCCAGCTTAGAGTGAACCAAACCAATGACATCTCTTGTTGCAAAACATTTCTGGTAGGAATGGGAGGGCTAAACTGAAGGATGAGACTTCCTTACCTTCCACAACCTTGATCACAGAGCCGTCCTTGAGGCCCTCAATGTTCTTGAGCTCGGCAAAGTTGTCGAGGACGTTGCCATCCAGCTGGAGTGAGAAGCAGGTGCGGTGGCAAGTGTCCTCCCGGTCCATCAATACCTGGTGGATCTCCTGCACCATCTCCTGGGGACTGACCTGTGACATAGGGTCAAGGGGAAAAGGTCAGATGGCAAAGGTCACTGTCAAATGTCCTCCCTGTCCATCAACACCTAATGCCTCCTGCAGCATCACCTGGGGACTGACCTATGACATGGGGTGACAGGTCAGGGGGAATAGGTCAGGTGGCAAAGGTCACTGTCAAATGTTAATCAAGTTCACTGCAGGTGTGGTGGCAAGTGTCCTCCCTGTTCATCAACACCTAATGCCTCCTGCACCATTACCTTGGGACTGACCTGTGACATGGGGTGACAGATCAGGGGGAAAGGTCAGGTAGCAAAGGTCACTGTAAAAAGATCATCAAGTTCATTTGCAAAACATATGAGGCAACACCCTCATGCACCACATTCAAACCCTTGGGGGTAATTCTTTGAGCACTATAAAGTTTTATACTTCACTAAAATCGACTGGCGCGAATATATCCACCATGGAATATTTGGTCTTTAGTAGCACTACAAGCACTTAACTCCCTCTCTGCACATCAGGTTTTCTAATCATAAATTCAATGTTCACAATCAATATCATCATCTTTCAACATTTTTTCTTTCTATTGTCCTATTGACTAGAAATGAAGGTAAGGAGGAGAGAATAAGAAGAATAAGATGAATAAGAAGAAAAAGAAGAAGAAGAAGAAACAGGTGATCATGAGGACAGCCCAGATCAGAGCTAGTTTTGGCCTGATTTCTGACATGAGTTTAAACTATTTTTTAAATATTTTTTTTTAATATTTATTTTCTATTTTTATTTTCTATTTTGTTGTTGTTAAAATGTGAGAGTACCTCCATGCTATCAGACTTGTAAGGAAGCGTGAGCACACTTTTGTCCTTTCCTAAGACTGTATATGGTGGAGACCACACAGCAATGAAGGCAATCTTCATTGACCGGTCACAGAAATATAATTATAATTTACAATTAAATTCTAACACATGTATTCTTCCTTCAAGAACATTCCTACTCTTTATCCAAGTCCTTTTCTGATACTTCCATAAACGCACGAAACCTGAGGCAGCAGTGATTATGGTTACCAGGGTATCATCATATCTCTTGTGGAAGTATGAACGTACACAATGCCACCATTGTGCACTTACAGGCATCATATTTAAATATCAATCTTTTCATTGTCATGCCTTCATAAGTATAATTTCCTACAAGGCCAGACCGACTCTTTTATTTCTTTCACCTTCTAAATCACCTCTAAGGTTCTCTCTCATGCAGTATGTCTCCTTTAGTATCTTGTTTTGCCACAGGTACATCATGTCTCTTTACCAGTTCCATAACTTGTAATGGCAATGAAGCAGTGAATGCCCTTGATCGAGTCTTGTCCGTAAATCAGACCAATAACAGGAAATACCTCGTTTTCGGCGGACCCTCCTCAAGGGACTGACAGGTACAGAGCTCACACAAGAAGGGCAATCTTGATAAGTTTTGCACATTGTGAACAGGCTTTGTGTAATTATGGGAAACTAATGATTGCTCCTTCATGCCGCAGGTTCTTTGGTGTCTGCTCAGGACTGTAATTTATCTTTTGCCATCAGGCCTCGAACATGAACATGGCTTTAAAGCATTCTACACCTCCTCTACAAAAATCGCAAATATTTGGAGCAGAAGACAGGCTGGAAAAATCCTGTACATTTTTTTCATAGATCTAGAATGTGCGTGGAAAATTTAGAAAATCAAACTCCAACTTGAAATCCACAGCACTGTAATAAATTATTATTATGCATTTCATCTGGGCTGATTTCTACATCTCTGGGAAAGCATCGATTTAAAACAGAGATTATTCGCTTGGATAGCTATTAAAATCAAAATAAGCTGAAAGATAGCAATGCTTTTTTTTTTCAAAAGAAATTTAAATAAAGTCTTCTTTTTTTCTGAAGGATCTTTCAAGAAGCCTTTGCACAAAAAAAAAAAAAATGATGCATATCAAAGCAGTTAAAATGACCAAGAATCAAATCATACTACTACATTGTAAATGCAGGTCTTACAATGATATGAGCTCTTTTGTGAGTCACTACTTTGGGTTCCTCCCCCCCCCCCCCCTTGCAAGCTGCAGCTACTACAGCAGTAGATAGTCATAAAAAGAATTCCCCAAATTGTAAAATACATGGAGCTCCTTCTCTATCTAACAAAGGTGAAACAGTGTTCTTTTCTAAAGGTTCCACACTCTGACCTGTACTATCAGATGTGCAGGCAGATGAGGGTGGGTGACTCCCTTTAAATGTCTTTACTACGTCCTGGTCTGGGGGCTTTGTGCAGCAGTGGGCAGCACGTCACATCTTTAGCGTGACTCATTTCTGGGACACGTCCAAGCACGTGGTCACAGGAATCTAGCCGGCCACATGGCAAAGAATTATGGAAAATGTGTTTTACCATTTTATGCTTAGCAGTAGCACCTCAACATGCCATCTGATTAAAGAAGAAGTAAAGGACACTCAGTAGGCAAGAGTGGTAGTAATGACTAGGACATTTACATCGAAAGATACATTGAAAACACCAGACACAGAATTCAGCATCATTGATAGTAACCCTAGAGATGTTTCTGCCAAAGCTGTGTCATGTTTACAGATATACTGTGTTTCTTTTCTTACTGCATATTTTTCTTTTTATCAGTCAAGGTTATACTATGATCTTTTTCACCTTCCCCCCTCAAAAAAAAAAAAAAAAAATTCCTCCACCAAAACTTTTGTGCCAAGTGAGCCATCATCAGCATCTTATATGTATTGAAATTCAAAAGCAGGAACACATCCAAGATTGCATTTAAAGCTAATACGGCTTTAAAAATTAAACAAAAATACACTCCTGTCATTTTTCATGGACAGATTCTGGTGAATTGATTTTATTACTTGTTGTTGTGTTTTAAAGAAAGAAGAGAGAGAAAAAAAATTGGGGCTCTATACGACAACTAATTTGACCCTCACTTGTTCAAGAAAGTACAAAGCTACATTGTGCTTATTTAATAGGTTTATTGCTCTATATAATAACAGAATTGTGCTGGAAAGTACTAATAAACACGAGCAAAAGCATAACTTTGCCCCATGTCTTTTAAAAGATAAAATTTATTTTCCAAGCGTACACGTCACTTGATATCAGCAAAAACAACGCAAAAAGAGGGTACAACTTTCTGCTTCTCGAATGGCACAAGATATATACAATTGTACCTTATCTGAGCAGGGTCATTATACAAGAAGGTTTGAGTCAAGTGTGGACCTGTGGTAGCTAACACCAGGTAATTACTAATATCCTGTCTGTGAGATTCCTTTTTGGTGTGAAAAGTCGCCGGTTCCTGCAGCGGCCCGTTTTACCGTGGACCTCATCCCACCTGCATTAGAGGCAGAGCAATGAAGTGTATCAAACCAAAACCACTGAATACACAATCCTTTGACTCACTGCGACCACCTATATCGAGTGACTACAGCCACAGTTATCAATTTTTTCCCATGTTTGGAACACTTTTCAATACCCACTATCAAAACATATTTGCACAGGCCTTTCAGATCATGTTATTTGAGAAGGTTAGTAAAATGGCTTACTATAAATTAACTTCACATTTCAGTCTTATCTGAACTCTTTCCACTACCTCATGCATTACATGTATGTCAGGTGTGGAACTGTCCAGAAATTTTCAACACCTCTGAGTAGGGGACTGACCGCTTGCTGGGGACATTCTTTCCTTGTAAAATCAAATAAAACCGCAGTCACTTTACAACTCTATTTGGGAGCCAATAAGCATTGAAAATGTGGCCACATATGTTTCATACATGTAAATGAAATGCTTTCAGCATGTGTGATCTGTGGCAGACGGCACGTACAATAGTAGTCAAGCCAAGAAGTAGTGGCTATTTTAAGTACCATAGAGGTCCTATTTCTCTTTGAGCTGCGATTGATTACATTTCTCTCGAGTCATCAGCCAGCTTCAAGTACTGTATACTGTTTGGCTGACGGCCAGGTTGTGGTTATTGCGTCAACTTTTGCCTGGTCGCACTGTTCGACTGGGAGAAAGCCCAAGCCACACAGAAAACTTGATCAACTGTCCAGTAGATTCACATACTCTGAAGCCTTAATGTCCCTATTTGATGGTCATAAATTGCTACCATAAAATGAGATGTCATCAATAAAATCTCTTTTCCTTTTATGGAGAAAAGAAAAATGAAATCGGGGATTAAATAACAAACATTCTTTTAAAGATCTCCTTTTCAGCATAAAATCTCAGTTTAACTACAATTCCTGTAGACTCCTTGTGAGTGTCATACAATAGCAGACTTGAAAAATACAGCTAAACTTATTAGCAGTCCTGCTTATTAGTTAGCACTTGGGTAAAGTGGCCATATGCTCTAGCTCCTCTACGGACGGATTCTGTACGAATAAGTCCTCTTGTGTGATAGTATCAAAAATTATTTGTCCGGTTTTCAAAACTCACCTGAAGGTCAAATGCCTCGCTGGCTGGCGGAACAAGTTTGACTGTGAACGCAGCATCCTGGATGACGATCACATCCTCAACTTTGGGGTCCTTCTTCTCCCCCTCTTCCTTTGCTTCCTCTTTGGATCCATTCTCTTCCTCCTCCTCATCCACATCCCGCCTGCCGTTGCCATTGACGACCGCCTCCTTGAGTTCCATGGCGTCCATCTGCATGCAGTCTACGCCGCTGTCTTCGCTGTTTGGCGTGACGTCGCCGCTGCTTGCTGCCCCTTCGTCCCCACCGTTGAGGGGCAAGGGGTGTTGGTTGCCCTCTCCATTAGCCAGGGGAGCGGGCTCTGCCATAGCCGGCTTGGAAGGCTCAGATTGGTGGGACTGGTCAGACACACAGGCTGCAGATAACAAAACAGAAATGAATAATTCATTACGATTTTCACCATGCAACTGATTAACAACTTGCCCTTCTGTATTTACGACGTACAGTTGTAAATGTAACGATTTTCACCTTAATATATAGCAAAAAAAAAAAAAAAAAAAAAGCTGCTGAAAACTGCTCATTCAATAGTGGTGAGCCAATGGAGTAAAATGGAGTCAAAAGGGGCCTGAGCTTTTGAAATCCACCTAAGCTCAGAAACTTCGTCAGAGATTTCACCTTGTTTAAATGGTGTCATAAATCTTAATCATATCAAATCACTGATTATCACATGACCTCTCCCTCCAGCAGCTCTCTATGCAACACAGAGGGACATGACGCATCTCACAACAATCAAACTACCATCTTATCAACCCAACAGTACCTCCACAAGGTGATTTACAATGTACTCTCAAGGGTAAACCACACTGAGCTGTCTTTTCCATAGTGCCAGAGGTTTAGTCCAATGTTAAAGCCAAATCTACAGCGTGCCTGTAGATTGGAAGGCAACATTGGTGTTGATCATTCTGTGTCTGATGTAAAGTAAATTATGCATTAATTTAAACTTCCATGATGCACATTACAAAATGCTTGGAGAAACAAATTGAGGAGGAACGGAAGAACACAAAATCTGGCCCCATATGGGAAGAAATGTAAATATAATATTACATTTTTAGCAGGGTTTGCTTCTCAAAACCACAACATACTGCCCCATCTTGCCTGACACAGCAATGAGAAATGAATGCAAAATGGATTCAAGGTTTTGAAATGTGACTCACTAGTGAAGGAAGTTGGAATTGAACAGCTCTTCACTACATAGGTCCTACTGAAAAGATATCCACAAATTTAAATACATCAATAGACCAACCTACTCAATGAAGGGTACAAAGTGACTTAAGGACACACATTTCTACTGCCTCTTTCTTCTGACTTGCATGCCAGCAAGGTACGTCTGAAGAGAGAAACAAGAATGGTATCTGGCAAACAAATAGCAATATCGTATTATCTATGCAGGTGGGGGGAAAATCTTGTATCGAAGAATCCTCGAAGGCAGAATCCAATTTGGGGCCACGTGAACCCGCGCGCCTGGCTGCATCGACAACCTGAATCTGGAGCCATGTTTGCTACCTTCTTTAGAAGTTCATCACAGAAGTTCATCCCAAAAAGTTCACCACCACCCTACTCTGATTCCATGCCTACTGCACAGATATTATTCATTCTTGAAGACAATTTCATCAGATGCAGATGGTTTATCACTGAATTAGTCTTGAGTACACATCACAATCTCTCAAGTCACATGTAACATACATGTATAGCCACAAACACTGACTGCTCCATTTTCTGTCTAGCTATTTCTTGAACTTCACTTTTCCCTCATTCTTCCCCTCACTTTGATTGCATTTTGTCTCGTTCTGCTCATATCGGCTGCATCCCTCCCAGGGTAGGCGAGGGGAGCACCAGGCAAGCCGTCTTGGCACACTCATAAAAGTAGATTTCCTCCCCCCCCCCCCCCCTTACGTCCATCCACAAAAATAGTGTCATCCTCTTTTTGGGATGCTACCACACGAATCAAGCACACAGAAGACACTCTATACAGCCCTACATGTTCCTCAATACTTTAAAGGGGCTTGTCATCACTTCTAAATACACTAATTCCAGTCCAAATGTGTACATTCCAAGCAACGGAAAATAAAATAGACTGGATGATTTCATGATATAAACACTCTTGTTTTGATATGCAAGATATTAAGCTCCTTACATGTCTTTTATTATCATTATCATTTGCTCACTAAGTACTGATTGTAGCTTTGCTAGAGGCTTTGGCTTGCATCACATCCTATTACACTTCATAAGTTACGTTCAGACGACAAGCCTTAACCTCAAGGTTAAGCTTGCAGTTAGGGACCGTGTACACGAACTCGTAGTTAGCTAACCTCTGTTAAGAACCACGAAATATCTTATGGTTAGCGCTCTAACCACTCGTAGTTAAGCACCATGTGGACACAAAAATCAATGCACTCAAAGGGGCAGGAGTTTTCCCCCGAGGTCAAGCTTCGTCGTGGGGACGCAGTCAAAGTTAGGGGGCAAGAGCTTAACCTCGAGGTTAGGGCTTGTCGTCTAAATGTAACTAATGTACGTACACTGTAGTCAGGTCTTAGCGTTCTGTGCATCTCAAGAAATATCCTCCTTTTTATTCGGGCACTACTGTAATTTCACTGAACATAATTCTCCTTACAATGCTTGACCTTTAAAGATGGCTTCAGTCTCATGACATCACTCGTTTCTTCCACTGGACAAAGACATGTAGGTAATGCTGCGATCATTAGTGTAAATGCACTACATTCATCACAATTATGTAATAGGGTAATTGGAGTATTGCTCCCTGTGACAAAAACCGGATTATAATGTGCTCTGAAGGCAAACAAGTATAGATCATACAGGGGGAAGGGGGAGGGCCTCCCGATCATTCACAAATCACTTTCATTAAATGCCCATTAGCTGCTCGGACAAAGAATCCTTTCAGCTCCAGTCTGATTAGATCATTGAGATCATCAATCTTTTAGAGAGTTATCTCTTTACCCTCCTTTTGTCTCTCCAGGTGCCACGGTTTATGATGCTGTCTTTTTTTAATGGTAAGCGCTGATCAAGGTAATTAATTAAGCATGTGACTGTCAAGATGAGGTTGATGCACTGATGTTAATTTTCTGCCAGGTCAGCACAAATTCAACTTCATTCTGGTCTTTAATAGATTGTTGGGGGGGGGGGGGGAGGGGGAGGCAGAGAGGGTAGGGAGGGGGGAGAAAACTTATGTACGGTACCCAATGGATGCCTAGGTAGATGATTTTATACATAATACTGACATTCTTGCAATTGCACCTATAAATTGTCATATTTGCTCAAATTTTTGCTCATCTGTTGCTCAGACTGCCCCTGATTTTGTTTGGACTGGGAAGGGGGTGGGGGTGATGGGTATCTATAGATCTTAATAAGGATTCTCATTTAAGAATTATCAAGGTGCTTCCATCCTCAGTTGGAGGAGAGCTACCTGTATCACTGTAAGAGGACATTGTATGCACACAGCACGAACAGTTGCATACTCTGTTTTACATCATATATTGCCAGATGAGAGCCATTCCTCTTCAATCCAACGCATCTATTTTTGACACTTTATTGACAAAGATTTGGAATTACGATGGAGCTGACCATGCATGCACAATAATCAAGCAGGCTTCACCCCGTGGGCATCAGTGTAACTCGATTACATTGTGTGCAGAGAGGAGTAAATTGAATTGTGAAAGGAGAGGGACGGTGAGAGAGGGAGCAGGGGTTGTTTACGAGTTATTTCAATTCACAAAGTTCCCTGGAATACTATTGCAGAGCTGAACATAACTGAGAGCGAACACTTCAAATTGAATTTACACTTCTTCTTCCAAATGATATACATGTCTAAGGAAAAAAATATGAAAGACATGAATGTACATCTGATTCAGAATGCCCTTTGTTGCTGAATAAAATGGAATAAATGAGGTTTGAACCAAATTCTTTAAAGTCATTTCTTTCTTGGGTAGGTTAAGAGTTGGGGTGAGGCATGGGTTGGGGCTCATGTCATGTCATAGCATTCAGTCTGACATCACTAATTTCATTATTTTACATTCACACAGTCAAAAAGATGTAGTATACACATGTATCTTGGGAAAAACACGACACATGGCTTAAAAAGAGTATTTCAGCTACTTACGTAGGACAGATGGAAACTGACCAGGAGCTTGAAACTGAAATGCAGAGATGGTGTTCATTTCATCACATGAGCTTGATGTGTATTATGATTGTTATAACTATTATTCAATGTCATTATCACTACTATCATTGACAGCTATCATAGAAGGAATAGCAATAGAAATAGGAACAGTAATGTTTATGTTAATGTTAATGTTAATGGTAATGTTAATGTTAATGGTAATAGTAAAAGTAGTAGTAACGGTAATAGTAATGGTGATGGTAATTGTAATATAGTTAGTAATATTAACAGTCATGGTAATAGTAATAGTAAGAGTAATAGTAATGGTAATGGTAATAGTAATAGTAGTACTTGTAGCAGTTGTTGTAAAATGTACTAGTAGCAGCAGAAGTGTTGTTTAATCATCATTGGTATCATCATATCAACTTCATTAAATGGTATCACTCAAATTGAAGCTACTGGGCAGTATGGAAGATGAGAGAATATTATGAGATAAAGGACAGCAGTAGCATCTCTAGTGCAGACACAACGTCTGCCTTGGGAACTGCGGCATACACATGATAGAAACTGTCTCACACATCTCATCTCGTAACCAAATCCACCGGGACGGGAGTCCCTCGCGGAATGTGACCTTAAACGTGGGCGCCACTTCTGCCAGATTACCCGAAAGGTTAGGCAAGGACGCTCTACAACGCACAAAGGGGGAACCGGGCTTTACGGATGGGTCTTGCGTCGTGAATAACATCCATACTCAGTGTGGGCGAACCTAAAAACTGTATCACGCTTGCTCAGAGGATTTAGTAACGCATGCACAAACTTGTCGATATCTGGCTAATTTCCTGGCATAACCCATCATTTGAAGTAAAATTTAGGTACTGGTAATGTCTGAAAAAAAAAAGAAACCATTTCGATATCTAAACCAACACAACCACTAAAGATCATGGTGGAGTAATGGAAAAAATAAGCATAAACAAACTAAATCTATTGCAAACATTACGAAAATGAGGTCATCGCACTGTGATTGATTCCGCAGCAAAGCACTCGGCAGGCTTCTGCATTAAAGGACAAAGTTTGTACTTTGTAAAATGGAATGTCATCTTTGCAGACATATGTGGGATTTTCTCTCTGTACACCACTTTAAAACATCAAGTATCCCAGATCACCATACGTATCTCCCCCAAAAACAAACAAACAAACAAACAAAATAATAAAAACAAAGAGGACAAGGATAGGTCTCCTACTCAGAGAGTTTGCACTTCAGAATGATACGATGGCTCGTATTTCTATTCCGATCTTATTTGCTTGCCCTCAAAACAAAAACAAACAGATCAAATCCTTCTATCACTAAAGAACTTTAAGGTCCTGTTTATCTTTGGGAGCAGTGATTTAAAAAAAAAAAATTCAAGATACCACATTTGATGCATATATGTGAAGTCACTTGTATCACAAAACATCCTATCATAAAAGAATTTTGCAACGAAACCTAACACAAGGAGATGTCATTATTTTTCTCAATAAACCGTAACTGTAGACAGTTTAGTCTGGAAACATTTTTATTATAACCATTTTTCACATTTTGTAGATATTTATTAAGAATACTTTACATTGATTACTATAGTATACTTATTCAAATTCTTACATTGGCTGTTTCTATCCCTAACTCACATTTTAGAACTATTTTGAAGCACTAATGCTGGGTTTTTATTTTATTGGCAGATGGTAAATTATGCCTTTAAAGATCATGTTTGCACCAAGATAATGTATCAATGTGTCAGTGCAAGTGATTGGAACTGGCACAATGTGAAATGATCATGTAGCACCAAGATGTCAAGAATTCAACATCTTAATGAGATAGCCGCAGAATGAGCCATGTGACTTCACAACGCTTCAGTCATAGTCTAAGGCAGAGACCCTGCACCTCCATCTCTTCCTACGCAAAGAGTCTAGACTTTAAAGACTAACCTTTGTTATTCCCTTGCCTTTACTTTCATACTATGATCATCAGGATTTGCTCAGGATGACAACAACATACCTAAGTCTATTTCTCATCACTCAATATCTAGTCTCCATGAGTGAGTTGTACTTTGAAATGAAGCTAATTGCAGACTGGTGACTGGTTGGTGAGACTAGTTACTACAGAGCAAACACTCGTGGAATCTAAAGGAACATTCATCACTTGATTAATGGAAGTAAATAAACATATTGAATAGTGCTTAGAACTTGATTGCTTGTTCTATGGGGGAGGGGTGGGGGTGGTTTAGAGGCTTGTGCTCATGACAGTACATTTCAGCTGTGGCTACTATGTTTGATTCAAAAAGATTTCCACCAGAAATTGGATCAGTCTCATCTTCTTTAGCAACACTTTTAGTCCTTAGACTCCTTTTCCAGGACTGCTACATTTTCACTGCAACCTTCCCTTGTTTACTATCTTGCAACAGGAGAACTTCCTCAGTTCTGATTTTAAAGACCCAGAAGCGATGAGCATATAACGTATGCTTTGATGCACATAATTGCTCGTGCTGGCTAGTGCTACATTGTATTTGTGGTTTTCAAATATACATCTGTACCCCGGTCGGCAGAGAATGGATCTGACCACTCATGGAAAACCCATGCTACTGGGTATCCAAGATAAAGCGTGTCTTCTTTTACTGAAAATAAAACAAAATTTCCAGTATAAGGGGCATTACAAAAGGAGGTGAAGACTATAAATGTAGATCATGAAACCCTTACATACAGTGTACATGTACCAGAGCATGGAATTCAGTCTATACCATTACCAATCCATTGGAAATTACAGGATTTGGAAAAAATGAAAATATCAAGTAGTTCATGAGGCACTTGGTTTTCAACTCAACACTGGAAGGACTTATTAGGACTTATTAATACAGGTACTCATTCCTAAAAAATTGAATGAAGTGTTCTTGAATATACTGTAAGTGGTTTCTGCTTTAAATCTATACTGAGATCTTGCAACTCGACCACCAGCAACTTGTATGGTTCCTCCACATTTCAGAGGAAGTCAGGTAGAATGTAATATAAGTGTGTACCCGCACTTTTATCCATGAATGAAAGAGGGAAGAAAGTTAAAATTACTGGTAGTCAAACACCCCTTTACAAGGAATGCTCCAAGCACGTACTGTACATGACAGTATTTTAACAATGAGGGAGTGCATGGTGAATCTCTACTGACCACAAATCTACAGATATGTGTGAATTGGTATGATCACATTATATTACCTATACTTTCTGGGAAGTGTATGATTTGTGTAATGATCTACTGAGCAATTCCGCAGTTTAAATAGGTGGACATGACATGGATAAAAGAAATGTGCCTCTTTATCTTACTCTTTAATTTAGGTATCAACTAATGCCATGGATGTTCACCAATCATAAAGGGCTTTCAAATTCAGTAGATATTATTTTTCATATTTATTGGTTTTGCGAGATCTAAAACCATCATTTAAAATGTACATGTGGGACTGGGGATGCTGAAATTCACTTAAATGTAAATTACAGTGGGTTCCTTTGAAAATTTTTCCTCAAATTTTGCTAAAGGGTAAAAGATGAATACATTCAAACACTCCAGAAGTCATGTGACATTTTGTCAATTACTAGTACATAAGGGTGAAATCACCTGTGGAATTACTCCGTACAAATGTAGCGTTACTAAC
This sequence comes from Diadema antillarum, assembly GCF_040938485.1. Lineage (NCBI taxonomy): Eukaryota > Metazoa > Echinodermata > Echinoidea > Diadematoida > Diadematidae > Diadema > Diadema antillarum. The sequence goes on from NW_027271517.1 coordinate 696,053, forward strand.
CGTAACGTTACTAATCATGCTTTTGGGGGTCTAGCTATCAAATTATTGGTCGAACTGCTAAAAATATTTGCATGAATATTTGTCATGATGCAATAACAGAAATTAATGCAACACTTTGTTTGAAGTAACTTTAATTTTTGCACACTTTTTGTTACAAGACATTGTTTTTTTGTCGTGTCCTTTTTTCGTAACGTTACAAACCAGCCCTTGTATTTGCCATAGCAATTCTAATATTTACTGGATTGTATTCATTCTTTTCTATATCATTAACCTGGGAAGGATGAACAGGTTTTTAACATGATTTTGACTTGAAATAAATAAATGGGAATTTAGTAGTAAAAATAAATATCTAAATTTGTATGTAACGTTACTAACCGCGGAATTGCCCTACTGTATTGCAGGTAGGTATGATCGCATTACACCCACACAGAATAAGTTTCACATTCGAATTTGATTTATTAGCAATTTCAGCTGGTGAATAATATTTTGAATGGTATCCTACATACAATACTTCTATAGTAAGAAAACTGTTGGACTACCGTAAAGTTCCGTGTATAAGACGCACTATTTTTTCGTCGGAAAACGTTGAAAATCGGGGGTGCGTCGTATACACGGGTACAGTCGAATCACGGAAAAAAAATCTGTCATGTACACCCAATTTTATAAGGCCAACTTGGGGCCATGTATGCCCATCGACGTTTGGAAGGTAAGCAATCACTAAAACTTGCGGATAAAAGAGCGATCTTTCAATCTGGACACACACAAAAGCTGCAAATACGAGATAAACTTACATCGGCCTTGTGCAGTAACGATGTATCAATCTGGCCATAGACAACAGCTGTAACAGCACTGCTGTACATGCTACCGATGTCAGTCTACCAAGCTACCAACAGCCAACCTAGTAGCTGGAATACGCGATGTACAGGTATCATTACTAAATTACCGATACCGTAAAACTTATCAATGTGCTAGTATCAATATGGCCATAGACAAAAGCTGTAAAATACGGAGTAGGATCGACAATTTGTCACCATAAATATGAACGATGTGTGAAGCATGCATGCATATCCATGTCGTTCGTTTGCTCTTTATTTCACGAGTGCGAAGCCAGCTAGGATACCATAGCTACACTGTAGCTAGCTAGCTAGCTAGTATGCAAGCCTTTGGCAAAGGCAGCAGCTGCAGAGAGGCTTTTGCAATGGACTCGCGTGCACACAGCGATCGGATCGAAGCGCGCTTGCCCGTTGCGCGCTGTGTGTGCAAGTCCATTGCTCTCTGTGAGCGTGTGCTGAAATTATAGCGAGCTGCCTTTTGCAAAAGGCTAGCACTGTGCATACAAGCATGGTACAAGAGACACACATGTTACTGGTAACAGTGCATGAGTGTAATTACCGTACGCACCGTACGTCTTGCCGTATGATCCCTCTGCTACACTTGTTGATGTTTTTCTTATTTTTCGTAATGAACCTTCCAGTCTGACATGCGTCAATAAGCGAGACACCCTCTGCTATGTATGACAGCAAAGATCGTACTGTACACTCATGAGTACGATATGCATGACACATGTACCATGATTGAAAGGCGAAACAATAGCAAGTGAGTACCGAGACAAGTCTCGCATTTTGCGTCTTCCATATTTTGTTGATGTCCGATGAATACCGTTCAAAAAAAATATAAAAGGAAACGAAAAATAGAGCAAATACATGCTGCATTCTAGGGAAATTTTGAGCTGAAATAATATGTATGACACACGCAATATTTGCGTGGACATTTTCGTGTTTTTTTTTTTTTTTTAATTTTAGGTCCGAAATTAGGGGTGCGTCTTATACACGGGTGCGTCTTATACACGGAACTTTACGGTATACAAAAGAAAGTTGTGTAGCAGTTGTAAAAAAAAAAAAGCAAAACAAATTGTGATATTGGATAATAGGAAATAATTTCCTGAACCATATATGTAGTACTGATCAAGATGTTTTTTGGGGAAAGTAAATTTGCATGATAAATACTTGTGAATGTCTATCTTTATTTAATCAATAATGCTACCGGTTATGCTTTGGAATTTCGGTAAATTTTACTTGTGAAAGTTTAGCCCAGTCAGATATTTCTTGCCTACCACCAGGGCAATTATGGAAAATGATGCTTGGGGGGGGGGGGGGGGAATTGTAAAAACAAAGGAGTCTTAGTGAATTATCCTCAATAAGTCATGAAGTTTATCATTCATTTTCTGCATCAAAGATTTTAGCCCCGATCTCATTCGATCCATTTCATTACATGGCATCATGAAATGGTTCATTACGTTCTCCTCTCTCTACGTCATATTAACACCACACGCGTGAAAGATGCTTTCGTGTGGTACCTGATCAGCGTCCCGTCCTTCCTCGTGGAACATTTACGCAGCTGCATGCCCAGGTTGGCAATTAAATCATATTTTGGTTGCTCAGAGAGCAGCATTATGTCTTGGGAGAGGCTTGTGGAAGGTGCATGTGTTTACCGTCGTCTATTTTGAGATGCACTCTCCCTACAAAACCCGTAATACCATAAAAAAATAATGCAGCTGTACAAAGTACATAATATACTTAAACGACTTAGGGGTTAGCTTGATGATTGGTAGACCATGAAGTTCTTTTCAAAATATCAACATGGCACTAATTGGCAACATTTTGAAATTGCAAGAACCTGCGCTATGAATTTTGGTGTAATATTTCAAAAGTATCCTATTTTAGTACATGGCTGACACTACAACTGCAATTTCTGATTGGATCTATTGATATCTTGAATTGAATAGAAACTTTGGAGGAGAAACCTTGCAACACTGTCTTTCTTATTTCAAGAACGATAATCTCTTCTTCATTTTTCTATACAACAAATAACCCCTACGGCACACTTGGATAATAAAGGGGGAAGATACATTTTAGCCCTTTGTATGCTTTGAGTGCTTATTAGTACAGAAAACCCCATAGTATTGTACACACTGTACAAAGTCCCTGGTAAAGAAAGGGTTAATCTCCACTCCACTTATATACACCACGCCTACACAGGTGGTAGAACAAATTGCTCTGCAATCTTTCGCACTTGTATTCTCACACTTCGTCACACATTTACCCCAATTTCCCAAATCCCTGAAAGCACACTTTGTGGAAGAGTTATCAGCATAATGACCAAAGGAAGATGATTGAAAGAGTTTGAATGTACGCACAGATAAATGCCATTTTCTATATATCTTTTTAAATGAGGTCATCATCACATAGACAAAAAAAAAAATGCTTTTCAATAATACTGCACTCATTATAAAACAAATATTTTTGAATATATTAGAATCATCACATACATGTCATTATTATCTTTGTTTTTTCAACAGCTCTAATCTCAAAGCCCTTATGTCTCTCTGAGAAACTCATACAACTTGTACCACACAAAACAAACAATAAAATAGAGTCTAACAAATACCTGCACTGTGTATCAGTCAGCATTTTTCCACTCTATTCAGATACACCTCTGGAGCATGCATATTACCATTAGCGTCGTACACGTAGAAGGGACTATGTACAGATTCTCACGCAATCCAGGGTATGAAAGAAAGATGTCACCCCTTGATACCCTTTTGTGAAGAGTTATATCTGATGAAATATAAAAGTGGGGAGGTGAGGAGGGCAGCGGATTCTGATTATGGTTCTTGCAGCACTGGCAGAATCAAATGCAAGTACGTACTTGAGAGTATTCTGTTGACTCGGTAAGGCCAGGGGTTCGCCCGTTTGAGTGATGGTATCAAGTTTCATTGATATCGAGGCCCAGGGGCCAGGAGTATGTGATGCATGTGATTTGCAACTGACTGGAGTAGACGCTATACCCCCCACGAGCGCATACGACGACGACGACGTAGTAATACGGCTGTGACGTCAGAAGGAGAGAGAGAGTAGCGTACGCTTGCTCTCTCTACGTCATCTCTGGATGGTTAGAGAAGGTCTATGCAGCTCTTGCGTCAACTCACAATGTGACTTTCTACACCTGCTTTGCCAGTGGAACGGGGTATCAAATGACATGTACACATTTGTTTGTGCTGTGCAACTGGGCTGCATCAATGGAAATGAATGGCGACGAGTGAAGACCAACTGTTTATACACTAAGTGATGGCTGGCAAAAAAAAAAAAATGTGTCCAGATTCTTTCTACACAGCCAGAGGAATAAACACAAGTCCTCTGTAGCAGCAGACTCTCTAGTGTAAAACATTATTAGCCCCCCTGAGAGGGAATAGCAGTTGTTCAGTCCGAAAACCCTTTTTTTTTTCAGATATACATGTACAGTTGTAGTGACAATTCCTTTGAAATATATGAAAATAGTTGAGCTAGACTCCATATGATTACTTACATAATTTCCCTTTTATTAATGACCTTCATCAATGTCATGACTGTGTGAGGCCTACACAAAATCCCATGGACTGGAAAACAAGGCAAACTGTGCATTTCAACACTGATACAAATATAGATGAGTAAGTGTTGATTTTCTTTTGGTGTAGATTATACAATGTATGACTTGAATGTTTAGGTGTTACAATACTATATTGTCATCCAAATTTGCCATGTATAGTGTCAGACTATTGGGAGAGAATAAATTGCTTAGATAAGAATAAAAAAATACACCTAACAGTGATTTTTTTTCTATTTTCTTTTTTTTTATGGAGTTGTTTTTCTAAGCACATATTCTAGCTTTTATTGACAGACTATTACATCAACTACAAAACTCTCATTCTTCCATCACATCATGCTATCATGATACAGAGAGCCCGAGTTTGTTTTTTGAGGGTTTGCTTTTTTTTTTTTTTTTTTTGAATGCTGCTTGTAAAACACCATTTCGTGGATGAAGGGGTACATCTTTACAGCCAATGCTACAGTTCTGGTTCGGGCTATCATGCTACAGACGTATGTCAAATGTAACTCAAGTTCTCACAAATTTTTCCCTGCTCAAATGAACAAAAAAAAAGAGAAAAAACTGAAAAACATATAACAAAACTAAACTTATCCAAAGCAGTTAAATGCTGAACCAAGGATAAAGCCCATTGTTGATTTTTTTTTTTTTTTTTAAATGTGGTTGAATGATTCTGTACTATTCTCTTCTTTCTTGTTTCAAAGCAAAGATATGACATGCATTTTTCGTTTGGATTACAAATGGCTTTATGCAGTTTGCACTGCTAACTTCACACAATATCTGTTTGTTTAGTGAGGCTCTTGGGGTCAACATAGGCAAGGTCAGTGGTGCAAGGTACAATCTTATGAATGCCTTTCTATAGCAGATGATATCCAAATGAATACCAGTCGTAAAATCACACTACTACAATACAAACTCCTTGTGTCATGCCAAAGGTGTGTGATAAAAACTTGTCTTGCATTTATAATGCATTTTATGTCTACAGTATATTGGAAATCAAAGTACAGTTTTAATGGTGTTTGACTTTTTACTCATACAGAATGGCCTTTATGGCCATCATTAGGCAGGACAACATTATACTACATCTCAGGATATAATGGCATCTGATAATATGGGAATATTACTGTATGTTACCCTGAAACCAAAAGATCAGCTATCATATTGTCAAATTCCATGTAGGTGTCTATGCCACACAAGGCATGAAAAGAAAGCTATAGATGCAATATCACTGATCACCACCAATTTTGCTGATCAGCACAACACCATAAAGGAGATTAATATCTGATGCTGCCCTTTAAAACATTAGTCATGAGTGACTGCCCCTGTTCACATGCAAACACTGCAAATTATGGAAAGCTAACAAAATGAGAATTAACAACATTTCTCAGATCACATCCATACTATCATCTTGCCTTCTGAATAAAAATATCTATTTAATAACTAAACCTCCTTGCACGACTAGCAAGAACTTTTCGCAGCATGAATTTTTTGTGAATTGCCATTGGCATGCAATGCATACATTGCAGACAAGAACTTTTGGGTGCATTTTGATTTGGAGAATCTTGGCTCTCGCAAAAGTCACAAAATTAAAATGCACGCAAAATTTTCTTGTTTAACAGTCACTGAAATTTTTTTTTTTCAATGTGACGAAGTAATCTATAAAAGCAAAGTACAAAGAAATACATTGTACGTGACTCTTTTCAGCAAGCCTTATACTCAGATAGGCTACCAGAAATACTACTTGACCATTTGAAGACCTTATATGGCAATAGTTGAGAGTGGGAATAAAACAATTCCGAGATACCCCGGCCCTAGTATCGTATTTCACCGTCTGTAGATCATCGGACAAGTGAGTGATCCCCCTGGAGATGACACCCCCTCCCACTACCCCTCTCCCACCCCTATCTTTAGGTGAACAGAGTGCCACTAATTGTAGAAACATTGCTTCTTTTTTTTTTGAGGGGTGGGGGAGGGGGCTGTAGGGGAGATGAGCCGGCTGTCTTCTGCTATGACCATGAATGACCTGCTCTTTATACCTAGTCCATGGTATTTTTGAATAGTGGTGATAGGAGGGGGATAAAATCTTGGGTTTAATTCAATCAGCAAGATGTTCTTGATGCTCCTGGGAAGGTTACTGTAAAATATGATATATTCGCGGTATGAAAATTTTGCGAATTCGAGACAACAGCCTTTCTCGCAGCATGAAATTTTCGCGAATTGCCACTACACATATTGTGCAGGCAAGAACTTTTGCGCACATTTTAATTTTGCGAATGTTGGCGCTCGCAAAATTCACAAAATGAAAATGCACGTGAACACTTCTTGTTTAACAGTATGCTAATAAGCTGTATGCCACTTTTGAGTTTATACCTGGCTTTTAATACCCATACATTTTGTAGTTTGTTGGCTTTTTTTTTTTTTTTTTGATGAAATCATATTTGTGAAAAGTGAGGTAGGCATGACAAAATCAAATACGTGTAGATGGCCATGTAAGGACATTGTTTTTAATTAAGCATTCTTTAATTTTCTATATCAATGGGACAGTGAAATGAATTTGAATAATCTTTGTACCAAAGATTCTCTTGAGCATATATCTACACATATACTGAGAGGATGAATGCAAATTGTCACATGTGATGTCAGGTGTGATTTTTTCAAAGCATAGCATGCACTCATCCCTTGGGCATTTATCCTACCACGGAGCTACAAACGTAGCTCCATGATCCTACTGAGTATTTAAGAAGGCACCAATGTTTGCACGTGAGCGTGGTTCTCTATTTCTTTTCCTTTCTGTCTCTTTCTTATTTCTTATCCAGGACATGAGTATGATACGTGATGCAAGTGTTTGATGTTGTGTCATAAAAGCTGGCATGATGCCCTGAGAAAGATCATATAAACACTCAGACATTGTTTGGAATATATAAATCTCAGACAATGTTAATGCACACAAAATGACTACAATGAATGTTACCTCAGTCATTGATGTAACCTTCACCTATGCATGATGTCTCGGTGCACAAGTACAGCCATTATTCAAGTGCACACGTTATCTATCACTTCTCAATCTCGATGCACACGGGTGGAGAATCTCCTTTCATCTTCTTTTACCTAGATGTGACTGGAATGTTTACGCCACCAGGCTTTTAGTTTTTTTCCCCTGAGAATACAATGACAATGTATGCAAAGTGTATGTTTCCTCATGGCTTACCAAGCATAAAAATCTACTTGCTGACTTCTGACTACCCAATATGAAGCAAAATATTATAACATTGCAGTGTACCTGAGACAGTTTGGCTTTTAGAAATATTCATGGGCAAACTTTTCACCAGAACATCACTAACACAGTTTCTGGCAGTCCCCATAGTACTATAGATCATACATTGGTATATGAACATACACTTACCAATAACTGTGTATACAGCTGTTCATTTTACAGTCTTCAGAATTTGGGACACACTTGACTTAAAATTCCTGTAAAACATGATATTTTCGTGCCATGAAATTTTCAGGAACTGGAGCTGATGGCCTTTTTTGCGGCATGAAATTTTGACAAGAACTTTCATATGAATTTTAATTTCGCGAATCTTGGCTCTCCCGAAATTTTCCGAAATCAAAATGCGTGCGAACATCCCTCGCTATACAGTAATGGCACTGTAAACATTGTCACTGTGAACATTGTCAATGCTACTTTCTAAATTGTCTGTACATATTATCTTTAAAATTATACCAGAGCTATAAAAGCAGTGCTCAGTATAATTCCATGAGCAATGTGGGACCTTGGTTTTTAATAGACAACATAATAAAACAGGTACATGTACAGCTTTGTATTACAAATCATCATCATCATGAAATGTATGATTTCGAGGATTTCTCTTTTCTTTTTTTCTCTCTCTCTACAGGCAAGCTTGAGAACAATATGACTGTATACAGTATATATACTGTGTCTCACACCAACACATCAAAACATAACATTACCAAGGAATGATCATCTAGACACAATACATGCAATCATCTAAAAAATATGACAGGTGGGCTTGGAATGAGCTGTAAAACTCCATCTTTAAATCCCAACTAAGACTTGCTTAGAACTTCCAATCAAAGTACACGTAAGAACTTTGGATGTACATGTATCTAATCATGGGACATTTACCAATTGCTCAAACAAAGTCAGTCCAAAGATGAAAATGCACACACGGCCATATTTGCCACCATGCACCCATAAAATATTATAATGCGTCAGCAAATCCTGTTGAAAACCCTGAAGATCAAGGGGAAAAAGAAAATGCTTCTTAATATTACCGGTATGTCTTTTTAAAACCCACATTCATCAGTGATTTGAACAGCAACGTGTCAAACCTGGCAGGACAGTACAACCCCCATATTGCATGCCAGAACTTCTACTTTCCTCTGTTGAACAATAATTTCAGTTTGGAGAGTAATACAGTGCACTCCCATTATAAAGAACACAGTTATAACGAAAGTCTGGATACAACGAAGTATAATGCCTTTGGCGACACTTCATGGCTGAGACATAAAAACTCACGGTCCCCAAATTATCTGTATTATCTTCATGCAAGTTATCATTATTATTATTTATTATTTTTATTTTTTTTTGGCTGCAACAAAATTTTGATATAAAGAAAGAAAACTGGGTCCCAAGGACTTCATTATGATAGGAGTAGCTTGTAATGGTGGCACACACACACATGCACACATATGTACACAATTTTTATGCATTAATAGCTGGAAGCTTGCGTCAAAAATTGTTTCACAACATTAAGAGGTTTCCTTTAAGAATGATAACCTAAGATTGAAACAATAGTTTTTAAACTCAAAACAGTAAGTCACTGTGTGGAATGCTGTTCAATGATCTACATTGTAGCACTTGGCACTTTCACACATGGTCCCAATATAAATTACTTGTATAACCATATTTATAAATGAACAAAATCGTGAGAAAAAAACCCTCCTAAAAATACCAAAAGAACTGTTTCTACAAAATCGCTAATTCTAATTTTCCCAGAGAATCAGTCCAAATTGATCAATAATGAAAGGTGAGACTCACCTTAGGATTACTTTGTTTTACTCTGTTTTAGGATATCTCAGTCATATTTCAAAACCAATTTTCATCAAATAACCTTTGAATTCCTCTAAGAATTTTTTGATTTTTTACATTTCATGAAGTGGTTTCTTAGTATCTCACAAAATGCTAAAAGCAGAATCCTCACCTCACCTGATACTATACCATCCCTTTAACACATCTAGCAAATAAAATGAAGTGTCTGGATAAACTGACTATCACTCATTTAAAATAAAATAAAAACAAAATAACAAATAAAAAACCTGAAGAGGGCTCATTCATGCACATACAAACAAAAGAAAATACAGTTGAACCTCTATTATCCGGCCTCCCTTTATCCGGATCTCTCTATTATACGGACGCACTCGCCGTGATTTTTGTTTAAAAATAATTACGGGAGGAAAGAGGGATTCCCAACTCCTTGAGAACTCCTACCCAAACACACATGAATTACATATTGTACTTCCAATATGATTAACATACATTACATCAAATTTCCTTCCAAATTGCTTACCTTCAGACATTTCAACATCCCTAAACATCCCCAAATGTAACAATGAAAAGGTTACAGTATACACATTACTACATGTGGTACTACAATGGGCTACATCAGTACATGTGTATGTGTATATGTACATGTATAAAGCATTGAGTCTCCCGTATCCGGCCAAATCCCTTATCCGGATGAGCCCCGGTCCCGACTTGTCCGGATACGAGAGGTTCAACTGTACAATCAACACCAATACAGTACCCCTCAATAGCTTTCTCTCTCATACACACAGACACTTCGACTATTGAGACATGCACGTTGCAGTGTATGTACTACACACAGACATACACACAGTAAAGTTGCTGGCACATTCCAACGTACAGCTGAGCACCTAGTCATAGCACCTTGTAGTGTAAAAGTGCTACTATGCACTAATAACATGTGGTCTTGCAAAGTCCACGTGGTTGGGTGACTCTCGGAAGCTCTGCCCATAACTGTCCTCTGGGCTGCTTTGAATGATTTTATCCATTTGTGTATTACAGAGCTACAACTGTACTCTCTCATATCAGTATCTCACTGTAAAGTCATTACAATACATCCCATAGGCCTCCAGCTTCACAGTGAATCTGTCCATAGCTTTCACTTGCCAAATACTTTATGTTCTGAAGGAAAGTGCAACTTTGTGTACAGCAGGCCTACCTGTATAAAGTACGCAACTTCAACTTTACAATATATCATCCCTGTCTGCAATAAAAACACATATCAAGACAATAAAATAACACATGACTACAAATTTGCTCTTTTGATATGACTACTTTCACTCTCTTTTCTCTAATTTTTTTTTCAGCTGTTGCTTTGTTTTGTTTTTCTCCCCCCTCCCTTTTCTCTACAAGCACAGGGCAACTGTTAATCTGGTTTTACAATTAAGAGTCTTACAGGTCCCTGTAAAGAGCATACATTTGTAATAATATCTGTACCTGCAAAATTGTTGATATTGCTAGAAATACTGGCCTGTACTGTGCCCCCTGCGGGCGGCGCACGGTATAGAACAGAAGCAATCAATATATTGTTATCTAAATTCAAGGCGTGACTAATTTATCAATACAACACACTGCACCAAATGCTCAGGAGCCCTGAAGTACACATTGTAGCTCCTTTTCTTTACAACAGTGACAAAGAAATCCAGCCCATAAGCAAGCACAGTAGGCCTACATGTACACTAGGCCTACATGATCACTGCGGTTCTGACTCTTGCTGGACTGCTACTACAATTTGTAGGCTGCGTGATATGACCTACAGCTGTACTTTTCTATTGTCTATGAGCGTGTTTCTACTGAGAGCACCTCACATCCCTGGCATCGCCACGAATTTTGTCCAACGCAGCACCTCGTATTTTACGACCACTCGAGCTGTTTCTACTGAGCGATAAAATACGAGGTGATGCAAAGGTGACGTGCAAATGCGGCGATTCCGGAAGTCAGGTATTTTTAAGTCACAGATTTGGGTCCCGCGCGCACTGCCTGTTAATACGATCCGAACCCTGCCTGCTTTGCTACAACTGCGTCGGCTATTTTTTGATAAGCCATTTCTCTTCGTCTTTCCATCCAATATACCCCGAACTACTGCCACTGACTGATGAGAAATCGTTGGAGATCAAGGGTCCAGTTGAGATTTTCTCAAGGCTGCGACTTACTAATGTGGTACTCTCGCGATTCGAGACAATATAAAATGAAATAACGCGGTGTAAAATCAAGTAAGTGATGAGGGCTTAGTAATGCAATAAGTTAGGCTGTTAATCACGCGAACAAGAGACGATGAATGCCACAATTCACATGTAACGTAACGTATAGGGCCTAAGATAACACACACACAAGCAAGTTGGTACCAACAAAGCATGATGCGAACACGGTCGCTGTGTGTACGCACGTATTTTGTACACGTGTGCGATGAACCGATTGAAAAGCGCGGGGAGAAATTCTAGACGTCCGATACACCACGAATTTCGCAACCCGGTGTGTTTCTACTGAGAATCGTCCTTCACGTCACCACGCATCGACCACCTCAATAGATGGACGACGGAGCACCTCGCATCAGCCGGCATCGGCCACTACCAGATCTGTTTAGAGGAAAAATTCAAGGTGTCACCACGCATCGGCCGGTATCGGCCGGCATCGGCCGGTATCACCACACATCGGCTGGCATCACCTCGAATTTTCGTCGCTCAGTAGAAACACGCTCCATGTCACAAAAAGGTTGTGGCACTTTACAATACTACAGATTACTGTATACTCCATATATTTTGCTGTGGTTTATATTTTCTAAGGCAATTTTCTTCTTTCTTCACAATTCAACTGTTGCAAATTGACACTGCACCATGTGCTGTGATGCATTGCCTCCCGTAACACTTATCTGGTGTAAAGTGAAATATAATTTCCAAAGTTTGATATAACCAAGTTAACATCTTAGAAAGGGCCTACACTCACAGTATTCTAATTTCAGCAGTACTTCTCTATTGCAAAATAACCACAAGTTTGACTTCTGTCAGTTCTGATAATAAATGCTGGCATAATACATGGTGGACACATTAAATCTTACACATTAAAGTATTTATTGGTGAGAATATCCCACAGCTACCTAACCTTTACTCTGTAACTTTGTTGCAGAGTTACTGCGTAACATGAAGTGTAGGGCCTACTGTATAAGATCATCTCACACATTCATTACGGTAGCTAAGAATAGAAAGCGAAAACTCAATTACAATGTAAGAGAAAACACACAACACCAGTGCTTTTAAAATCCCTCTTATTTCTAAAACACAACAGCTCATGCGTTCTACCAGCAGGTTTTTTGTCTTCAGCATTGTGTTGCACTCACTTCATAGAGGGTAGACTCAAAGTAACTTTTTATGCGTAATCTCTCAACACATTGTTGGGGGGCAAGAAGAGGTCTTCTCACACACACAAGAGAAAAGAAATGGATCCATTTTTTTTTTCCTCCAGCACATGGTCTCTGGGTGAACCCTGAGTCGTGCGGAAACTGCCTATTTAAAGGACGAAGACTTGAGAAGAGGGAACCACGTGGTGTTTGCCCTGGATCCTCCTCCCAGCAAACAGCCCGCTGGAATGGCTGGGCAAACCCGTTTCCATGACAAAGGGGTCACGGCGACAGTCTACTCTGGTCTGGAAGGAGTGTGTCACAAAACTTTGTCACCGCTTCCCATGCACTCTGCCAGAACTTCCCGACATAATTCGAAAATAGCAGCATGGCCTTTCAGTTTTTCAAAATGCCAGTCAAACAGCACGGCTATGTGTCACAAGTTTGACAGTAAGTTACTGATATTACATGCACTAGCCTGCAATGTATGCTGCTATTAGACTGACTATGTATTGAGCTCTGATCAATTCCTACAGGGCAAGACACATGCTAGTTACTCAGTTTCCCTAGAAGAACAAAGCTACATAAAATACTTTCTACAGGCAGTGGCAGTACAAGCACAAAGTACAGAGTTCTTTCCGACAGGGTGAGTCTGACGAAAGGAAAGACAGCTGCCAAGTCGCGGTGACACACACGACTGCAAGTCTCGCTAACCGTTTTAAACCCCTGGAAGTATCAGAGATCCCCAATTTTTAAAAGGGAAGTGTCCCTGTACGGTACCAACTACGATGTGTGAATTCGGCAAATGCAGGAAGATTACAAGTGGTGAAATAGTCAGTGAAATTAACTTGAGAGAAATGGGACAATCTATTCAAGAGTATGAATACATTTTTGAAATTTTCATTTTTTAAAATATCATATGTGCCATTCTGCCAGGATGGGAGCTCCACGAAAATTTATGACGTCATTCTACGCACATACTACAACTGTACCCAAAGAAAATATTAAAGAAATTTAATTTAAAGGACAAGTTCACCTTCATAAACATAAGGATTGAGAAAATGTAGCAATATTAGTAGAACACATCATTGAAAGTTTGAGGAAAATCGGTCAATTTGTTCAAAAGTTATGAATTTTTGAAGTTTTTGTGCAGTAACTGCTGGATGAGAAGACTACTGCAGTGCACGATGTCATATGCATACAACAATATAAGGAAAATAAAAAGAGAATTTCACAAAATTTCATCTTTTGAAAAAAGTACACATTCCCTTGACTCGTTACCGACATATGTCATGGGTAATATTATTCCCCCTACCTTTAGAAAGAGGCAAGTCAAATGCTCTTTTATTATGCGAAAAAAATGAAAATATGTTGAATTTTCTTTACATTTTCTTTATACTGTTGTACTCATATGACATCACAAGCTGTAGTAGTCTCCTCGTCCAGCAGTTCCAACACAAAAATTTTAAAAATTCATAACTTTTGCATCGATTGTCCAATTTTCCTCAAACTTTCACTGATGTGTTCTACTAATATTGCTGCATTTTTCAATCCTTATGTTTATGAAGGTGAACTTGTCCTTTAAAATCTACTTATTAGGGTATCGAAAGGCATTTAACCTAACTTTTCAGAAGGCACAGAGAATAAAGTCGGCCAAATTGTCTACGAGATACATGTAATTGTCATTCACATTCATACACTAAACATTTCAAATTTGACCCTGACCTTCAATGCATGAACTGAGTGACCTCCCCTATATTGGAAAGAGTGGCTTATACTGTACATGTAGTATTGTCCTGTCATGAATGATTATTGTGTGAAATTGGATTGAATTAATATAAGATCAAGAGACTTCAGGACACAGCTAAACCAGGCACCAGCTTGAACAAAAGTTCCTCTCTGATAACTCTTACTATGGAAAAAATATAAAGGGCTTAAACTACCCTCTATCAGTCTCACAATGTACAACTTGTAGAATCAAAAAGAAATTTTTAACACAAACTATTTCTACTTTATGATATCCTGTGTGCAAATCAACCTGAACAGTACCAGCTCAGAAAAACAACACACCAACAAATGAACAAAACAAAGCAAACAAATTAAGTTGTCTACTTGGCACATGAAAACATATTATGGATCTATGTACAGTGTAACTGTTAACTGTTACGATCTCGTGGAGACGAGTAGGGATCACATGGGAAAAGTTATGTAACCACTGCTTGGCTGTTGATTCACTGAAGTCTGCTCCCCGCCCCCATCCCTCACAGTTTCCTTGAACCACTTCCACTTTTATCTGATCTTATACAAAGGGTCAACCTGGTCACATGTAGGCTTCATCCCGTGTGTCCTTGTCCAGTTGTCCAGCCCTTGGTCACTGGAGGATTCACTTCCTCACAATGGCGGAAAAATTGATTTCTGAACGAGGCCAGCTCCTAACGGCACGCTTTCGGAGAAATCAATACGCGTGAACTTTTGAAAGGATCTCTGTCCACGTTCTCCAAACACTACAAGTGTACATGTATGTATCTTTCCATTCTTTCAGTTGAGTGAACATAAAATAGTTGTAAATGTTTGATTTAAGATATAACCTGAACATCTTCAGATTCAAGGCATATTGAACATCAGATCTTCTGGAAGGAGTCAACCCAGAAGTTGCTCATATAAGCTCCTAAATATAAAACTTTATTTGCTGCAATTGTGTCATAAACAGGGATAATTCTGTGTTGATATAGCCCAAATTTCCCCAAGCAATATTTCACTGAAAACAGATATTTTTCTATTTAATATTTGCAGGGATACAAACAGTAAAGATGATCTACAATATTCCTATGATTTGACATTGATGTAAAGTACTCATGTACACGTGTACACTGTATTTCCATTTGAACAGTGGGAGACCGTACAATAACAAATCTTCCAGCCTGACATTCATTCTTCCAAGAAAATTGTGGGAGAAAGAGTAGAGTTTGTCAACACCTCCACAGCTGTGGTCTACACATCTAATGCTTTTCATGTCATCAATAGTCACACAATCTACTAAAGTAGCCTACTTAACTCCATCATTACCACTTGCAGCCTGCTCATGTGCAATGTCAGTGGAGTCTGGATGTGGTGGGATACAGAGGATTAATGGGAAGGGGTTAGGTGACAAACTTTCTTCCCGTCTGAGTGAATCCCACTCAAGCGATTCCCGATGATTGCCGGTCGAGAGTTGCACTGAATAACATGTGCCACCACAGCATTGTCGCTTGCTACTTTATGCAGTACCGGTAATCTCAGAAAGCAGCTCATGGATGAAGCTACAATTGTACACTGGATAGGGAAAGGTCATTTCTGCTTTATAGATCATGAGTGTCACATGGTGTAAGAATTGTGTTTAATATAAAACACCTCTGTGTGCAGTAGAAAAGAAATTTATGTATTTTAGTAGCACAAGTAGAGAAGTCTGTTTCACATATTGCCGTACCATAGTTGAGCCCAAGCTGTGCAATTCCTAATGGCAGGCAGGGAAGCCTCTTCAAGACATGTGCAAACACTTGGAAAAGTGTTTAATAGCCTCTGGTGTTGGCCTCTGGAAAGTAATAGCAAAGGCATTAATACCTGCAGTGTTGTCTGCTGGTGTCTAGGCAGATCAGTTCTAGTTTTTAGATAAAAAGAGAACTCGAAGGTCTGTACAGATTGCACTGGGCCCACTGATTATACCCTAGGACTGTGTACTTAGAACTGTGATTGTGCCTTTGGTAAATCTAATAAGCAGTGTGATTACAGGCTATTGATACTCTGGTACATTGTAGAAGATGAAATCCAGGTACAATGATACAGATAATATCAAAGGTCAAGAAGATAACTCTTCGTTCTACACAGTTTCACTGGTGTTATATGCATGCACTTGAGGGTCAACAGGCCCTTGAGATCACAGACATTGCCTTGCAATGGGAGGGGGCGAGGGGTGCCGACATATCTTTTTTGAAATCTGGAACACTAGTATATGCTTTGTTAAAAGGAAAGCAGAGCTGAGTGAGCCATGCTAGTGACAAGGATATAGGCCTACAATATGTACAAGGCAGGTCTGCACGGCTTTTTCACCTGGATTCTTATTATGATGTCAAAGATATTGTATGACCACAAAGGATGAACTACTCACTGAGTACCCTAGTAGGCCTATATGTTTAAACCAACTTCTTCCACTTACTCCTCCCCCCACCCTCCTCCAAAAAAAAAGAAAAAAAGAAAAGAGACAAAGAGAGAGAGAGAAAAAAAAATGTGTCTCCAAAGTAACCAAGCCTAGCATAACATGTTTCAAAATGACTTTGAGTACTATCATCTGAACAGAAATGTGCTTTTGGCTAAAACTCATTCAAGATCACATTTGTTTTTATATTATTATTTTTTATTTATTTATTTATTTATTTATTTATTTATTTATTTATTTATTTATTCATTTATTTATTTATCTATCTTTATTTTTTCCCCGGGGGGGGGGGGGGGGGGGGGGGGGGAAGATAGGTGTTTCCATCTCCATAATAACAACAGTTATATGCATTCATTATCTGCCCAAATCTCCCCGGAAGCTGTTTAGAAACACCATATGCACCTACTATCAGTCAGGAAATAGAAAGGCCGGGAAGATAAGCGGCAATGCCAATCACCAGGTAGTGGAAAGTTCAGTGACCTCTGCACCACACAAACGACTCCATATTACAGAAGAACCATAAGTTACAAATTGCTTGTTGTTATCATGAATGCTGACACTGTTGTGCAGCAAATGAATGGAAAAGTACAATGCTGAGCTTGTTTCTACCGGTAGTGTGTTTCTCTGTATGATTTGGCAGTGCTATTGTACAAGGTGGCAGTACCCGAACTGTAGCTTCAAACTGCATAGTATAGTATTCTGTGGGCATGAATTTCAGAACACAGGATTTTGTGCTTGAATTTGTAAATGAGAAAAAAATTGAATTCATGCAGATTCTACTAACTAGTACTTACCTTACCCTCACCATGCTGATTGGGCAGAAACCCGCAACAGCCAACCCTAGACTGTTAGTGTTA
Organism: Diadema antillarum; assembly: GCF_040938485.1. Classification (NCBI taxonomy): domain Eukaryota; kingdom Metazoa; phylum Echinodermata; class Echinoidea; order Diadematoida; family Diadematidae; genus Diadema; species Diadema antillarum. The sequence continues at coordinate 713,968 of NW_027271517.1, forward strand.
TACAAATAAAAGAGTGTTCATGTTCAGTGTATTGATCGCATTAGAACACTGCTGTGCATACACACTATCAAGGGCATGTACATTGTATACACACGCTGGTAGACTTTGCTAGTGTATGCTGATTTTTATGATCTGATAGAGCCTCAACTGCTGCTGTACAGTAACTGGTACGAGACTGAATCTACAGATATGTGTACAACTTCCCACTTTGTCAGTGCAGCTTGACTGAAAATCTTTGGAAGTATTAATTATCAAACATGAGACATTTGGTATGACTTCTGCACGAGTATGACACGGTAGATTTGCTAGCATGGTTATCTGTATCTGTATCTGTATGGTTTAGTCAGCAAAATGTCCAGGAAGACACATCCACGCTAACTTGTAGAGGAGCACTACGTGTGGACAGAGCGCAACTATTGAAATTGCATCAAATTTTCCTTGAATAGGGACAATGATGGACATTGAACCACTGCGTTGGGGAGTTGGTTCCAGTCTTTAACAGTCGTTATGAAGAAGGAATCCCGGAAAACTGTAGCTCTGTGTCGTTGTTGGATGAATTTTTGATTAAAATTACTGTACCTCTGGTGTCACGTGCGTTGGGTTGAACGTAATTATACAGGGGGACATTGACTAGACCGTTTTTCATTTTGTACAACATGCAAAGCCTCTGATGCTTTCTCCTTGTCTGGAGCGATGGTTTGTGATAAGTGGGAAGTGACCGGATTTTGGAGGCCGGCCGAAAATTGGGGTTTTTACTCTATGTCTGCCTGGTTCTACGCATACTAAACTGTCACTGCTAGCAGGCCTCACATTAATTTAAATTAATGTTAGGCCTAGATGTAACAAAGATCGATAATTGACATGTATTTATTATTTTTAGTATGATTATTGTTGTCAGAATTATAATAAAATCAAACAGTTCTAAACTAAACAGTAACAATGAAGGACATGTGCACTGTGTTGCTACAATAGGATTTTACTCTAGCATACTGCCCATACAAAGTAACATATTCATAATCATTAAAACAAAGCTATTTCAGAGAATTTTATGAATTTGACTAACAAAGTTAGTTATTTTGTACTAATTGTAGGCCTATTTCAACATTAGGGTCTAGATCTATCTTTAAGTACAAACTTTAGTTTAGAAATTGAAGATGATGGACGACAGTGCCGCATCATCATGATTTTGAATGATCGATGTATGATGATCATCCATCATGCTTCTCGTTCTCTCCTCTTCTTCCGTGAGAGTGACCACAATCAATTTGGTGATTATTCTGTCACTTTAATATTCTTGTCACATGCTCTTTACGTTACTTTACTTACAGTACAATGTACTTTACACCGTCTTTACTTTAATCCATCATCGAAAAAATTTTTTTTCCCCCTCTGGTTGGCATACTCGTGAAATAGGCCCCAACACTGCGTGTCCGTACTAATACTAGTACTACGGCTGCTCGCCTATTTATACTCGTGAATTCAGCCCCACCGTGTGGCGTTCATCGGTAGGTAAGCACGGCGGTGGGGCTTCCTTCCACAGTATAATACTCGTGAATGCGGCCCCACCAAACGGCGTTTACGCGAGATTGCTACAGCGGTGGGGCCGATTTCCACAGCATTATATTTGTCTTCAACTTTTTATTCTCTGAAGGCCTCCCTAATGTCCCTCGACTAATTTAACGGCCAGTTTAACCATAAATACAACCCTACCTAACCCTAAACCCTAACCCTAACCCTATTATTTAGGATCTACCCTTGCTTGCTAACGCACGGGAGCACGCGCACTGCGGTGGGGCCTATTTCACGATTTTGCCCTCTGGTTTTACTTTATTTATCTTTTTCGGGGGGGGGGGGGAGGGGGCCGGGGGTGGGGGTCGTCAATCCTAGTACTACTGTACTACCCTGGCCCTGCTGAGTGAAGAGTCAATGACATTATGAAACACCGGCAAAAGATGGGTCTGCATAGGTTTACTGATGTTCCGCGGAGACTTCGTGTGGCTCATGGAAACCCCTACGGAGGAGGGTCGCCGTAAAAGTAAAAATATGATAAAACCTCCTCCGGACAGACGAATTTTTCCTGTCTTGTGAATCACTTGATGGCTATGCCCACTTGATCACTCCAGTACAGCAGTAGATCCTCTAGATTATAGTTAAATTATGCCGCAGAGGTAGGGTTTTACTCCGAAATACTCGTAAGTCGTACGATGACATTCAGTTGACTTACCACGGCACTAAGCAGTTAGGCGATGTATAGACCGACCGACCGTGCTACGTCCTCTACTCGGTGTGTACGTGTGGTGGGTGTTGCAGCGATGATTTCAGTAATCGCACCTCAAATCAGAATTCCACAATGAATTATCTCATAAGAATCCTTTGGACCAGAGCTTTCTAACGTTTCTACGTTTCCCTCTCGAAGTGTGAGTCGGGTTCAGATCTTTTCGGGAGCTAGCTAGCCGTGGAGTCAGGCCAGCGCAGGCAATGCTTCGCACATGCTACATGCGTAATTTCACATGTTACATATCATTCGTAATTTATTCGCCGGGTCGATTCAGTAGCTGCTTGCCGCATGCGCGTGCATGAACACGCACGTTACGCACATACACGGAGTACTCGTACCAGAGCATAATACATAGTACATTTTTTGCTACGCACGTGTAATAGCGCAGTTGAGAACGCCCTCTATGTTCAATATACCCTAATAAGGTAGCATCGTAACCCTAAATGGAATATGCGTGTAGACGTCTCCTCCAAATACGGTAAAACTATTCCCTTATTTAGTCAGTGACCTGCGCACACCCCCTTATGCAAACATATTGCCTTGAATGTCATGAACCCACCGGTCTCGCTGTGATGAAAATCTCGCACTGAGTTTCGTCAGCTGGGTCGACGAGTAATTTTCCATGGATGTGTGGTACACTAGCATTGAAAATGTTTCTGTTCTACCTTATTTTCAAACCAGTGGCTCTTGCAGCAGAACTTACGCTTGTAATCATCACCACTTGCAGATGAAAAAACAAAAAACAAGCTTTAGTGCTTCAAAAATAGTTCTTAAATGTGAATTAGGGATAGAAATAATGAATATGTAAATATAAAATATGTGAACAGGAGTTATTACAATAAAAATGTTTCTAGATTAAACTGTCTACAGTTATGGTTTAGGGATAGAAATAATGAATATGTAAATATAAAATATGTGAACAGGAGTTATTACAATAAAAATGTTTCTAGATTAAACTGTCTGCAGTTATGGTTTATATATAGAAGAAAATAATAATATCTCCTTACACTTATTTAGGCTCAATTGCAAAACGTTCACATGATCCTAGGATGTTTTGTGTTACCACAACTGACCTAAATTACATATATGTGATGTCTTGAGTATTTTTAATCACTGCTCCCAAAGATAAACTGTGCCTTTAACATCAATTTGTCACTTTTTCATTCCCCCACATCAAAATCTTTAGCACCCATTACGCGCGTATACGCACAATTTTACAATCAGAATCTGTAAATGTACTGGGTCGACCTGTACAGATATGAATTGATAGATCATGTAGATAGGTATGTAAAATAGATGCTACCAGAGATTATACATGTAGGACCTATAGATAAACAAATGCAGTACACAGAGTGTACATAATTATTACTCGATCCGCATTCGGTCAAAAGTCAGAAGGCCTATGCTACTTCGAAAGAACTGTAATTAGTTTCTCCTAAATATTGGCACCAACAAGGATGTAGTGAAATGTTTTGATTTGTATACAGACTCAATACCCCATGTGTGTGTGTGCGTTGTTGTTTGTATTCATTCATCAATTCGTTTAAATCGGTAATGTAATTTTATTCATTCAATTATATTTATCTTTCCACTAAAAGACACCAATCAACGATTTTACTATTCAATCTTAGAATAAAAACATCTAATTTAAAAGAAAAGAAAAGTTTACAGAATTATATAGAGCTGACCCCTAAAAAAAGAATCTTACTAAACATATTCCAAATACCAGTACTGCTAATTTCTAATAATTGTATAGCTCGTGAGACATATACAGTTTTATACTAAATTGATAATAGAAACATATACAAGTATACATTCGAACGAGCTGATCCACCTTCACACGTGGCGAAGAGAAAATAAACAGACAGTGCCTCTTGAGGGCGCTCTTATAGAAAGTGTCATTGCAGACTTCGAGAAGGGCAGGGAGGTGAGAGCCCACCTCCCTAATAAGGGTTACTCATCGTACTCCTAAGATCCTACGTAGGATCTTTGTTACTACACGTACTAGTACGAGTAGGAGGCTCTGATAATAGTGTAGGGTAGACTACTCCAAGTACTTTCCTATATAGGACTAGGCCTAGAGATCAGTGGGTATGAGGTTAAGTAGCAACTAATACTGATGGAGAGGCCTAAAAGAAACTTAGAGAAAAACCTTCTGTCTCCTATTGAAGCCTAGAATAGGGTGACATGTTGATGGGCTCCCCGTTTTTGTTTTTGTTTTTTTGGTATTGTTTTTTTAAAGACCGAGTAATCGTTGAGGGCGACATATCAAAACTTGCCTCCATGTTTATCTCTTCCCTTTTCTTCTTCTTCTTCTTCTTCTTCTTCTTCTTCTTCTCCTCCTCCTCTTTCTCCTCATCTTCTTCCTTTTCTCACCTTCACTGAATTTTGCCTCTCAGCCTCAGCGAAGTATACTTTTAGATGAAAATTATGATTAAACAGGAACTATATGTCAAAGAATTATATATACTTGTAATTTCTCTATAGAAGAATGAATACCACTGTCTTGACTTGTAACTTTTCCCTGTTTTTTTTTTATTTATTTCTCTGATTACTCTGTTTTCAATTAATTATTCTCTCTCCCCGACGAAACAATATACTATAGTAGTGCGAAAATGTGAAATCGATCCTAAAAAGATACAGCCCAAACCACAAAACGTCCACAGGACACTATGTGCTAACTGGAAAATTTGAATAAGAATAGAGAATGGTTGCTTTTGTTGCTATCTTGCACCTATTAGTACATCACACATGTCTCCACAATCCAGCCGGTGAGGATATCACTTTGTATGCTTTGTTTTAGATTTTTTTAAATCGTCTAGGTTATTGTTAATGGAGAAAGAAACGAGACTTTAATTGTATTTCGGAAATTTGAATTAAAATCTAGTTTTGTTGTTGTTGTTTGCTTATGATGATTTTTTTTTAATACAAAACGAAATTCCTGTTATCCAAGCTCAGAAAAACTTCAAATTTGTTAAATTACAGTCAAGGTGTCTCGTGTTGATGAACAGACTATAAATCATGTTTCGGCACACGTCAAGAATATTACCCTCCCCAACTTTATTCTTTTACTATCAGACGTTTATGAAAGTTCTTTAAAGTTAAACATAAATAAGCATTTTTTTTCTGCAAGGGATCTTCAGGACATATCTTCATAGCTTATATATAAATGATATTGCACTTACGAAAGGTTTATTTATGTATGATCTGACTTTAAGTGTCTCTCTACATTAGAATGCTCATCGCGGGTTCGTTGTTTTTCCTTGCTGGTATTGTTTTCAGAAGGTACCCTGTTAATATTATTGATGTCTTTGTTTTCAGGTCCATGCATGGTAAACTTATGTTGAAGATACCAAAACAAGCGGTCAAGCTCATAATTATTTTGTAAGAGAAAACAAACATAATCGATGAATTACAAAGCGCTGTGCTACATACTGACGTTGAGGGCGCTCTCCACAACGAATCAGGTAAACGACATTTACTCCTGATATTACTTTTCTCCATTATTATTTAATAGGGTTATGTATAGGTTAGCTGGGTTCGGGTCGTAATAGGTTAAGTGTGATGTCAGGATCAGGATTAGGGTTAAAGTTATGTTTATGGGTAGTTATAAGAATGTATGTTTGGTTTAGCGTACAGATATTTTATGGGAGCAATATTGTCGCAGGAGCGAAATGTCACGGAACAATAAATCAAAGCCCGCATTGATCATTTATGAAAAGTCATCACAGACCAAACATATCAGAACAAGATCTATACAAGACACAAAATTCAGGATATGACACAACGTGTTTGTACTGGCGGACGTTTTATACATGTTTTCTTCACCATGCATTTTCTATGCATGTTCGTCAGATGTTCGTCTGAAAGACGGAAGAAAACTTTCATGAATATCGTGCTAAAAAAAAGGCATTCTGTTTTCAAGACAGAGAGTGTCGTCTGGACTGCATTCTTTTTGCTCAGCGATCAAAACACGAAAAAAAATCTTATTTTATGATGTTCTCATATTTGAATTTCGTTCGATATTAGCGTCATATTAACAATGAAACAAATCAGAAACAGTAAAACGCAACACGTTTATGCTCCTCACTTGCTCTGCTTAATCACATTTTTTTTCACATTCAGAGAAATATCTTTTATGATATTACGATCATGCAGTTTCATGCTTTCTTTACTTGTACGGCGACCCTCCTCCGTACAAGATAGGGGTTTCCGTGAAGCCACCCGCAGTCTCCGCGGAACATAATCCCTTCAATAACAGAATCCACCTCAATGATCAACTTGAAAATGGCACATCCTCTAATTGGCTCGGACAAAATTTAAGAATAAGTGTTAACATGTTTTCGTTTCTAATTCACATTATTAACAAGGTTATCGTTCATAAAACCTATAACGCTGAAAGCTATGTCCTACATGGTGCATAAACATCCTATGTAATAACATGAACTGAATTACATGTTTTTACTTAGTGAAATGTTATGCCTTTGGTCTAAAAAATGTTATGATATTTTTTGTTAGTGAAATAAAAATCGCCCTTACCATCCTTTATTTCCAATCTGTAAATTGCTTGTAAATCTTTAACAGAATGAACACAGATTATCATTAATAATTTGGAAAAACTCAACTACGTGTATCATATTGAAATCGATGTAATATCTCTATCTAAAATCTAACGCTATGTCTATACCTTTCGGTTTCTTTCCAACTTGTTGGAATCCTCACTTATTACAAATACACAGTTTCCTTTACCAAAGCTTCATTAAATACGCAGAAGATTCGATAATCAATCTTTTTAAGAAGTGGTGTATATTGAAAATACCCATTTCATATAAATCACATTCAAAATATTCTTTCAATTTTTATCGTCCAGGTATTAATGTCATTGAGTTCTATCACTCCATTTTCAAAATTTCTACTCTCTCTAAAAAAAAAAAATGAGTGAAAATAATCACTCTTGAAGGAGTAAATACAAAAAAGAGTGAATTTAGAGTGAAATTGGAGTGAATTTTGAGTGAAAATGCTCATTTTCACTCTTTTTGGAGTGACCTCAGGGATCACTCCAAAATCTTCGAGTGATCCCTAAGGTCACTCGAAAAACGAGTGAAAATAAATATTTTCACTCAAAATTCATTCCAATTTCACTCTAAATTCACTCCTTCAAGAGTAAATATTTTCACTCGATTTTTTTTTAAAAGAGAGTACATTTCTCCACCCCAACACAAAAACAACACATGCACATCGTGTTTACTTTATACGTGTATAATAATGGAGCTCCAGTCACGCACCATTATAGAAAAAGAGTTTATCCTGTGATTTATAGACATAATTTCCACCAAATAATGTCCTTATTCATTCTTCCGAAAACGGGTTAGGGAAATTACTGACCAATAGGGGAGAAGCCTCCCTAATAACAAAAGGTTGGAGCCATATTACTGTAGGAATAATCCCTATATTATGCTTTCAGACCTTGCCCCTACGGGCCAACCGCAGTTGGTATTTCCATTCATCGATTATATACAATGGACTGGTTGAGGATAATGGCTGTTTGTGTGATGTTAAATGGGGGTAATATACTTTAAGAGTTCTTCATCTGATGGATATTGTGATACCATTCGCGTGTTAATGTGTCAGGATGATATTTTGGCGTGTTTGCTGAACTGTCTCGTTTCGTCCGTTTGACATGCTCTTCGCAGATCGGGGGAAAACAAGCGCAACAAGTCACCTAGCCTCAAAAAGTGGATGGGCAAACATAGGTTTTCAGTTTAAAATCTGGCCTCAAGTTTGTGGTCAGAAAGCAACTTTCTTACAATAGATATGAAAGCATTTTGGGCATTGAGTTGGATGAAGGGTGATAAACATGAAAATATCATATAAATGTCAAGTTTCAGAGCCAAAACATAAAGAGTATCCAGTTTCAGTTTCAGTAAGCCTCTGATGCGTCTATGCCAATAACAACAAGAGAAACGATGAAAACAAAAAACAACGAAAATAGCGCAAGCAAACAACAGCAGAGTGGGAGCCATACCACCCACTACCAACGAAATAAATGAAAGATACTAATTCCTTTAAGGAATGATCATTTTCTTGAAAGGGCCATAGGAAGTATAAACATTATATTTGATAAACGAAAACGACTTTCTGGCAATAGAGTATACAACACGTACCATTTTAGACACAAAAATCAGTAACATCAGACACATGAACACAAACTGACATATTTGTGTGTGTGTGTGTGTGTGTGTGTGTGTGTGTGTGTGTGTGTCTGGCTGTATGTATTTCTGTATCGCAGCATAACGTCATGCAGTGACTGCTATAGATTTGCAAGCAGACTTTTATTTCACACTTTGAAAAGGCAGTGAACCATTTCCATCTGATGCCCCGAATATACTTTTTTTTTTTGAAGCAAGGCCAACAATTATTTTGATGGTTCCTTGGCTTGAGCAATTTGTATTTAAATGGGCGACTGATTGTAATCTCTCCTTGGTCGTTGTGCATGGCAACGAAAATCGTGTGCGAGTTTCTATTGTAACAAATGCAACCATATTTCACGAAACGAACCAGAATACGGGAACTGCTATAATTTGCGAATGTCATTAAACAATAATAATTACACGTGAGAACATGAGCGGATGATAGTAAATATGATTATACCCTATCATGATGATAATCATGTTAAAACTCTTAGGAATCCTATACAACAGGGTCTCCTATATCAAGCTGTTATAATCATCGTTAGTTTCAGATTGTAAATTTGCCAACAAGTTGGTAACACAGGGGAGTGACAAGGTGAAGAAACAAAAATCTCTCCTTTGCATTTTACCCATGTTCCTCTTCACGGAGAGGATATCGCCCGGCCTATTGCAGGCGTGTTATAATAATTAATTTCGTTGACAAAAGAAAGCATTTCTGCTGAAGTATAATATGCATCATTCCTCAATCACAGCAAGTCGAGCGAGCAGCAGTTCGTTGTAAAATTCCCTTTAGACATTTTGGCAGCAATCATTATTTTAGCGTGCACAGGAAACGCCCCTAAAAAGTAAGAATATGTTCTTCTTAACTGTAATCAAATGCAATACCCTGAAATACTATCCATTTACTGAATCCGAAAGATTTCACATTCTGGTACTATATACCTGGCGAAACAAAATCTTGCTTAAATGTGCGCAAGATGGTTACCTTTTATGTGATGATAATATTCATTATTTTTCAGTCCAGTTTGAAGGAAAACTGAAAGGATTTGTTCAGTAACATATTACTAAAAACTTCTATATAGTAGACCAGCCAAACCTCAAAAAAGGCTCTAGATAAGGATTCGACGGCATTTTTTGTTAATGCTCCGTTCTCATGCTGAAAGTCTTGCAAAAATACTAAGGAATAGCGTACGGCCGGATGTCACGCGCGTTTTTGCCGAAAAATGTCATTTTTAGCACAAAATTCAGAAGCATGTCAAAAATAACGATTTTTATTTTTTTGCTTGCATTCAATTGATATTTGAAAGATCATGAGTTTCAATTGTCCCTTTTAATGAAATTACGATTTAAATGTGTTTCCTTAGCAATTTAAAAAGTCATTTTGTACAGCCATATATGGGGCTCTCAAATGTTTGGGTGTTGTTTTCTCGAAATAATATTCACAGATTAATTAACGTTCTGCAAAGTTTGCTTTTCCAAGCTAATTAGATGATCTTCCAAAAGTAATTTAATGTTTTATAAAACTACAAGTGCTTCTTTAATTGAATGTGTCAATATTATTTCTAGTTTTCTTGAAGAAATCTTTACTTTTAATCAAAACTCTGAACTTGCAGGAACTCAGAAAATGCATTTTCGAGCATTTTCCAGTAGCCCCGCGCAGCTTGTGTGCGCGCAAATACTTAATACGTGTGCGTACGTCTACCCCTACGAGCTAGCTACAGGTAAAATCTCTCGCGCGAGAGCTGCATGTTTCGGTCGTTGAGTTGGAAACGTGGTGACTGGAAAAGGGACTATTTCCTTCGAATGTAAGTAACTTAGTAAATAAATACATAGTTCTTTATTGCACTGCATAACGGAACTTAAAAATCTGTTTTGATCTAACAGTTAGATATACAACTTTGATCTGAGACTTGGTTAATATCAAGGTTCAAGCGCTAGTACTACGTTATGCCGATGTCTTTCATTAATGTATTTCGCACCGATCCTGTGGGCGCGGGCATGCCTACCAACCCCCGGGCCGCCACCCGACCGTGCCGGCGGTGCTTGCTAGTGGAACACCGATTATTCCGTAAAGCACATCTTGACACGGTGCGAAAAGAGGCCTAACAAACATTAGGTCTACGTCTAGATTTAGGTGTCTTGTTCGTTCGATCTAGGTTTGTAATCTATGGCCTCATCACATGCAGTTGGACTGAATCCTCGTCTACTGTTAGGTCTAATCTATCTAACGGTTACACTCTCTCTAACTGTTAATACAACTGTACTAACGTAAGTGTTAGACATTCTAGCTAGTAGGGGGTAGTGTCACTCTAACGTTAGTGTTAGTGTTAGAATGTACGGCTACGCCTGTTATTATGCCAAAACAATTCAATCGGAATAGGCCCTATGATAGTATAATCACAATGAACTTAACACCTAACGTTAGCACATTAGCAGTTGTATAACGTGGACAGTACAGGCCCACTACTACTAACGTTTTACTGCGCTGGTTAGATGTATTTGTAGGGCTAGAGCCAGGTCCAGGGCAAGGGGCTGTAGTCTATACAGAAGGTGTAGATGTAGATCTACCAACGTTTAGAGTCTAATATACTAGACCTACAATATAAAATCTAGGGCCGGGGTCTGAAGCATAAATAGCTGGTGTCTGGAATTAGGATCTAGGTCCAACCTTAGTCAAGATCTGGGCCACTGATTCTACCTAACGTTAGAGGTTTCTAGTAACCTACTACTCTTATCTAGGCAGTTTTGTTGTAAAGACCCAGCTTACTAGGCCTAGCTAGACCTAAGTTTAGACATCTAGAGGTTCTAAAATCTATGCATAATAATTATACTATATATGTAGGCTAACTTTGATCAAAAAGTTCATGTTAGATCCAACATTAGAAGATCCGAACATTACCCATTAGCTCTAATGTGAATTAGCTAGACTAATGTTAGTCTCTAGAGCAGAGGTCTATTAAGGTTGATTCCACTCTTTCTGGTATTTGTACACCTGTGGGTTCAGAAAAAGAGTCTAGGATTTAGGCCTAGGTGTTTTATATAAAAGCGAGTCTACAACCAAGTGATCTTGCCATTCGAATATGCCCGAAAGAGAGAGAGAGAAAGTGTTCAGTCCTGACTGCCAACCTCTTCTAATCTGTGAATCATTTACATGTACTCTTCTAGTTTACAAATAGATCTAGTCTTTACTCATAAGTACCAAGTTCTTATGTTAATGTCTCAAAGAATAAAGGTTCATTTGAAAAAAAATGTAAATATTACATTTTTAATGGATCATTTATACCGACTCACTGAAACCTAAATATCTTCCTTCTTCTTTTTTTAACTTTTTAAAAAGCTAAAAATATATATCATCTTAATAAAAGAGATATATTTTCAGTTATAATTGATTTGCATGGGGAACAAAGAAAATTATGTCAATATCAAGATGCCTTTTCAAAACAATTTTATTTTTTGTTCACTGTTAGCTTATAATGTTCTGCTTTAAAGATGAAAAAAATTATTTGAGTCATGTTGATTTCTGTTTTCAGCTAGATGTACCAACAAGTGGACAGACTGAGTCTTGTCTTCAAACTTCACCAAAGAGAGAGACATAGGCCTATCCTGACTTGCCAAAATCTAATTGTAAAGACTCAGCTCTTTCTACCTGCAACAAAGTGCAGAACAACCAGAAGGTAAGAAACGGTAAATGTCTTAAATAGCGGTTTAATTTGAAATATCTTTTAAACACCAACTTACTAAGTGTTTGATTATCAAATGTATCACTTCAGTGCCCAGTTGAAAATAATGCCAAATCTAAATACATTGAGTATCAAATATTCCTATTCCATTTGAATAAATTGTAACAAGCATATTTTCACTTTGACAGTTGCTTTACAATGCATTGTACAAGTACTTTGCAAACAAAAAGAGAAGAATAATCTTATACACGTGTATCTCCATTTATATAAGAAGGGGAGCAAATCTATGATCAAATGTGTATTCTTGTTTTCTTGTAAATTCATTGCATGTTCTATTGTAGAGGATCATGTGAAAGAACGGTATTCTATCTACTGAAGATGAGATCATATAAAAATCAAACATAAATGTAATCAAGTAAGATATCATATGTAATGAAATATTTCTCAACCATGTCAATTGGCACAAGTGTTTAATGTGTGCACAGATGAAAATACGTCTGTAGTCACAAATCAATTAACTTTCCATTGTTATTATGTTGCGTTAAGTATGACGTAAGGGTGATATGCTGTGATGTATTGTTCTTTATTTTTATCAAGGTGTCAGCAACAAATGGACATGCTGAGTTTGAGATCACATCCACTAGAGTGAGGGGGAGATAAAAAAGATGTCTTGACTGCGATGTGAATGCCCTTTCCAGCTAACAAGTAAGTGTCAACGATTTGAAATTAGGAATATCATCTCATGAATACAAACCGATTTATGCAAGGAAATCATATCCTAATCCACATACAAATGAGAGCATGATACAATCAAATATTTGTGTACAGGAATTACAGGTGTCAAGATGACTTCCATCCTACATAATTCATTTTCAGTAAGATATGGCTTTAGAGCATCAAAGATGGTAATAACAATGACATGATTAATGTATTACATGTAAGACAAATTAATGTTGACAGTGACCTGAAAATCCAAAATCTCATACTAAGGGATTCATGAGATCGTGATGATTAATTCTAATACATGATGAATTTGTTTGTTTTTTGTTGCAGTATGATTATCCTGTTTCACTCATAAAAATGATAACTTATTTAAGTTTTTGTTAATTGTATTTTCGACCAGAATTAGCACAAAGTGGACAAAATGGACCCTGCAAACCACAGCCAACTACGGACAAGAGAGAGAAAAAAAGAAAGAGACAGATGTCCTGACTACCAACTTCTAATCTGTGCATCCTGTACTCTATTTCGAAAGGAAATATGGGAGGTAAGCAATAATACATGTGAAATGTAAACCCCAAATATGTTGGAATATTTTGTCAAGCCTTTGACATCTTAACCAAATTTTTGACTGTCGATCGTTCATTGGGCAGAAAATTAACGCATGTTTTGCTAAATGAATGCAGTACTGCATATGCATGTAGTCAATTACTCCAACAACGAAGATTTACATGAATTAAAGCTGGTTATTTTTTTTTTAGCCTCTGTCAAAGATGGTTGCAGGAGTTTTTATGTTGTTGCAGTCATCCTATTCTCATCTTGCAATAACTTAACATTTACTCAGCAGATCATCTTCAACTTTGGTTTTATACAGAAGAGATGATTACCTGCTGAGCCTTGTACAAGTAGCATTTTAGTTATTGTTGTGATTTTGCTGCTGATTGTAAATTACAGGGAAACCCTGATTTTTATTGACTGTAGAGCATTGCTACCATGAGATTATATTTACCTTCGGATGGCAAAGTTACCATAACCTCTAAGCAATTTGACTTTGATCAGTTATGAGGGTATTGATGTGAAAGGTCACGGGGACATTATATGCACGAAAGTGTTGAATGTATCCAGTTGCAGTATCAGGCAAGCACTACCTTGAAATTCTTCTGAATGGAATCAAAAGCTTAATGGAAAGAATTGGATATGTGGATCATGAAAGTTTCCTACATTTTATATTTCATCGTGTACTCATGGTTAAATTGCTACAATTAGGATCTACTGTATAAAATAATATACTTTACAGTTTCAAGGAAACACTACATATAGAGGAAATCAAGTAACCGTATGTCTTTATTAGCGTATATGTCACTGTGTCTTCACCAAAGATTAAAATGCCCATGTCACTTTCCTCATCAAGTAAAGACAGATACACCATTCTTTCTCTCTCTCTCTCTCTCTTTCTCTCTCCAGAAACAACCCTGCCAGGCTATCCGGTCCGCATCCAGATTCCGTATGAAGGATGTCATCAGAACCTGAACTTACATGTGGAATGCTTCCATCTAAACTTCTCAAATATAATCACAATGTGCTTTCAGGACTATTATAGAAGTTGAATATATAAAAGACATGTGTATATATTAGAAATTTCTACTAATCCAGATTAAATGCTTCTTTTCTAATTTTTTTCTTCTTTTTTTTCCCTTAGTGATGATATCAAAATGTGCACAACACTACTTGGCAAAGAGCATTTACAATATGATTTGATATAGATCTACAGTGTACTTCCAGTTTTGATGGCAGCATTAAAGAGATGAGGGATGGTCTACTTTTGGTTGACATGGGGGCTGAGATGGAGATTTTGTAAAATAATGAGAACCCTGTTATGAAATATTAAAGAGTAAACAATACCAAGAGGAATTCCAAATTTATTTGTTAAAAATTGGTTTTGAAAAGGCTGAGATGTACCAAAACAAAGAGGTCCTAATAAAGATGGCACCCACTTCTAATTATTATCTAATTACTCTAAGAATTTGATGCTCTTTCATATTTTATAAGTTGTTTTTATTTGCTTGCAAAAAGTTAAAGTCTGAATCTCCATCTCAACCAAAACTATACCATGCCTTCGAGACTCAGAGTTACAAGCCGCATACTAGTAGTTCATGGAAATTGATCCTGTTATTTCCTTTGAAGCCCAAACGCCAACTTTTTAATCCTGTCAGATTGGAATGTCTTTTGTTTTTGTTTTTATGGGAGGGGGCAACAAAAGGGAAGTGAACTTTGCCTTTCTTCATCAGATGGAGGAAAATATGTGACATGTTAGAAAAAAAAATGCACGTTGAAGTGCTTAAAAAAAGAAAATTTCACAAAGTAACAGTTGGTGAATCTGAAGGGAAATATCATAGAGCATGTTTTTTTCTTTTCTAGTTTAAGATATGAAAGAATAGTATGTAGCTTAAAGGAACGAACATAAGTAAAATGTTTCAATCCAAACGCCAAGTACAAGAAGTAGTGAAAAGAAAATGTACTGGTCAAGATGTATGTTTTGCCAGGTTTCTTTCACATGTGCCATAATTGTCATGATGTTGGTAATACTGTAATATATGTTAGCTATTCAGGGCCCCAGCAATGTATTCTGGTACTTGGAATAAGGGAAAGTATTAGAGGGAAACAGTACCCATGCATTGTGGAGAGGTGATTTTTTTTTCTTCACTGAGAGACGAGTATTCAGTACAGATATCTTATCACACTGGTCTGCAGAACACAAAAATAATATCAGACTAAAAGTAGATTTTTAAAAATTTGGCAGTCACCATTCTAATTTAGTTGTACATTGACGAAAGTTCAATGCAGCAGCGTACAGTCATAATTAGCTAGGATATGTAACCACAAATTGTTAAAAAGATAGACATATTGAAATATTGCTTAAAGAGACGTTTGTGATGCTGGACACATTATAGTATATGTTACATTTAAAAAAAATGAGGCTATTAATGCAGTTAATGTAGTCAGCGCAATTTGTCATGTTTGTATTGTTTTTCAAACTCTTTGGATGTATGTCACAGAGATTTGTTCATGAAAGACATTTTCACTGAGGACTCATTCTTTTCTAATGCTTTTAATCATTTAAGAAGATTGCTTTCAGATGGATTTTTTGGTTTGTTTTTAGATGTCCACAAATGGAGACTGAGGTTCTTTACCTTTCAAAACGAAATACTGTTTAAGAGAAATAATTATATATATTTTGCAGGATTCAAGCATGTTCTTACTGTGTATGGTATTCTAATCAGCATTTTGGTAACCAGCAACATAGATGTCAAGTGCTGCTATTCTAGTAAATGTACGCTAATGGCAAATCATTGCTTTAAAAAAGAGAAATTGCCTCGTTTACTGTTTACTGTATTTCATTCGTGAACGCTGTTTGAGACGGTGGTTGCGGGCGTGTGCACATTGTGTAGTACGTTTTGTTGGTTGACTGGGAATTTAGAGTGTTGGTGATAACTGAAATGATTTTTTTTCTCACAAATTTGTGATAATATAAAAAAAAAATCGAATTGCAAACAAACAAGTTGTTACATGTCTGCTCAAAGGACATAGAACTTGGCCAAGGATTAATATAATCTGCAATATAGACTCGATGATATACTAGTAACCGACTTAATGATGGGAAGGGGAAATGAGGCTGTTATTGCATTGTACGCATTTCACTTCTACTTCCTTTTTACTTCTTGTCTTCTCTTTTGAGGGTGATATTTGCCTTACTTTTTCACACAAATCCGGGATACATAATAACATTTTTATGTCGCCGACTAAGTGTGCGTTCCAAACAACGTTCATGTAAACAATCAACCATCACAAAAGAAACATTTAGTATAAGTCTCCTGCGGGAGAATAAATCAAAATAAAATGCAAACACCTCGCCTTAGAACATTACAAAAGCAAAAGTGATTTCGTGCCTATCCCTTGCAGGGCTCCGTTTCAGGGCCTGAGAATGCAAACTATATAGCATTATGAATTACAAAGCATTCTCGGGGGAAGGGGTGAGTATGCAGGATGGGAGATTTGGTATCGTAATTTTTCCCAGTAACACGTGATTTGTTATCACGGTTTCCATGACAACCATTTCCGAACATAGTAAACAATTTATATATAACTCTTAGGTTTCATTGTTAAACATAGATTAGTTAGATTGATACATTTTTCACACACACACACAAAATGTCTCAACACTTTCGTACGTTTTACAATTATGAATATTTGAAATTTTCAGGGAGTGACCTAATGATGATCAGTTGCCATGGTAGCAACACTACTGATTTTATTTTATTTATTTATTTTTTTTTTTGGGGGGGGGGAAGAAGCACATTTCAATCATATCAAGGTGCCACAAAGGGTTTTGCAGTCAGCTATCCAACCTGTCCATTGACTTCGCCAATTATGTGAGATAAATACCTACACGCACTATACCATGTACAATATATATGGGCTTACGCTATACATTCAATTTTTCATTCAAAATGCGCGTCCGGTAAAAATACATCGTCCCATTTAGGATAACACAAAACGAGTTATCTTTCGCCTTATCTTGTAATTTCTTTGCTGCATAAGATATCAGAATATATATTATATTTCGGAAAAATAAAAACTTTTGAATAGATTGATTTAGGTAGTTTAAAAAAACTTTGAAATATTGGTAGATTTTACAAAGTACAATTTTGAGTAAATCAAGTTTTTATGTTTCATTGCGCCATATATGTGCGTGTAAAAATTCTACATTCAAATGCATATTAGTCAGGTTCTAAACTTGAAATGGAAGATAACACATTTCTAGTTTGAAAGATACTTATCAACCATTACTTATTTCGGTAAAAAAATAAAAATCGTGATTTTTTACATTCTTTCAAATTTTGTGCTAAAAAAGGCATTTTTCGGCAAAAACGCGCTTGACATCCGGCCGTACGCTAAACTTGAGTATTTTTGCAAGACTTTCAGTTGGAAAACTTAGCATTAACAAATTTTGCCGTCCAAAGTAAAAAAAATCGTTTTGGCTGGCCTACTATATACAGGATTTCAACATTTCCTCTGTAACACAGCTCAAAATGGCTAAAATCACGAAACCATCTTTCGGTAAAGAGCAGCTTGGACAACCACCAAATACATTCATGACACTGTGAATAAAAACGTGCTAACAAAACATCTTATGCAGTCGGCAAAATGTAAAGCTACAAATTTGAATGGTGGAGAACGATTTATTTCTTGTCAAACTAGCCGACCAAGCAATGCTTAGGCCTAAAGCTATGCATCAATCTCAATACTTCGCCTCTGGCATTCATACGATGCATCCGTTTATAATCATATGGAAGCTTCCATATCATACCAAGGGAGGTTATACCTCTGGCAAATATTGTTGCGGTTTGATATCCCGTAGATGCACTCAGTGTGAAACCGAGCGTGAAAATCTGATTTCGTCAGTCAGTCAGTCGGCGAGCGGGTTCGCGACTTGCCGAACGATCAGAACAAGAGGCGACCATCGACAGACAAGCACGACACTGAGCACCTGT